>NC_057807.1:241970139-242606698 GCF_018294505.1 Triticum aestivum
CTTCTCAAGACATATACATGTCGTTCTACCTCTATAGTTAGGCCTCTACCTACCCCTCCCCTCACCCCCTCCGCCCCACACACACCGATACATCGAGCGCTCTAGTCATGTCTCCCTGCCACACACAAACTTTGACATGTGCCCTCTGACGTTCCGGTAGGTCAATCGCCCTATATCTTTGACTTGCACACACACAATTTCGATGGCTCTCTTCATCGATCTCACACCCACCCACTTGATCCTCTCTTCGACTCTATCGATATCTATGACCCCTCCCTCTCTTCTCGTGGATCGCCCGACCCTCTATATATGATATGGATAGGCCTCCATTTCACACACATTGCATGCACAATTTTGTTTGAGATGTCATCGACACATATTCCCACAAATACATTCACGAAATCAACCCCCACCCCCACCCCAAAACAAAAAACACTCACGAACATGGTTTGTATCTCTCACACACACCCACGTAGGTGGGGGACGTGCACGAAGAGAAGAGGTGCATGCACGGCGCACGTACTCCCGTATCTTTCCCGACCACACCCGCGTGGGTACACGGTGGAGCTCATTTCTGTAGATAAAGGCAGCCCACATGGTAATTTGGCACGTGTACTGGTTGTCCACTTGGTGGAGGGAGGATCGTCAACCACGGGTGAACAAACAAATTGCGACTTGAGGCGTTATGTTAAAAAAGAGGCAAACCATGTGGGGCCTACCTTAGAGGCAAGGCTCTATACACTGGAGTACTTTCTATGTGTCCCGTCAACTCGCAGAATGAGGAGAAGCTTGCTTAGTACGCCGTCTCCCCCGCCCACGGGCGCGGTGGCTCGCAGGATGAGGTGAAGCTTGCTTAGTATTGTACGCCTTACGCCGGCTCCCTCGCCCACGCGCGCAGTGGCTCGCAGGACGAGGAGAAACATTTACTACTCCCTCCATTTACTCCTCATCCCTACTACCTTGGTTATAGAGATTATATCATATTGTTTGGATTATATATGTCCTTTAGCAGATTTCAATATGAACTACTAGTACATACTCCAAAGACTGATGTATATAGACGTATTTTAGAGTGTAGATTCACTCATTTTGCTCCGTATGTAGCACTCTCCCATGCCCCTCGACCCTCGCCCACGTGGTGGACGTGCAACAATTTATTCGGCCTCATATAGCTAGAACGATATATACTGCACTACCGTTATTGCTCGCCTTCCTGAAGAGGCGAAGAGCCAATCGCAAGGTTAATATTTTGGAGATGCCAAGCGCAAGGTTATAGGAGAACGAGTAGTAGGTGCTGCATCATTTATAAACAAAGTTTTTCTCTTCAGTGGCACGTACGCAATATGATAGGTTCATATTGAGAGAAAAAGAAACTGCTCCACTATATACATAGTCAGGACGGGCCAGCCTACACGGTTGCTTGCTGGGGTTGCTCTCTTCACACTCTCTCGCAAAAAACGACTGTGGCCACATCTCTAACATCCCGGCGGATCACGTCCGCCGGGGAAGGGGTGGATGCTTAATGTAGATGCGGTCGCCATCACCGACGGCAAAAACCCACTGTCAGCATGTCCCGATCAGGGGTCCCCGCCGTTCTCTCTCACAAACCGGTGAGGTTGCCTTCGTCCCTTGCTCACTGCCACAACCTGGGCAGTTGCCGCCTCCCGCCGCCCTCCTCAAGGTTGAGCTACGTCCCGACATCCCTCAGGTACAACTCCCTTTACAGCCGGCTTGCACCACTGCTCCAGCTGCCCACATCACTCCATGTGGATATTTCTCTACTTATTTTCCCCGCACATACCTCTAATGGTTTCTATGTACTGTATTTGTGAATGAGTTTATGTCTCATCAACTAGTCCCGGTAATCTTATTCTAATCACGCTTCTTCAATTTCTTTGCCACATGGATGCTCATCTCGATTTTGGTGAAACTGCACAAAATGATCCGATGGTCAAAAGGTTGCAAACTTCATTTCTTAGGAAGCTCGAACGTTGCCAGCAAATTGAAGCATGGTTAGGGTACACGGTTCAAGGGCTAGGGATTGCATGGATCGTTTTTTTTCTTTAGCTGCATCTGTTCCAAAATAAGTGTCAACTTTAGTAGTAGTACAACTTTGTACTAAAGTTTGCATAAAGTTGAGACACTTATTTTGGAACGGAGGGAGTACATATTTGCTATGATCTGTCATTCATTGAGATGCAATGGCATGCATGTTAGTCTCCTTTGTATTTGATGAAATGTTGCAACGGGCAACCTTGGACGGAAGATACATGTAACAGAAGCTGGAAGCTTCATAGCATTGTACAAATTTATCTCGCTGATAAATTACAGTACGTACTATACTAGTACTTCCCCCGTTCCTAAATATAAGTCTTTGTAGAGATTTCACCACGAACCACATGTGGATGTATATAGATGCATTTTAAGTGTAGATTCATTCATTTTGTTCCGTATGTAGTTCACCTAGTGGAATCTCTACAAAGACTTATCTACTAGTAATAGCTAGCCCCCACTACTAGGAATTCTCTATCCTCTCCTTGAGCCACATCATCAAAATTAATGTAGCCGTTAGATGAACTAAATCAGTCCATAATAGCCGTCTGATCTAGACGTTGAGAGGCTCCGCACTAAGCCACATGCAAGCATGCAGAAATATTGTGGCATGCATGTGAGTGGGTTTTAAATCACATCAACATGTCTGCATGCAAGCATGCACTGGTAGCATGCATTTAAGTGAGCTTTTAAGTCCCGTTAACATGTCAAAAAAATATAATCCCATTATGTAGTAGGAGTTGGCTGATCTTTTTTCCTTATGTGGGATGATCTAAATGATGATGGGAGTTTTTTTAGTTTTGCTACCACATTTGTCATGCGGTTATAGAGTTTTTTTAGTTCTATGAAATCGATAATTTTATGCAGAGAGATATACGGTTTTTCTGTGGCAACGCGCGGGGACTCATCTAGTATTTAGGAACGGTGGGAGTACTATGTAAAGAATTAGGTGTCGCGGTGTCCAGAAAATATGGTGATAGTGTGAGGTGGGCCATGTAATCATTGAGCCTGCGTGTTTTCACTGCTCTTGCACTCCTCCGCTGTAAGAATGGAGAAAATTATAATCTAGTAGTACCTCCTTTCGCCAAAAGCGTGGGACATCCAGCAGTCCTACCACCTCAGTAATAGAGACCAATGAGCCGTCAAATCACATAGACCCAGTAGTAACTTGGACGTACGAAGCAACCATCGCTCTTGCGCCAGTGAGAGGTCGCGTCCGCTCTGCCCGGGCATGAATGCGGCACTGATTCTTTGGAGCGGTGCTGACCGTTTCGGGCGGGAAGCGCGCGCGGGCGATGGAGGCGCTTTGGGTGGGCCAGGCTGGCCAGGAGTGGGCATGGCAGCTGTCCGCTTGTCCCTACCGGACACCCGGAAACCAGAGGATGCACCGACTCTCGCGGCTAAAATCGTACACTACACACCATCTCTCTTTAGGTGTAGGTCGATCTGTCACTCTTTCTAACACACACATGCTGTTAAACACACACACACACACACACGCACACACACACACACACAGGTTCGTAGAATAGGAAAATCGTGCAAGTGAGAAGCCACAGGAAGTGAGATACAAATGGAGTACGTACAAGAGGAGAAGAGGTGACGAATATTCCATCAAACCTGGACTGAGGAGTAGTACTCCCTCCGTCTAGGTGTTAAGTCATCTTACGGAAATAAGATATTCCCAAAATGTTTAGGCATCGTCCATTAACTTCGCATCTCAATCCCCTCCTGGCTTTGTTGCTAGCAAGCGTTGTTACTTAGGGAGCATTTGGATCCTTAGTAAGAACAGCTTATAGCATAGCCGGTCAAGGTTAGGCATTTGGAACTGTTAAAATATGCTAGCTTTTGTGGGCCAGCTAGCTTGGGTGGGCTATAAAAACCTTACTAGCTCAAGAGAGCCAGATCGGCTCGCTTCTGACGGAAAACTTCGTGTACTAGTGACATAGACTAGTAACATATGCATGTTACTAGTCCAAGTTACTCACCAGTATGACCAGCCTAAGCAATGTAACCAAACGCTCCTTACTCTGCCTTGTTATCTCCCCCGGAAAACCAATGCATGGAGCGCAACTACGCGTTGATCAGTCAAGAAACCAAAGTCGGCTTGCATGCGAGTTAATACGTGGCCCTGCATGGTATCTAAAACGGCATCTCTTAGTTGTTTGGATTAATTGTTGCATTTAGAGACAGAAATCAGGGCTTTGATTAGAGGAATGACCGGTCAAGTTTCTCCTTCTCCTCCAATCTGCTTGCGTCCCGCTGCACCTTCTAACATGACTTACTACACCTAGACGGAGGGAGTAGTAAGTACGAGATACGGTGGCACACTGACTTAGGTCAAATACAAGTGCCCAAAATTATGCGCATGTTATAATAAGGATTCACTTAAAATAGTACGTGAGCGAACAAAGGGATTGATTGGACAGTGTTCCCGAGTAGTAGCAAGATGTGTGAGGTAAGATACACCGCTGGCGGTTTTAATTTTTCTTATTAATTTGTTTGTTTCACCCTCTGACTGGTGGGACCCAACGTACTACGTGGAGAGAGGTAAGGTGACTAAGGCTGCATTATTTCTGCATCACTATGGATAGTCTTACCACCAAAGCCACACGACACGATTACGATTTAAATCCCAATGACTCCCACACACAAAAAAAAAACACTGCATGCTTGTCACACGAATGCAGGAATGTATAAAAGGTTATTTTCCACTCATTGAACATAACAGGAGGGTCTTGAAGCTGGTTAGCCTGTTCGCTCATCAAACTTGAGGTCTCGGGTTCGATAACTACACTTGAGCATAATTCGTGCCAGGAGGATTCTTTGACTGGTCAAAATGGATGGATACGGAGCTATACGATCTCGTAGTGACCGTATAATCACCTCATCACATATAAGCTGCAGCCACGATGCTTGTTTCTAGGGTTTGCACGCTTCACACACTCTCTCCAGTATATATATACACGCTGGAGCCTCAGCGTTTGTAGTTGCTCTCTTCACACTCTCTCACCCTCTCCAGATCTAAACAAGACTTCGTTGGCCTCTCTCTCCCCTCACTGCTGGTCAAAGAGCCGGCAGGATCCGTCTGCCGGGAAGGGAAGGAGGCTTAATGTTGTCGCTGTCGGCGAGGGAGGGAAACCACTACCGGCGCAGCTGTTCACTTTCACCCAGTGGCGGCGCAGGAGGGCCTCCGACACCTTCTTCTTCGTCGCCGTCCCGTCGCCCACCGAACCAAGCCCCAAGAACCTTAAGGTATAATTTACTTATTCCACATGCATTGCTCTAGCTGCATGTGGGCTTTTTCCGCTTCTGCACTCAAATCTAGGTGTTGGATCAAAAAGGAAAGTAGTGGGGGAAGTTGTATACCATGAATTTAGGACGTGGTTCAACGAGGAAAGGAGTGGGGGAAAGTGGTGGGAAAAGTTGTATAGCATGAATCTAGGACGTGGTTCAAAGAGGAAAGGAAGGGGGAAAGTAGTGGGGAAAGTTGTATAGCATGAATCTAGGACATGGTTCAAAGAGGAAAGGAATGGGGGAAAGTAGTGGGGAAAGTTGTATCGCATAAATCTAGGACGTGGTTCAAAGAGGAAAGGAAGGGGCGAAAGTACTAGTACAGACTGGCTATCCAGCACCTACGTTGGTCGAAAAGGGAAAACAATGACAAACACAGTACGCACATCTATAAAAAAATGATCTTTTGTTTTGGGGGACAAGGCTGTAGAGTTTGAGCAGGACTAGATTTGCGGCGCTCACATAGGGAAAGGTGTCTAAAGATAACAAAACTGGGACCAACACAAATATGCTCCTTGGTTGTTTGTTCTTTATTGCAACAGACTGTGCATGATCACTGTACATCGATAGATGCACATGGTGCTGGTGCGTCCACTGTCCCGTGCAACTCTGTAGCTGTTGTTAATCTAAGGTCATGTTTTGTTAAAAACTCCCTAGTCCCTACCTGCTTGGTTCCAGGGACTAAACATGGACTAGAGGTTATTAAATGACATGCTAAAATACCATGTTACACCTAGTAATCAACTAATAGAGACAAGGTGCGATGCATGGCAGGGGCAACTGTTGGAAAAAGTCCCAAAAGGACTCCCTCGGGGTCTTCTTTCTTTAGTCCCAAATGCCCACTTTTAGTCCCTAAAAGTCCCTCCTGTTTGGTTTAAATGGGACTAACAGGGAGTTTTTTAGTCCCTACACCAAAATGTCCCTGTAAACAAACACCCTCTAATAATACCGCTGGAAAATTGATGCATTGCCACAGTTAAAAGCAAATTACATGTTTAACGAATTTTACTGTTAATATAATCTCTATGTTAATATTAATCAATGACCATTTGAGAAATGCTACTGTCTTGCTTTCTTTCCCATTTAGATAAGGTAGATGCTTCTCTTTGTTGGCTTCGGTGTCATCCATCGTTATTGACCACTAGTTATTTCCTTTGCACCTCTGTGTAAACAGGGTTATCTACTTCACCTCGTTGCCATTGTGACCTTTTGTTGCACTACACAAAACATTTTTGTTTTAAGAGTGTTTTGTGCAGTTCAACCAAAATGTTACACCGACAACGTGGCTTGATCTTAGTGGAACTGCACAAGAGGAGATCTTACTTCCTATCCGTATTGGCAAATTTCGTTCAGATCTTCTTCTTGTGAGTTGTTTGAATTCCACATCATGAGAGGTCAGTACTAGCCTTCTTTCACATGATTTTGCAGTGTGCTTTCATATGTTGTGCTACTTGTATGGTAATTTTGCTTGATTTTAGTGGACTGCACAAATGGAGACAAGACTTCCAATCTGTATGTGCACTGTAATATCCCATTGAGGTAAGATACCGATATTTCACAACTGTTGGCCTGTATTTTGCCACTTTCATCAGAAAAATAATGTCATTGTTTAGTTCTATACTTGTGCTCCCTAATTGACATGCCAAATCTTACATTGAAGGCGAAGCTTTTGTGTCATTGAACCAAGTGATGAAGGGGAAGAACAAACGGAAGAAAAACAAAAATCAACTCCCGGTGCTGTAATGAAGCACTGGAACTGTGATGACACAAGTAACGATATAGTTTTGCATCTTAATTTATTGCTATGGCTGGAACGAGCAATTGTTTTGCCACTGATTTGATGCCACTCTTAATGTAATACGTAATTATCTCTACTTGTGCAAACAGGGATCTTCTTTGAAGATACCATATATTTTAGTGGAACTGCACAAGAAGATGTTGGAAACATTAAACTAATCGAGGAGTATATAGTAAGCATGGCCACCACAGTAGATAGCAACAGATGGTTCCATAGAAGTGCTTCATCTGTATGGTCTACACAATAAGTCTCCTGACAAAAGTGGTATTGTCCTTGAGAAGTGCTTCATCTGTGTTGTTTTAAATATTTCCTTTCCTTTTTTTCGAGCAAACAGGGATGCTAGCATTTAGTTGTCCTCTTGTCTTTGCACAACAGGATCATCTTCCTCTGAAGAATAATATGGAGTACGTGAAGTGACTAGTTCCGATTATGCCAGGATGAAGAAGCCCTGTCTATCTTCTCATCAGAAGGAGCAGTTAAAGGATGGTTACATTACTCCCCACAAGACCAAACTAACTTTAGCTCAGAAGGACTGACAAATCTCCATTTTTTTGCTACGATGCGTGAGTATAATGTTGTTCTAGGATTCTTTCTGGTGAGTTCCATTTTTCTAAAAGTGTGCTCTACATGGACCATGTAGGTGCCTGTTTAAACTATCAATTCATAGTATAGTTTGCTTTAAACTAATCACTTTTTGTATTTGTGCAAACAGGGGTGCTCAGCTTGATTTCAATGGAAACTGCACAAAATGTTCATGAATACATCGAATCATTCATTTCCACCACAAGAAAGGAGGTGGCGATAATTTCAAGGCGTTGCAACATATAACGGCGAAATCATACAAGCTACGCGCGAATTTGGTTGATTTTGGTGGAACTGCACAAAAAGAATAGCTGGTTTATTTAGCACGAGGTGCCATGTCAATGTCCGAACTGATGGCAAATCCTGCCATTCCACAATCATAGGCATTTATTATTTTGGAATGGGACAACCTTGTCAAATTTTGCTCATTGATTTTAGCAAGAAGACATGCGTTTGATATTTTCGAATGGGACACCCTTTGCTGTCAGCAGCGTCAATCAATTTTTTCTTTATTCTTTAGTTGTGAAGTAAATATTGCCTCTGACATGTGAGTTGCTGAGATGGATAATCATCGTTTGTTTTGAATGTTCTCTATGAATTGCCAGCCCTGTGTGTTTGATTGCAATGTACAGAAACGCTAAAAAGCTGCTCAAACTCTTTGTACCCCTTATGTTCCTTTTTACTTCGCACATTGTGAAAGTTCATACCTTTTTCTATAAGATTGGTCAAAGTAGAGATACTTTGACTGCAGACAAAACTTGTATGCAGACTAGAAAGGACCGGAGGGAGTACATGTGAAACTGCTGCAAACGAGGTGATCACCCTGGGAATAATGCTAGTACGTATTGTTTTGCATGTTCATCCAATGCCAGTGGTACATGAATTCAAACTAATCGAAATAAATTCATTCTTACACGGTCGGATTTCATATAAACATGCCGGATTTCATTACATTTCATACATTCTTCAACTAAAAAGGGGTGCGCTGGAGGTATAATTAATTAACCGAAGCTACCCACCTGTGTCCCGCTGAGCCGAACAAAAGCATCATTGAATTAACTGGAGGTGCAGTTGCATAACTGACATGTGGCATGTTGGGCCCACGTGTCAGTCAGCCAACTGCACCAGTAGTTAAGTAGAAGCAGCATCCTTCTCCAACATAGCTCTCCGACTCCATGTCGCCGCCAAGAAGCTAACTGACCAGCAACGGTCAACCCGCCTAGCTTGGCTTCAACCGGAGGGTAGCAGCGGTGGCCTTACTTGGACCCAAGCGGCGGAGACCTACCGTGTTCTACTCTTCCTCGTTTTCTGTGTGGCGTGGCCTCGTTGGCAACGGGGCGGGCCCTCGGCGGAGCCGGCGATGTCCTCTATCTCGTTGCTGGCGGGCGGCGCCTCGGCGGAGCAGTGGAAATATTCCCCCTCATTGCCGGCGAGGTGGGGCCTCGGCTGAGCCGGCGATGTCCTTTGCCTCGTTGTTGGCGGGGTGGGGCCTCGGCGGAGCCGGCGGTGTCCTCTGCCTCATTATTGGCGCCGTGAGGCCTCGATGGAGCAGGGCCTCGTCGACACCAGCGGAGTGGAGACTCGTCAGAGCCGGCATTGTCCTCTACCTCGTCCTCGGTCTCGCCAAACAGCGCCTCGCCTGCTTCATCGCCCTCTTTGTCGGCGGCCGCAACCTCCGCCACCCGCTTGCGGCCCCGCCAGCGCTCAAGGCGGCCCTCGAGGGCGGAGCGGTATGAGTCGAGCAGCGCCTCCTGGTCCGCCCGCTCTGCGGCGATCTAGTCCTCCGCCTGCAGGTGCTCCTGGAGGAGATGGTGGTTGTAGGCGGCTTCGGCCTGCGCCTCCTGGAACTGCTCCTCACGCATCTGCCTCACCGTGTCCATATATTGGGCACGGGCCTCGCTGATGGTCATGGTGCAATGCACCAGCAAGGATGGCGAGGAGGAGGGGGTTTGCGCTGGATCTTCGACTACCATGTTCTCCATTGGGACGTCGTCGTACTCCGGCTGCCTACCGGCCAGCCGGTCGGCAGCAATGGCTGCCATCTCCTTGTGGTCCGTCGTCCGCCAGTCCCAGAGAGTGCTGGAGTGCGAGGAAGCCATGGTGGGCAGTAGTGGTGTGGACAGGAGAAAGGGAACGGATGCTGATGACTGCGGCTATGGCTGGCACAACAGTTTATATAGCAATGGTGGGCGGCGGAGGGACGGACGTGTAGCGCCAGAGTAGCCGCCTCGACAACCGCGTATCATTAATGTGGGCGGCGCTGACTATTTTGGCGGAAAGCGCGCGCGGGCGAGGAGATAACATTACTTGGAGAGGATGACAATGGGGACCCACCAGGGCCATAGCCTCACGTACGCAAGTGCCTCCTTATTATATAAAACTATAATTTTTTTGCTTCCTCCTGGTTTCCTGACATCACGGTCCCACACCATTGTCAACCTAGGTAGTCAATAAACGAGAGAATTGCACAAGAAGCGGCCGATAGCTGGGACCAAGCATCTCGAGCAGTATTTGTGTTTTTGAGGTGTGAGCACTACAGAGTTTTTTGATGTTTAGCCCAGATATTAATTTTCCTCCTCTAAACAACAACGGAAACATCACTGCAGGTATTAACTGGGTGGGCTGTGGCCCGTCTCGCCCAGGCCATATATCCAACATAGATTAATTTTTTTCAAGCTAAAAATGGCTAGCCCAGCTATACTTTTTTTAGGAATGCCCAGGCAAAGTCAAGTTGTTATTCTCCGCCCCGCTGGGCTAAAAATCTTTCCTAGGAGGGATGCATTAGGCTTAACAAGAAAATGGGCTTTAAGAAATAATAAATGGGATGTAATTATAAAAACTGGGCAGTAATGTCACGCCCAAGATGCGACCCTATCCTAAAGGAACTCGAAGGTCCCACCAAGGATAGAAGCGCATCTTGAAGACGCTTTTGCAAGGTGGATATCATTACATCAACATTACATAATAGATGGGGATACATACATAAGGCATACAATGCCACATGAATACAACATCATCTTACATAAGAGCACCATCCGACTACGGATGAAACACAAACAGAAACTCAAACGACATCCACCCTGCTAGCCCAGGCTGCCGACCTGGAACCTATCCCCTGATCGAAGAAGAAGCAGAAGAAGAACTCCAAAACAAGCAAACATCACTCTCGCGTCATGATCATCGCATAACCTGTACCTGCAACTGTTGTTGTAGTAATCTGTGAGCCACGAGGACTCAGCAATCCCATTACCATGGGTATCAAGACTAGCAAAACTTAATGGGAAAGGAAGGGGTAAAGTGGTGAGGTTGCAGCAGCGACTAAGCATATATGGTGGCTAACATACGCAAATAAGAGCGAGAAGAGAGCAAACAGAACGGTCCTGAAGCTAGCAATGATCAAGAAGTGATCCTGAACTCCTACTTACGTCAAACATAACCCAAAACCGTGTTCACTTCCCGGACTCCGCCGAAAAGAGACCATCACGGCTACACACGCAGTTGATGCGTTTTAATTCGAATCTGGTGTCAAGTTATCTACAACCGGACATTAACAAATTCCCATCTGCCACATAACCGCGGGCACGTCTTTCGAAAGATAATACCCTGCAAGGGTGTCCCAACTTAGCCCATGATAAGCTCTCGCGATCAACGAAGGATATACCTTCTCCCAGGAAGACCCGATCAGTCTCGGAATCCCGGTTTACAAGACATTTCGACAATGGTAAAACAAGACCAGCAAAGCCGCCCGATGCGCCGACAATCCCGATAGGAGCTGCACATATCTCGTTCTCAGGGCAACACCGGATGAGCAATCCATACAACTAAAACCTGACCTCAAGTTTCCCTGAGGGGGCGCTGCAAAGGGCTCTAGTTTGGACCAGCACTTAGAGAAGCACTGGCCCGGGGGGGCTAAAATAAAGATGACCCTTGGGCTCCGGAAACGCAAGGGAAAAAGGGCTAGGTGAGGAAAATGGTAAAAACCAAGGTTGGGCCTTGCTGGAGGAGTTTTATTCAAAGCGAACTGTCAAGGGGGTCACATAAATCACCCAACCGCATAAGGAACGCAAAATCCGGGAACATAATACCGGTATGACGGAAACTAGGGTGGCAAGAGTGGAACAAAACACCAGGCATAAGGCCGAGCCTTCCACCCTTTACCAAGTATATAGATGCATTAATTAAATAAGAGATATTGTGATATCCCAACATAATCCTGTCCACCATGGAGCAATCTTCAACTTCACCTGCAACTAACACGCTATAAGAGGGGCTGAGCAAAAGCGGTAACATAGCCAAACAATGGTTTGCTAGGAAGGGTGAAAAGGTTAGAGGCTGACATGGCAATTTGGGAGGCTTGATCAATAATAGATAGGTAGCGTGGCAAAGCTATAGAATGAAGCAACTAGCATAGCAATGATAGTAGTGAGATCCAGGGTAGCGGTCATCTTGCCTGAAATCCCGCTAGGAAGAAGAACGAGTCCATGAAGAAGACGAACGGGTGAAGCCGAACCAAGCGTAGACGAACGAATCCTCACGACCGCAACGAAACGGGAACTATCGAGAAGAAGGACACAACATGGTAAACACACCACACATAAACATAGCATGATGCACAATCAAGTATGATGCATGTCTGGTTTAATGAGGCATGGCATGGCAAAGTGCACAAACAACACTACAAGTTAAGTGGAGCTCAATATGCAATGAGTTACATATTGACGAAACACCACATCAATTATTTAGTTCTCTCTCATTTATGAACGCAACAATATTACATGTTGTTATAAACATGGCAAGAGGTGAAACATAATTAAACTAACTATTTAGGCAAATTTAAAAGAGGCCGGAACAACAAACAACAATTCCGGAAATCCCCATATGTTATTTAACAATTTAACGCAAACAACATTTTTAAACATTTTAATTGTTGTTAACATGATGCGGATGACATATGCAAGTCTTATGCAATTTTATGAAAATGTTGACATGAGCAAGATATGAAACATTTGTCACCATGGTGGAAACGAAAGGGTGCCACGACAATGACAACGAAAATGGTGCCACGGCAACATTCCGATGATCCGACCACTCATTGAGATGTCGATGCAAAAGAAAGTGTGGGTGAGCGTGTGATGCAAAAGATGGTGGGGTGATCCCGGATACCGGGTTCCCACGTGTCGGTGGCATGGCAAAAGAGGGGCATCGCAACGACAATTCGATCACGGTGCAAAACTCGAGCATCTCATACAACATGCATTCGTGCTCAGAAGGTCGTCTCGGCGGTTATACCTTTGAAGCGTGCACTCAGAGTGGAACGTGTTAGTCGAAGGAAGTAGTGGTACACGGGCCGTAGTGGAAGTAGTCGTACACAATCCGTAGATGTTCGGCGTCGCCGGTAGTTGTACACAGTCGTTGTTGGACTTGATGGATACGAGGGCTCCGGGTGTCGAGGTACTTGGTGAAAACCACGAAGAGGGTACTTGTACTCGCATCATCGTGGAAGTAGTCGTTCGGGCTCCCGTGCGGACTTGGTGGTCTTGGTGTCCGCAGCGTAGTTATACAAAAACAACATCGGACTTGGACGAATCCAGAGGCGTGCACAGGCAGTGGTGGTCGTCCATGGAGGGGCGCTAGTTGCCAGAGAAGGGCCACGCCACGGGGCTCAGCGAGGAAGGCAGCGCGCAGGAAGAGCAGCTGCAGCAGGGCAGCGTCGCTGCAGGCACGGGAGGAGGAAGGCCATGGCAGAGGCATGCGCTTGGGGCGCCGGTGGCTGCCTCAGCAAAGAGAAGGGCGCGACGGGGTGGCCTGGAGGCAGTGTGGAGCAGAGGAGATCTGAACCAGATCGGGGCCCGGCGCGAAGTCGAACGCATCTTGAAGAACCAAAGGAGGCGGCGGCCCTGGCTCCTGGAGGAGGTGGGCGACTGCAAGGCGATGAGGAGAAGGCAGAGGGCGACGCTGGAACATGGCAGCAGCTTGGCCAGGGGACGATGGAGGCAGCGGCGATGACGAGCTCGAGGCGGCGCTAGGAGGACGGCGATGAGGCGGACCAGGCCGGTGGAGCAGGAGGATTGCCGGGGAAGATCCGGGCGCGGCGTCAGCGATAGGGTGCAGCAGTTGCTGCTGCTACCGGCGGCGAGGTCGAGGGGGTTTGGACACTGGTGGATGGGTGGCGGAGCAGAGGAGAGGGAGACGAGCGAGAGGAAGGGGATGTGATCGAGAGGAGTCGAGGCAGGAGGCGGCAGAAGGGAACGAGGAGGAGGGATCGAGAGATGGGGATCGGGCTCTCTGGCGGCTAGGGTTAGGAGGGTTAGGTGGGCCTAGATGGCCTGCTGGGTTGCTGGGCTCTCTTCTCCCTCTCTCTTATTTTCTTTAACATAAAAGAATTAGAGAGAAGAAAAGAAAAAGAGGGTTAGGGAAAGAAGTTGGACATGGGGATAATTTTCCCGGACTCACAAAAATGTGCTTGTTCCGAAAAAATAGAAAAGGCCATGATTGAAAGATTTAAATTCAAACTCATTTGATTTAAATTCAAATGATTTGAATAGGAAGTGAGGGTTGGGAAGGTCCAAAAATGTTCGGATTTTTGGTGGAGCTCCGGAATGTGATGAAAGAATATATGGCAAGGTTGGAGAGCAAGAATTAAGATAACAAAGGCATTGGGATATTTGCAAGTGTGTTATGGTGATTTCCAAATTAAAGAAATATTTAATATAGCTCCATAAATATGAGGAGGATATGTTATATAGAGAAATCACCATGTGAATTCCCTCGATTTAAATAGATCAAAAGATCTATGCAATTTATTTAGTTGAGTTGAGATGCAAAGGTTAATGACATGAAGGCATGATGACATGATGCAAAGCAAAAATAAAAGAGCAAGCACAAAAGAAACACAAGGCGAAACTCGGAATAGCTGTAAGTCTTCTGGAGTGTCGGTCTCGGGCCGTTACAAGTAACTATAAAAAATGCACCAAACACATAATTACTTTATAAAATATTATTTTTGGATATTGAAAATTTTAATTTCATTAATTGTTGTGAGCGCAATGTTTCGTTGGATTTTTATGTAATATAAATTTATATTGAAATTGTATTTAATCTGACTAGAAATTTCAGGATAAAATATTTCGGATCCCATCAAAATGTGGGAAATTTTATTGAATTCTGTTTTGAACGGTCGGTTGAAATGGGCTGTACTTTTAACATACTGTAAATGGGCTGTAGTAAATTCCATTAGAATTCAAAAATGGGCTGCACATTCTTACAAATCTCAAATGGGCTATAAGTTCTCTGCCACACACTTGTGGCCTTACTAAGTTGACGTGTCCGCTAAAATAAAGAGAGTTGATGCGTATGCAAGGCTTTGTCAACTTATAGTCAACACACGGTTCTAGCAGCAGTGGCCATTGGATGTCCATCCAACGGATGCCGTGCTTCTTCTTCAATCTCGGATATTCTAGCTTCACCCGCCCAAAAAATGATTCCTCCCCCTGACATCTGGGGCACACCATTTCGGAAGCTGGCCTGTGGGCCTACTAAGTTGCACTGACCGTACGATGTCCATCCAACGGCTGTCGTGCTTCTTCAACCTCTGGTCTTCTTGCTCCAACCGCCCAAAGCAGAGCCGGTCGTGCCGCCTGCTCCTACCTCCCGTGGCCGGCTTTGCTGCCGCGGAGGCCTCACCACCCCCTACTACTCCCACCGTTGGCCAGGCCATCCCTCCACTCTCCCACACCCCCTGTTATTCTGCGGCGACGACAGCCTCACACCGCAGCTGAACCAGTGAACCCTCGTACTCCCCTCCGCGTGGGCATCCACTACCGTGTCTTCCCCGGCTCCGTGTTGTCCCCTTCCTAGGCCTCACCATCATCCACCGCCATGGTGCTCTCGACGCGGCGTGGTCAACGTGGCCAAGGAACGACTTCCTTCGAACGTGGACTCTACGTGGAGAGGCTGACAGCTGGGTCCACGACCGCAGCAAGGAAGTGCCTCCTTATTACACGGAAAATTATGATTCCTCCACCTGAAAGATGGGACCCACCGGACGGGCCACTGTATTTCGCGAAAAAAATGTCCCCCCCTAACTGCTGGGACCCACCAGCTAGATCTACACACGCAAGGAAGTGCGTCCGAAAGAAAACGATTCGCCCGCTGACTGCAGGGACCCACCAGCTACATCTTTGCACGCAAGGAAGTGCATCCGGGCAAAAAAACGATTCGCCCCTGACTGATGGGACCCACCATCTACATCTTCGCACGCAAGGAATTGTCTGACAGTCGGGACCCACCTGGTCAAAGCGTACGTAGCGTTGCCATTCTGGTCGCGAACGTGTATGTACATATTGGGGGATGTAAAGGCGTGTACGTGTCGTAGTAGAGGAATGCACGTAGCATGTACTCGTACGTACAGCGGCCAGTGTGCAAGAAAAAAATATGGCCACCTCATACATACGTGCGGAGTCTCAAACGCCTACTCACGCATACGTACGGCCAGGGCTCGTGTACATAGCTGGGTTGGAACGGAGAAACAGCGTCATCATCGTGTTCATGGGGAGCCAACCGGCTGGTTCCTAGTGTACTGCAGAACGGAGGAAACGACCTTGTGTTCGACCAGCCACGTTCAAAATGGGATCCTGTTCATCAGGAGGGGTCTGGTGTACCGCAAAACAGAGGAAACAGACTTTTGTTGGACCTCCTACGGTCGAAACGGGGTCCTGTTCATCGGGAGGGGTGTGGCGTACCGCAAAACGGATGAAACGGACTTGTGTTGGAGTACTACGATCAAAACAGGGGTCCTGTTCATCGGGAGGGGTGTGGCGTACCGCAAAACGGGACTCCACGGGATACTGTTCATCTCCACCGTCGACCTCCTCCAGCCTCCACGGGCTGTTGTTCATCCACCGTCGACCTCCTCCAACCTCCACCTGCGACTGTTCATCCACGGGCTCCTGTTCATCCAGCCTCCACCGCGTGCTACTCCACTGGCTACTGTTCAACCACCCCTCTCCACGTGCTCCTGTTCAACCACCCCTCCACGGGCTATTGTTCATGCACACCCTCCACCGTCTATTGTTCATCCAGCCCTCCACGGGGTCGTCCTGTTCATCCAGCCCTCCACGGGGGTCCTGTTCATCCAGCCCCAACCGGATCGATCGATCGGGGTCCTGTTCATCCAGAGGCAACCCCACGGGGTCATGTTCATCCACCCCCACCGCTCACTGTTCATCCAACCCCCCCCCCCACCAATGCTCACTGTTCATCCAAACCCCCCCTGCAATGCTCACTGTTCATCCAGAGGCATCATCGATTAGCTTCAGTTAGCAGCAATAGCGATGGAATCGCTTAATACCTCGGGTTCAGTAACGCGTAGCCTGCAGTGCAATCGCTCGGGTTCAGTTAGGTGATGCCTCGCTCGGGTTCAGTTAGAGCCCAATGCCTCACACACAGGCGCGTACGTGTACAAGAGAAACACGCATCGCTCGGCCCCCGACCACCCACCGTAACCGAGAACTCCCCGAAATTTTCCTCGCCCTTGCTTCTACCACGGTTTTTTCCGTCATTGACGGCCCAAAGAATGTCATGCAGTTGCGTCGTTGGCCCGCCCAGGACGAAAAGCCCATTTTCTGTCATGATTTTTTGTCATAGAAGTGTCATAAGTACGACAGAATTTTTTTTCGTTTGGCCCAAAATGTCACGGATGTGTCTTTTTTTTGTAGTGCTCCTTCCATCCATACGTCTATCTCGATATCTCTCGGGGTATCTTCTATCGCGCACACACCTTGTCACTCGATCTCCCACCCATGTAGTCCCATCACCATCTCCTTGGGATATCTCTATGAAAAACATACACTCTCTCCTCCCCATGTCTGCATTTTCTTCGTACGTGTCTCTCGACCTCTCTCCCTTGTTTGTCAGACCCCTCTTGTTCACTTGCTAGGGTTCTTGCTCTCTTGGTTGCAAACAACCACACACTACCTCCTCACCTTGCTTTCGTTGTCGAAGATGCATGTGTGATATGTTTGCATAAGACAGACACGCTTTTTCTCTACTTTCATCGTGTGTTGTCCATGCCTCTTTCACATACGCACACACACTTTTTTCACTCACTCTTTCTATTTCACTCTCTCTCTCTCTCTCTCTCGTTAGGGACTCTGTCACGTCCATAAGCATATGGATGTTTTGAAAAGTCAAACCTCTGAAAAGTTTGACCAGGTATATGTGGAGAAAAACATTTACATCTGGAATGATCATTAGATTCATCGCAACATGTACTTACTTCATACTATCATTTATCTTTGGTATTGTAGATATAAGTAATTTCTTTATAAACTTGGTCAAAGTTTCAAAAGTTTGACTTTAAAAAAATGTTGGAACTACATTATCAAACGGAGGGAGTAGCTCTTTCTCTCTCTCTCTCTGCTATCTCTCACGGGCCTCCCCTCTCACTCGAACTCTCTATACCAACAGATTATACGCTCACTGTGTCAGCGTATAACTTTGTATATTGTTTAGTTGACCGGTCAACCAGTCCACTTGCTGCCTTGTCAGCTCGTGGTTTGTATCTTTGTGTGCTGGCCCATGTGGCAGTGGGTGAAAATAAGTAAACTAGAGGCCCATCTGACACGCGGTGAAGTAAAAAAAGTTGAAACCACTCGGGGTAACACCCCACACGCTAGTAAATTGAGGGCGCATTGAGGACACACTTCTTCCGCATGAAGGACGCACTCGCAAACAATTCACCACTGCGCGGCGGCATGCACAGAAGGACGCACTCGCGCACACCCAGCACACAACACACACCAGCACACGTGTACACCGGCGTCGCGGCCGGTTGAGATGGACAGCGAGGCAGCCAACAAGCGGAGGTGGCTTGAGCCAAAACCGCATCCGGCGAGCCTGAACTTCATTAGCAGCCTCCCCGATGGCATGCTGCTCATCATCATCGGCCTCCTCCCCACCAAATCTGTCGTGCAGACCGCCCTGCTGTCTGGGTGGTCGCCCCCTCCGGCGCCACGTCCCCCTCAACCTCACCGTCGACAGCTGCCTCTGCGACGGGGATTGCAAACGCATGGCCGCAGTCTCCAAGATCCTTTCATCGCACCCTGGGCCAGCCAGACGCCTTGACATCCGCATGTTCATTACCAACTTCAAGGTCCAACCCAAGTTCGATGAGTGGTTCTTATCCCCCGCCCTAGATCAGCTCGAGGAGCTCAGCTTTGGAGTTGGACGATGTTGCTCTCTACCACTGTCCGTGCTCTGCCTCACGCCAACGCTGTGTTGCGCTAGCTTCAGCTCCTGCTATCTTCCCCAGATTAATGCCGCGCCCACCCTTCTTCTCCCTCAACTCAAGCAGCTTAACCTCTTTTACGTTGTCATCTCGAAGAAGGCTATGGAGGACCTGCTCCGCCACTGTACTGCGCTCGAGTACCTTCGCCTTGAGTAGATCCACGGGTTCATTAGCCTCCACATCGCCTCAACGAATCTACGATGGATTTATGTGTCTTGCTGGCCTCGCAACAAGACATCAATTGGGAAGAGATTACTCCAGCTGTTCCACATTATGGTCATTGATAATGCGCCTTTCCTTGAGAGATAGCTTGTATCGGATCTAGAAGGTCCAACAAAAATCAGGGTCATTGACGCGCCGAAATTGACAGCGTTGGTTTACTCGTCTGCCAAATTCTCTGAACTCTTTATTGGATCCGTAATCGTTCAGGTACATCACTCATCTTCTTCTTTGTCTTCTTGAAATTCACATTTTTAAATTTCTTCTTGATGTATTTGCGACCACCTTCCAGAAAATGTTTCCCACAAGCTTGACCTAGTCTATGTGCACAGTAAAGATCTTGACAATAAACTCTATCGGCCCCAATCTGGATCAAGTTGTTGGATTCCTTACATGCTTTCGTGCACGGAGAAGCTAGTCATCGAGGTGACACTTCTTTCCTATTAGGAAACGGTAATCACAACGTAGCTCAATTTTTTCGTAATTTTCCCAAATTATGATGACAAGTGTAGTGTTCAAAACTGCATCTATGCACTGCACTAAAAGAAATGTTTTTAGTATTTTTTTCTCACGTGATCACCTGCATCGTTTTTTTGTTGTACTACTATAGTAGCCTAGGCTAGTCATAGTGGAAAGTAACTTAGACTACTCTAGTAACTCTATGGTTACCCTAAGAGCAATTACTACCTCCGTCCTGGTTTACTCTTCCTATTTTGTAGTATCAAAATTTGACCATAGATGTAACTGACAAAATGTTAATGCATGTCACTAAGAACTATATCGTTGGATTCCTATTTGAACATAATTTCAATTGGTGTAATTTTTAGTGACAGGGATTGGCATTTTCTTAGGTAAATCTACGGTCAAAATTTTATACTAAATATGAGGTAGTACAAAAGTGGGCCATAACGGCCCTCCACTATGTAGGCCAAAACACGTGCCAAATTCACTTGTGATGCATTTGGCATTGATGCCCCTCCATTGCTCACCTGGTGCCCCAATCTGGATCACCTACTTTTCTCCAGTGCCAAATTAACTCACACAATGAAAAAACACTTGCGTGGGAGAGAGAGGACTGAGGCAATTAAAAACACTTGTTTGGGAGAGTGAGAGGCTGGTGTAGTTGGTTTGATTGATTTGTTTATACATGTGGGTCTGTGTGCACAGCAGTGCCAACTCTCTCACATCACGAGAGCGGTGCCAAAATCTTTTGATTTGACATTGATGCGTATTATGTGGCATACTTTTGCGAAATATGGCATCGGCCACATAGTGGAAGGCAACAAATGCCCAAGCTCTTCACGTGCTCCTAGGTAAATGAGAGGAAATAGAAAGAGAGAGAGAGAGAGAGAGAGAGAGAGAGAGAGAGAGTGTGAAAAAATATCACTAGCCAGCCAACCCTATCATATGAGCGAATGATATTGGTACCTCTTGATGACACGGCAATCTTATACATCCAGCTGCTCTAATATGTTCTCTTCTTCTGCAGATAAAAAATGACCCAAAAGTGAAAAATGTGCTGCAGTATTACAATCTCATTGAATCCCTTGATCTCCATCTTATAGAAATTGATTTGATCGACTACGGAGGCAGCACATCTGAGATTAAATTGGTCAGGTTCTTTGTTTTGGATGCAAGTGTGCTCAAGGTAATGAGGTTTGGCGTTCTCTGGCGCAACAATGAATGGTGTGCTGATCACCGTAAGCGTCTAAGCCTAAATGACAAAGTTTCCGCAGAAGCTGAATTTGTTTTTGAAACATCAAGTGCCCAGAGACTCGAAAACTTATTTGCCCATTAGCGACATGTCAGGGCGATGGATTTTAGTTTGTACGATAATGCTGCATCCACCTAAAGTAACGAAAGTTCTTACGTAAACTTCCTAGTAATTCCCTCTTCGTAGGTGATGCATTACTCCTAACATTTGTAATATCAGTTTGAAACTTGTAATATTGCCGTGTCCTATTCCTGCATTTTCAAAATCTTGTGAATCAAACAGGTCCTGAGTTGGTGATGATGTTGTGCCTACCATCTATCACCAATAGCCGTCGGATCTAGATCTGATGCATACAAACCAAACTTCTCCATTTTTTCAAAAAGATGCCCCCACTTGTTCCCTATTTACAAACAACTCATTGTCTCTCACAATCAGCCTTATCTCCTCCCCACCACATCTAGAAGGCCATGGAAAAATCTGGCGCGATGGCCGCTGCTGGCGCCGTCCACCCCCAATCTTAGTGTTCCGTGCAATGCACGGGCATCTACGCACGGGAAATTATGTCGAACACGGCTAGTTGTAAGCAGGCTAGCTCTACAGCCATGATGATAGTGACTGCAGATGGTGAGGCTGACTATGGTATGCCGAACATGGCGCCTATACTCAGGTGTCATCTCCGGCGCAGGGTCTTGTCACTTCACTGTGAGGAGCAGCACGTAATAATTTGACCAACGGGTAGTACAATGCTACTACATTGGTAGTACTACTAGCACCACTGTCTGGATTTAGGAGTACTACCACGTCCATCTAGATTTTAGTATTTGACTAGTAATATCTAGTAATGCATGTCACAAAAAATGTACTACTCCCTTTGTAAATGAATACATGGTGTATTGTTTTATTCCTATCGACGAGTGAACTTAATTCTTTTTGCTAATTAATAGGATTACGTGCAATGAACTGAACACTTCATGTCATGTTTGGTAGTCTCAAGTCATTGAAAGCATGCATGGCCCACATCTCTCATTGGTTGATATGTCACGAAATAAGAAATGGGGAGGGAGTTAATGTACCATGCCTAAGTGTTTTGGGTTTATTTGCTTTTCGTAAGGTAACTTACACAACATTTTTGTTTACATGCATTAACATTTTATTAGTTAAATCAAAGGTCAAAACTTGGCGCAAAATGCAAAGGGGACCAATAAACCAGTAAACATCAAACTTCTCTCGTTTGGGCCCAACTAGAGGTCCGGTGAGATAACTGTACTGCACCGGCACGGAGGGGGACACAGCTTCATTGACTTACTGCAACTGCCTTTGGGTGAATGACACGTGGGCCCAATGGGTGGCTGGCCCACCTGTCATACAGCCAAAGGCACATGCAGTAGAGGGCCAAGGAATAGATGGCCAACACGCATGTGAATTCAATGCAGCCTGCACTTCTCTTATAAAGGCTCCCCACTAGTCCAATCTAGTATGAAATCCAACGCACCTACGCACGCTAACCAAGGGCTAGAGTGATCACTCGAATCGCAAGATCAGCTGTCTAGAAGCTAAGCTAGACCCATAGAGGCGATGAGCGCGAGCATCAGCCGGCTGTGCCAGATGGTCCACGATGCCGACCTGCGGCCCGGCACCGAGGAACGTCTCCAGGTAGTGCTTGAGGCCGCCAGGGCAAGGGGCTGCTTGGACGACAGCTTCGTCTCCTTGTTCAATGAGGTCCTCGTCGGTTTCCTCGACAGGTTCACCATCGTCAAGAAGCTCGCAGACGACTTTGACGTACACCTCTAGCCGACACGTCGAGGCTCTGCGATGCATGCCACCCTCAACGGCCACTATGCTGACAACCTCTTCGATGCACTTGTGGCCCAGCGACTGCCCGCCATCGCGCCGAAGAATGTCCACCTCGAGGTCGAGCTCGCCACGCAGTGCCTGGCGTAGCAAGACACCATCGACATAATCACCCACGTCTACGTGCAAATCGTCCACAAGGACTACTACATGCAAGAGGAGGACGATAGGACGTTGGCCTTCTTGGACCACAGGGCAACCTTGGATGGCATTGTTCAGAAGCACGTTGAGCTCGCCGCCTACGCCGGTGCTCCTCACACGTCGGTTGGTGACCCGGCGCACTAGGGCATGAGGATGTCGTTGATGGATCCCTATGTATTTTTATCTATCCGTCAAATCCATGTAGTAGTATATGGTACTACTAGTAATTATCTTACCTTTTGCATCAACTTCATAATTTTTGTACGTACTCCATGCATGAACCACGCCAGAACCAAACTTCTCATTATTCTAGGGAAAATCGTTATTTCTATCTATCGGTCGCGCCATGGAGCAGAACCAAATTTTACAAGTTACAAGTTCAAAAGGAAAAGCCTGCCGTGTTTGCGTCGCACCCCCACATGGTTGGTTCGGCATGATGCTCAAGGGGGAATGCGTGCGCTGTTGCATTTTCACTTACAAGTGGGATCGCAGTTGAGCAAACCGACTATCGGCAAACCCCCACCCCGCCCACCGCGCAACGGCTGAGAAAACAGGAGGGAGAAGAGATGGCTATAACATGAACTCCAAGAAAATTGGTGTCGGATGGGAGTCGTGTGGGTGGTGTGTGCCGTACTGCTAGACGTGAATGCTAGTTATTTCCCATGCCACCCCACTATATCGAGCCTATATCGAGGTGCTGGTTATGTAGAACAAATTTCTCGGAGTCCATTACTACAAAAAAAAATACACTTCCGTGATGATACGTGTTTGTCACAGTAGGTCGCGTTTTTTGTCATGCATGTACATCCATGACAAATTTATGACAGAATCAAGATAGTCATACCTGTGCTGTCGTAGAAGTGTTCCATGACATTACGAAAATTATCATCACGGAAGTGTCCCCTTCCATGACGATAAATCGCGCATCACAGAAGTGCTTTCATCAAGGGTGACCGACACGTGGCATCCACCGTAATGGAATGCCGTTAAGCTATCGGGTCGGGTTTTGGATCCGATAACCCATTAACAGCCCCGACCAATGGGGATTTTCCACGTGTAAAATCATCATTGGCTGGAGGAAACACGTGTCGGCTCACCGTTGGGACAAATGTCATCCACTCATTGGACAGAAGGCGCCTATGATACGTCGACACGTGGCACGACCAAAAAGAGGCCCATTCCTGTGAAAAGGCCGGCCCGTTTGACTTGGTCAAAAGGTGGCGGGCCGGCCCATGGAAAGCCTGTTAACGGACTGTTCGCATATAGCCCATTTACAGCCTGCTAACCCAAGGCCCGTTACGCCCTATCCGAATTAGGCCCAGTAGCGTCATCTGGGCCATCCAATATGATTCGAGTCCGTTTTCACTTCTGGCCCATGTATGGCCCGTGACGTCTTTCGGCCCATATTAGGCCCTATGTAACTCTTGGCCTATTAACGGCCCGTGGTGAAACTAGGCCGCAATGAACAATGTATCACTTTACACCCATTAACGGCCCATGGTGAAACTGGCCCGTAATGAACAGTATATCACTTTATACCCATTAAGGGCCCGTTATTTAGTTGGGCCGTTTCTAGCAAATGTTATCTTTCGGCCTTCTCAGAGCCCATTTGTTCTTGGGCTCATTTCCAGCATTCGTTTACTTACGGCCCGTTACTGTCATTTTCTGCCTGTGGGCCAAATTCAGCCCGTAGTTACATCGGCCCGTTTGTGGTCTGTTAATACGTTGGGCCGTTTTCATAGCATCATCAAATACGGCCTATTAACGATGGCCTGTTATGGTCATACGACCCGTATAAGGCCCATTGATGATATGGCCCGTAGAAGGCCCATTGTTTCTACGGCCCGTAGAAGGCTCATTTTTCTACGGCCCGTAGAAGGCCTACTGTTTCTACGGCCCGTAGAAGGCCCACTGTTTCTACGACCCTTAGGAGGCCCAGTGTCACTGCAGTAAATATTAGCCCATGGTTATTGTGGCCTAGTTTTAAAAAGAACTTCACTGACTACAAGCAAACTAATAAACAAGACAACAAGGAAATAAGTAAGCAAGCAACATATGGTAGGCTATCACGGCTGTTACACATTTACATCCACTGGGCATCAAAGTTCGCCACCAGTGCAAATATAGGGAACAAAGCAGCATATCATATACACTGGTTGTCAAAGTTGGCAACCAGCGCAAATAAACGCCGCAGCAAAACAAATTCAGAACTGAAACCACTTCAGAAGATCTCAAGAAACAATATCCTGGGTACCCATAATGCTGGCAAGATGCTTAGCAAGCTTATTAACTTTCTCTTGTTTGGCGCTTAAATCCTCCAGCGCTTGTTGTTGCACCAGAAAATATGCATCTGAATTCTGCAGGGACTTCCTCAGTCCTTCAGCTTCCTGTCGCAGCACATCTGATTGATGTCTTTCAACTTGAAGTTGAGACTCAAGAAGACGAACTGATTCAGGCAGCGAGTTTTAAGAGCTTGTGCCAGCAGTAGTGGCCAGTAACTCGAACACTACATCAAGACAAGACTTTTGGGTTCCCTCACTGTCGTCAAGATAGTTTTTATCAGCTTTCTTGGAGACCAACAGGGATGTCTCACTATCTTGAACCTTATCTGCATTATTTCCTTTACCATTGGATAACGCGGTACTGTTCTCCAATATTTTGTCCGCATTCTAAAAGAGAAACAAGCAGACACACCACATGTTTACCATGTTGTATATGAAACTCATTTTGGTAAATGAGTTCAGTAGTAAAGTGGATAGGATAACAGCATGAAACAAACATATATATATATGTACCATTGTCACTTTATGGTCTATATCATTCTAGTTTTTATTACCAAATCAAGATAGAGACACAGTTCAAATAATATTTGTTCAAGACAAAGCAGAATAGACAGAATATAAGTGTGGGTAACTATAGAGCAATAACAACACTTGTAATGTGCATGACATGAGAACATAATTGTTTATTCAATTGAAACTAAAATCAACATAGAGAAGGTTACAACAGCAAACCAGTTAAAGAAACAAGTTTAAAACATACCTGTTGCGCCATTGGAGTTTCAATTCCATCCTTCAAATTCGAAAGTAGTTGGTATGAGTAAATACAGTAATGCAAGAGCAAAGGAGTATGAACCATAGCTACAAAACCTGACCCGAGAACAAATCTTCTTCTCCTTTAAGCGTTGAGTTGGGATTCGGAGTGGTGGTCCTCGTGCTTTGGGCACTGCAATTCCCTTACAACTGCTCGTGTTTGGGTGCTCTGTGGTGGAGACGGTGATGTGTCAACTGGAACTGGGTTACTATCTGCCGGAGTTGGGGTTAGAAGGGGTGTAGCTGGTTCTCTGTCCAACTGGGTAGGGGTACAATCTGCGAGAGTCTGGGTTATGTGTGGTGGATCTGGTCCTTGGGCAAGTACAACCGTGGTTCTATCTGCATCAACTGGTAGCACTATCTTTTCTGAAGACTGTGTTGTTACTCCCTTAGATACTGCCATCACGCTCTCCAATTCAAATGGCTGATAAACAAGAAAAGTAATTGAAAGTATAGATATTGTATGATAGACAGGTGCAATGGATAGTGGGGAATAAAAGAGGGCATGAAATAATTCATATTTATGTTGTCTAACCAAACAGGATAGCATGACACAGTTTCACATACATGATGGCTAACTAAATAGGATAGCATGACACAATTTCACATTATGATGGCTAACTAAAAAAGATGGAGAGACATAGTTCAAAATATGATACTATGTAAACAGGATGACATGACATAACTATATAATGTGTTTATTAAATAGGTTGGCATGCCATAATTCACATACATTCATGGATAGAATGCCATAATTCTAAATATGATCACTGTAAACACTAAACAGGATGAGATGATATAACTATATGATGTCTTTATTAAATGGGTTGCCATGCCATAATTCAGATAGATGATGTGTATGCACTATGTAAACATGATGGCATGATATAATTCAAATATATTATTTATATAGTAAGCAAGTAAGCAGATGGCAATCCATATATGATGTAAAAACTAAGCAATGCAAGACAACATGCATGACATGGGTAATATAACCCTGCCAAGTTTGAGCATAGACCTCAGGGGGAAATAGGACTGGTCATTAGTCTCTGAATCCTCCCCTGAGGAGCTCTCTGTAACCAGCAAGATGTCTGCTTCAGCATTTATGATTCACATATATAATGTCTTGCAACAAGATGGCAATGCATAATTCACATATATGGTAATTAGACACTGAATAGGTGGCATTCACACAAAGCATGTCTAAAGTAATCAAATGACATAGCAATGTGAGACACCATACGCACGATATGAGCAACATAACCCTGCCAAGTTAGAGCATACACCTCGGGGGGGGGGGGGAATAGGACTGGTCATCTGTCTCCGAATCCTCCTTTGAGGAGCTATCCGTAACCAGCGAGATATGCGCTTCGTCAGATAGCATAGTCTGCTCAGAAGACCTTGTTTTTACTCCAGAATTTTCCATCACCGTGTCAAATGGCTGATGCACACGAAGAGCAGTTGAATGTACTAACATTTTTGACAAACGTAATATGTAACAAAAAAAGGATGGCCTGATATAATTTACATATAAGATGACTGGCTAAGCAGGATGGCATTGCAAGATTCACATATGTGATGCCTGGCTAAACAAGATGGCGTTGCATAATTCACATAAACGATGAATAAACTAAACAGATGACATTCGCACAAAGGATGTCTAAACTAAGCAAATGACATATTTGATGTATAAAGTAAGCAATGCAAGACACCATATGCATGATATAACCAACATCAGCATGCCAAGTTAGAGCGAAGACCTCAGGGGGTAAATAGGAGTTATCTTCTCCTTCTGAATCCCCCTCAGAACAGATATCTTCCTCTCGATTACAATCCGAAATGCACGGAGGGGGGGGGGCTGCCTTTGCGCCTACCATGGAGCGACGTCTGCATGAAATTATATTGCCACACAAGGCTCGTCTCTTTTGCTCTACATGTTCAGTTCCATTGTTTACAATAACTGTCATGCATAGGAATAAAACATGGTGAGATTATGTAAGGAGTGCATGCAGAAATCCAGAGTGATGGTACCAACCTGTGGATAGACCCAAAACCAATAATAGCAGGCAGATAATGGCTTCAGTTAAAAAATACAGATAACGGCTTCTTTACTATTTGTTTCCCACCCAACATGAAACTCATAGTAGACACCGGAGATTAACCAGATAGTAGATAGATACTATTGATAGCGTCCCCGATATGTACCCCACAACCATTTAAAAACTCAAGTTTGACCATTAGTTTGGAGCTGACTCAAAGTCTAATTGGTGAACAGGACGATAAAGTAGCATGTAATATTAAGCGATGCATAACATAAGCAGACACGAAAGAGTGCGACCTCTCTTGCAGACCCGTGTAGTCCTCGAGGTCTTCTGCTCGGTTGATGATGGTAATGCAGTTTTCATGGCTGCCAGCGACGGGGAAGAAGATCTGAGGCGGCGAAAGACTGTCTGGAGGCCGGATCCCTGCTGCGCTGGACCCTTCTGTCGTTGGAGCAGCTGAGCTGGGCTGGACAACGGTGCAGCAGGAGTGGGACAAACCACGCAAGGTTTTCTTTGACAACTATCTGTAATAGAAGTAATTCTGTAAGGGCTCGTTTGAATTGGAGGATTCCAACAATGCATGGATAGGAAATAGATAGGAATAGGATAGGAATGCACGTGCAAAACAGAGAATTTAGAAACACAGGATTTCTGCCAATCTGGGTGTTTGTTTCACAACAATTGGAAGATCACAGGATGCAAAGAAGCATGGTGAGATTAAGTCAAACCACAAGAAAATGTACGGTTATAATGCTATTATGCTACTATCTCTTAGTCTTGTGCTTCATGAATAGGAATTTGAAAAGGAGGACAAGTGAAAATAAAAATTCCTACATTTTTTCTTTCAAGGAGACACTAAAGGAACAAATCCGTGTGCTCAGTGGACAATATATATAATATGTAGAGTAAAAAAGAGATGCAACAAGTGTACAACCTCTTTGGCGAAGCCATGTCGATCTCAGCATGATTGGGTTAGCCGGTGAGGATGCTCCGGCTGACTTTGCTGTCGGAGGAGGGGAAGAAGATCTTAGGCGTCTGGAGATGGAGCCCGAGGTACTGCTCCGCTGTGATGGAGGGTTTTGTCGTTGGAGCAGCTCCGATGAGTTGTACGACACCGAGGCTGAAGCAGGACAAGAGAGAGAACGAACAACGTTAACCTGAGTGGAATTCTAATAGCATCTCCAATACATGACGTAAGATACATAACCACAAAGTGCTAGATGTAAAATACATCAACCGCTCATCTCTGAACTTAACTGTCGAAACTGAACTTAACTGTCGCAACTGAACTTAACTGTCGAAACTGAACCTAACTGACGAAACTGAATTTTGCTGTCGAAACTGAATTTTGCTGTCGAAACTGAACGCACTAGCAAGGTGAGGCTACACATCGGTCGACTGACTTTTTCATCTTTGGTCAGTCAATTTTGTAGCCGTTGGATACGAAATCAAGGGCCTGCGGTTCATCTTCAACCTCCACCCCCCTGAGCCCCGCCCGCCCCGAAAACACTCCCCACCACCGGTCCGCCGCCGCCCCGGCCTTCCCTCTAGGCGCCCCCGTGCCGAGCTTTTTCTCCGGCTATCCCCACGCCACCGCCCCGCCAACGCCCCACCACTGCCGGCGACCACCGCCCACATCCTAAACCCTAAGATAGATAGTGGGGTACCTCTCCGGCGAGCCCTCCTCCCCGGTGCGGCTGGTTCTTCCTTCACCCCGGCGAGCCCACTCCTTGAAAATCGACTGACCCAAAAGTCGATTCAGTCGACTGAAGTGTAGCCTAATCGGAGCAGCATCGCAAGCAAGAGCAAGAGCGAGAGCAGCAGCGCGAGTAAGAGCAGACCAGGCAGGGGACCGAGAGCAAGAGCAGAGAAGTAGCGCGAGCGAGAGCTAAAGCAGCAGCATCTCCTACTGATGTGGACGTCGCCGCCGAGGGAGCGACGCCGTGGATGGAGCCGCGCCGTGTCGGCTCGGGACCGAGCGCCGGCAGCACCGTGAGATCGAATCAAGAAGAAAATGCGGAGATTAGTGTACAACCTCTTTGGTGGCTCCGATTAGGCCGCATCTTCATCTGAGGAAACGCTGATGATGATGCTCTTCCGGTGGTGCAGGTGAAGACGGCGGTGTGGGAATGGAGGTGGCACGAAAGACGAGGGGAACGTTGGGGTAGCTCCTTGGAGGTGGAGGACAGGGTGGCTGAACCGGCGGGACGATGAGATCGATGACGGATCCTCATCTGGTACAGTGGATGAGGGACGTCGAGGTGTTGCTGTGGACGAGGTCGTCGGGGAAGAGGCTCCGGCTGGGTGGCGGACGGAGCAGGGTGTGGGGTTTCGTCGCGGGTTTTCGCGGCCTTGGTGTATGAATGGGTGGGCGGATGGGATGGCAGTGGGGAACCATGGCTTAGAGACGCGCTTGTCCGAAATGTGGGGTAAGTTACGAAAGTACCCCCCACCGATTTGAGGCGGTTCTTTCGGTTCAGGGGTACCACTGGCATTTTGCATGTCGGGATTTCACAGGAGGTGGGAGTTTTCGTGCGTGTTGTAATTTCGGAATAGCAAGGCGCGTGTTGAGATGGAGGGAGTTGTCGGAGCACAACGAGACAAAGATATATCTTAAATATTTTGGGCTAACAAGGCGCGGGTTGAAATTTCTGGACAAGCCTAACATGTACTGTACCAAATCAATGCGCACTACAAATGTCATTCAAAACTTTGAATTCATGTTATGTTCAATTAAAATATTTCGCTATGTGTATAATGCATGCAACCTACTACTCATATGAACGTTTTAGTGCATTCCAAACATATATACTACCGCTTCAATATGAACTAAATTTGAATAAGATCTACAGTAATGATTGTTGTGAAGTCAAAGCATTTGAATTTGTTTCTCTGTTTTAATAAGATCTACAATCATCATTATTGTCAAGTTAAACCATCGTTTGTGTATTATCTTCACAGCACACCACATGATTAGTCTCGAGTTACATATGAACTATGTGTACTATATGAACTCGAACTAGATTTTTTGAATCCACTTTATTTTGATTTCAAATCACATTACATTTCTAGCTCTAGCTAGATCTTCATAATCTAAATCCTGTCTCATATGTATAATGTGTTTATCACATTATGTATGGTGCCCCGCCCCTACGCCTACAAGTATTTAGATGTGAGTTGCAAACACCACACATTACCACAAATTCAAATAAAATGTGAGAATGTTTGATATATAGTATTGTTTAGATTGCTCGATATTTAGTTGTAAGCTACAAACGCCGCACATTATCACAAATTCAAATTAAATGTGAGATTGTTTGATGTATAGTATGGTTTAGATTGTTCAATATTTAGCTGTGAGTTGCAAATGCCATGCATTATCACATTATGGTATAACATGTGCACAGCACGTGTATCACCGCTATATTCATGCATGCAATGTTTAAAACACTATGATCTCCTATTCAAATATATGAATCCGCTTTCATATCAAATTATGATCTTTGTTAGTCTCTTACACCCACACAATCCTCTAACCTTTGTAGCTACCACTAACTTTCTCTCGTACATGCACATGCCCTCCTCGCCCTCCCCCTCCCTCAGCATTCTATCCACCGGGTACATTCATTTTTTTCTTTAGGTCGTTCTCCTAGAGTCTCCACAACTCCTTTCCGACACACACCGATCGATAAACCTCTCCAGCGATGCCTGCCTACAACATACACACACAGCTTCAATCTCCTCCTTTATGTGTCCTTGCCTCGTGTCTCTCATATGGTCAGACACACGTGTAAACTCTCGCCCCTCTTTTCATCGATCTCACAACCACACACTCCTCCCCCTATCTAGCTAGTAGTTGGGCCTCTCGCACCACCCCCTGCTCCACTCTCTTTGTCTATCCGTCTCGCCGGGCCTTATTTGCCTCTAACAAATGGACGTACACCGACCGATCTCTCGCTATATACATTTAGCCAGCTAGGTCCTTATAACTCATTTTTACCCACACATCGATCGATCTACCTCATTAGTTGTGTCTCTCCCTTCCTCCGACAAAAAACAATTGATCTACCGATCTAGTTAGGTTTGCTTACCAAACACATGGTTCCCCTTCATCATCCATGGATGCGTCCCGACAGATCTATCACGCACAGGCACACACAGAAACACATCCCCACTCTTATTGATAACATTGCAGTTCCACCCTCAGTTTGTCTAGTAGGCCTCTCCCAACATCTCCGAGAAGTAACTCCATCACCCATCCAGCACTCTAACCCTCTCCCTCCCTCTCCCTCCCTCTCTCTCTCCTCTCTCTCTCTCTGTCCCATCATATTTCCCGTCCTTCAGTTATGTATAGATGTCGACCAATCTCCCTCAAGACATAGCTGGGTCTCTCCTTCTCAACACATATACGAGTCGTTCTACCTCTATAGTTAGGCCTTTGCCTACCCCTCCCGCCACCCCCTCCCCCCCACACACAAGGATACATCAAGCGCTCTAGTCATGTCTCTCTGCCACACACAAACTTGACATGTGCCCTGTAACGTTCCGGTAGGCCAGTCGCCCTATATCTTTGACTTTCACACACACACAATTTCGATGGCTCTCTTCAACGATCTCGCACCCACCAACTTGATCCTCTATTCGACTATTGATAGCTATGACCCCTCCCTCTCTTCTCGTGGATTGCCCGACCCTCTATGTATGATATGGATAGGCCTCCATTTCACACACATTGCATGCAAAATTTTGTTTGAGATGTCATCGACACATATTCCCACAAATAATTCACGAAATCAACCCCCCACCACAAAACAAAAAACACTTACGGACTCGGTTTGTATCTCTCACACACACCCACGTAGGTGGGGGGCGTGCACGAAGAGAAGAGATGCATGCACGGTTCACGTATTCCCGTCTCTTTTCCAACCACACCCGCGCGGGTACACGGTGGAGCTCATTTCTGGACGAAAAAAGCAGCCCACATGGTAATTTGGCACGTGTACTGGTTGCCCACTTGGTGGAGGGGGGATCGTCTACCACGGGTGAATAAACAAATTGCGACTTGATGCGTTATGTTAAATTAAAAAAAGAGGCAAACCATGTGGGGCCTACCTTAGAGGCAAGGCTCTATACACTGGAGTACTTTTGATGTGTCCCGTCAACTCGCAGAACAAGGAGAAGCTTCCTTAGTACGCCATCTCCCCCGCCCATGGGTGCGGTGGCTCGCAGGATGAGGTGAAGCTTACTACTACTGTATGCCTTTACGCCCGCTCCCTCGCCCACGCGCGCGGTGGCTCGCAGGACGAGGAGAAAAATTTACTACTCCCTCCGTTTACTCCTCGTCCCTACTACCTTGGTTATAGAGATTATATCATATTGTTTGGAATATATATGTCCTTTAGTAGATTTCAATATGAACTAATAGTACATACTCCAAACACTGATGTATATAGACGTATTTTAGAGTGTACATTCACTCATTTTGCTCCGTATGTAGTACTCCCTCCGTCTAGGTGTGTAAGTCATCTTACGAAAACCAAATAATCCCAAAACACTTGGGCGTGGTGCATTAACTTCTACCTCGTTTCTTGTTTCTTGACATATCAACCAATAAGAGATGAAGGTGTGCATGCTTTAATGACTTGAGACTATCAAACATGACATGTAGTGGTTAGTTCATTGCATGCAATACTATTAATTAGCAAATAGACATTAATGTCTCTCGTTTTTCTCTCCTCCTTGGTCACGGTGCACAGCCTAAGATGACTTACTCACCTAGACGGAGGGAGTAGCACTCTCCCTCGCCCCTCGACCCTCGCCCACATGGTGGACGTGCAGCAATTCATTCGGTCTCATATAGCCAGAACGATATATACTGCACTACCATTATTGCTCGACTTCCCGAAGAGGCGAAGAGCCAATCGCAAGGTTAATATTTTGGAGATGCCAAGCGCAAGGTTATAGGAGAACGAGTAGTAGGTGCCGTGTCATTTATAAATAATTTTTTTTCTTTAGTGGCACGTACGCAATATGATAGATTCATATGGTGAGAAAAGGAAACCGCTCCACTATATACATAGTCAGGACGGGCCAGCCTACACGGTCGCTTGCTGGGGTTGCTCTCTTCACACTCTCTCGCACAAAACGACTGTGGCCACATCTCTAACATCCCGGCAGATCATGTCCACTTGGGGAAGGGGTGGATGCTTAGTGTAGATGCGGTGGCCATCGCCGACGGCGAAAACCCACTGTTAGCACGTCCCGATCAGGGGTCCCCGCTGTTCTCTCTCACAAAGCCGGTGAGGTTGCCTTCGTCCCTTGCTCACTGCTGCGACGTGGGTAGTTGCCGCCTCCCGCCGCCCTAAGCTACATCCCTCTGGTACAACTCCCTTTACAGCCGGCTTGCACCATTGCTCCCACTGCCCACATCACTCCCTGTAGATATTTCTCTACTTCTTTGCCCCGCAGATACCTGATACCTCTACTGGCTTCTACATACTGTATTTGTGATGAGTTTATGTATCATGAACTAGTCCCAGTAATCTTATTCTAATCATGCTTCTTGAATTTCTTTGCCACAGGGATGCTCATCTCGATTTTGGTGAAACTGCACAACATGATCCGATGGTCAAAAGGTTGCAAACTTCATTTATTAGGAAGCTCAAACGTTGCCAGCAAATTGAAGCCTGGTCAGGGTTCACGGTTCAAGGGCTAGGGACTACATGGATTGTTTTTTCTTTAGCTGCCTCTGTTCCAAAATAAGTGTCAACTTTAGTAGTAGTACAACTTTGTACTAAAGTTTGCACAAAGTTGAGACACTTATTTTGGAACGGAGGAAGCACATATTTGCTATGATCTGTCAATCATTGAGATGCAATAGCATGCATGTTAGTCTCCTTTGTATTTGATGAAATGTTGCAACGGGCAACCTTGGACGCAAGATACATGTAACAGGAGCTGGAAGCTTCATAGCATTGTACAAATTTATCTCGCTGATAAATTACAGTACATACTATACTAGTACTTCCCCCGTTCCTAAATATAAGTCTTTGTAGATATTTCACCATGAACCACATGCGGATGTATATAGATGCATTTTAAGTGTAGATTCATTCATTTTGTTCCGTATGTAGTTCACCTAGTGGAATCTCTACAAAGACTTCTCTACTAGTAATAGCTAGCCCCCACTACTAGGAATTCTCTATCCTCTCCTTGAGCCACATCATCAAAATTGACGTAGCCGTTAGATGAAGTAAATCAGTCATAATAGCTGTCTGATCTAGACGTTGAGAGGCTCCGCACTAAGCCACATGCAAGCATGCAGAAATACTGTGGCACATGCATGTGAGTGGGTTTTAAATCACATCAACATGTCTGCATGCAAGCATGCACTGGTAGCATGCATGTAAGTGAGCTTTTAAGTCCCATTAACATGTCAAAAAGAAAAATATAATCCCATTAGGCTAGTCATAGTGGGGAGTAACTTAGACTAGTGTCATGCATATGACACTAGTCTTTGTTACTACCTTCATAGTGCAATATCATAGATGATAACATTTATTACATTATATACTCATTTTGCTTTGGGTTATGTTATGTTACAGTAACATATTATGTTACTCCAAACACCTCTTTCCTCATTAACTCTATGCCACATAAGCAAACCTGTCTTGAAATACGCTATGTTACTTGCTAAGTTAGTCCCACTATGACCAGCCTTATGCAGTAGGAGTTGGCTAATCTTTTTTCCTTACGTGGGATGATCTAAATGATGATGGGTGTTTATTTAGTTTGGCTACCACATTTTTCATGAGGTTATAGATTTTTTTAGTTCTATGAAATCGATAATTTTGCGCAGAGAGATATACCGCTGTTCCGCGGCAACGCGCGAGGACTCATCTAGTAATATTTAGGAACGGAGGGAGTACTATATAAAGAGTTAGGTGTCGCACAGTGTAGTGTGAGGTGGGCCATGTAGTCAGTGAGCCTGCGTGTTTTCACTGCTCTTGCACTCCTCCGCTGTAAGAATGGAGAAAATTGTAATCTACTACCTCCTTTCGCCGAAAGCGTGGGACATCCAGCAGTCCTACCACCTTAGTAATAAAGACCAATGAGTCTTCAAATCACATAGACCCAGCAGTAAGTTGGACGGACTAAGCAACCATCACTCTTGTGCCAGTGAGAGGTCGCGTCCGCTCTGCCCGGGCATGAATGCGGCACCGATTCTTTGGAGCGGCGCTAACCGTTTCAGGCGGGAAGCGCGTGCGGGCGATGGAGGGGCTTTGGGTGGGCCAGGTTGGTCAGGAGCGGGCGTGGCAGCTGTCCGCATGTCCCTACCATACACACCTGGAAACGAGAGGATCCACCAACTCTCGCGGCTAAAATCATACACTACACACCATCTCTCTGTAGGAGTAGGTCGATCTGTCGCACTCTCTAACACACACATGCTGTTAAACACACACACGCACACGCACGCACCTTGGTCCCATTGCACCTTCTAACGTGACTTATTACACCTAGACAGATTGAGTAGTAAGTATACGAGATACGGTGGCACACTGACTTAAGTCGAATAAAAGTGCCCATAATTTGCGTGCATGTTATAATAAGGATTCACTTAAAATAGTACGTGAGCGAACAGAGGGGTCAATTGGATAGTATTCCCGAGTAGTAGCGAGATGTGTGAGGTAGTAAGATACACCGCTGGCGCTTTTAATTTTTCTTATTAATTTGTTTGTTTCACCCCCTGACTGGTGGGACCCAACGTACTACGTGGAGAGAGGTAAGATGACTAAGGCTGCATTATATCTGCACCACTTTGGATAGTCTTACCACCAAAGCCACATGACATGATTATGATTGAAATCGTAATGACTCCCACACACACAAAAAAACACGTCATGCCTGTCACACGAATGCAGGAATTTATAAAAGGTCATTTTCCTCTCGTTGAACATAACGGGAGGGTTGTGTAGCTGGTTAGCCTGTTCGCTCATCAAACTTGAGGTCTCGGGTTCGATAACTACAATTGAGCATAATTTTTGCCAGGAGGATTCTTTGACTAGTCAAAATATTTTCTTTTTTTTGAAATGAGGTCAAAATGTTTTCTAGGGTTTGCACGCTTCACACTCTCTTTCCAGTATATATATACACGGTGGAGCCTCAGCGCTTGTAGTTGCTCTCTTCACACTCTCTCGCCCTCTCCCGTTGGAGCCTCAGTGCTTGTAGTTGCTCTCTTCACACTCTCTCGCCCTCTCCAGATCTAAACAAGACTTCGTTGGCCTCTCTCTCTCCTCTCACTGCAGCTCAAAGAGCCGGCAGAATCCATCCGCCGGCAAGGAAGGAGGCTTAACATTGTCGCCGTCGGCGAGGAAGGGAATCCACTACCGGCGAGCTGTTCACTTTCCACCCAGCAGCGGCGCGGGAGGGCCTCCGACCCCTTCTTCTTTGCCGCCGTCGCGTCGCCCACCGAACCACACCCCAAGAACCTTAAGGTATATTTTACTTACTCCACATGCATTGCTCTAGCTGCATGTATACCATGAATCTAGGACGTGGTTCAAAGAGGAAATGAGTGGGGGAAATTAGTGGGAAAAGTTGTATATATCATGAATCTAGGACGTGGTTCAAAGAGGAAATGAAGGGGGAAAGTTGTATAGCATGAATCTAGGACGTGGTTCAAAGAGGAAAGGAATGGGGGAAAGTAGTGGGGAAAGTTGTATCGCATAAATCTAGGACGTGGTTCAAAGAGGAAAGGAAGGGGCGAAAGTACTAGTTCAAAAAGGAAAGGAAGGGACAAGGCTATAGAGTTTGAGCAGGACTAGATTTGCTGCGCTCACATAGGGAATGGTGTCTAAAGATAACAAAACTGGGACCAACACATATATGCTCCTTGGTTGTTTGTTCTTTGTTGAAACAGACTGTGCATGACAACAGTACATCGGTAGATGCACATGGTGCTGGTGCGTCCACTGTCCCGTGCAACTCATTAGCTGTAGTTAATCTAAGGCCCTGTTTCGTTAAAAACTCCCTAGTCCCTACCTGCTTGGTTCCAAGGACTGAACATGGACTAGAGGTTATTAAATGACATGATAAAAGACCATGTTACCCCTAGTAATGAACTAATAGAAACAAGGTGCGATGCATGGCAGGGGCAACTGTTGGAAAAAGTCCCAAAAAGACTACCTCGGGGTCTTCTTTCTTTAGTCCCGAATGCCCACTTTTAGTCCCTAAAAGTCCCTCCTGTTTGCTTTAGATGTGACTGACATGGAGTTTTTTTAGTCCCTACACCAAAATGTCCCTGTAAACAAACACCCTCTAATAATGCCGCTGGAAAATTGATGCAATTCCATAGTTAAAAGCAAATTACATGTTTAACAAATTTTATTGTTAATATAATCTCTATGTTAATATTAATCAATGCCACCGTTTGAGAAATGCTACTGTCTTCCTTTCTTTCCCATTTAGATAAGGTAGATGCTTCTTTTTGTTGGCTTCTGTGTCATCCACCGTTATTGACCACTAATTGTTTCCTTTGCACCTCTGTGTAAATAGGGTTATCTACTTCACCTCGTTGCCATTGTGACCTTTTGTTGCACTGCACAAAACACTTTTGTTTTAAGAGTGTTTTGTGCAGTTCAACCAAAATGTTACACCAACAACGTTGCTTGATTGCTTGATCTTAGTGGAACTACACAAGAGGAGATCTTACTTCCTATCCATTAAGGAGAATTTGGTTCAGATCTTCTTCTTGTGAGTTGTTTGAATTCCGCATCATGAGAGGTCAGTACTAGCCTTCTTTCACATGATTCTGAAGTGTGCTTTCATATGTTGTGCTACTTGTACGATAATGTTGCTTGATTTTAGTGAACTGCACAAATGGAGACAAGACTTCCAATCTGTATGTGCACCGTAATATCCCATTGATGTAAGATAAGGATATTTCACAACTGCTGGCCTGTATTTTGCCACTTTCATCAGAAAATTAAGTTTAGTACTATACTTGTGCTCCCTAATTGACATGCCAAATCTTACATTGAAGGCGAAGCTTGTCTGTTATCGAACCAAGTGATGAAGGGGAAGAACAAGCGGAAGAAAAATCAAAATCAACTCCCGGTGCTGTGATGAAGCACTGGAACTGTGATGACACAAGTAATGATATAGTTTCGCATCTTAATTTATTGCTATGGCTAGAACAAGCAATTGTTTTGCCACTGATTTGATGCCATACGTAATTATCTCTACTTGTGCAACAGAGATCTTCTTTGAAGATACCATATATTTTAGTGGAACTGCACAAGAAGATGTTGGAAACATTAAACTAATCAAGGAGTATATAGTAAGCATGGCCACCACAGTAGATAGCAACAGATGGTTCCATATTATTCTTCAGAGCAAACATGGATCATCTTCCTTTGAAGAAGCCCTGTGACTAGTCACTTCACGTACTCCATATTATTCTTTAGAGGAAGATGATCCTGTTGTGACTAGTTCTGATTATGCCAGGATGAAGAAGCCCTGTCTATCTTCTCATCAGAAGGAGCAGTTGAAGGATGGTTACATTACTCCCCACAAGACCAAACTAACTTCAGCTTAGAAGGACTGACAAATCTCCATTTTTTTGCTGTGATGCGTGAGTACAATGTTGTTCTAGGATTCTTTCTGGTGAGTTCCATTTTTCTAAAAGTGTGCTCTATATGGACCATGTATGTGCCTGTTGAAACTGTCAATTCATAGTAGAGTTTGCTTTATACTAATCACTTTTTTGTATTTGTGCAAACAGGGGTGCTCAGCTTGATTTCAACAGGAGCTGCACAAAATGTTCATGAATACATCGAATCATTCATTTCCACCACAAGAAAGGAGGTGCCCATAAGTTCAAGGCGTTGCAACATATAAGGGCAAAATCATACAAACTACGCGCGTGTCATGGGAACGAACACCTATGGGACCGGAGCCCCTTTTGGTCTGGCGGGGGGCGGAGATCGCACGAAGAGCGGATCGAGGCGAAGCACGCGAGCGATTTACCCAGCTTTGGAGCTCTCCGGAGAGATAATACTCCTACTGCTGCTTTGTGGTTGTATTATGTTCTTGCTCGAGTGCGTGGGTGTTCTCTGGTTTCGAATGCTTCGAACCCCTTCTACGTTGTGCATGGGCCTCCTTTTATATGCTCAAGGGGTCACCGACAGGTGGCAACGTAGACAAGGGTAAAACTGGAAAGGAATTGTGGTTGGTACACCTACTTGTACAGTGTATCCTACCTAACCCTGACGGCAGGGGACAAAGGCATTGAATGCCCGTCTGTGTCGCCCAAACAGTGTAGAAAAGGGACCGTCAGGGGCGCCACCGCTCGCCATGATGGCACTCTTGTCAGCGCCGCTTGCCACCTCGCACCGCTGGCTGCACAGCTTCTTGCCACGCGCGCCTGGAAAGGCCCCATGGTGACACGTTGACGAATGCGCTGGAGTGTGGGTACAGAGTGGTGGCTTGCCGCGGCAAGTGCCTTTCCGCGGTCGTTGTCTTGCCGCGCCCGGAAGCTTGTCGCTCGTCGGGCCTTGCCGGGACTCATAGCGTGTCGCGGCAAGTTCCTTGAAATGCCTTGGTTGGCCTTCCCCGCAAGCTCCTCTTGCCGGGGCCTTGTCTCCTTCCCGGCAAGCTCCTCTTGCCGAGGCTTTGTCTCCTTGACTTGAACACTTTGTTCTTGAATGGCTCCAAAGGAACCACGGAGGACCTTGGCGGGCACCCGGCAAGCCTTGCCGCGGGGCGCTGCGACTGCTCGTGCACAAGTTCGGGATACTAGGGTACCCCTACTCTAGTACACCGACAGGAGCCCCCGGGCCTGGGCCACACACGGTGCCGAGCGCTATTGGGCCAGGCCCAAAACAGGGCACGGGCACGCGCAGCCTGGGTCCATGCCGTATCTTACTCCGTATCCACCGCGCTCTCCCCTAATGGCACACGTTGAATGCGGCGTCGTGGGAGAGATCGTGGGTGGTTCTTTATTCGGAAAAGCGGAACGTCCGCCCGCTCCCTCTTTATAAGCAGAGGAAACAGGGGCAGTTCCCCCATCTTGCCCGTTGCTACTTCCAATCTCAGAAATCTCCGCCGCTCCCCCTTCTTCCAAGCCGAAAGAGAGCAGCGCTCCGCCCCCCATCGCCACCGTCGCCACCAACACCGTCGATCTCCCCCACCACCTCCGCCATGGCTCCGAAAACTGGGAAGGGCATGAAGTCGGCCGAGGCGCTGCAGCTCGAGGCGCTGTGAAAGGAGTGGGCCACTTTCCCCCCTGAGCTCGCCGCAAAGGAGCTGAGGGGGTGGTACTACCTCTTCTGGTCGACGGAGACGCGGGCGCATCCGCGCACGAAGGTACTCTCCGCCGCCGCTTCCGAACGGTCTCCGAACGGATACCCTTTCTTCGCGCTGTTCTTCTACTGTGGGCTCTGCCCGCCTTTCTCTGAATTCTTTTGTGACATTATGAACACCTACGGGTTCCATCTCCTTGACTTCACCCCCAATGCTGTCCTGACCATGGCAGTTTTCGCACATCTCTGCGAAAACTTTGTCGGAGTCCACCCAAGTGTAGCTCTTTTCCGCCATTTCTTCATGCCTCGGGTCAAGAGAGGAGAGCCCCTAGCCGGCGGAATCACCTGGATCTCGAGAGCCGGCAAGAAGGAGGCCTATCTGGAGGGTGAGCTCCGCAGCAAATGGGAGGAGTGGAGAGCGGAATGGTGCTGGATCGTAGAGGAGAACCCGCAGCCGTTTACTACCCTGCGCCAAGCCCCAGCAGTGCGCACCAATGATTGGAGCACCCTGGCCACGGACGACGACAAGCTGAAGATTGCCATCACCCGGATCTTGCGGCTCAGGCTTGCTGGGCTCACTGTAGGTGCTGTTGGCGCGGACTTTCTTCGCCACCGCATCGCCCCCCTGCAAGAGAGGAGGAGACCCGCCTGGGAGTTCGGGGGTCCGACGGATATCATGAGGCTGCGCCCGGGCGTCAACTTCAATTTCACTGTCCTGGAGCTGGACGCGATGCTCAAGGAGCTGTTCAAGCACGATCCTCAGCATCCCGAGTGGTTCAGGCTGCCGCAGGGCGTCGTCCCGTTGTGCAACAATTCCTCGCTCGATCGCATCCGTGCAATGATGCCGGAGTGCGACTCGCATGGAATTATTCCAACTTGGCAAGAGCCCGCAGACGACATCGTGCAGTAGTTCTTCAGCAGCTTGGTGGAGGTGGCGATCCGCTCTGACGAACAGAAGAGCCTCACCCGCGATACCACCGATGCGGAGATGCGGCGCATCGCCACTAGGGCGGAAGAGGCGGCGGCGGCTGCTGCCGCGGGTGAGTTTGGATTCACCGTGGAGGAGGCAGAGGCAGCCGAGGCGGCAAGCCTTGCCGATCGAGATGAGCTCGCCGGAGAGATTGCCGGCGAGGGAGAGCCTGAAGCCGAGTCGAGCGAGCCCTCCGAGGGTGCGAGCGGCCAGCCATCTTCAAGTAGCTTGCCGCAAGCAGAGCTCCCAGCGCAGCCCCGAGCTCCACCAAGAAGGCGCCTCCGTAGGACCGGGGACGTAGCGGGCGGCAGACGAGTCAACAGCCGTCGCGTCGCGGGACACGCTCCACCACGGCAAGCACCATTACCGCGGGAGCGTCTCACGCTGCTGCGGCAACTGGAGCGGGGTCCTCTCGGACCGCCGCTTCTGATCCTGCCGCTGCCCCCGCCAAGCGACCAAGAGAGCCTACTCGTCCGCCTCGTCGTGCCGAAAGAGAGCCAGACTTCGACCTCTCCGCGCTCAGCTCCGACGAGGAAGAAGAAGAGTAAGATTCTTTGTCGCACTTGTAATTCTTTAATTCTTGCTGTTTCTGTCTTGCATCTGATTTACTTTACTCTGAACTCATTCCTTTTCAGGACCCTGGCCCAGAGAGCGGCGAAGAGAGCCAAGGCTCCGGTGATTATCATCGAGGACGAGCCCACCGCGACAGCAGGGGGCGCGCCTGAGACCACCTTACCGGACCCGGCAACTACTCCCCGAAGCAGCCCCCAGCGCAGCCCCCAGCGTAAGTATCTGTTTACTTCCTGTTGTTGGGCGCGCATGGGTGCTCTTTATTTGCTGATATCTGTTTATTGATTTGTGTAGGAGCAGAGCAGCCTCACCAGGAGCAACCGGAAGCCGCCCCCGAGATGCTATTTGCTTCAACTACGCCGCCAAGGGAGGATTCCCAGGCAAGGGAGCGCTCTCCGGCAAGGGAGAGGTCTCCGGCAAGGGACAGTTCTCCGGCAAGGGACGGCACCAGCGACCCCCCGGTGGTGGAGCCCCTGACTGCAGAGCCCAGCACAGGTAACCCTTCTAGCCTGAAAACTTCCCTTGTGTTTTTCTTCTGATCTTCTTTTTGGATATTTGTTTGACTTTTTCTCCCTCTTCCTGCCTTCAGATCCACCTTCCACGGAGCCGATGGAGACCGAGGCCACCGGCGAGGAGAACGCGCGCGGCGATACCAACGACGCCGCTGCCATCGAAGGAGAAGCTGGCGCTGAAGAGCCCGCTGGCGAAGAGGCCGCCAAAGCTGCCGATGCAGGAGCTGGCGAGGGGTCCGGCGATTGCACTGACGGCCCCAAGGCCGCAGGAGCGCAAGGTGCTATGCCGATCGCCGATCCCTCCGCAGCCGCCGCAGCGCCAGGCTCTGAAGAGCCCCAGCCCAGCGCCTATCTGAAGGCCGGCGATGGCGTCTTCATCAAGCTCCCCTGGGCGTCAAGCTCCAGGGCGCCGGTCGAAGGAGAAGTCTTTGACGGAGAAGTTCTCGCCTCTGCTGGGTTGACACTGGTCGACGCGCCAAGCAGCAGCAGCGGCGAGCCTGAGGAAGAACAACTGCTGCTAAGGATGGCAATTTTATCCATGGGTATGGGTACCCGCGGATACCGTACCCGCATGGGCAGGGTATGGGCACAATTTTATCCCCACGGGTAGTACCCATACCCTACCCGTTAAGTCATGGGTAGGGCACGGGTATAGCCTTTTACCCACGGATATACCCATACCAAACCCGTTTATACTAACATGTGAAACTTACCCATAATTCACAAGAGTACCTGTGTTAAATTTGGTTTGTGAGCTTGTGAACCTATGTTAAAGTTGTCATCAATTGTAAATTTTATTTGAGCAGGTACTCATCTGTCTGTTATTGAGTTGAGATCAATGTTTTTTGTGAAATGTGCTATAGAGTGTAAAATTACGAATAACTTGTGTACTGCTTGATCTACCCAATGGGTATGAAAACCCATCGGGTATGGTTACGGGTAAAGTTTCATACCCGTGGGTACGGGTATGGGTATAATTTTGTACCCATTGACTACATGGGTATGGGTATGGTAATGCTCTACCCGCCCCATACCCTACCCATTGCCATCCTTAGCTGCTGCGGAGGCTGCTGTCGCTCTACCGCGCCCAACAAGCCAAGCTAGAATCCCGAGAAGCGCTTGTCGCGCAGGCGGGAGTGGATATCGAGAAGCATGCGGAGGAGCTCCGGAGCCGCAACCAGGAAGCCCTCCGGTCCATTGCAGAGGAGCGGGCGCAGCTCGTCGAGGCGCGGAAAGCCTTCCTTCTCGAGAAGGCTAAAGCTGAAGAGCAACAGCGGCTTGCCGCCAGGAGCTGTCCGCGCGAGAAGGTGAGTTGACGCAGCGGAAAGTCAATCTGGACATCCACGAAGAGGAGCTTGTCGCGCGAGAGCATACACTTGGCGGGGCTCTCAAGGAAGCGAAGGATGCTGCCGCAGCTGCCGAGGCCACCAAGAAGGAGCTGGAGGTGAAGGTGGCGCAACTAGAGGCCGATCTCAAGGCGAGGGATGAAGAGCTTGCCGCACTCCAGCGTGAGCGCGAGAAGGACGCCCACGCCCATGGCGAGCTGCAGGGTCGTCTCCTCGAGAAGGGCAGGGAGCTGAGCGCCGCCAAGGATTCCAACGCTGACTACTTTGACCGAGACGCTGGAAGGCGCCAAGGAGCGGCAGGTGGCCTTGAAGGAGGAGATCAAGGCCAACGAAGCGCTGCTGACGAGGGCCGCCGAAACCTAGAACACCTTCAGGGAGACGGTGGAGCTCTGGACGGAGGGTCTCATGAACATCGCCGCAGTCATCGACGAGGAGCTCGCGCAGCTGGGGATGGAGGATTTCGGGTACTCCTCCGATGAGAACCTCCAGCCCAGCGCCAAGCTCACTCTGTTCTTCAAAGGCGTGGAGACGGCCCTCCAGCAACTCCGGGAAAGGATCCCAAAGCAGCTAGCCGACGAGTCGCGCACGATCTGCGCCAGAGTTCTTCAAAAGGTGTTGGTGAAGGTGGCCTTCCGCAACCCAGGCCTCAACCTCACCAACGTCCTCAGGAAGCTGCCGGCGGATGCTGATCTGGAAGAGCTCAAGGCCCTCGTCGCACCCATTGTGGACAAGGTGAATGAAGTCAAGAGAGTTGATGGCGGTCGCGTAGATTAGGCCGCCTTATTTCTCCTTTTCTTGCTGCTGCTAGTCATGTTACGAGAACAAACTATTAGAGCTGTGACAAGTTATCTTTGTAATATAACTGTTATTTTGGGCAGTATTTTCTATGTTATTTCCTTTACTTGATCCCTTCCTTTGTATGTTTTTGCCCTGCGCTTTTAGGGAACTTGTCGGCGCGGGCACCCTTGCCGCGAGCGCTGAGTGCGGAACATCAGCAGCCTACTGGCGGTGCTGCTACCGACAAGAAACCTTGTCGCAACTAGTCGCAGCACACTTAAGTTGTTGAGCGGACTCGAACCAAAGTAAGGGCGCAACTAGCTATGAGTTGGTTCCTCCGCGCACAGGTTTTCCATACAAAGTACGGTCGTTCGAGGAAGATAACTTAAAAATTTTAAAACTGATTGCTCAAACTTTGGCAACTTAGCTTTTCTGTCGTTTGCGTCTCGGCAAGGCGAAACTTCCTTGAACGACGCCTGGTCCACACCATTATCTCCTCCCTTAAGGCTCGTTATTGCTTACCGGGGGTAGGTGCTGCACAAAGTGTCAGATAACACATGCAAAAAATAGAAGGCATGAAATTGACAAGATGTGCGAAGCACATGAACTTTATTTATGCACGGGGTCTGCGCCCGGCTTTGTACAAAGGATTACATGCAACAGCGGCAAGACTTGTACAAAAGGTGGTTGCCGGAACAGGTTCCGGCAACCGCGCCTTACGGGTAAAACTTACGAAGATGCTCAATGTTCCAGGAGTTGCTCACTTGAAAGCCATCTTCGGTCTCAAGGCGGACAACACTGGGCCTAGTGACTCGTTTCACCCGATAAGGGCCTTCCCACTTTGGCGTCAACTTGTTGGAATTCTTGGCGGACTGAACGCGCCGAAGAACAAGGTCGCCTTCCTCGAGACTTCTGGCATTAACTTTCCGGCTATGGTAGCGGCGCAAAGCTTGCTGGTATCGAGCAGCTCGTACAGCAGCCTGAAGACGATCCTCCTCAAGGAGCAGCGTGTCATCTTGTCGCAGCTGCTCTTGCTCAAGCTCATCATAAGCAAGCACTCGAGGCGATCCGTATACGAGTTCCGTGGGGAGAATTGCATCTGCTCCATAGACTAGAGCGAAAGGTGTCTGGCCAGTGGCTCGATTTGCCGTCGTCCTGATCGACCAAAGAACCACCGGCAGCTCCTCAATCCAGTTTTTTCCGCACTTGTGCAGCCTGTCGAAAGTCCTGGTCTTGAGCCCGCGCAGCACTTCAGCATTTGCCCTCTCCGCTTGACCGTTGCTTCTCGGGTGAGCAACAGAAGCGAAGCAGACCTTGGCGCCAAGATCTTGGACGTACTGCATGAAGGTGCGGCTCGTGAATTGTGTGCCATTGTCGGTGATGATCCTGTTAGGGACCCCGAAACGGCAAACAATCGACCTGAAGAACTTGACTGCTGACTGTGCTGTCACCTTCCTCAGTGCTTCCACTTCCAGCCACTTTGTGAACTTGTCGATTGCAACATACAAGTACTCAAAGCCCCCGACAGCTCGAGGAAAGGGGCCGAGGATGTCGAGCCCCCAGACCGAAAATGGCCAGGATAAAGGGATCGTCTGGAGAGCTTGAGCTGGCTGGTGTATCTGCTTGGAATGGAACTGGCACGCTTCACACTTGGTCACTTGTGCAGTTGCATCCTGGAGGGCTGTCGGCCAAAAGAAACCTTGCCGGAATGCCTTGCCAGCAAGTGCTCTTGCGCCAATATGGTGACCACATATGCCTCCATGTATCTCCGCCAACAGCTTTTGTCCATCTTCCCGGTGAATACACTTCAATTTCACACCGTTGAATCTTCTTCTGTATAGTGTGTCGTCGACAAACTGGTACATACTTGATTGCCAGGCTACTCTTTCCGCTTCTTCTTGCTCTTCGGGAAGTTCTCCTGTCTGAAGGAAACGGACGATCTGCTGTGCCCATGTTGGAGCTTGTGGCTCGATAACAAGGACTAAAGGCACATATGCTGCTGCAGGAACATCCGCTTCTACGGCAAGAACCTGCGGCTCAGCCGGAGCTTGATGTTCCCCGGCAAGCTTGCCGAAGTAAAACTTGTCGGGAGCGTCTGCTTCAACGGAACAAACCCTAGGGCTTGTCGGAGCAGACTGCTCCTCAGCACTCTTGGTGCTGATCTTAGGGACCTTCTTGGAGGTGGCTTCAGGGAGCTCTACCGGAAAATAGTCACCAGAAATCAACTTCCTCTTCTTGCTTTGTCCAGTTGATGGTGTTATGGATGGTTGAGTCAGCTTGAGCACAAAGATCCCTGGTTCCACAGGTAACTTCAGTGCGGCGCACTTTGACAGGCTATCAGCAATGTCGTTCTGAGCTCTTGGAACATGTTCCATTTGTAAGCCGTCAAAGTGCTCTTCTAACTTTCTCACTTCATCAACGTAGGCTTCCATCAACGGACTCTGATAATTCTTGTTGACTTGGCGGACGACAAGCTGCGAGTCACCCCTGACAATGAGCTTTTTGATCCCAAGGTCAGCTGCGATCCTGAGACCGGCAAGCAAACCTTCATACTCTGCAGTATTGTTTGTTGCTTGCTCCTTGGGAAAGTGCATCTGGACTACGTACTTGAGGTGCTCTCCGGTGGGCGAGACAAGTAGCACGCCTGCACCGGCGCCTTGCAGCGAGAAGGCACCATCAAAGTACATCAGCCACTCTTTGCTTGCTTCCTTGCCGGGGATGCTCGTCTCTGGAGTTTCTTCATCTGGTGTTGGCGTCCATTCTGCTATGAATTCTGCCAATGCTCGGCTCTGGATAGTTGAGGTGCTCTCAAATTTGAGGCCAAAGCTTGACAGTTCCAGTGCCCAATCGACAATCCTGCCTGTTGCTTCTGGATTCTGTAGTATCCTCTTCAGCGGAAAAACGAGTGACAACTGTGATCTCATGTTCTTGGAAGTAATGGCGCAGCTTTCTCGAGGCCATGAGAAGGGCGAAAAGTAATTTCTGCACACCAGAGTACCTCGACCTAGCCCCCTGCAGAAGGGAACTGACAAAGTAAACTGGGCGCTGCACCATCTTCTTACGTATCTCCTTATGCGCCTGCGCAGCTCCATCCTTGTCGGGACCAGAGGTTGTCGGACCAGAGCTTGTCGGTGAAGCCCCCTGCTTGTCGCTGGATGCATCTGTCGTGGTTGCTGGCTCATCATCCGCCTCCCTCTCCGCTACTAACGCAACATGAACCACTTGATTGGTTGCCTCTAAATACAGCAGCAACTTCTCTTGTCGTTTAGGTGCAACAAGTATTGGAGTGGAGGACAGGTATCTCTTCAAGTCCTGCAGCGCAGCCTCCGCTTCCGGAGTCCATTTCATTGGACCTGCCTTTTTCAAAATTTTGAAAAATGGCAGGGCGCGCTCAGCAGACTTAGAAATAAACCTGCTGAGAGTAGCCACACAGCCGGCAAGCCTTCGTACATCCTTGACGCGCTTTGGTGCTTCGATCTGCTCAATGGCCTTGATCTTGTCGGGATTGGCTTCAATTCCCCGCTGAGACACGAAGAACCCGAGAAGCTTGCCGGAAGGAACTCCAAACACACACTTCTCGGGGTTGAGCTTGAGGTTGATCTTGCGCAGATTTGCAAAGGTCTCGCCCAAATCCTGAATCAGAGTTGCTCTGTCCTTGCTCTTGACCACTATGTCATCCATGTAGGCTTCCACATTTCTGTGCAGCTGTGGTTCGAAAGCGTCATGGATTACTCTTGCAAATGTTGAACCAGCATTCTTCAAACCTAAAGGCATCCGTATAAAACAGTATGTGCCACATGGAGTGATAAATGCGGTTTTCTCCTCATCCTCTTCTGCCATGAAGATCTGATGATATCCTGAGTATGCGTCAAGAAATGAAAGCAAGTCACATCCGGCCGTGGAGTCAACAATCTGGTCAATGCGCGGCAAGGGAAATGGGTCTTTGGGACAAGCTTTATTAACATCAGTAAAGTCAATACCAAGCCTCCATTTCCCGTTTGCCTTGCGCACGACTACAGGATTGGCCAACCACGTAGGATGGAGCACTCCTCTGACAAGGCCTGCTGCTTCCAACTTCTTGATCTCTTTTGTGATGAATTCTTGGCGCTCCACTGCTTGTTTCCTGACTTTCTGCTTGACGGGCCGCGCATGAGGACAGACGACAAGGTGGTGCTCAATTACTTTCCTGGGAACACCGGGGATGTCAGACGGTTGCCATGCAAACACGTCGACATTCGCCCGCAGGAAAGCAACGAGCGTGCTTTCCTATTTAGGGTCGAGAGTGGCACTGATGGTGAAAGTACCACCAGTGCCGTCCTCCTTGGCGGGCACCTTCTTGGTCTCTGGCGGAGCTGCCTTCGTCTTCTTACACTTGCCGGTGGAGCTCGATGGTGCGTCCTCGACGGTAGCGTAGCACTCCGAACAGGTGCGCTTGCCGGAGTGGGCATCAGAACTCTTGTCGGACTTGGTCTTCTTCTTCCCCCCGGGAGCTTCAGCGGCAAGTGGCTTGCGATCCGCTGCGGCTGCTACTTCCCGGTAGATCTTGTCGGTGCAGATAAGAGCATCTTTCTTGTCGCCAGGGATAGAGATGACACTTATCGGGCCTGGCATCTTGAGCACGTTGTAGGCATAGTGAGAGGCTTCCATGAACTTGGCGAGCGCTGGACGGCCGAGTATCCCATTGTAGGGCAATGGGAAGTCAGCAACGTCAAAAGTGACTCTCTGAGTCCTGAAGTTCAGCTCGCTGCCAATTGTCACCGGCAACGTGATCTTTCCCTTCGGCTTGCTCCTTTCCGGGTTGATTCCTTGGAAAGTGTCGGTCTCTTCGAGCTCGCTGTCAGGGATCTGGAGTTTCTGGAGTACCGCGGAGGAGATCAGGTTCAAGCCGGCCCCACCGTCAACTAGCATCTTAGTGACCTTGAGGTTGCGGATAGTTGGTGAGACCAACATGGGCAAGCACCCGACCGCAGTTATGCGATCAGGATGGTCCTCAATATCAAAGACGATAGGCGTGCTGGACCATCTCAGAGGCTTGCGTGACTCGACGGGTGGTTCTGCTGCATTGACTTCCCGCACCCACTGTTTGAGCTGGCGGTGTGAAGTATGCAGAGAAGCACCACCGTCAACGCACAAGACCTCTGTGGCTTTCTGAAACTCCTGCTCGTCGGCCTCGTCATCATCCATATCTTCGTCTTCATCGTCATCTTCGTCCATGTCGCGGCCGCGGGGAGGCCTGTCTCCTTGCCGCTGCTTGGCCTTGCCGCGGCGTCCTCCCCGGCCGGGACGCTTCTTGCCGGATCCTCTAGTACCTTCCTGGGCCTTCTCCTTGTCGCGTCGCTCGTACTCAGCCTTCTGCTGCTCGACAAGCTGCTCGACTTTCTTGCAGCTCTGGAGATCGTGACCCTTGGTGCGGTGGATCTTGCAGTACTGCTTGCCGGAGCCGTCCTGCTTGTCGGCGGCCGCCACAGCCTCGCCGGAACTACCAGCTTTGGCTTTGTCGGCGCCACCTCCGTTGCCGGACTGCTCAACAACTAGCACGTCTTTGCCTTTCCTCTTCCTGTTGTTCCGCCGCCGGTTTTTCCTTGCCGGGGCGGCATCCTCGCTGTCAGATCCTCCTGCTCCTGCATTCTCTCCGGGGAGTTTCCTCCCTTCCTCAGCACATGCACACTTGTTGGCCAGGGCATATAGCCCACTGACGTCTCTGATCTTGCACATCGCCATCTCCTCCCGCATCCTACGGTTTTGCACGTTCTGATGGAACGCGCCGATGACCGCGACAGGATGGACATCTGGGATGTTGCGCTGCACTTGGCTGAATCTCTGAATGTACTTGCGCAGGGGCTCTCCTTCCTTCTGGCCGAGCAGATGCAGATCGCTTTCTTGGCCATGAGGCTTGTGGCCGCCTGTAAAGGCGCCGACAAACTAATGGCACAGATCCGCCCATGAGGATATGGAGTTGTCCGGCAAGTGCATGAGCCAGGATCTGACATTGGGCTTGAGCACCAGTGGGAAGTAGTTGGCAAGGATCTTGTCGTCGCGCCCCCCGGCAGCTTGCGCCGCGATGGTGTAGATGCTCAGGAACTCCGACGGATGCAACCTGCCATCATACTTCTCTGGTACATCTGGCTTGAAGTTCTTTGTACTGGGACACTGGACTTGCCGCAGCTCACGAGTGAACGCAGGGCAACCTACCGCGTACGGCAAGTTGCCTGGTTCCCCTGGCGCAGGCATGTCGACAGTGGGCCCAGCGCGCTGGTCTGATTGTCGCCGCGCTTCTCTTCGACGCTCGATGCGTGTATGAGCGTCTTCTTGCTATCGTTCTTGAAGAACTTGGCGCTGATCGCGACGAGCTCGCGGATCTGATGATGCTGTGGAGTCAGTGTCGAGGTTGACCCGGCGAGTCGGCGATCTTGGCCTTCTGGGTGGAGAGTGCATGGTGGTTGCACCCCCACCGGTCTTGTCTCCATCGGCTCGCGCCTGGCAGTCTTGCCGCGGCTTCAATGTACTTGGTTGCCGTGGAGTGTCGCCGTTGGCGAAGCCGATGAGACTCTGAATGGTGGCCCTCCAATCGTCGATTTTGTCCGCCATTGGAGGGTAATCCAGGAGCAGTTGAGCTCGGGCCAGAGCTTCTTACGAAGTTTTGGGTGGCGGTGGTGAACGGTGCGAGGAGCGGGATATGCTCGGACTTCTAACTATGGTAGAAGGAGCAGGATCCCGTCCAGGCGACCGTGTCTTGCTCGTGCCAGCAGGTTGGCGTGCATGCTGGTGTTGAGCACCCTGAGATCCACCAGCTCGATTTTGGTCCAACAAGCGTATGGTACCGCGAGTACCATGACGCTGTTGGCCCGCACCTCCTGAGATGGGCGCGGTGCAAGTACGGACGCCGAGGTTTGCGCGGCCTTGTCCTTGGACCTGGCGGCAGCGTGAGCTCCCTCGTCGGCGCCCGTTCCTCCGCCGGCGTCTATCCCACCACCCGTTTGCTCCGGTGGTGGTGGGATCGACGTGGACGGAGCAGCCACCTCCGAAGCCTTCTTCTTCGGTGGCATGTCGATCTCGATGATGAATAAGATGAAGATCTAGCTCGCGTGAACGCCGGATCGGGTTCACACAACCTCGACGCCCCCTACCTAGCGCGCCATAAGATGTCGTGGGAATGAACACCTATGGGACCGGAGCCCCTTTCGGTCCGGCGGGGGGCGGAGATCGCACGAAGAGCGGATCGAGGCGAAGCACGCGAGCGATTTACCCAGCTTCGGAACTCTCCGGAGAGATAATACTCCTACTGCTGCTTTGTGGTTGTATTATGTTCTTGCTCGAGAGCGTGGGTGTTCTCTGGTTTCGAATGCTTCGAACCCCTTCTAAGTTGCGCATGGGCCTCCTTTTATATGCTCAAGGGGTCACCGACAGGTGGCAACGTAGACAAGGGTAAAACAGGAAAGGAATTGTGGTTGGTACACCTACTTGTATAGTGTATCCTACCTAACCCTGACGGCAGGGGACAAAGGCATTGAATGCCCGTCTGTGTCGCCCAAACAGTGTAGAAAAGGGACCGTCAGGGGCGCCACCGCTCGCCACGATGGCACTCTTGTCAGCGTCGCTTGCCACCTCGCACCGCTGGCTGCACAGCTTCTTGCCACGCGCGCCTGGAAAGGCCCCATGGTGACACATTGACGGATGCGCTGGAGCGTGGGTACAGAGTGGTGGCTTGCCGCGGTCGTTGTCTTGCCACGCCCGGAAGCTTGTCGCTCGTCGGGCCTTGTCGGGACGCGTAGCGTGTTGCGGCAAGTTCCTTGAAATGCCTCGGTCGGCCTTCCCGGCAAGCTCCTCATGTCGGCCCTTGTCTCCTTCCCGGCAAGCTCCTCTTGCCGGGGCTTTGTCTCCTTGACTTGAACACTTTGTTCTTGAATGGCTCCAAAGGAACCACGGAGGACCTTGGCGGGCACCCGGCAAGCCTTGCCGCGGGGCGCTGCGACTGCCCGTGCACAAGTTCGGGATACTAGGGTACCCCTACTCTAGTACAATGACAGCGCGAATTTGGTTGATTTTGGTGGAACTGCACAAACAGAACAGCTGGTTTATTTAGCACGAGGTGCCATGCCAATGTCCGAACTGATGGCAAACCCTGCCCATTCCACAATCGTAGGCATTTGATATTTTGGAATGGGACAACCTTGTCAAATTTTGCGCATTGATTTTAGCAAGATATGCGTTTGATATTTTCGAATGGGACGCCCTTTGCTGTCAGCAGCGTCGATCAATTTTTTCTTTATTCTTTAGTTGTGAAGTAAATATTGCCTCTGACATATGAGTCGCTGAGATGCATAATCATCGATTGTTTTGAATGTTCTCTATGAATTGCCAGTCCTATGTGTTTGATTGCAATGTACAGAAACGCTAAAAAGCTGCTCAAACTCTTTGTACTCCTTCTGTTCCTTTTTACTTCGCACATTGTGAAAGTGCATAGTTTTTTGTATAAGATTGGTCAAAGTAGAGATAGTTTGACTGCAGACAATACTTGTATGCAGACTAGAGAGGACCGGAGGGAGTACATGTGAAACTGCTGCAAACGTGGTGATCACCCTGGGAATAATGCTAGTACGTATTGTTTTGCATGTTCATCCAATGCCAGTGATACAGGAATTCGAACTAATTGAAATAAACTCATTCATACACGGTCGGATTTCATATAAACATGCCGGATTTCATTACACTTCATACATTCTTCATGTAAAAAGGAGTGTTTGTGGCCGCATGCATCTCCTAGATGCAGAGGCCGGGGGCCATCCACCTTTTCTAAAAAAACTAAAAAGGGGTGCGCTGGAGGTATAATTAATTAACCGAAGCTACCCACCCGTGTCCCGCTGAGCCGAACAGAAGCTTCAGTGACTTAACTACAGGTGCAGTTGCGTAACTGACATGTGGCTTGTTGGGCCCACGTGTCAGTCAGCCAACTGCACCAGCAGTTAAGTAGAAGCAGCGTTCTTCTCCAGCACAGCTCTTCGACTCCACGTCGCCGCCAAGAAGCTAACCGCCCGTCAATGGTCAACCCACCTAGCTTGGCTTCAACCGAAGGGTAGTAGCGGTGGCCTTACTTGGACCCGAGCGGCGGTGACCTACCGTGTTCTACTCTTCCTCGTTTTCTGTGTGGCACGGCCTCGTTGGCAGCGGGGCGGGGCCTCGGCGGATCCGGCGATGTCCTCTGTCTTGTTGCCGGCGGGCGCGCCTCAGTGGATCGGTGGAAATCCTCCCCCACGTTGCCGGCAGGGTGGGGCGTCGGCTGAGTCAGCGATGTACTCCGCCTCATTGTTGGCGGGGCGGGGCCTCGGCGGAGCCGACAGTGTCCTCTGCCTCATTGTTGGCGCCGCGGGGCCTTGGCGGAGCAGGGCGTCATCGACGCCAGCGGAACGGGGACTCGTTGGAGTCGGCATTGTCCTGTGCCTCGTCCTCGGTCTCGCCAAACAGCGCCTCGCCCACTTCATCGCCCTCTTTGCTAGCCTCTTTGTAGGCGGCTGCAGCCTCCGCCACACGCATGCGGTATCGCCAGAGCTGGAGGCAGCCCTTGCGGGCGGAGCGGTACGGGTCGAGCAGCGCCTCCTGCTCCGCGCGCTCTGTGGCGATCTGCTCCTCCGCCTGCAGGTGCTCCTGGAGGAGATGGTGGTTGTAGGCGGCGTCGGCCTACGCCTCCCGGAACTGCTCCTCACGCATCTGCCTCACCCTGTCCATATATTGGGCACGGGCCTCACCGATGGTCATGGTGCAATTCACCGGCCAGGATGGCGCGGAGGAGGGGGTTGGCACTTGATCGTCGACTACCATGTTCTCCATTGGGACGTTGTGGTCCGTCGTCCGCCCCTCCCGAAGAGCACTGGAGCGCGAGGAAGCCATGGTGGGCAGTAGTGGTGTGGACATGAGAAAGGGAATGTATGCGGATGACTGCGGCTATGGCCGCCGCAGCAGTTTATATAGAAATGGTGGGCGGGCGGAGGGACGGACGTGTGGCGCCGGAGAAGCCGCCTCGGCAACCGTGTATTATTAATGTGTGCGGCAGATGGACGGACGGACGGCACTTGTGTCGTTTGAAGGCGGAGCAATGGCATGCACAGGAAAGCGTGCGCGGGCGAGGAGATGACTTTACTTGGATAGGATGACAATGGGGACCCACCAGGTCCATAGCCTCACGTACGCAAGTGCCTCCTTATTATATATATATAACTATAATTTATTTTGCTTCCTCCTGGTTTCCTGACATCATGGTCCCACACCATTGTCAACCTATGTACTCCTTCCTTTCCGGTTTATAGGGCTTATCTCAAAATTTTAGTTTTTCCATTTTATAAGGCTCAATTTGGTTGTTTTCCATCACAAGTTCAGATTCCAAGGTGCATTAAATCATTGCATGCAAGTATTAGGAGAAAACTGACCAATGCATGTACTTTATGCATGCATGCATTGCAATTAATGCATTGATAACCATAACTTTTTGAGGATAACAAGAGCATTAATTAGGTGCTTTTGCAAAACTACAAAAAGTATTCCACCACTCGCCATCTACCTTGATTGGTGAGATTTTTGAATTGAGAATTATAAACTGGAAAGGAAGGGAGTAGTCAATAAACGAGAGAATTGCACAAGAAGCGGCCGACAGCTGGGACCATGCGGCTCGAGCAGTATTTGTGTTTTTGAGGTGTGAGCACTGCAGAGTTTTTTGATGTTTACCCCAGATATTAATTTTTCTCCTCTGAACAACAACGAAAACATCGCTGCAGGTATTGACTGGGCGGGCTGTGGCCCGTCTAGCCCAGGCCAGATATCCAGCCCAGATATTAATTTTTTTCAAGCTGAAAATGGCTAGCCCAACTATACTTTTTTTTGGAATACCCAACCAAGGTCAAGTTGTTATTCTCTGCCCCGCTGGGCTGCAAATCTTTCCTAGGAGGGATGCATTACGCTTAACAAGAAAATGGGCTTTAAGAAATAATAAATGGGATGTAATTATAAAAACTGGGTAGTAACTATAAAAAAATGCACCAAACAGTGATTACTTTATAAAATATTATTTTTGGAATATTAAAAATTTTCATTTCATTAATTGTTGCGAGCGCAATGTTTCGTTGGATTTTTACGGAATATAAATTTGTATTGAAATTGTATTTAATCTGACTAGAAATTTCGGGATAAAAATATTCGGATCCCATCAAAATGTAGGAAATTTTATTGAGTTCTATTTTGAACGATTGGTTGAAATGGGATGTACTTTCAACGAACTGTAAATGGGTTGTAGTAAATTCCATTAGAATTTAAAAATGGGCTATACATTCTTACAAATCTCAAATAGGCTATAATTTCTCTGCCACACAATTCTGGCCTTACTAAGTTGACGTGTCCCCTAAAAAAACAGAGTTGACGCGTATGCAAGGCTTTGTAAACTTATAGTCAACACACCGTTCTAGCAGCAGTGGCCGTTGGATGTCCATCCAACGGATGCCGTGCTTCTTCTTCAATCTCGGATATTCTAGCTTCACCCGCCCAAAAAATGATTCCTCCCCGTGACATCTGGGGCACACCGTTTCGGTAGCTGACCTGTGGGCCTACTAAGTTGATGTACCAAGGGCTTTGTCAACTTAGTCAATATAAACGATTCTAGCTGCAGTGACCGTACGATGTCTATCCAACGGCCGTCGTGCTTATTCAACCTCTGGTCTTGTTGATCTTGCCGCCCAAAGCAGCGCCGGTCGTGCCGCCTGCTCCTGCCTTCCGTGGCCGGCTGTGCTGCCGCGGAGGCCTCACCGCCCCCTACTACTCCCACCGCTGGCCAGGCTATCCCTCCACTCACCACTAGTGCAGAACTGGGCTTTAGTGCCGGTTCGTAACGGCCTTTAGTGCCGGTTTGCCAATCGGCACTAAAGAGTGGGGACTAAAGCCCCCCCCTTTAGTACCGGTTCGTCACGAACTGGCGCTAAAGTGCCACCACGTGGCACGAGCCAGGCCCGGGGTGTGCTAGGGCATTAGTACCGGTTGGTAACACCAACCGGTACTAAATATTTGGGTGTTTTTTGATTTTTTTTCCATTCAATTTTTTTGTTTGCTATTATTTCACGATACTACAAATTGTACACGTTATGCATATATATAAATAGATTTTCTCGTACGTAGAACCGCATATATATATATAATATATATCATCGAATGTCTCACAAACCAACACCATTAATTATTCACACATACACATGTATATACATATACAATTTCTCCTACATATGTTGTCTTTGGTGCCTCCGGAGCACGATGACAAGTGGATCATGGGGGCGGTAGCGGGTAATAGTATTCTCCTTTGGGATCTATGACCTGGTCGAGCAAAAATCCGGCTATTTCCTCTTGAAGTGCTTGTATGCGGTCCGATGGCCTCTCCCAGTGTGCGCTCGTCTTCACCTCCAGGAATGTCAAGCGTTAGCCCCGAATATGGGTCCACCACTTCATCAACCATGACACGAGCATAGCCCTCTCGAATCGGGATGCAATGGTAGGTTGCTTCGGGGGTAACTGGAAAAGCAACACCGTCCACCACCTTCATGGATATGTTCTTCATTTTGGAGTGTAGCTCACAGTTAGTGTTCTCTATGATGTCATCCACAGGGTATGTATCCAGCAGTGTGTCGGCCGGGGTAGAACCAACGCTACTTCTCGGCATGGATGGGACGGTCCTATCCAATGCTGGACGATCATCCGCTTGCTGCTGCCGCTGCTGAGACCCCCGTTCTTGGCTAAGTGAGTCGATCTGCTATTGCTGCTGCTGGAATTTGAGTGCCAGGTCCGCGTGCCTTGCTTCTAGGCCTTGAAGGCGTTCTGCGTCCTGCTTCCTCTGCTCCTCCTCCAGCTTCCTTTTTTTCTCCTCCTCCATCTTCCTTCTTGCATGGCTCTTGTAGTCCTCGTTCCATTCTGAAAAGCCCTCATACCAGGGAATAACGCCCTTGCCTCGTGTTCAGGATTTCCCAGGGCGCGCGTAAGCTCGTCGTTCTCTCTGTTGGGCATGAACACCCCCCTTCGAGCTTCATCTATTGCGTCAATTATCTTTTGTTCGGCTCCTTTTAGACTTGCCTTCCGCGAAACTTCGTCTGTCTTCGGGTCCAATGCTCCCCCATGTGCATAGAACCAAGTTCTGCACCTGGGGGGCCAGTGCCGGGTAACCGGAGTGACCCCTGCATCCTCCATCTCTTGCTCAGACTTATCCCACTTAGGCAATCCCACCGCGTAGCCACATGGACCCAGCCTATGGAACTGCGTCTTTCTTGCGACATTTGCCTTGTTTTTCATCAATCTAGAGTATCTTTGCTTCTCTTTGCTTCTCCAGTGTTCCCTTGAAATCTGGAGTCTTCCTTTCATTAGCGAGGTAGTTGTCCCATACAGTTTTCTTGTGGGTGTTGAATGCAATTGCCATCTTCTTAAGAGCAGCGGCCTTGACTTTCTCCACATCTGCTTTAGTGAAATGATCTGGTAGGGTGAAATGTTCCATCAGAGATTTCACAAGGTCTTTTTTGGCTCTGTCATCGACCCAAGTAACATCTGGACGTTTAGTCTTTGGCTCTTTCCATTCTTGAATGGAGATCGGGAGTTTGTCCTTCACAAGAACTCCGCACTGACGAGTCCACTTGTTCGCAATGTTCTTAGGCGTGAGGGGTTCGCCACTAGGTTTGATGGATTCAATGTGGTACTTTACACCATCCTTCAACAATCTGCCCGGGCCTCGCTTTGTCTTGCTGTCTGTAGAAGCATATTTGCTCGATCCGGAGGGCTGAAAGAAGAAAGATCGATTCGTTAATATATCTTCAATAAAAAAACATGTGATGATCACCATGATGCATGCTTATATAAATATACCTCGCCGGTAGTCTTTGTTATTTGAAGATCAACATTGTCTGTGTCATCACAAACATTGTCTGTGTCATCATAATCATAATCATAGTTCATGACTTCATCAGCCCGGTCGTCGAGATCGAATATCTTTTCATCACCCTCTCCGATATTGTTCAGATATTGGGAGCCGTCATCTGCTTCATTCAGATCATCTAGCCTGTGAGGGCTGTGTATGATGTCGAACAATTCCTCTTCTCTCTCTCTGCCGGTATTGTCCGCCATAGCTTTTACTTTACTAATACCGAAGAAATATAAAACAATTTAGTATTCAAATTACAATGCATGGATGCAATTAATCAATAAGAAAAAACTGAATCTGGAATACATCGTCTTGAATATATAATCTCGAATACATCATCGTCTTAATATATATAATCTCGAATACATCATCTCGAATATTATATATCGAATACATCACTGGCTAGGTACCTAATAAAGATCGAGTACTACAGAAGAATCTAGGGCGCCACTCGCGGTTCCTGGGGCGCAGGCGGTGCACACCCAAAGAGAAGGAACCATCACAGGATCATATCTCCCATCATCTGCCCAAAGAACCCGCCAAGTAGTGGAGAACCTGACGTCGTCCATAGCAGCCATGTAGCGATGGACGTGCTCATCTTCCTCCCTGACACGGCGACGCACCACCTCCGACGGGGCCGGCTGCCTCTACACCGAATGTGGCCCACGCGAACGCCACCAAAGAAGATCAGGGTCGACGACGGGACCCGAGGTCGGGTTCCTCACCAAGCGGCGCGCCCCTCCAGGTAGCACCTCCCAGTGCTAGCCCGGCGGAGCCCAGTCCCGGACATGGGTCCCCTGAAGCAGGACATCGTCGCGAACGGGTCGATGGCGAGGATGCGGGCCGGGCATATCGTCGAGAACAAATACTATATGCCCGCAAAAAGTAACATTTTTTAAATGATTGGATTGTGATAACTAAAATTCTATATATATGCAAATTCTAACAATTTGACATTAATCTAATTCATCTAACTAAAACTAATTCTAAAATTTCCTGATTATATAACTAACATTTCCATAACAATTCTAATATTTATATAACTAAAAAACAGAAAACATTTATAACATTTCTATATAACTAACATTTCTAATATTTATCTACCTAAAAAACAGAATAATTTCTAACATTTCTATAACTAAAAAACAGAAAAATTTATAACAAACAAACTAATTTGTGTGTGTAGTGTGTGTGTGTGTGTGTAGTGTGTGTGTGTGTGTAGTGTGTGTGTGGACATGGCGGCCGGGGCGAGCTCACCGGTGAGGCGACGACGGGGTGACGGGACGGGGCGGCGACGACGGGGCGGGGCGGCCGTGGCGACGGGACGGGCGGCGACGACGGGGCGGGGCGGGGCGCCGGCGGGGCGCAGCGACGGGGACGACGGGGACGGGGACGGCCGGGGCGGCGACGTCGATGGGGGCGGCGACGTGGAGCGGAGACGGCCGGGGTAGGTGATGAGGTTCGGGTGCAGCGACGTTGACGGGGACGGCATCGATCGGGGCAGGGCGGCGCGACGGAGGGAGGAAACAGAGGGAAATTGAATTTTTTTCAAGTATTGTATATATAGGATGGACCTTTAGTACCGGTTGGAGCCACCAACCGGTACTAAAGGTCTGTTTTGGCCAGGCCAAGCGGCGGGAAGCGCACCACCTTTAGTACCGGGTCGTGGCTACAACCGGTACTAAAGGCCCCTCCTTTAGTACCGGTTGGAGGCACCACCCGGTACTAAAGGGGGTGCGCTGGCTCCAGGCGGTGCGCAAGTTTAGTTCCACCTCGCTAGCCGAGAGGCTACCGCACTGGTTTATAAGCTCCAGTGCGGTAGCTCTCTCGAGCTCCTCTCGTAATCAGGCCTACTAGGCCTACCTGTCCCCTTCGCCCAGTGGGCCTACTGGGCCTTTGCGGGCCTGCATCCTGGCCAACAAAAGCTTGTGTTCCTAGTCGTATGCAGGCCGCTTTGGCCCAGTAGGTGGGCTTTTTTATTTTTTTAATTTTTTTTCGCTTTATTTATTTTTGTTTTATTTATTTTTGCTTTATTTATTTTTGAGTTGTTTTTTGCTGTATTTAGAGTTTCTTTGTGAATATTTTTGCTTTAGGTACAAAAAATTACAAACTTTCTGTTACTGCCGGTAGTTTTCAAAGTTGAATAGTTTAAATTTTGAATTATTTGAAATTTGTGTGAATCACTAGTTTGTGAATAACTTAACTTTGAAAAAAGTTTTTTCAGTGATTCTTTTTTCTTATGTTTAATATTAGTATGTTTTATCATTATATTCAATTTGGTAATGCTTAGGTTATTTAAAAAATGAAATGCCTTTGTAACAGTTCAGTTTTCGTCGGAAACCCTGATACTTCAAAAGAGATTGTCCATTTTGTACACGAAGTGCATCCAGTTTTTGCCGTAACCCTCTCTACTTTCTTGCACATGCTATTTGTATGAAATTATGATACCATGCCAACTTTCAACATTTTCTGAGTTCATTTGAAATGCTTTTCAATTTCAGGGTCATTTAGCTCGAAAAAATCAGTAAATGCATGAAAAGAATTTGTTTGCACATAAAATTTCTTCACGTTTTAAATGCCAAAACACATAACTACCCTAACTATTATAGACATTCCCTCCTGGGTGTGAAACACAGAAGAATGTGATGATAGTGAAGCCGATCACATCCCAGATCTTTGGGTGTGAAACTTTTTCTTCGCGTGTGTCCCTTTGCGCCGCAGCCATGGAAAATCTTCATCATTTAACTGGATGCTCGGGTCAATATTCACTGTGAATGGAGCAATTTCATCAAACTTTTCATAATCTTCTGACATGTCTATCTTGTCATCCACTCCCACGATGTTTCTTTTTCCTGAAAGAACTATGTGGCGCTTTGGCTCGTCTTATGATCCATTCGCTTCCTTATCTTTTCTTTTTCTCGGCCTGGTAGACATGTCTTTCACAAAAAAAACCTGCGCCACATCATTGGCTAGGACGAATGGTTCGTATACATACGCAAGATTGTTGAGATCCACTGTTGTCATTCCGTACTGCGGGGCTTCCGTTACCCCGCCTCGCATCATATTGACCCATTTGCACCGAAACAAAGGGACCTTCAAATCACCTGATCCATAGTTAAGTTCCCTTATGTCCTCTATGTAACCATAATATGTTTCCTTTCCCGTGTTGGTTGTTGCATCAAAGCGGACACCATTGTTTTGGTTGGTGCTCTTCTTATCTTGGGCGATCGTGTAAAACGTATTCCAATTTATCTGGTACCCTTTGAAAGTTATTATATTCGAAGATGGTAACTGGGACAGCGAGTATAGGTCATTTTGAATATCGCCATCATTCAGGGCATGTTTCTGCAACCAACCGACAAAAGTCCTCGTTTGTTCGCGTGTTATCTAGTCATCAGACTTCTCCGTGTGTTTGGACTGTAGAAAATTCTTGTGTTCCTCCATATACGGAGCCACCAAGGCGGAATTCTGTAGAACTGTGTAGTGTGCTTCAGTGAGAGAATTCCCGTCCATACATATTATTTGATGCCCACCTAGTGTGCCTTTTCCTTCCAGTCTGCGCTTATGTCACGATTCAGGAACACCAATCGTCTTAAGGTCAGGAATGAAGTCAATACAAAACTCAATGACCTCCTCATTTTCATGGCCCTTCGAGATGCTTCCTTCTGGCCTAGCACGGTTATGAACATATTTCTTCAAGACTCCCATGAACCTTTCAAAGGGGAACATATTGTGTAGAAATACAGGACCCAAAACGTTAATCTCTTCGCAAAGGTGAACTAGGACGTGCGTCATGATGTTGAAGAAGGATGGTGGGAACACCAACTCGAAACTGACAAGACATTGCACCAAATCATTCTGTAACCTTGGTATGATTTCTGGATCGATTACCTTCTGAGAGATTGCATTGAGGAATGCACATAGCTTCACAATGGCTAATCGAACGTTTTCCGGTAGAAGCCCCCTCAATGCAACCGGAAGGAGTTGCGTCATAATCACGTGGCAGTCATGAGACTTTAGGTTCTGGAACTTTTTCTCTGCCATATTATTATTCCCTTTATATTCAACGAGAAGCCAGACGGTACCTTCATGCTGAGCAGGCATTCGAAGAAGATTTCCTTCTCTTCTTTGGTAAGAGCATAGCTGGCCTGACCCTGATGTATGCCGTCTTTTCCGTGCATACGTTGCTGGTCCTCCCGTGCCTCTGGTGTATCTTTTGTCTTCCCATACACGCCCAAAAAGCCAAGCAGGGTCACGCAAAGATTCTTCGTCACGTGCATCACGTCGATTGCGGAGCGGACCTCTAGGTCTTTCCAATATGGCAGGTCCCAAAATATAGATTTCTTCTTCCACATGGGTGCGCGTCCGTCAGCGTCCTTCGGAACAGGTTTTCCGCCAGGACCCTTTCCAAAGATTACCTCCAAATCCTTGACCATATCATGTACATCAGCACCAGTACGGTGGCGAGGCTTCGTCCGGTGATCCGCCTCACCTTTGAAATGCTTGCCTTTCTTTCTTACGGGATGCCTTGTCGGAAGAAATCGACGATGTCCCAGGTACACATTCTTCCTACAACTATCCAAATATATACTGTCGGTATCATCCAAACAGTGCGTGCATCCGCGGTATCCCTTGTTTGTCTGTCCTGAAAGGTTACTGAGAGCAGGCCAATCATTGATGGTCACGAACAGCAACGCCTTTAGGTCAAATTCTTCCTGTCCGTGCTCATCCCACGCACGTACACCTGTTCCATTCCACAGCTGTAATAGTTCTTCAACTAATGGCCTTAGGTACACATCAATGTCGTTGCCGGGTTGCTTAGGGCCTTGGATGAGCACTGGCATCATAATGAACTTCCGCTTCATGCACAACCAAGGAGGAAGGTTATACAAACATAGAGTCACAGGCCACGTGCTATGGTTGCTGCTCTGCTCCCCAAAAGGATTAATGCCATCTGCGCTTAGACCAAACCATACGTTCCTTGGGTCACCTGCAAACTCCTCCCAGTACTTTCTCTCGATTTTTCTCCACTGCGAACCGTCAGCGGGTACTCTCAACTTTCCGTCTTTCTTACGGTCTTCTGCGTGCCACCGCATCGCCTTCGCATGCTCTTTGTTTTGGAACAAACGTTTCAACCGTGGTATTATAGGAGCATACCACATCACCTTGGCAGGAATCTTCTTCCTGGGGCGCTCGCCCTCGACATCACCAGGGTCATCGCGACTGATCTTATAACGCAATGCACCGCATACCGGGCAAGCGTTCAAATCCTCGTACTCACCGCGGTAGAGGATGCAGTCATTAGGGCATGCATGTATCTTTTGCACCTCTAACCCTAGAGGGCAGACAGCCTTCTTTGCTTCATACGTACTCTCGGGCAATTCGTTGTCCTTTGGAAGCATATTCTTTATCATTACCAGCAACTTTCCAAATCCCTTGTCAGATACACCATTCTCTGCCTTCCATTGCAGCAATTCAAGTGTGGTGCCCAACTTTTTTTGTCAGCTTCGCAATTCGGGTACAACAATTTCTTGTGATCCTCTAACATGCGCTGCAACTTCGTCCTCTCCAGATCACTTGCGCAGTTTCTCTTTGCATCGGCAATGGCCCGACCTAGATCATCAGCGGGCTCATCTGATGCCTCTTCTTCAGCTTCTTCCCGCATTGCCGGCTCAGCTTCTTCCCACATTGTTGTATCATCGTATTCAGGGAACCCATGGCTAGGATAGCCGTCGTCGTCCTCTTCTTCTTCATTGTCTTCCATCATAACCCCTATTTCTCTGTGCTTGGTCCAAACATTATAGTGGGGCATGAAACCGGACTTAAATAGGTGGACGTGAATGGTTTTTTCTGTAGAGTAACTGTGACCATTCTTACAGCCAGCACATGGACAAGGCATAAAACCATCCGCCCGCTTGTTCGCCTCAGCGGCCCGCAGAAAAGTATGCACGCAGTTAATGAACTCGGGAGAGCATTGGTCATCATACATCCATTGTCAGCTCATCTTCATTACACAACACCGAATAGACCAAATTAATACAAGTTCATACATAAAGTTCATACATAAAGTTCATATACAACACTTAATTAAATGCAACATACAAATAACTCTCTAGCTAAAGAATTTAAATGCAACAACAAATGCGATGAAGATCGCAACTAAGGTAACAATTGATCCAACAGCATAATGATACCAAGCCACACTATCAATGGCATATTTTCTAATCTTTCTAATCTTCAACCTCATTTTCTCCATCTTGATCTTGTGATCATCGACGACATCGGCAACATGCAACTCCAATTCCATCTTCTCCCCCTCAATTCTTTTCAATTTTTCTTTCAAATACTCGTTTTCTCTTTCAACTAAATTTAACCTCTCGACAATAGGGTCGGTTGGAATTTCCGGTTCACATACCTCCTAGATAAAAATATCTATGTCAACTTGATGGGCATAATTTGTCATAAACACGAAATGCAACAACTAGTTTTAAAAGAGAATATACCACATCCGAATCATAACAAGGACGAGGGCCGACGGGGACGGATATCAAAACCATGGCACTATGTATAACAAACAATGTACGGGTAAGATAATTATACGAGTAACTATATATCCAAATCACACAAACATCAATTTGGTAATGTAAAACATTCATGAACAAGAGCCTCACCACAAGGTGGTGCCGGCGACGGGACGGTGCGGGCGATCGACGGTGGTTACGACGGAGATTTAGAAGGCACTAAGTAAACCACACCTACATATGCAAACTAAGTGTTATTTTTGACCTCAAATTGCATATAAATCAAATACTAGCAAATATAATTCCTCCCAAATTAATCACTATACAAAGCATTGCAAGAGCTAATCTAGCAATGAGAGTTGAAAGGACAAAGTTGCTAACCTTTGTGATCATTTGAATGGATGGGGGCCTTCAAATCTTGACAAATTTTGGGCAAAATTTGGGAGGAGCTCGAGGAAGAGAGGGGAAGAACAGAGGAGAAGTGAGGGGAAAGGGGAAGAACAGAGTGGCTCGGGTGGACGAAGGGTTTATGTACGTCGACCTTTAGTACCAGTTCGTGCCACGAACCGGTACTAAAGGTGCTGGATGGGCCCCAGACTGACAACACCCTGCCACCACCCTCTTTAGTACCAGTTCGTGGCACGAACCGGTACTAAAGGTTCGCCACGAACCGGTACTAATGAGAACGGTCGGCTAGCCGTTGGAACCGGCACTAATGGACACATTAGTGCCGGCTCAAAACCAAACCAGCACTAATGTGTCTCATATTAGGTCCTTTTTCTACTAGTGCACCCACACCCCCTGTTATTCTGCGGCGACGGTAGCGCAGCCGAACCAGTGAACCCTCGTACTCCTCTATGCATGTGCATCCACTGCCGCGTCTTCCCCGGCTCCGCGTCGTCTCCTTCCTAGGCCTCGCTGTCATCCACCGCTGTGGTGCTCTCGGCGCGGTGTGGTCAACATGGTCAAGGAACGACTTCCATCGGACGTGGACTGTACGTGGAGAGGTTGACAGCTGGGTCCACGGCAGCCGCAAGGAAGTGCCTCCTTATTACGTGCAAAATAATTATTCCTCCACCTGACAGCGGGGACCCACCAAACGGGCCACCGTATTTCGTGAAAAAAATGATTCGCCTCCTGACTGCTGGGACCCACGAGCTACATCTTCGCACGCAAGGAAGTGCGTCCGAAAAAAAAACGATTCGCCCCCCTGACTGCTGGGACCCACCAGTTACATCTTCGAACGCAAGGAAGTGCGTCCAAAAAAAATGATTCACCCCCCGACTGCTGGGACCCACCAGCTACACCTTCGCACACAAGGAAGTGCATCCGAAAAAAAAACGATTTGCCCCCCTGACTGCTGGGACCCAACAGCTACACCTTCGCACGCAAGGAAGTGCGTCCAAAAAAACGATTCCCCCCTGACTGCTGGGTCCCAGCAGCTACACCTTCGCACGCAAGGAAGAGCGTCCGGGCAAAAAAAAACCAAAACGATTCGCCCCCTGACTGCTGGGACCAGCTACATCTTCGCAGGTAAGGAAGTGCCTGAGAGTCGGGACCCACCTGGTCGAAGCGTACGTAGCGTTGTCATCCTGGTCGCGAACGTGTACGTACATACTGGTCGATGTAGAGGCGCGCATGTGTCGTAGTAGAGGCGCGCACACGTCGTAGTAGAGGCGCACACGTAGCATGTACATGTACGTACATCGGCTAGGGTGCAAGAAAGAAAATACGGCCACGTATGTGTACAGACGGGCGGGGTCTCGAATGCCTACTCGCTCATACGTACATGGCTGGGTCGGAATGGAGAAACACCATCGTCGTCATGTTCATGGGGAGCCAACCGGCTGGGTCGGAACGGAATGCGTGGTCGTGTTCATCGGGAGGGCTTGGACGGAATAGGCGATGGAAACGAGGCCTGGCGTACCGCACAACGAAGGAAACGACCTTGTGTTCGACCGGCGATTTTCGAAACGGGATCCTATTGATTGGGAGGGGCCTGGCGTACCGCACAACGAGGAAACGGACCTCCTATGGTCGAAATGGAGGTCCTGTTGATCGGGAGGGGTGTGGCGTACTGCAAAACGGAGGAAACGGACCTCCTACGGTAGAAACGGGGGTCCTGTTCATCGGGAGGGGTGTGGCATACCGCAAAACGGAGGAAACGAACCTCCTACGGTCGAAACAGGGGTCCTGTTGATTGGGAGGGGTGTGGTGTACCGCAAAACGGATGAAACGGACTTGTGTTGGAGCGTTACGGTCGAAACGGGGGTCCCATTCATCGGGAGGGGTGTGGCGTACCGCAAAACGGGACTCCATGGGATACTGTTCATCTCCACCGTCGACCTCCTCCGTCCTCCACGGGCTACCGTTGACCTCCTCCAGCCTCCACGGGCTCCTGTTCATCCAGGCTCCACCACGCGCTACTCCACCGGCTACTGTTCAACCACCCCTCCACGGGCACCCCTCCATCGTCTACTGTTCATCCAGCCCTCCACACCACGGGGTCCTGTTCAACCACCCCTCCATGGCCACCCCTCCACCATCTACTGTTCATCCAGCCCTCCACACCACGGGGTCATGTTCATCCAGAGGCAACGCCACCGCTCACTGTTCATCCAAACCCCCCCGCAACGCTCACTGTTCATCCAATCGATCGGCTTCAGTTAGCAGCAGTAGCGAAGGAATCGCTCCATCAGGTTCAGTTAACAGCCATCGATGATCGCTCGAGTTTAGTAACGCGTAGCCTAAAGTGCAATCGCTCGGGTTCAGTTAGAGCCCAACGCCTTGCTCGGGTTCAGTTAGAGCCAACGCCTTGCACACACGCGCGTACGTGTATGAGAGAAACGCGCATCGCTTGGCCCCCGACCTCCCACGGTAACCGGCGACTCCCCGAAATTTTCCTCCCCCTCGCTTCTACAACGGTTTTTTCCGTCATGGACGGCCCAACAAATGTCATGCAACTGTGTCTCCGGCCCGCCCAGGACGAAAAGCCCATTTTCTGTCATGATTTTTTGTCATAGAAGTAGGAGCCCACCAGATCTATGATGATACCGGGTTTTGTCACAATTATCGTCATAGAAGTGTCATATGTATGACAGAATTTTTTTTCGTTCGGCCCAAAATGTCACGGATGTGTCTTTTTTTGTAGTGCATGCTCAGCCCTCCTCTATCTCTCTTCTCAGCCAGCCAGCGGAAGCGCGGAGCCCATTGTTTGTTTGCTCATATGCGGTCCCACATGTCAATGAAAATGCAAGAGGACCCACTGAACCTGCACATCTTTCACCTCAACGTGCTGGTGATGAAAAACAAATCCAATAAAGATCTTTGGTGGCCGCTTTTGGAGTTACTCAAGAGTAGTAAGATTCTATTTACAGTTTAACCCAAGATGCACATCACGTGCCTTCAACTACCACTCTATTTTCTTGAATGACACGGCCTGGATGCTGGATGTCCCACGTGTCGGCAAAAGGAGGAAGAGCACGACCAAATCTTCGGTTGTGCTCTCAGATTAGACTAGTTGTGCTAACTTAAAATTTTATTGTGTAGAATGGATGCAAGTTTTGTTATTGGGAAGAAGAGTACATCGATATATTGATAGAGAGCAATTTAGTAGATGTTCTAGTATTTTTAGCTAGCATAGAGGCTAGAGATGAGACTAGTGCACTTGTTGATAGAACAGAGGCTAGACATGAGACTAGATGCGAGGAAGCATTGTCTACTTATTTACACTCGAAGAAGAAAGAAGCACGCAAGATCGAGCCTCCGCAGATCAATAATGAATGCATCGAGAAGGCACTAATCCAACTTACAGGAGCAGTTATGGAAGTTGGATATCTTATAAAATGTATTCTTGTGGTTCTTGTTTTCTTTGGTCTTGCTTTTCTAGTCAAATTTAGGTGATGTATTTCCATGTACCAAAAAATCAATGATGAAAAAGAGATATGTGTTTGCAAAGAAAAATGTACGCGGGCGGTATGCGTCCGTGCAATCGGCGCATGGCCACCGCATCCGAGAAATGGCCCGGAGACGACCCCATTGCCCTACCCAAACGGACAAAATCCGGGCAAAACGGAGGTCCGTTTGGGGTCGTGCATTGGAGTTGGCCTTACAAGTGGGACCGCAGTTGAGGAAACCAACTATCGGCAGACCCCCACCTCGCCCACCGCGCGGTGGCTGAGTTCGAGAAACGACGAGGTTGAAGAGATTGATGTAGCACGGACTCCAAGAAATATGGTGTCAGATGGAAGTCGTGCTGGTGGCGTGTGCCATACTCCTGGACGTGAATGCTTGTTCTAGCCCATGCAACCCTACTACTCCTACTACTTAGTAGTAGTATCGAGGATTCGAGGTGCTGGTTACGTACAGCGAACACATTAACATATGGCCCACCTCACACTGTGGCCAAATTTGCTAGAGTCTGTGCTAGGTTAAAAAGTGTTCTTTGTGAGGGTGGGTGGCTGGTCTCCAGTTTAAAACTTGTTGTATTACGTATACATAGACGTAGAGATAGTGCAGCAATTCTGAAAGTTTGAACCCAAACATCATAACGCAATTTCTACTGGACTCATCCGAGGACCTAGGATGATGGGATTCGCAGCTACATTAAAAACACCCGCCCGACGTCCGAAGCATGTGAAGCTAGTACAAATAGTGTATACTATTGTTCATTGTCCTCATACGATAACCTATTGCAATGCACGTACAATTATGTATTCAGAAAATATTTTTTTGCCTCGTCGCAGCACTCACTCAGAGAAGCGACTCGAAAGCCATTCATAAATTTAGCAAGTTGATCACAGGCATATCATTTTATTACATACAACAGGTCATCAACCCACAACGACAACGAGGATACATTATAAATACTAAAGTTTTCATCACACAACAAATAACAAGCAATGAAATGAACTTCAACTCAACTAATCCTCGGCGTTGGAAACGCTTGCTTTGAACCACAAGTGATTCTCTGGGAAGGGCCATCTATTGTCAATCTCGAGACCAACGCATGACTGATCATCCAGGCTGAAGCAGCCTACTATATCAATACCAGGGTAGGGAACCACCGAAATGTCCAAGGCATAGATACAGTTTCTTCTCGTAAATGGTACTAGTAACATTGTGTCAACAGCAGTTGGATCGCCTTTCACCATCATTGGATAGTTTTGTCCAAGGAAGAGCGAGTTTTCTCCAAGACTATCAATACTGTACCAGGGAGAAGGTGTTGGCGCTAGCACACTAGTTTCCATCCCGAATACCATGCAACAGGTGTTGGAATAGGTCCTGAGAGTGCGACCATGGGAGACAACACCTGCTTCCTTAGTAGTAACATCAGCAGTGGGCTATATACAAACAAGAAGGGGTGATCCATCGGAATAAGTTGCCAGGCGCCACTGAGTATATGGGCCTTGCTCATCCTCATGCTCGTAATCATCACCATCGTCATCCCCCCTTGGTTATAAAAAATTTCAAGTATAGGTGGTGGAATGTTCAAAGGACCTTGGAAACACAAGAAGAAGGTTAATTAGTAAAGGGAAACTTGCTAACCCGCATGCATATGGATGAAACAATTATAATTACGGTGGAAGAGAAATGTACCGAAACTATGAGGATCCCATGCAAAAACAGTGCCATGAGTGGTGGAAGCAAACACAAGACCCTCGTATTGAATTGCATCACAGTACATATCCGTGTACAGAAACTGATTTTTGAGCAATATCCATCCAGTCGAACCATGAAGGACGGCAACAAGCTTGTCGAAGATAGCAACAACTACATAGTTCTTGTAATGCCAAGAGCGGTTGGGAACTCGACAAATTGCTATCTTCCGTAGAAGACAATCACCATGATCGTATTTGAACATGCATAGAATACCGGTGTTGGGTAGTCTGCTGAGATTTTGGGAAGTGGGGGACCCGGTGACAAGTGTACACATTGACAAGTTCCCACTCGCAGTTGTACCCAATATAAACAATGCAATCTCCATTTGCGCCTGCCCAAGCCTTGCCCTCAAGCGATGGCATCTTAACATCATACGTATCATTATCAAGCGTGTCGATGTGCAGAAGTAGGGGTTCTCCTTTTGACCCCTTTACTTGTGCATGGGCAGTCAGAGCCTCCCGCCACGGCCACGCATAACAGGGTAGGAAACGGAAGCCAGAGAGAAGCCAAAGGCACAAGACAAGCAAAGCAACGACAAGAACCAAGGACACAAAGATCAGTTGGACGAGGCAGGTTTCCCCGGCAAGGACCCTTGCCGGGGGAGCCTCAGCGGCCCCGGCAAGACCCTTGCCGGGGCAGCTCGCCCCCACCAGCCGACCGAGCCACCTTTGAGCCCACCAACACTAGACAAACGTGTTGGGACAGGGCTCGGGAGGCACCTCCGTAGTGGCATGCAGATCTTTGTGAGGACAAAGAATAGTCAAGATCAAATGAGGATACGAAGGCAACCATCCTCGCCGAAGAAACCCAGAAGACCCCCGGGAAGATCCTTGCCGGGGACGCCTGCGCGCCACGTCAAGACCCTTGCCGGGCCACCCGGCAAGGCCCTCGCCAAGCGCGCCAGCAGGGCCACTACCATGTCCGTGCCATCCAAGTCTCTGCCGCCGTTCGCATGCAGCTGCCGACCCAACCATCTGGGCAGGCACCTGTGTGGCAACATGCAGCCTTTCATGGAGGCTCCACCACTGCGCCACCTCAGCTGCCTGCCTGCCTACATGGCATCGCATGCATCGCTGGCCAGGGCGCGTGTCGAAGCAAGGAGGAGCGGCGACGGACGGGACGGGCCTCGCCCCCGTCCCCGATAAAGCGAAGGGACACCTAAGCCTCGCATTAAATGCGCCTGGTCCTGTAATACCAGCGATAAGCTCGCGACTCTGTAGCACTTTCCACCACCTGTGTGCCACTGTGGCAGCCCCTTTCGCCTATAAAAGGAGGCCCATGGCACACGGGAGAAGGATTCGGCTCTTTCGATGCTCGCAACACCTAGAGCTAGTTCGAGAACTCAAGAACACTAAATACATCCACCAAAGCAGGATCATAGGGTTTTACGCATCTTTGCGGCCCGAACCTGGGTAAATCCCCTTTGTGTTGTCTACTAGTCCCGCTCTTCTCACGATCCCCGCGCCCACAACCGTAGAAGGGATTCCAGTGATCCCATAGGTGTCGTTTCCCACCGACATCTTTGGCGCGCCAGGTAGGGGGCACAATTGTGAGAATTTGGTCTAGCAGTTGACCTAGCTGTTCTTCATCGCCATGGATCCTAAGAAGAAGACGACCACGGCGATCGGTTCGTCTGGAACCGGGTTGGTACCTCCGGGGAACGATAGCGGGCCAGTCGCGGAGAGAACCTGTGGCGCGGCCCGCGAACATCCACATTGCCATTATGGTCCAGGCCTGGCGAGCGGCGTCATTCGCGTGCCGGGCGACGAGCCACCAGTCGCGGGCTCCAGAGGTGGTGTAGGGCCCCCCGCAGGCGGCACGGGGCCCTCGAGGGGCGCCGCCGTCCCGCCAGACGGCGGCGCGGCGATCTCCAAGACGCCAACACTGGCACCCACGGCGCGCTCTTCCCAGGTTGTGCGCGATGAGCAGCGTCACCTTGTCGGTAACCCTACGCGCCACCCTGGGAAGAGTCCCGTGCGCCCATCACATGTAGAAGACGGCCAGCATGTGCGCCGAGGTGCTGATGGAGGTGGCGAACGGCTGCGGAGCCGTGACGCAGCTCCTTCTAACGTGGTTAGGAGTCGAGGCGCATCGCGGTCCCTCCAGCTTTCGCCGCCACCCATGCCGGCGAAGGCCCTAACACGCGCGCAGCTGCTCCTCGATTTTCCTCCCGCCACGGAGAAGGTCGACGAATGGAGGGCCACCGTCCAGAGCCTCGTCGGCATCGCCAACAACGATGAGTTGCAGCCGGCGGGACCCGTAGGCCATCACTCCATCGGGCCACCGCATGCCAGCGGAGACCGTGCTGGAGGCGATGCAGCCACGATGCACTCCCCTCCTCCATCCCGGCCACCCCGGGCGTCCGTTCGTCGCGACAACGCTCGAGACGACATCTCCATTGTGTCGTCGGACCCGCGCACCAACCGCGATCAGTGTCAAGTCCTTCGGGAGCAGGCTCATGAGGACGCTCGAACTATGATTGAGCACCGATGTGACGCGCGCCACCAGTCGGACAGGCGGGCAGGGCCTGCTACGGACCACCCAGAGCCGGGAGGCTATGGTGGCCTGCCCTATGAGGTGGGTTGTCCGGCCTTCACCCGTGAGCTGCAGTAGTTCCAGTGGCCCTCGACCGTACGTTCAAGCCCGACGTTGGCGAGAAGTACAACGGCAAGACTCATCCGTCAGAGTTCCTCAGCATTTACACCATCGCGATGCAAGCTGCTGGGGCCCGTGACGATAAGGTGCTTGCCAACTACTTCCCGTTGGCACTCAAGCCTAATGTTATGTCATGGTTGATGCACTTGCCGGTGGATTCCATCTCTTCTTGGGCGGATCTATGCCATGAGTTTGTTGGCGCCTTTACCAGAGGTCAGCAGGCTCATGGCCAGGCGAGTGATTTACACATCATCTCCCAGAAGGAAGGGGAGAACTTGCGCAAGTACACCCAAAGGTTCAGCCGAGTGCAGTACAACATCCCCGACGTTCATCCTGCCGCCATGATCAGTGCATTACATCAGAATGTGCGCAATCGTAAGATGCGTGAAGAGCTGGCAATGAACAAGGTCAGAGATGTGGCTGAACTTTATGTTCTGGCAGATCGGTGCGCTCGTGCTGAAGAGGGAAGGAAGCACCCCGGCGAAGATGCCGGTGCGGAAACCGACTCCACGGATGACACCACCACCCCTGCGAAGAAGGGCCGGCGCCGTAATCGGAAGCGCAGGAGCAAGACCGTGCTTGGCGTCGAGGGATCCGACGATACCAGTGCCACCAAGAAACCCAAGGCAAGTGACCCCGGCAAGGTGGTTGCCAGGTGTGCCGCTTGCCGGGTCTTGGTGACTGCCGATAAGCCAGGGGCTCCTACAAGCAGTATTGCAAGATCCACCGCACCAAGGGCCCTGACCTCCAAAACTGCAGGCAGGTAGAGCTGCTCGCCGAGAAGCAGAAAGCCGAGTATGAGCGGTGGGACAAGGAGAAAGGCCCAGATGGTGCCGAGGGATCCGGCAAGAAACATGGCGGCTAAGGAGGCCGTCGCGGCAAGGATAATCAACAAGAGAGGCCCGCCCGGGGCCGCGACAAGAAGCAGGAAGACGATGATCATGACGAGGATGATGAGTCCGGCGACCACGAGTTTAAGAAAGCCACAAAGGCCATGTGCGTCGATGGTGGTGCCTCGCTGCATACGTCCCACCGCCAACTCAAGCAGTGGGCGCGTGAGATCACGGTGGTGGAGCCATCATTCGATGCACGGAAGCCGCTGAAATGGTCCAGCACGCCCATCATGTTCGACACCGAGGACCACCCTGACCACACCACTGCCGTCGCGTGTTTGCCATTGTTGGTTTCACCAACAATCCGCAACCTCAAGGTGACAAAGATGTTGGTTGACGGCGGGGCTGGCCTAAACTTGATCTCGCCTGTTGTGGTCAGAGGGCTACAGATCCCCGATGGAGACCTTGAGGAGACGGTCACGTTCCAAGGGGTTAACCCAGGCAGGAGCCAGCCAAAGGGAAAGGTCACACTGCCCGTGACATTCGGAGGCGAGATGAACCACAGGACGGAAAGGATTGTTTTTGATGTAGCCGACATCCCCTTGCCTTACAACGGGATCCTCGCCGCCCGGCACTAGCCAAGTTCACGGTGGCTTCACACTACGCCTACAACATGCTGAAGATGCCCGGGCCGATGAACATCATCACCTTCCCCTCTGACAAGAAAGATGCGCTGATCTGCGCTGACCAACTCTACCGGGAAGCAGTTGCAGCAGCTGCCGCTAAGGCACCTGCTCCTGCCAATGGAGCCCCGGGGGAGAAGAAGACCGGCGAGACCCCTCACACCCACTCTAGCAAGCGCACCTCTTCGGGTGTTGTGCTTTCGTTGAGAACATGCTAGAGAGCTCCGCCGGCAAGAGCAAGAAGTCCAGAGCTACACCACCAGAGACCAAGAAGGTGCCCGTCAAGGAGGACGGCACGGGGGGAGTTTTCACAATAAGCTCCACCCTCGACGGCAAAAAGGAAAGCGAGCTCGTCACCTTCCTGCGGGCGAATGTCGATGTGTTTGCATGGCAAGCCCCCGACATCCGCGCCGTTCCCAGGGAGGTGATTGAGCACCACCCTGCTGTCTGTCCTCATGCGCGGCCCGTCAAGCAGAAGGTCAGGAAGCAAGATATGGAGAAGCAAGAGTTCATCACGGAGGAAATCAGAAAGCTAGAGGCGGCAGGCTTGGTGAGAGGAGTACTCCATCCGACGTGGTTGGCCAATCCGGTAGTGGTGCGCAAGGCAAATGGGAAGTGGAGGCTGTGTATTGACTACACAAACATCAATAAGGCTTGTCCAAAGGATCCCTTCCTGTTATCGTGCATCGACCAGATTGTTGACTCCACGGCTGGATGTGACCTGTTATCATTCCTTGACACCTACTCGGGATACCAGCAGATGTTCATGACGAATGAGGATGAGGAGAAGACAACATTCATCACCCCATGTGGTATGTATTGCTTTTTACGGATGCCTTTCGGGTTGAAGAGTGTTGGCTCAACCTTTGCCAGAGCAGTCCAAATTGGTTTTGAGCCCCAGCTACATAGAAATATGAAGCTTACATGGATGACATAGTGGTCAAAACCAAGGACAAAGCGACCCTTGTACAAGATCTGGAGGAAACATTCAGGAACCTGCGCAAGATCAACCTCAAATTGAACCCTGAGAATTGTGTCTTCATTGTCCCGTCTGGCAAGCTTCTCGGATTCTTTGTGTCCCAGCACGGGATTAAAGCAAACCCGGATAAGATCAAGGCCATCGAGCAAATTGAGGCACCCAAACGGATCAAGGACGTGCGTCGGCTCACTGGCTGCGTTGCTGCCATGAGCTGGCTCATCTCCAAGGAGCGTGCCCTTCCTTTTTTCAAGATCTTGAAGAAGGCAAGGCCAGTGGAGTGGACCCCAGAGGCCGAGGCAGCGCTGCAGGATTTGAAGAGATACCTCTCCTCTACCCTAGTGTTGGTCGCACCCAAACCACAAGAACCGTTGCTGCTTTATCTAGCGGCAACAAATCAGGTGGTTAGCGCCGCACTAGTGGCGCATAGAGAGGTCGACAAGAAGGCAACGGCAGCGGCAGAGCCAACAGATGGCAAGCCGGAACCCTCTCCGTTAGAGCTCGATCTCGGCAAGATTGAGTCCCCCGCAGGGGCTGACGCCAGCGCGACAAGACCCACGCGAACAGGTGAAGATGCGAAGAAGAAGAAAATGGTGCAGCACCCAGTGTACTTTGTCAGCTCCCTCTTGCAGGGGGCTAGGTCGAGGTATTCAGGTGTGCAAAAGCTGCTCTTCGGCCTCCTTATGGCTTCGAGGAAGCTGCGCCATTACTTCCAAGCGCACGAGATCACGGTGGTCACCCGCCTCCCATTGCAACGGATACTGCACAACCCAGATGCAACGGGGAGGATCGTGGAATGGGACCTGGAGCTGTCAAGTTTCGGTTTGAAGTTTGAAAGTACCTCGACGATTCAGAGCAGAGTCTTGGCGGAGTTTGTTACGGAATAGACCTCGACGCCCGATGAAGAGGTACAGGAGACCACTCTCCCCAGCCAGGAAACGAGCCACAACTGGATCATGTACTTTGATGGTGGCTTCTCGCTGCAAGGCGCCGGTGCTGGTGTGCTACCCACCGGAAAGCACCTCAACTATGTCATCTAGATGCACTTCCCCCGGGAGATGTCAACCAACAACACCGCCGAGTACGAGGGTTTGCTTGCCGGTCTCTGGATCGCGGCAGACCTCGGAGTTAAGAAGCTCATCGTCAGCGGTGACTCACAGCTCGTCGTCAGGCATATCAACAAAGATTATCAAAGCCCGTTGATGGAAGCTTACGTAGATGAGGTGAGGAAACTGGAGGAGCGCTTTGACAGTATACAAGCAGAGCATGTCCCTCGGGCGGAGAACGACATCGCCGACTACCTGTCAAAGCGCGCTGCCCTCCAGCTACCTGTGGAACTAGTACTTTTGTGCTTGAGTTAACCCAACCATCCGTTGAGCCGTCGACTGTGCAGAACAAGCGGAAGAAGCTAGGCCCCGGGAAGTACTTCCCCACCGAGCTCCCCGGAGCTGCCGGCAAAGATGTTGCCATGGATGCCGATCCTGCCGTAGGGCAACCGACTCCGGCAGGACCTCAGGTCATATTCGTGGAGGCGGCCGCTCCCGTGGCAGAAGAGATGCCTTTGGTCCTTGTCGGTGAGCCACAGGCTCCAGCATGGGCACAGCACACCGTCTAATTCCTTCAAAAAGGAGAGCTTCCTGAGGAGCAGGAAGAGGCAGAAAGAGTAGCCCGCCGGTCTGCTCTGTACCAATTCGTTGATACCGTATTGTACAGAAGAAGACCGAATGGGGTGAAATTGATGTGCATCTCCCGGGAGGAAGGACTAAAGCTGTTGGCAGAGATACATGGAGGCATAGGGTCGAGGGCCCTTGCCGGCAAGGCTTTCCGGCAAGGTTTCTTCTGGCCCACCGCCCTCCAGGATGCGACGGCACTAGTAACCAAGTGTGAAGCGTGTCAGTTCCATTCGAAGAACCTCCATCAACCAGCTCAAGCCCTTCAAACTATCCCTCTCTCCTGGCCCTTCTCGGTCTGGGGGCTCGAAATATTGGGCCCTTCCCCCCGTGCTGTCGGGAGCTTTGAGTACTTGTATGTCGCAATCGACAAGTTCACAAAGTGTCCAGAGGTGGAAGCAGTGAGGAAGGTGACAGCGCGGTCAGCCATCAAGTTCTTCAAGGGACTAGTGTACTGTTTTGGGGTGCCCAACAGGATCATCACCAATAACGGCACACAGTTCATGAGCCATGCCTTCATGCAATACATTGAGGATCTCGGCAGCAGGGTCTGTTTTGCTTCCGTGGCACATCCATGGAGAAATGGCCAAGCGGAGAGAGCAAATGCTGAGGTCCCGCGAGGCTTAAGAACGAAGACTTTTGACTGGCTGCACAAGAGTGGAAGGCGCTAGATTGATGAGTTGTCGGCTATTCTTTTGTCCATCAGAACGCTGCCAAACCGAGCCACCGGCCAGACACCCTTTGCCCTGGTTTATCGGGCATAAGCAGTTCTCCCCATAGAACTCATATACGGGTCACCTCGTGTGCTCACTTATGATGAGCTTGAGCAAGAGCGATTACGGCAAGATGACGCGACACTCCTTGAGGAAGATCGTTTCCGGGCGGCTGTGAGCGCAGCACGCTACCAGCAAGCTTTGCGCCGCTACCATAGCCGCAAGGTTCATGCCTAGAGTTTTGAGGAAGGTGACCTTGTTCTTCGGCACGTTCAGTCGGCCAAGTATTCCAACAAGTTGACGCCGAAGTGGGAAGGAACTTATCGGGTGACGCGAGTCACCAGGCGTGGAGCAGTCCGGCTGGAGACCGAAGATGCCATTCCAGTGAGCAACTCCTGGAACATCGAGCATCTCCGTAAGTTTTACCCATAAGGCGCAGCTGCCGGGCCTCCCAGCAAGCCACCCTTTTGTACAAGCCTTGCCGGCAAGGCATGTAACCCTTTCTACAAAGCCAGGCGCAGACCCTGAGCATAAATAAATGAAGCGCTGGCGCCCTGAGTTATAGCATGCATGCTAGGTTGAGTCTCTTCCTTGGTTAGGGTTGATAGTCCTTAGCGGCAGCTAACCCTTAGCTTAGAGGTCGAGTGCGTGTCTCTCTGTTCTTCTCTGTCTTCTTTGGTTCGCAGGACACATGAATATCCTTGCCGAACTGCTTTGGAAGAAAGGGGACGGACCAGCGTCCGGGGCCCGGCAAGCCAAAGTTGCCGGGGGCTACAAGAGCAAAGATCCATCCGCGGCAAGCCGAGTTTCCCGGGGGCTGCAGATCCAGATAAGTTCTCTATCCCCTATCATGTGTTTCGTTATGAACTGAGGTATGTGAAACCTCGTTTCATCCTTAAGCTACCGTGCTCCCCTCATTCCGGACCCTAGGACTCGCCTCCTAGGACTGAGTTTGGTCGTAGTCGCGGCAGCAAGGAAATAAAACGAGGAGCCTAAGCCCACCTCATCCCTGTCTCCGCCAAGGGCGTGAAGAAGTTTGAGCGAAGTGGGGGGATGGCAAGGCTTTTTGCTGGGCAAAAAAACGTTTATCTTAAAGATAACAAGGATTCACTCCTTATCGTGGGTTCCACCTGCGAACGGAAAACCCGGGAAACATCCCTTTTTCATTAAAAACATCCCATACAGGTACAGTTCGTACGAAATGAAAAACATGAACAAGGGGATTAAAAGTTCTAAAGTTAACAAAGGCCCAAAGGCTTACAAGACTAAAAAGAGATAAGGTGCCCGTAATCCCTTTCTTGTCCCTCTCCTCGGGAAATAAAACAAGAAAATAGAAGGCCAAAAGGGGCGCCTAGGCGAGCTACGAGTGGCAGAAGACACCAAGAGAACATCTCGGTGGCCGTCCAAGGGCTGGATGGTGATGGCGGCACCGGAGGCAGAGCTCGAAGACAAGGCGGCAGGACGTCAATACGCGACGAAGGCATCAGTGCCCGCGTACTCCGACTTGATAGCCTTGCCGCCCGCCTTCTTCCTCTTCTGCAGCCTCCCAACGCCAGCTGCCCAAGGAGACGACCCCGAGAAGTTCAAGGAGCCGGCGACATGGATGATGGGGTCGCTGGTGCCTCTCGGAGCGGCACCCGACACCTAGTCGGACCCGTCATCCTGCCGCCTGCTAGCCTTGTCGTCGCTGCCGTTGTCTTCCTCGCCACTCTCGCTCGAGGAGGAATCTTCGTCGTCAAAAGAGCTCTCCACGCAGCACCTTACGTGAGTCCTGAAGTGCCTGAAGATCTTGACGGAGAGGAGGCCACCCTCCATTAGTTTGAAATGGAGAGTGAGCCCATCCGTCAAGCTGTGGAGGAGACCGAAGGTCTTCCACTCTCGATGAAGATACATGACGCGAGGGGCAGGGAACTCGATGTTGGGCCATGTGCCGCTGTTACCGCAACCCCTCATGCGCAGCCGCAATGCCTGCGGCGGATCCAGCTCCATCTCCCGCGCAAATGGAGTCGGGAGGCAAAGGCGACGGCGTAGTGGCTGGCGTAGCCTGACGAAGAATTCACAGGGGTTGTCCCCGGCGTGGCCCTCCATCGGAGGAGGGGCTGCTGGCGGAGGCGAGGCTGATCTGTCGCCCCGTCCCCCTCTCCCTCGAGCACCACGACGGCCTCAACCTCGCCCCCTCCCCCTTCCTCTAGCGGCCTGCTCCGCCACTATGAGCTCTTGGGGAGGAGCGATGCTCTGTCTGGCCGAAACCCTCACCGCCACCGATGAAGCATCGCCACACCCCCTCGCCATGGCAGAAGAAAGGAGGAAACAGGAATGGGGAGAGGCAGATGGCGAAGCGTTGAGAGGCACCATCCCTCCCGCTCCAATCTTTATAAAGGGGCGGGGCGAGGCTCGGCCGCCCCTGTCGGCCAATCCGACCTGTTGAAGTGACAGTGAGCGGGGCCGTCGACCGCCCTCCAAGCTCCATTGAAGGCGCGTGCGAATCAACCTATGCACACGCACGACTTCCCACATCCCGCGCTCCTGTCATTCGCTCTGCATTGTGCATGCAACGACCGTGGCGCAAGGGGCGAGCGCAGTGGGACGCGTGGAGCGACGGTTCCCAAGCAAGGGCAGTAAATGGGAGGCGGCCCTGCAGTCTCAAACAGACACGCAAGCCGCCTCTTTACTGTCCACCACAAGGTGACGCCAGCATGCTTCCGTCATGCACGCGCGCACGACCCCCACGTCGCACGTTCAACGCGTGTAGTGGGGAAGCGCAGCGGATGGAGCAGTGGATGCTGTAAAATCTGCCCCAACTGCCCACACACCGTTCTGGGCCTGGCCCAACAACGTGCCGCGCTTATGTATGGCCCAGGCCCGGGGGCTCCTGTCGGTGTACAAAAGTAGGGGCTCTACTTTTGACCCCTTTTGCTTCTACATGGGCAGTCAGAGCCTCCCGCCATGGCCACGCATAACAGGGCAGGAAAGGGAAGCCGGAGAGAAGCCGAAGGCACAAGGCAAGCAAAGCAACAACAAGGACCCAGGGCACAAACATCAGATGGACGAGGCAGGTTTCCCGGCAAGGACCCTTGCCGGGGGAGCCTCAGCAGCCCCGGCAAGACCCTTGCTGGGGCAGCTCGCCCCCAGCAGCAAGCAAGCCACCTTTCAGCCCACCAATGCTAGACAAACGCGTTGGGACAGTGCTCGGGAGGCACATCCGTGGTGGCATGCAGATCTTTGTGAAGACAAAGAATAGTCAAGATCAAATGAGGATAGGAAGGAAACCATCCTCACCGAAGAAACCCACAAGACCCCCAGAAAGATCCTTGCCAGGGACGCCTGCGCGCCATGGAAAGACCCTTGCAGGGCCACCCGGTAAGGCCCTCGCCAAGCGCGCCAGCACGGCCACTACGAGGCCCGCGCCATCCAAGTCTCCGCCGCCGTTCGCATGCAGCTTCCGACCCAACCAGCTGGGCAGGCACCTGCGTGGCAACATGCAGCCTTTCGTGGAGGCTCCACCACCGCGCCACCTCAGCTGCCTGCCTGCCTACATGGCATCGCATGCATCGCTGGCCAGGGCGCGTGTCGAAGCAAGGAGGAGCGGCAACGGACGGGACGGGCCTCGCCTGCGTCCCCGATAAAGCGAAGGGACACCTAAGCTACGCATTAAATGTGCCTTCTCCTATAATACCAGTGATAAGCTCGCGACGCTATAGCACTTTCCACCTCCTGTGTGCCACTGTGGCAGCCCCTTTTGCCTATAAAAGGAGGCCCATGGCACACGGGAGAAGGATTTGGCTTTTTTAATGGCATGCCGTTCAGTTTTGAAGCACGACTAACTTGTACTATATGCAGAGAAAATATAAACTACTCTACCACTAGTCCACCTCTAGTACTAGTAGTATAAAAAAGATATATAGGTTGGAGCTTCAGCGCTTTCTTGCTAAGGGTGCCCACTTGCTTCTCACACTATCACCCTCTCTCCAGATCTAAAAAAGACGGCCTCTCTCTCCCTCCTCACCTGTGGTCACAGATCCGCCGGGGAAGAAAAGGACGTGCAGCGTTGACGCACTCATCGTTGGCGAGCGAGGTCACGCTCTAACTAAAAGACCGTCCTCTTAGACCTAGCGCCCACGCAGGATGGCCTTCGTCCCCAAGCTCGTTGCCGTAGTGTGCGCGGAGGACGACGGCCATGAGCGAAGCCACTTCCCTCCGACCCTCGGGTATGCTACCTCTTTTCGAACCATACCGTTGTTCTATTGCCCCATCTGCCATGATGCTGCATGTGGATCTTTTTCCACTCCACCGTCTTCCAAATTTTCTATCCTCTGCTCTGCTGGTCACGCAGATGAAAACCTTAATTTGCACTATTAAAGGAAACCCTACTGTCGGTATCAAAACCGGCGGATCTCGGGTAGGGGTTCCCGAACTATGCGTCTAAGGCCAATGGTAATAGGAGGTGGGGGACATGATGTTTACCCAGGTTCAGGCCCTCTCTATGGAGGTAATACCCTACTTCATGCTTGATTGATCTTGATGATATGAGTATTAGAAGAGTTGATCTACCACGAGATCGTAGAGGCTAAACCCTAGAAGCTAGCCTATGATTATGGTTGTCCTTGTCCTACGAAGTAAACACTCCGATTTATATAGACACCGGAGGGGGCTAGGGTTACACAGAGTCGGTTACAGAGAAGGGAATTTACATATCCGAATCACCAAGCTTGCCTTCCACGCAAAGGGGAGTCCCACCCGGACACGGGACAAAGTCTTCAATCTTGTATCTTCATAGTCCAACAGTCCGGCATAAGCATATAGTCCAGCTGTACGAGGACCCCCTAAACCAGGACTCCCTCAGTAGCCTTTGAACCAGTCTTCAATGACGATGAGTCCGGCGTGCAGATTGTCTTCGGCATTGCAAGGTGTTTTCCTTCTCTGAATACAACAAAGTAGATCTTGAACACAAGAATTGTGTCCAGCTCTGCAAAACAAATTCCACATACCACCCTAGAGAGCACAATATTCCCCGAGTCTAATCTGCTGACAACTTTTCCGTAGTGTGACATCACGCTGTGGCCCAATCATTATTCAAACCATTTTCTCAACCTGCTATTGCACATCTTGCAAGGTGGTTTTATTGGCACATCCTGTTGAAGTAGAGATCGCGTCCCCTTATCACGGGATTCTCATCAATACGGGTGTGGGTACCCCAACTGTGCTACTAACACGATGCTTGGGGAATAAGCGAGTTTCCAGGGCAAGTGGGGAGGCACATGATTTCTGCTGCCTTTATAAAGAGACAAGGATTCCCCCTTTTCTCCCACGCCTTCCTCCTCTTCTGCCTATTCTCTCTCGCTTGAGCTCCAGCACCCAAGCATTCGCCTTCTCCGCCCACGAAGGCTCTCCGAAAATGTCCGGATCTGGAGCAGGAGGCAAGTGGATGGCCTCTACCGTCTAGGAGAAGGATATCAAGAAACTTCGGGAGGCCGGGTATCTGGCCAAGAAGATCATCCACCGCCTTCCGACGGCGGGATAGATTGTCCCTATTCCGGAACCCCGCGAGATGGTTGTATACCTCCCTCACTTTGTCCACGGGCTAGGGTTTCCCCTCCACCCATTTGTTTGCGGCATTATGTATTACTATGGGATCAATTTTCATGATCTATCCCCCAATTCCTTCCTCAACATCTCGATATTCATCGTCGTGTCCGAGGCCTTTCTCCGCATCTCTCCACACTTCGGATTATGGCTGAAGATTTTCAGTGTGAATCCCAAGGTGGTGAGCAGTGAGCATGCTGAGTGCGGAGGAGCCATGGTAAGCAAGATGCCCAACGTCACATGGCCATCAGGTACCTTCAATGATTCCGTCAAAGGGTGGCAACAATAGTGGTTCTATGTCACTGAGCCACGCGACACAAAAATGGTCGCAGCTCCTGAATTCTGATCTGGAGCTCCATTGCGGCTTACGTCCTGGCCTAAGAAGGGCCTGAACCGGTCTTCGCCAGATGAGTTGGCGGTGCTCCAGGCGCATGTCAAGGGTATGGAAGACAAGAATATCAAACTTTTCAACGTAGTCCAGGTGATGTTAGTTTGCCGGATTCTCCCTTGTCAACACAGGGCTTGCAATTTATGGGAATTCGACCCAGCCAAGCACCAAACCCTACTAGGGTTCTTAGACTCATCGCACAAAGACATCTGGAAGGTGCTCTTTAAGTCCGGAAAATCGTGGTCGGATTCAGCCGAGGACCGAGGGTACCAACTATCCTGGCCCGTGAGTTTGGTAAGCCTTTGTATGTTGGCAAGTCATATGCTTTATCTGCATAATCCAAGGGAAACACTTAATGTATTTTCCCACAACTCTCCTAGGGCTAGACAAAGAAGGCTGGGCGGATCTACTGCCCGGCCCCGCTGCCAGAAGAACAAGCCGGCACACTTCTGACGAAGATGCTGGTCCCGGCGCCTTACAAGGTGCCGAAGAAGAAAGCCGAGAAAGAGGCCAAAGAGACCAGGGGCGGCCTTCATCGCCAAGGCACTTCGGACATAATATATGAAGACTCCGAGGCCCGCTCTTCCTCCAAAGAAGACAAGGAAGAGGAGGAACGCCGATCCCCCCAGCGAGGGGGAGAAAGAAAAGGACGGCCTCCACACACATGGAGGCTGAGTCGCCTAAGAAGGGAAAAACTCCCTTTCTGGAGGAATCCGCCACCGCCACCGACAGCAGCCCGGAGTGGGATCCCAGGGTCCAGCCCCTGGTGAAATCGTGAGTATATAAAACGCGGACATGTTTGTGTATCCAGACTCACTATCGTGTAGCGTTTAACTGCATTGAGTCACGCCTTTTTTGCAGTCCAGCGAGGTCCCGCGTCGAACAATCCTCATCGGAGGATTCACTGGGTTCGGATGCTATGGATAGCAGGACCGCCCCGACGACCCCTCCCCGGAACACGTGAATGACACCGGGGTATCATCCCAAAGGGACCCAGGACGAGGACGGGGTGGGGAGACCGTCAAGGCGGCACCAGAGGGTAAAACCTTGGCGGCCAGATACATGGGGGAAAAGGCTCCCATGGACACCGATGGCAGGGGCTATCTTGAATTCGGCCCCCAGCCGGACACAGTTCCAGAGACCAACACGGCTCCAGATTCAGGCGAGCAACCTCCCTCGACAGAAGGGGGTGCGCCTATTCCCCAGGCAACCTCTGCCCAACCAGAGGTGCCGGATACCTTATCGGTAGCGCTGAAGAGCGCCTCCATCATCGAAGAACACCGTGCCCTTATGGGTGCGGTGATTGAGAAGATTTAGTCTACCAAAAGCGGGCTGGCTGAAGCCTGCATCAGCCTTATAACGGGCTTTGAGGTATGCTGTGAGGTTTCAAAGAGTGTCATAGTATAGATAATAGCCCCTGATACACAGTTTTGTGTTCGAAAGAAAAAACAGACAGAGGATCAAATATATGTTCTCAGGAGACATACCTTGTGGTACCTCTCCCTCTTTTGTTTTTTCTAAGCAGGCGTCTATAGTGACTGCCACCTCTCATACTGCGGAAGTCTCCAGACTGAAGCAGAGTCTGGAGGGGGCCGAAAAAGAACTCGGCCAAGTGAAGAAGCAGTTGAAGGATAACCAAGGTATGCAAAAACCTTGTTCGCATTTAGCACGAATGAATAATTGAGTATAACGAAAAAATTTCATGATGTGCTCTAGGAGCAACGGCCGAAGTCGAGGCTCTTAAGAAAGCAGTGGTCGAGGCCGAGAAGAAGGCGGACACAGAGCAGGCCCTTCGTGAAAAGCACGAGGCCCGGGTTATTGAAGTTCAGTAAGAGCTCCAAGAGGCCGTGAAGAAATGCGAGACCTTGGAGCAGAGTTTAACGGAGGAAGAATCTGAACTCACCAAGGCTCGTCAAGATGCACACGATGCCCGGGGTGAAGCCCAAGGCGCCTTGCAGGAAATCCAGGAGGCCCGAAAGATTGCAGTGGGTAAGGCTTTTTCTATGCAAAGCAAATATTTAAAGGAAGAAAATCATGTTACTAATCGAAATTCGGATTTCTCCAGGGGTGTTTGCGGAACGGCCGCGTAGCGTATCTGATGCCGCACAATTCTACCGAGCCGAAGAAAGGAGCTCTCGGAGAAGCTCTTCTGGTCGCAATATCTTGCGCCAGAGCATCCAGTGCCCTTTGCCGATCAATTGAAATAGCTGATCGAGCTGCATAGGGCGTCCGAACTAGCCATGAAGGATTTAATTAACCGGCTATGGACCGCCGAGGCAATTCCCAGCAGCTACCTCGGGCTCGTGAAGCGGATTGTAAGTGTCTGCCCTCGACTTGAAGTCATCAAGCGGTCTATCTGTATGGAAGGTGCACGAGTGGCCTTCGCCCGTGCAAAAGTGCACTAGGCGAAGATGGATGCCGAAAAGCTGATGACTGAAGGACCGCCTGCGGGGAAGGAGCACCGCAAGCCCGAGTTATATTATGACATGTCCTGAAAGGATCCCGCCTTGTAGCGGAGCAATGTGCCAAGGATACTATATTCCCATGAATATATTCATGTTATCCTATGTAATGTTGAACAAGGTCATTTATATGATATAATGCCTGTTATTTGAAATTTTTACCTCCTGTGCGGCCGTTTTATATATTAATCCTGAGAGTTGGCCAGTCATCGGCTTCTGCCACCACGTAGGAAGTACGACGGTGTTCGGGATAAACCTGAACAATCTTTACCCCAGTTTTGGGTCCTTGAAGGAGGTGTTCAGCGCAATGAACCAGGCAATCAGACTATAAGGCTTTATCACCCTCACTTAGCCATAGGAGTTTGACAAAAGAAAGGTAGGCGCAGCCCCTGGTGTTCGCAAGACCACACTAGGGGCTCTATTAGCACCTGATCGGAAGAAAAAGCCGATCCGTCGCATGCTGCATTAGTTATCTCATAATGTAGAAGAAATCCTTAAAGATTTTGTAACCACTTGAACAGCTGACCAGCTCTCGCCGCATCATGACAGTCAGTTTTCAGCTTTCTCTACTGAGGTGCTCGTCCGGAAGAACCAGGACACAATCGCAGTAGTTCTCCCTTTACTACCCTAGCCGATATAGCGGAACGTTGGGTAGCAAGCACAGGAGCCGGGCAACCCAACTATTGACCCAAGACATGATTCGGAGCCGATGCATATAATGCTATAAGTTCGGGGTGCCGAACGACCGTGAGGGTATTCGGACTATATTGCCGTATTATGGGTACAACGAGGCCCCTGGCATATTAAGGCGTACCGTAGTGTATGGATGCCTTTTGACAAAAAATATCAATAAGAAAGAACTGTAAGTAAGCGTCATATAAAGCCGCATGTTTGTAATTGAATAATACATCAAGGCATACGAGTACAAGTAGTGCGATAAAAAGAAATATAACTTTGGATCCTGCTGAGACCAGGGGGTGCTGCATGCGGATCCGGGGAATAATCGGAAGATCATCAAGGGGAATATCTAAGGATTCCCTTATGTGTTCGAGTTGTTTCCCTCCTTGGTATGTTCATCCCCTCATGGGTCTGGTCGCCATGTCGCCAGTGATGGCCCACACAAAAGTGGACCTGCAAAGAAAATGCAAAAAATGTTGTGTTCCACGGAGCGGTTAAGCCGCATTGTGGGGCCTAACCTAGCTTTGCCTCCGCCTACCGCCGGAGTGGTTAATTGAGCTCTTGACGAGCTGGGCTATCCTGCCGCGGAGTAGTTCGGACTCTTTTGACGGTGTCCAGGAACCTGGCTGTCGAATGAAGGTTTGATTGAAAAATGCCACTTTGTGCTTCTACTGCTAAGGCGACGGTGTCCTCTACGGTACGGAGGGAGCGTTCAGCCTTGCCATTAACTGTTATGATGCCGCGTGGACCTGGCATCTTGAGCTTAAGATAAGCATAATGTGGCACCGCGTTGAATCGAGCAAACGCGGTTCGTCCGAGCAGTGCATGATAGCTGCTGCGAAAAGGGACGATATCAAAGATTAAATCTTCGTTACGGTAATTATCCGGGGGTACGAAGACTACCTCCAGAGTAACGGAGCTTGTACAGCGGGTCTCCATGCCTGGTATAACACCTTTAAAGGTGGTTTTAGTGGGTTTGGTCTTTGAAGGATCGATACCCACCTTGCACACTGTATCCTGATAAAGCAGGTTCAGACTACTCCCTTCGTCCATAAGGACTCGTGTGAGGTGGAATCCGTCAATTATTGGGTCAAGGACTAGTGCGGCTGAGCCGCCCTGATGGATATTGGTCGGACAATCCTTGCGGTCAAAGGTGATCGGGCCGGACGACCATGGGTTATATTTTGGGGCGACTAGCTCCGTTGCGTCGACGTTCCTAAGTGTGCGCCTCTGCTCCCGCTTGGGAATATGGGTGACGTTTATCATATTCATCGTTTAATTTGCGGGGGAAATTTCTTTTTCCCTCCTATGTTCGGTGGCCGGGGCTCCTCATCATCGTCATCGCTTTGCGACCCCTTTTCTCTATTTTTGGCACCTGACTTGCCGACTTGTTCGAAGACCCAGCATTCTCTGTTGGTATGATTGGCTGGTGTTCCTGCGGTTCCGTGAATTTGACATGGACGGTCGAGTATACAATCCAGACTGGATGTGCCAAGACTGTTTCTTTTGAATTGTTTCTTCCTTTGACCGGTATTAGAGCCGCTGAATCCGGCATTGACGGTCGTATCTTCGGCGTTGTCGCCATTATTTTGACGCCTGTGTCTACTGCGTTGGGGCTTGCCGTTGTTATCTCTTGGTTCCGAAGTCCCAGGCCTGCTTGAGGCGATGTTGCTATGAGCTAGCCAGCTGTCCTCGCCCGCACAGAAGCGGGTCATGAGTGTCGTGAGGGCTGCCATGGATTTCGGCTTCTCTTGGCCGAGGTGTCGGGCGAGCCACTCGTCATGGATGTTATGCTTAAAGGCCGCTAGGGCTTCGACATCTGGACAGTCGATGATTTGGTTCTTTATGGTTAAGAACCGAGTCCAAAATTTCTTGGCTAACTCTCTGGGCTGTTGGGTTATGCGACTTAAGTCATCAGCGTCTAGTGGTTGCACCTAAGTGCCGTGAAAGTTGTCAAGGAATGCGTCTTCTAGGTTCTCCCAACTGCCAATGGAGTTTTTTGGCAGACTATTCAGCCAGTGTCGAGCTGGTCCCTTGAGTTTTAGTGGGAGGTACTTGATTGCGTGGAGATCATCGCCACGGGCCATGTGAATGTGGAGAAGGAAATCTTCCATCCATACCGTGGGGTCTGTTGTCCCATAATATGGTTCAATGTTTACGGGTTTAAACCCTTCTGGGAATTCATGCTCCATTACTTCGTCAGTGAAGCATAGGGGGTGTGCGGCGCCTCTATGCAGGGCTACATCGCGACGCAGTTCGAATGAGTCTGGTCAGCTGTATTCGGCCCGGACGGATTTGTATTTAGTATATCCGGCGTGGCAGTCATCATCACGCGTTGGGGCGCGCCCCCGCGATCCGTAGATCGATCTTGACTGTCCTGCTTTGTTTTTTATTTCATCTCACAGGTCATGTGTGTAGCCCCGGGCCTTCGTGTTTTTGTTTGTTCGACGACTGGATGCGGGCTGGTATTCGGGCTGATACACCGCTTTGTCTCGGCTACGAGGTGGTCGGCCAGCCACATCCTGCGCTGGTAGTATAGGCTCTAATGCCTCGTCCTCCAATTGAGGTAACAACCTGCGCCTCGGGTAACTTTTGGTTCGGCGCTCGAGTCCATACTCCTCGGCTGCCAGGACCTCAGTCCATCTATCAGTGAGCAGATCTTGATCAGCTTGAAGCTTCTACTGTTTTTTCCTCAGGCTTTTTGTAGTGGCTATAAGCCCGCGCTTGAAGCGCTCCTGCTCGACGGGATCCTCAGGCATGATAAATTCTTCGTCGCCGAGGCTGACCTCGTCTTCGGAGAGGGGCATGCAATTGTCATCCTCCGAGTCTTCATCCATTGCCTGTTCCTCAGGGCTAGCTTGCCCATGCTCCCGTCCGGCCTATTCAAAGCTTGGCTGGGCGGGATTATTTTCGTCTTCGGCATCGTCCGGAGTGCTATTGTCTCTTGTGCCGGTATCGTTGTTTTTGCTATGGCGGGGTTTAGAGCGGCGCCGCTGACGTTGGCGCTTTGGTTGCTTCTCAAGAGGATTACCCTCCGTTGCATCCTTTTGATCCTCGGCATTGTTTTCTTTGGGTGTGTCCACCAAATATATGTCATATGATGAGATGGCTGTCCAGCACCCTGTGGGCGGTGGTTCCTGTTTTTATCCGGCATCATCGTCCATACCGTCGATGTCTTCGGAGTCGAAATCAAGCATGTCGGTTAAGTCGTCGGTAGTGGCTATTAAGTGGGTGGTGGGTGGGTAACGAATTCCTTCGTCGTCCGCTTCCCACTCAAGACGGACATAGTTCGGCCAAGAGTTTCCTGGCAAGGAGAGAGATTTTAATGAGTTTAGCACGTAGCCCAAGGGCGGGTGCTGGAACATATCCGTGGAGCTGAACTCCATGATCGGTGCCCAGTTAGATCCGATGCATGCGGATACACGTGGTTCGGAGCCTATGGCTGGAGACGAGTCCGGGGATCCGATGACCCATACCTCATTGGAAGTGAAATCTGTGTTTGGCTCTATTGCCGTTAAGCGTGCGGCTTCAGTGGCGGGGTCCATGCTCCCGTCCTCAGATGGCACGATCTGCACTGGATCTAAAGCCAGGACAGCTGTAGGTGGGATCTCCTGAACACCGTCCGATGGCAGATCTAGGTCACGCTCATCATGGCTGTAGGGTGCACCTGTCATAGGCTCGAATCCGTCGAAGATCAAGTCTCCACAGATGTCGGCATTGTAGTTCAGGCTTCCAAACCTGACCTGAGGGCTAGGGGCGTAGCTATCGATCTGCTCCAGATGGCCAAGCGAGTTGGCCCACAGTGCGAAGCTGCCGAATACAAAGATCTGTCCGGGGAGGAAAACCTCACCCTGGACCGCTTCATTGTAGATGATTGAAGGAGCCATCAAGCCTTACGGTGACGACACAATGGAACTCTCAATGAAATCACCAATGTCGGTGTCAAAACCGGCGGATCTCGGGTAGGGGGTCCCGAACTGTGCGTCTAAGGCCAATGGTAACATGAGGCGGGGGACACGATGTTTACCCAGGATCGGACCCTCTCTATGGAGGTAATACCCTACTTCCTACTTGGTTGATCTTGATTATATGAGTATTACAAGAGTTGATCTACCACGAGATCGTAGAGGCTAAACCCTAGAAGCTAGCCTATGATTATATTGTCCTTGTCCTACGGACTAAACCCTCTGGTTTATATAGACACCGGAGGGGGCTAGGGTTACAGAGAGTCAGTTACAGAGAAGGGAATTTACATATCCGAATCGCCAAGCTTGCCTTCCACGCAAAGGAGAGTCCCACCCGGACACGGGACGAAGTCTTCCATCTTGTATCTTCATAGTCCAACAGTCCGACATAAGCATATTGTCCAGCTGTCCGAGGACCCCCTAAACCAGGACTCCCTCACCTACTTCATGTAGACTAATCCATGTCTGGGTTGAATAAGGAAAGGAAGGGAGACTGTACTGTCCAAGAGAGTAGGCATCGAACCCGCATCTAGGTTGAAAAGGGGAAATCAGTAGCTAAGGAACGAGTGTCGTGTCTCTTGGTTGAAGAACGGTAGAAAGGCATGACAATGCAATAGAGAATGACCAGGTCAATCGGTTTGTTGTCCTCACATAGGAAAAAGGTGGCTAAAATGAAAAAAAATGAGACGTAATCCACATATGCTGCCTGGATATTTGTTTCTCTGGGCAACCATACCTCCCTCACCACTCTATGCGTCCGTGGAGGTACATCATACTGGTGCACCCACTGTCCGAATGGGCCTCCCATGCTCTTATTGCCACTTTTTTGCTGTTAGTATAACGTCAGCAGTCAAGTAAAGGAATGCTACTGCTAAAGTGATGCCACATTTAACTAATGCCGCACTCAGTCTAATGCCACCGATAAATTTAAGCAATGCCATTTAATGTCACTGGATTATTTCAGGGTTAGCATTTGATTGTGGATGTATTAAAGATTTTTCAGTTAAGGCATTCTAATGTTGTTGCACAGCCAGTATACCAACGATGAAACTTGTTACTACCTTCAGATTTTTGCACTATTAATGCTTATAGATTACATACCTCACTTTCATGAGATAAGTTAAATTTTTTGTACAGTGTCACCAAAATGCCAAGGCGCTGATCTCATTTTGTTTTGGTTAAACTGCACAAAAATTTATGAAGACAAGAGGAAAGGTTAAGAGTGGGCACCTCCACCTCCGGCTGTTCTCTTGATTCGTTCAATCAAGTTTTTATGTTTGATCGATTATCAAGATTGGGATAGCAATTTTTAAAGTCCCCCCGAGTTCGAAATGATATTTACCTTGGAGGTACATGGTTTGCAATTTTTTTATACTGTCATTAGTTAATAATGCTAGTTACCTTCAGACTTTTGTATTTGGTTTAATGCTCATGCACAACTAGTATACCAATGATGTAACTTGTTACCTTTACATTTTGTATTGTTAATTCTTATAAAAATCTTCCAGTGCTAGAGTTTATTGAAATCTGTTCAGTAAAACCATTATACTGTACCCTGTAATAAAATAACTACTCTACTGTTGCAGTAGCCACTGGACTACTGTATATTTGTAGTATTCGAATGGTCTTGCATTAGCGTATGGACATAAATAAAGTGTGGCAAGCTTTCCCAGATATGTGCTCAAGAAAACTACCTGTTTTTCTAAATACTAGACATTTGGGTACTTTAAATTGAACCACGAAAATGTCTTATATTAAGGAAAAGAGGGTGTAGAGTTCACTCAAATTATCTCGGTAAAGCTAGTCACACCTTTGTTAAAATTAATATTCATTATGTTATCAGAGGAGGTCTGTATGTTTGTCTCTAATGCCTGCCGACTACATACCTGACATCATGATGTAATGTTAAGTCATTTCCTTTTGTACAGTGTCACTGAATTGTCAAGGCGGCGATGGCATTTTAATTTAGTTGAACTGCACATAATATGCTTAAAAGAAGAGGAAAGGTCAGGAGTTGATCATTCTTTCAGAAAGAACTATATATGCCTTTCTAACATCAACCGTTGTTGCCTTATTTAGTCCTTCAAACAGGTGGTTAGAAACAGTCTTGCTACCTTTTCCCATTAAGAAATTGGAATGCTTATATTTGTGAGTCTATGCTTCAACTAGTGTCATTTTTAGAGTAATCACACTTTCAATATCTATGCAAACAGGGATGCTTGATTTTAGTGGAACTGCACAAAAAGTCCAACTGGTTCAACATTAGGAGCATGTTTCCTTCCAAACCTTTATATCCAATTGGTGGCACTATGAGTTGTTCATTACGAAGGTACATGGTTTGCTACTATCTTGCTACTCTTTTTGTACTGTCATTAGATAGTAATACTAGTGGTTTGCATGTGAATTTATTGGCAGGGTGGACCTACATTGGAGGTGCAGGACAAGATTCAATGATTGGATGCTCAATTTTGGTTGTATGGATTTCACCTCTTCCATCACTGTGAACATGGATATCCTTGGTCTGATGAAAAATAGGCGCTATATTTCTGCTCTGAACCAGCAAATCAATTCAGTATTAAATTGTCTAGGGCAAAATATGACTGTATCAAATTTCCAGTGCAAAACATGATATATGCTAAGCGGAAGAGACATGTTTAAACCGAAAATACAAGGTGGGGTATATGTTTACTAGCTGCTTGATATTTGTGCAGACAGATATGTCTACCTGTTGCTCTTTGGCAAACAAACAAAGTGACCGCAATTTTGGTTGAACTGCACAAGAGAATAGTATAGTCACTTCATGCAGTGCCGTTTGAAAATAGACACAGAAAGATTGGATAGTCAGTTCATGGAATGCAGAAAAGTAGTACTGTACTATTTATTGGCCAACACTAGGTGCTTCATTGCTTTGGTCTGATTATACAATGGGCATCATTTTGCCTAAGTTAAAGTTTGTATTCCAAAAATAGTCTCGCCGTGTGATCGAGAGAAGACCAAATCATATTGCAGTGGATGTTCCTCCATCATGCGTGGTTCATTCTCATGGTTCCAGCTGTTGGTGAAAGCACTTATGTTTTCAAGAGGAATTGTAGACTTCACAAATAAATTTGTCTTTCAGTCTATACTGAATGTTGGCCAAGAGAAGCATCCATGTTAGTAGGAATAACAGATGTTTTTTCTAGATCTTTGCTTTTGGAGCTACATATTTGTATATGATATGTGAATCATTGAGATGCATTAACATGTTGATCTTATGTATGGGAATCGTACTAGTTGGTTTTAGTTGCGACGCAAGATCTGTAGTGGCTGATCTTTGCTTTTGGAGCTACATATTTGTATATGATCTGTGAATCATTGAGATGCATTAACGGTTCCTTATTTCTGTTTGCTCAGTGTTTACAAGTTACTGATCGATCACTAGCTAGCCTACTAATGCACTCCTAGCTATTTTAGTTGCGACGCAAGATCCGAAGTGGCAGTTTTTTGAATAAAAATGCCTACCTGTGAAGAAACTGACAAGCTGCTCTGAAGAAAATGCCATGCAAATCTGAAGAAACAGCCAGCAAAAAATGTTAGCAAATGCCTTATCTCCCAGCTAACGATCATCAACTAATGTGATCATACACGCACACCATCCGACCTACTCGATCCTACACATACACTATCCGACCTACTCGATCCTACACGGATAAATAGCGGATCACACACGTACTACCTCCTTTCCGGTTTGCAGGGCTAAATTCAAGAAACGGCCTACTCGATCCTACACGAATAAATAGCAGATCACACACGTACTAGTACCTCCTTTCTGGTTGGCAGGGCTTAATTCAAAAATCTCACCAACCAAGGTACTCCCTCCGTCTAGGTTTATTAGTCCCGTGAGCAAAGCAGCAAGACCAAGGCATGGCAATAATTAACTACATGCAGAAGTTTAAGCCTAATTATTTCCAGCGATTTAAGTGGCTGCATGCGTGCCCTCGGCTGCGGCTTGATGCATGCTGCTCCACGTACTGGCTGCGAGCAATTCTGAGTGCCTGCATGTAGCCGGTCGTAATTAAGGCAGCTAATGGATGCGAAAAAAGATGCGCTTTAATTGTTGCGGGCCTTTTAAATCCGTGGAATCATTATTGACAAGGAGGGAGATGATTCGAGTGCACTCATTTGACCGTCATGCCGGCGTGCGACCCAGCATGGACTGGACGAGATGGCATAGTCATAATTTCAGTTTCTCTAGTTTTCCACGGCAAGCTGGCACGCTAAGCCAGGCCTGCTTATGCATTGAATTCTGATGACCGTCGCGCTACCTTCCGCCTCTAAGTACTGTTTCCCGGCCTTCTCTGGTGGCACCGTGACCCAACTCGCCATATCCTCATAAGCCCCCACTGACCCAACGTCGCTCGCCACTTATCCTTGCTCTCGCCATGTCCGCCATGCCCCCGCCGGTCCGTGATAGGCGAGGTCGGAGGCGGTCACCGCCGGAACTAGTGTTCGTTTTTTCACCGGAAGGCAGACGGAGGGCGGAGGCATTCTATCGGTCTTTAGAAGGCAATTCGGAGATCAAGGACTTGTTAGAGCGTGACCGCCTGGTGGAGGAGCAAGAGTTGTTCGAGCGCAACCGCCTGGCGGAGGAGCAGTGTATCTCTGATTTGCGCCTCCAGCGGCACATGGAGCAGCAGCGCACCGACGCTCTGAGTCGCGAGCAGAGCGCCCGCAACTAGGCCAACTATGTGGAGGCCGGTGCCCAGCAAAAAGCCCTGGAGGCTGTCGGGCACGCACACGTTCGCGACGCCGATTTTTACTACCAACTCATCAAGTGGGTTTCCCGCTTAGAAGCCGAAGCTTCGGTGGACCACGCCGGCATGGAAAGGGCCAACGCGCGCGAGCAATGCGCCCTATCGCACCTTTGGCAAGTCCGAGGCGAGGCGGAGGACGCCGATGCCGGCGTTTAGCGTGTACCGCAGATGGCGCCCTCGTCATCTAGTTAGCTAAGACTAAGTTAGTACTAGTACGCTACTAGAGTATTAGTGGGAGTAGATAGTAACTTGGCTATGATGGTTGTCAACGTGGAAGTTCAGTACTCTATATGTGGATCAGACCTCTTACTTTGGTCTGAATGTTGAACTTTCTGTTTGAACGTATGGAATGGGCTGTTATTTTTTTAAATGGGTTGTATTTGTCCTCCACGGGTTTAGAGGCTGACTTGTGGGCCTACCAAGTTGACGTGTACACAATAAGGAGATGATTGTACGTGGAGAGGATGACAGCAGAGACCTGCCAAGGTCATGGCAGTACGCAAGCAAGTGCCTCCTTATTTCAAGCCAATAAAAAATGGTGCCTCCTAATGGATTTCTAACATATGGGTCCCATGCCATTGTCAACGAAGTCAATAAACGAGAGAATTGCACAATGAGCGGCTAACACCAGGGAACCAACAGCTCACCCAGTTATTTTTGTTTTGGGTTAATTTGATAAATGCCACTCGAAATCTAGTGTTTCCGAGAAATTCCACTGCAATTTCCCAACTTTGAAAAATGCCATTTCATGCCATTTCCAGTGGCATTTTTCGAAGTATGGAGTGGTGTTTTTCAAAGTTTGCAAATTGCAGTGGCGTTTTTCAAAGTTTGCAAAAAATGCAGTGGCATTTGTCAAAGTTTGGAAATTGCAGTGGCATTTTTATGAATCACCATAATTGGATTGGCATTTATCTAATTTGTTTTTGAGATGGAAGCAGGGTGTCAACTGGGCTGTGTGGGGCACTCTGGCCTATCTAGACAGCTTTTTCTTTTATGTTTACCATAGACCAGTCCAATAGTTTTTTTTTCTGAAAATGGCTAGCCAGTTTTTTGTGATTTGTCAAGTAAGTCGCTTTGTCAGGCTTGTTGGGCTACAAATATTTCAAGACGAGGAGAGCTTCATTCGGCTGGCCGAGAAAATGGCCTATCGGTAATGAGAAATGGGTTGTACATTTTTAAAACACATCAAACCTGCAATTAGTTTCAAATTTCTTTTTTTTTCATTTTGAGATTTTAAATATCATTGATTTTTATGCCTGGACAATTTATTGGATTTTATATCGATATACATTTATTTTTAAAATCAGTTTGAATGTGACTCGAAATTTTGGGATTAAAAATAGTTCGGATCGCACCGAAATATGCAAAATTTCGTATAATTTTTTAACCATGGCCACAATATGGGCTATAATGCTAACAAAAAGAATATGGGCTCCAAGAAAATCTTAAGAATTAGCAAATGGGCAGTAAATTATTAGAAATAATGGCAGATGGGTTGTATGCTATTTTCCACAGATTTAAGGCTTTCCTAAAAAAAGGTTGACGCACAAGTAGTGACTGTTGGATGTCCATCCAACGGCCGTCGTGCTTCTTCAATCTCTGCTCTTCCTGCTCCAGCCGCTCAAACAAGCGCCAGCGGGACTGCCTGCTCCCTCCTCCCTGCGGTCGGCTGTGCTGCTGCGCAGGCCTCACCACCCCACTGTACTCCCATCACTGGCCTAGCCATCCCTCTACTCACCCACACATGCTGTTATTCTCCGGCAACGGCAGATGAACCAGTAAACCCTCATACAGTAGTACTTCCCTCCGCGTGGGAAACAACTGCCGAGTCTTCCCTGGCTCCGTGTCATTCCCTTCCTAGGCCTCGCCGTCGTCCACCGCCCTGGTGCTCTCGGCGCGGCGTGGTCAACGTGGTCAAAGACCGATATTCCTCTAAAGTGGACTGTACGTGGAGAGGCTGACAGCTGGGTCCATGGACGCACGCAAGGAAATGCCTCCTTATTACGCGCAAAATAATTATTCCTCCACCTGACATCTGGGACAAACCGAAAGGGCCTCTGTATGTCGCGTAAAAAATGTTACCGCCGCTGACAACTTGGATCCACTAGCCATATCTTCGCACACAAGGAAGTGCCTCCTTATTACGCACACAAAAATGAATACTCCCCATGTTAGCTGGGACCCAGTATAGTGGCCCTGCTAAGTTGAGCGGGATGGAGGGCTTTGTCAACTTAGTCAATATGCGTGATTCTAGCTCAAGTGACCGTACGATGTCCATCCAACGGCCGTAGTGCTTCTTCAACCTCTGGTCTTCTTGCTCCAGCCGCCCAAAGCAGCGCAGGTCGTGCCGCCTGCTCGTGCCTCCCGTGGCCGGTTGTGCTACCACAGAGGCCTCACCGCCCCCATACTACTCCCATCGCTGGCTAGGCCATCCCTCCATTCACCCACACCGCCTGTTATTCTGCGGCGATGGCAGCCTCACACCATAGCCGAACAAGTGAACCCTTGTACTCCTCTTCGCATGGGCATCCACTGCCGCGTATTCCCCGGCTCCGCGTCGTCCCCTTCCTAGGCCTTGCCGTCATCCACCGCCGTGGTGCTCTCGGCGCGGCATGGTCAATGTGGTCAACGACCGACTTCCATTGGAAGAATACTCTACATGGAGAGGCTGACAGTTGGGTCCACGACAGCCGCAAGGAAGTGCCTCCTTATTACGAGGAAAATAATTATTCCTCCACGTGACAACAGGGACCCACCTGACGGGCCACCGTATTTGGCGAAAAAAATGTTTCCCCCCTGACTGCTGGGACCCACCGGACAGGCCACCGTATTTCACGAAAAAAACGTTCCCCCCGTTGTCAGCTCGGACCCCACAGGAAGTGCCTCCTTATTACGCACAAAAAATGAATACTCCTTTGCTAGTTGGGACCCACCTTGGTGGGAGGCTGACTTGTGCGCCTACTAAGTTGACTGGGACGGAGGGCTTTGTCAACTTAGTCAATATGAACGATTCTAGCTCCAGTGACCGTACGATGTCCATCCAACGGCCGTAGCCTTTCTTAAACCTTTGGTCTTCTTGCTCCAGCCGCCAAAAGCAGCGCCAGTCGTGCCGCATGCTCCTGCCTCCCATGGCCGATTGTGCTGCCGCGGAGGCCTCGCCGCCCCCTACTATTACCACCGCTGGCCAGGCCCTGCGGCGACGGCAAGCTCACACCGCAGTCGAACCAATGAACCCTCGTACTCCTCTCCGCGCGGGCTTCCACTGCCGCATCTTCCCCGGCTCCGTGTCGTCCCCTTCCTATGCCTCACCATCGTCCATCGCCCTGGTGATCTCGGCGCAGCGTGGTCAATGTGGTCAAGGAACGACTTCCATTGGAAGAGTAATGTACATGGAGAGGCTGACAGCTGGGTCCACGGCGGCCGCAAGGAAGTGCCTCCTTATTACGCGCAAAATAATTATTCCTCCACCTGACAGCAGGGACCCACCGGACGGGCAACTGTATTTTGCGAAAAAATCGTTCCCCCTGACTACTGGGACCCACCAGCTACATCTTCGCATGCAAGGAAGTGCGTCTGGGGAAAAAAGCGATCCCTCCCTGACTGCTGGGACCCACCATCTACATCTTCGCACACAAGGAAGTGCCTGACAGTCGAGACCCACCTGGTCGAAGCGTACGTAGCGTTGTCATTCTGGTCGCCAACGTGTACATACATACTAGTCGATGTAGAGGCGCGCACATGTCGTAGTAGAGGCGCGCATGTAGCATGTACACGTACGTACAGCGGCCAGTGTGCAAGAAAAAAACACTGCCATGTATGTACATACGGGCGGGGTCTCATACGCCTACTCACACATACTGTTGGGGATATAGCTACTGAGTGTAAACCGGCCAGGAGGGCCCGGTTCACCCTCGACTATGCCAAAGCCATGAAGATCCAGAAGATGGTGAAATTATTAAACAAGCTTAGAGCCCTGAAGCCCAAAGGCGGATTAGGGCCCATAGTGGTAAACCGCCATGACTATGTAACTTGTAATGTAAGTTAGGGAAGGAGAGACCAAACTGAACACTTTGTATGAGTCGGTTTGCATCTCTGTAAGACCGGCTGGGCGTCAACCTGTGTATATAAAGGGATGACTCGGTGGCGGTTCAGGGACAACAGAGAACAACTCGAGACTCAGGCAAGCATATTTGCTCCCTGGGCATCGAAACCCAATCAATTCCATCACAACTAGACGTAGGCTTTTACCTTCATCGAAGGGGCCGAACTAGTATAAACTCTCGTGTCCCTTGTCTAGTTTAACCCCTTCAAGCTAACCCATTGCGATGGCTCCACGACTAAGTCCCCTCATGAGGACATCTGACGTGTTAATTCCACGACAGTTGGCGCCCACCGTGGGGCTATCGCACGATGGTGTCGAGTTCTTAAAGGGCTACTCTGAAGGACTTAAGGGGTACGTGATCGGCCGGATGACCAAGAGTCGTCGCGGCATGCTCTACATCAACGACGAAGGATGGGGCCCCGAGGCCGGCTCGATCGAGTACGGGTACCGGGTCCCCTTCGGCGGAATTCATGTCTTCATCGGCAAGGTCGGCGAACCGGGCCCTGAGACGGACATCTGCACCGACCTCGTCGAGACGGCTCAGCGTGCGAGTCCAGCCCAGGTTAAGAGCACCGTGAAGCGTGCGTTCGTAGGATGTGTCCATGGGATCGGATCTGAACCAGTGTCTGAAGGCGAGACGGCCGTATATTCCGACGACGAGTCATCCACTGGCGAAACCGAGTCCTTGTACCAGATTCATAGCGGCGTGTTCAAAGGATATTCTGATGGCAACAGTATTTCGGACCTCCTTGAACCGCCAAGTCGGGTTGCTGTTTACATGGACGGAACACAGCCCACGTTGCAGTCTTCATCTACCGCAGCAATGAATACTGGATCAGCAGTCACGGCAGGAGTCCCGGCGCGCCATCCGGCGCAAGTCCTCTCCGGTTTGATGGACGCCTGGGCGACCTTATTAACCACGATAGTCACCTCGGAGATGCGGGATCAGCACAATGCGGACATTGCGAAGCAGAAGGACCAAATAGCACAAGCTAAGGAGGACCTGGAAGCTGAGGATACTAGGATGGCTGAAGATCGGGCCGCTTTGGATGCCCAATCACAGCGGATATAGGCACAGAATTACCAGCTCATGCTGGATCGGACCGCATCAGACGATGTAATGCAAAGGAAGTACCGGTCACGTCTGCCGCCGATTTACGAAGGGTTAAATATCTTTCAGACGCCAGGCGCTGGGCCGAGCAATCCGGCAGCTACAAACCATACTGATGCGCCTAGGACAGCTCCGGATCAACTACGGATAACAGAGCCACCCCGACGAACAGATAACCCGCTGCAATACGTGTCTACACCATCGGGTCACTTCTCAAGCCCTCTAGATAACATGATTGCCGCAGCCTCACGCCTGGCAGCCATTCCGATGGAGGGTGATTCAATAGCAGCAATTGAAACGCGGCGGGCAAGAGACCTTCTTCAAACCGCCGTGGTGCAGCTGCAGGCTTATTCATATAGCCGGGATAGAATTCATTCAACCCCTCGTCTGAGCCCAAGCTATAGTAGGCGTATGGCTGAACCGGAGGTGTCTAGCAGCGCGCAACATCGTAATGCTCAAGATGTGGTGGATCATGGCAGGGCATGAAGGGATGCCGCTTTGGGTCATTATCAACCCGCCCTGGTTCAGCTAGCAGCGTCAGTTGACCGAGGCATCGGGCTTGCCTTCAGTTCCTGGGGAGTGCCGTGCCTTATTCCGGCTCTCCGTAATGTGCGTCTGCCCAAGGATTTCAAGGGTCCATGCAAAGTGCCTAATTACACGACGGATCAGCCACCTAAGGCGTGGGTCGAGAGTTATGAGATGGCAATGGAGATGCTGGATGTAGATGACGCGGCTTGTGCAATGTACTTCACGATGATGTTGGAGGGAACATACCGTACTTGGTTGGAAAATCTCCCAGCTAATTCCATCGAGTCATGGGATCAGTTGAAGGCCCGGTTTATAGCCAATTTCAAAGACACGTGCAAACAGCCCATGTCCATTGTGGATCTAGATGCTTGTGTTCAAGGGGAGAACGAGTCAACGACTCATTGGGTACGCCGAGTTTCAGAAGTTTTGCACTCGTCCGACCGGATTAACGCTGGTCAAGCGATTATAACACTGGAGCGTAATTGCCGGTTTAAGTCACTGAAGATGAAGTTGGGACGGCTCAAGCGCCACTGCAACGACATGGGAACCCTCATGGCAGCCTTGGTCAAGTATGCCGATTATGATAATACCAAGGATCCCGATTCTTATAATGAGAAACCGGAGAAGGGAAAGAAGAATGGCGGTGCAAAGGGACAGCAGCACAACCAAGGAGGCCATGGGAATAATGGTAAGCGTAAAGCGGATTCAGATTTTGTGGCTAACGCTAATGTGCAGCGTCGTAAAGGTAAACCGCCCCAGCGCGGCGGGGCGATGAATCTGGAGCGTTTGTTGAATCAGCCCTGTCCAAAGCATGGGACCAAGGAGGCTCCCGCAACGCATCTCTGGAAGGATTGTAACATTATGAAGGAGTTCAAAAACTCTGATCTTTTCCGGTATGATCAGGGTCCGTCGGGCGGTTCAGGTCCAGGTTTTCATGGTGGCGGCGGTTCAAACTCTGGGTTTCAGAATAATCATGGCAACCAGAACAACCAAGGTGGTAATAACCAGCAGAATAATCAAGGGAATCAGCAGCAGTCGGGTTACCAGAGTCACCCAAAGCAGTTGAATGGTGGGCAGTATCATGTGTTCACCACTAGTCTGTGCAAGCGTGATCAGAAGCTTCACAAGAGGGCAGTCAATGCTGTTGAACCGGCAGTTCCACGTTATCTGCGGTGGTCGGAACAACCTATTGTGTGGAGTAGGGAGGATCATCCGCCCCGGGTTGACAATCCGGGTCAACTAGCTTTGGTGGTAGCGCCTCAGGTGGGAGGCTACAAGTTCACCAAAGTACACATGGATGGAGGAAGCAGTATCAACATTTTGTATTATGAGACTTTCCGTCGCACGGGGTTGACAGAAAAGAATCTTAAACCATCCAACACTGTTTCCATGGTGTGGTACCAGGTAAATCGGCATATCCCGTAGGTGAGATCGCTTTGGAAGTAGTGTTTGGTGATGAGCATGACTCCCGGTCTGAGACATTGACCTTTGAGCTGGTGAGAATCCAGAGCCCGTATCATGCGCTGTTTGGGCGGCTGGCTTATGCAAAATTCATGGCGAGACCTTGTTATATCTATTTGCAGCTCAGGATGTCGGGTCATAAAGGGACTATCACGGTTCATGGAAGTCGAAAAATCGCTTTGGATTGCGAGGAAGGTGATGCGGCTTATGCTGAGTCAGTTTGTGCTACAGAGGAGCTAAAGTTTTATAAGGAGGATGTTGACCCGGCAGACATGACCCCTCTGAAGAAGCCCACCACTAAGCATGACCCAACCCTGCATTTCAAACCGGCTGACAAGACTAAGCTTGTTGACTTCGTGCCTCGCGATTCGTCCAAGCAGTTCAGCATCAGCACCAATCTGGATCCGAAATAGGAAAGCGCGCTCATCGAGTTCATCCATGAGAACCGGGACATTCTTGCATGGAAGCCCTCTGACATGCCAGGTGTACCGAGGGAACTCGCTGAGCACACTCTTAATATTGATCCCAAGTTTAAACCGGTCAAGCAATTTCTTCGTCGCTTTAATGAAGAAAGACGCAAGGCAATTGGTGAAGAGGTAGCCCGACTGTTGGCTGCTGGGTTTATCGTCGAAGTGTTTCATCCTGAATGGTTGGCTAATCCGGTGCTTGTTCTTAAGAAAAACGGCACTTGGCGTATGTGTGTGGACTACACGGACTTGAATAAGGCTTGCCCGGCCGATCCCTTTGCTCTCCCGCGTATTGATCAGATCATTGATGCGACGGCGGGTTGTGAGCGCCTGAGTTTTTTGGATGCTTATTCAGGATATCATCAGATCAAGATGGCAGTTAAGGACCAGGAGAAGACAGCCTTCATCACTCCCTTTGGAGCCTTCTGCTATGTTTCTATGCCCTTTGGGCTCAAGAGTGCCCAGGCAACTTATCAGCGTTGTGTGCAGAATTGTCTTCACACGCAGATTGGGCGTAATGTTCATGCCTATGTGGATGACATTGTGGTAAAATCCAGAAAGAAGGAGACGTTGATAGATGATCTCAAGGAGACGTTTGACAATCTTCGGGTTTACAAGATGATGCTTAATCCGGATAAATGTGTCTTTGGTGTTCCGGCAGGCAAGCTTCTCGGTTTTCTTGTGTCCAACAGGGGCATTGAGGCTAATCCGGAAAAGATTAAGGCAATCACATCCCTGGCCAAGCCGAAGTGTATCAATGATGTTCAGCGTCTAGCAGGTCGGATTGCAGCCCTTAGCCGGTTTATCAGTCATTTGGGAGAGAAGGCAATTCCTTTGTATCAGATGTTGAAAAAGACGGATGATTTCGTCTGGAGTGACGCAGCCAATGCGGCTTTTGAGGAGCTAAAGCGGCAGTTGGTTGAACCGCCGGTTCTTGCAGCCCCAGTTGATAATGAGCCTTTGCTGTTATACGTGGCTGCCAATGCCCGAGCGGTCAGTGTGGCAATTGTGGTTGAGCGTAAAGAAGCTGGGAAGGAATATCCGGTTCAACGACCTGTATACTACATCAGTGAAGTCCTGATCGAGTCAAAACAACGCTATCCACATTGGCAGAAGTTGGTGTACGGGGTTTTTATGGCCAGTCGAAAACTTAAGCAATATTTTCAAGGACATCCCATCACAGTGGTTAGTTCTGCTCCTTTGGGCGATATAATTCAAAACAGGGAAGCAACTGGCCGGGTTGCAAAGTGGGCAATCGATCTTGGTCCACACGGCTTAAAGTATGTACCTCGAATAGCCATAAAATCGTAGGCCCTTGTGGATTTTATCAATGACTGGACCGAGTTGCAAGAACCAAAAGACAAACCGGACAATACGTACTGGACTATTCATTTTGATGGATCCAGGCAGTTGGAAGGCTCGGGGGCTGGAGTTGTCCTTACTTCCCCTCGAGGTGATAAAATTTTCTATGTCCTCCAGTTGATGTTTCCTTGTACTAACAATGAAGCTGAGTACGAAGCTTTACTCCATGGTCTCCGTGTGGCCAAAGAGATGAACTTAAGTCGAGTTTGTTGTTTCAGAGATTCTGATCTGGTGGCTCAGCAAGTTTCTGGAACTTGGGATTCTAAAGATCCACTCATGGCGGCTTACAGGCGTGAGGTGGATATTGTGGCGGGTCACTTCAAAGGGTACCAGGTCGAGCATATCGATCGGCGCAAAAACGAAGCAACAGACGCTTTAAGCCAGCTTGGATCTCAGCTTAAACCGATACCTCCTAACACCTTTTTAGATATCTTGCATAATCCGTCTGTTAAGTTGCCTACAGAATATGATTTGGCTGTTCCTGATCCGGAGGCTCAGTTGGTGGCCGCTTTACACGTTGTACCAGATTGGACGGTTCCATATCTGGCGTATATGAACCGAGGCGAGCTACCAAATGATAAAGTCCTGGCTCGACAGATAGTCCCGCGATCTAAGTCCATGGTTATTCACAATGGCGAGTTACACCGCTGTAGTGTTTCAGGCGTATTTCAGCGTTGTGTTTCTCCGGAAGAAGGCCAAGATATCCTATGGGGAATTTATGAAGGGAATTGTGGTCATCATGCTGGTTCAAAGTCCTTGGTTGCAAAAGCTTGTCATCATGGGTTTTACTGGTTGACAGCTCATGCTGATGCGGAGGATCTGGTAAAGCGATGTGATGCTTGTTAGAAATTTTCACGCAGAGCTCATGTTCCGGCTCAGGAACTACGGATGATTCCTATCACTTGGACTTTTGCTACTTGGGGGCTTGATATGGTAGGGCCCTTTAAACGTTCCCAGGATAAGAAGACCCACCTGTTGGTGGCAGTTGATAAATTCACCAAGTGGGTTGAAGCGGAGCCTGTCAGCAAGTGTGATGCAGCTATGGCGGTTCAATTTCTCAAAAAGATTATTTTCCGCTTTGGCTTTCCACACTGTATTATCATGGATAATGGTACCAACCTTTCCAAAGGTGAAATGGAAGATTTCTGTCAGAGAGAGCACATCCGACTTGAGCTAGCATTTGTGGCGCACCCTCAATCCAACGGTCAAGCAGAGCGAGCTAATCAAGAAATTTTGAAGGGTCTTAAACCCCGGCTCATGATTCTCTTGAAGCGGACGCCGGGTTGTTTGGTGGAAGAATTACCTTCTGTGTTATGGAGTATCAACACCACCCCCAATCGCTCAACAGGTTATACACCTTTCTTTATGGTATACGGGGCAGAGGCAGTTCTCCCAAGTGATATACGTCACGACTCGCCCCGGGTTGCTAATTATGTTGAAGCGGACAACGAGCAAGCTCGCCAAGAGGCACTGGACCTGTTAGATGAGAAACGGGATATGGCTCTGGCTCGATCAACGGTTTATCAACAAGACTTATGGCGTTATCACAGCCGCCGGGTTAGGACAAGAACCTTTCAAGAAGGTGACTTGGTGCTCCGGCTCATCCAGGATCAGACCGACATGCACAAGTTATCCCCGCCTTGGGAAGGGCCCTTTGTGGTCAGCAAGAATCTGCACAATGGATCATACTACCTCATTGACGTTCGAGACAACTCACGCAACTCTGAGGAGGAGACCCGGCGGCCGTGGAAGATAGCTCTCCTCAGGCCTTACTACACTTGAGCCATAGGCTCTTCTTTTGTACATATTTGGACAATGTATATATTATGATCAATAAATAAACTAGCATCCTCGCTTTAAGCAGGGCCTCTGCTGTTTTTTCTCAAATATCCTATGAGTTACATGGGGGCTTCAGCTGACAAAGCGAAGTACTACCTGTTAAACTGGCTATCACGCCACAACATAGCTTGGGAGCTTCACACCCAAGGGACCAAAGAGAGTTTGGATGCTATGCACAACTCAAACATAGGCACCCAATGAGCACTGCTCATCACGTTACTTGGGAGCTCTTTGTGTCAAATACCAAGGAGTTTGAATGGACCCTTGTAACTGGGTATCGACCCACGCCTTGGAAGCCTGGTATATTTACCTAAAACCCCGGGTTAACCTGCCTTCATCAAGTAAGACACTCCTATCCAGGTCATCATGGCATGGCCCTCCGAACGTTTGACAGTTACTCTCATTGAGACCCTGCACTTGTCAAAGTTCAAACGGTGATTGGTTAGTTGGAGGTCCATCTTAAAAGGCTTTGTTAAATGGTTCAACTCAGCAGCGTGGCAGCCCACAAAAAGCCTCGAATTTGGGCCTAGCAGCCCTCAAAAAGCCTCGACTACACGGTTTTATTTGCGTTTTGCTGAATTTTATGTTAAACCGATTTTCTTGGCCGGGTCAATCATCTTATTAGCCCGGTATTCTTTAAACCGGCTTGGTTTGCAACTACACGTTGACAGACCTTATTCTTAACCCAAAGTTTGTTAACCCAGCCTGGCTTTGACTACCTGTCACCAGCTTTGATCATCTGGTGTGCATCGTCACCCGGTATGACTCACTATATCAGTACATGATGGAGTTATACAAGAATTTCATATTTGGGTTTTCACCCTTATTAAAATCAAAGTTGACCAGCCAACTACAAAGTGATATTACATCACAGGTATGAATCATTTCATATTTTTACGGTTTGATTATCAATCAGGCTTTCTCTTGGGCATTATGACCCGTCCGGCGGTAAACCGCCAGGACCCTTTTTCTTTTTATGCAGACACAGGAGTTGCATATTATGATACCTAAACCCAAATTGACATTGACATGGCGGATCACATAAAGTATCTCCTACTGCACAATGGCAGCAGATCAAAATTGTTTTTGCTACCCTATTACAAGGCACTCAGAGGCCCAAAATATGGAGTTGTTTCACAACGGACAGTTTCTAACATATCAACCGGATTGACAGATTGCGCTTCATCGCCGGGTTGATGTGAAGTAGATGGGTTGTCTGGCGTCGGTTCAGCCTCCTCCTCCCCATCCAATGGCTGGAAGTCATTGGTGGTCCAGTCAATCCGGGTTAAGGCCTGAAAGACAGCCTCTTCACTCATAAGCTCAGTCAGATCAACGTCAGGGGCATAAGTGTGCTTACGGATTGGGGGAACAAGGTTCTGCACTTCAGGAATAACAGCTTCAACCCGTCTATTGTTTGCGTCATAGAAGGATCGGTGAACCGTCAGGTTAGCCTCTTCTGCCAACTGACTCGCCAGAGGACGCATCTCCCTTGTTACCCGTCTGAGAGCGTCATTGTCAAATACTTCGCTGTTTTCTTGTGCACTGGGGAAGCCTTTGGCTATATCAGCCAGATCAAGATCAGCTATCCATGCCTTGGCTTGAGTCAGTGCTAATAAAGTGCCAGCTCGGGCAGTGGATCACTTCAACTCTTCTATCTGCGCTGGCGTCATAGATAGCCGGTCTAGCGTGTCCTTGATCAGTGTTGGAGTTGCATTGTCATAAGAAGTGGCACAGATAACCCGTTGGACGTCGGTATACAGCTGTTCAATCAGTGTATACGCGGCCTTGAGTTTCTTTCGCATATCAGAACCCAGATGAGCAATGCGACTACCTATAGCGGTTTAAGAAGTTCATGTTAAACCGGAGAAATTTCAAAGCGAAATATGCATAAAGCCTTGGCAAACAGTGCTTACCAAAAATTGCAGAGGTCATAGCATTGACTTGGCGCTTTAATCTAGTAAGCTCTTCTGTCACCGGTTTAAGAGCTGATTCAGCGTCTTCCGCCCGCTTCAGCAATCCGGCCTTTTCGGTATCCCAGTTGGCCTGCTCAGACTTGAACCATTCTTTGAGCTGCTCCATGGTGGTTAAGGCGGTTTTCAATTCATCCTTGGCCTTGGTGGTTTCTGCTTGTTGGGATTTCAGATTTTGCTGAAGGTCAGCTATTTGCGAGACTTGTTGGTTTATCTCACTCTGCAATAGTAAGAAGAGCATGTCAATATCTTTGTTAAAGTCCCAAACATATAACCAGTTATACACTTGGCACTTGGGGGCTAATGCGGATCATTTTTCTGCGGATTGTTGAAGTCCCAAGGATTAATACAAGTTTTAATCCTGGCACTTGGGGGCTAATGTGTGTTTGATCAAAAATACACAAGGAAGGTACATACAGCACAGTATGGAATATTCAAAGTCCCGGTTTGACTTTCTAAAAACAAACCGGCCCTTGGGGGCTACAATACAATGAAGGTACAGAGCAAAGATCAAACCGTTTACCTTGTAGCGCTCCTTCATCAGGTTTACTAAACCAGCTTCATAATCACGGCTGGTGTAAAGCCGGTTCAAGAAGCCAGAGTGAAGGTCTTGAGCAGAGAGATCGACATAAGCTGACAAGTCAATCTTCCCCTTCCCCTTGCTCATAGAAGTGAATTCATCCTTGGCAGTATGCTTCGATAGAGCAACCGGGTTACCAGGGGCGGTATACCCAGTGCCAGTAACAACAACATCATCATCTTTGGCATTCACGGGGCTTGGCGCTTTGGCAGCAGGGCTCGGCGGTTTGTTAGCAGGGCTTGGCGGATCCACAGTTGAAGCCCGCTGATCAACAATTGGACTTGGAGGGGCAGGCGGATGTGAAGTATCAACCTCTACATTCGGTTCAACGTCTAGCGGGTTAGCATCAGCATCTTGGTTTTGCCCGGCGGAGCTGTCTATGGAAACATCAGGATCTTAGCCATGATGCTCTGGAGTTTTCTCCAGATCAACATCATCAGTACGGTTGCTGGTCTTGGCTTTCTTACTTAATCGAGCTTTGGCACTACAACATCAAAGGTTAGAATATGGTAAACCGACAAATAAAAGAAACAAATTGAAGAGTAATATACTTACCCAACGATGACTTTGAGAGGAGGTAGCTGAGTGGTTGATGAACCGCCAGACGAGTTGGAAGAAGCCTGGTAATTCAGGTCAGACAGATTGAGAGGGCATCGGAAGAAACCTTTCAAAGGATAACGTTTTTCAGGAGAACAAGTCACCTCTGGATGACATTTCCGGGTTGGCGTATCGGCTAAACCGTATGAAGTGATTTGTTGGCCACTATGCCGGGTTGTGCGACGCTCTTCAATTTGCTGTGTCTTTAAAGAAAATTTTGGATCCAAATGAGCAAGGGGGTGAGATTGTTTTACTTTCCGGACTATGCGACGAATTCTTTGAACCGGTACAAGATCTGAATCGGAGGAAAGAAGGATTACCTCAACATGTTCTGCATGGTTGGCCTCAGCATCATCTTGGGAATAGTCATTGTCAATAAGATGTATGAAAAAGGAACCAAGTGAGTCAAGTTCTACCTCAGCGTCTGATTCCTCATCTTCTGGCTGATCAGAATACTCGGTGGTTTTCTTCTTGCCAGCTTTCTTGGTGGCCTTGGTCTTTGCGCGAGGAGCCCGGGCCAGTTTAGTCCGTTTCCAAAGGATCTATTAGCCTGAAAATAAGACAAGGAAAGGTTAGTACACAGTTAATATGGAGGCAAATCAGTAAATTATTCAGATGAACTTTACCGCTGGCGGTTTATTGGAGACGCAAAACGGAGGCAACCCGGTTTGGCTGCATGCAGAGATCGGTTCATCAAGCATTTTCTTCACCGATTCAGTAACTTCAAGATCGGTCATTACTATTTCGTGATATCGTTGACGGTCTTTGACATCGCCAGTGTGTTCATGCATCAATCTGGGGCGGCGGCTTAAAGGCAAAATGCCCCAAGAAACCCAGCAGCGGACAAGATCAATGCTAGTCAAACTGTTGGCCATCAGAGCCCGGAGCTTGGCGAGTTGAGGTGCAAAGTTCTTCCGTTCTGCGGCGGTCAAACGTGAAGGTAATGGGTGGCCGTTGCTAAGCCGATGAGGGCGATAACCTGGCAAAGGATTTTCTCCATTAGGGGCAGTGTTCCGGCAGTAAAACCAAGTCTGGTTCCAATCTTTAGGATGGCTATGATGTTTTGCATGAGGGAAGTCAACTTCTTTCCTTTTCTGAATTGACACGCCACCAAGTTCTGTGTTTGGACCGTCTAAGAATTATGTACGACGGTTCAGATGAAAAAAGTACCGGAACAGCTCCACGGTTGGCTCTTCTTGAAGATAGACTTCGTAGAATACTTGAAAGTTGCATATATTGGACACAGAGTTCGGACCAATATCTTGTGGATGGAGTTGGAAGCTTGCGAGGACATCCCGGAAAATTTTTGATCCGGGCGGACTGAATCCCCGGTCTAAGTGTTGCATAAATACAATCACCTCTCCATCTTGAGGTTCAGGTGGACATTCTGATTCTGGAACTCGCCAATGGAGAACCCTTTTTGAGGTTAAGGCGCCCGTGGTGACGTAACCATTGATTTGAGTTTCTGTGATCCGGGACGAAACCCAATTGCAGGAAGAAAATTGTTTCGACATCCTGGAAGGGGGTAACTGAAAGGAAAAATAAATGCCGGTTTACATTTTAAACGGTTTAAAGTGTATAATTCAGTGGTAAACGGAAAATTACTGTGCAAGGTTCAGTTGGCGGTTTAAGCAAGGGCTAATGATAAGTGGCGGATTACTGACTGCTAAAGGTTTAAACCGCCGTTTGGTGGAGAGACAGATGAAAATGTGCTAAGTGTTGACAGAAACAGGTTTCACACAATGACCAAATTTATTTGGATCTATAACGCTTCAATAAAGAAAAAATTACTGCAACTTATAAATGGCGTTGAAGCCGAACAGGGAAGGTCATGTACTCTACAGAAGAAAGGGAAGATATGCTAACATTAAAAACGGATGCGGAGTAGCTACCACATAAGATCTACACTGTTATTGGATCAAAACTACCACAGAGAAGGAAGGACGAAAAATTGAGGAGGAAGAACGAAGAACTATTCAGATGAACTCACGAACCCTAAACACAGATCTAAAGATGAAGGAAAGAGGAAACTTACTACTGCAGATTTACTGCGGAGGGGTGCGGCGAGTTTCTGGTCCGTTTCAGGTTGATGCAACGGCCTTTGCCGATGCAGTTCACAAGGGTCGCGGACGGCGGCGGAGCTTCAGAGCTTGGGCTTCGTGAGGAAGAAGGCGTGGAAGGTAAAAAGGGGAAAGGGCCTTCGGGCCTTATTTATAGAAGAAAGACTAAATGGCAGGCGCAAGAATCAAGGAGCCTGAAACGGCAGAGTGGGCGCGCTTGTCGCCTCGATTTTCGGAATAACCATTAAGCGAAGGGAATCTTTTTAATCTTTTTATACAGAGATGATGTCATGATGGCCCGTTCCTATACCCCGAAGATGACATCACGATGGTTTAACAAGATTTACAGGACAAGGCAATCTGGCGGTTTACGAAAATACAAGACGACGTTTACAAGATATCTTTGAAGTTGAAGATTGACATGAACATGTTCAAATCAAACTGGGGCCTAATGTTGGGGATATAGCTACTGAGTGTAAACCGGCCAGGAGGGCCCAGTTCACCCTTGACTATGCCAAAGCCATGAAGATCCAGAAGATGGTGAAATTATTAAACAAGCTTAGAGGCCTGAAGCCCAAAGGCGGATTAGGGCCTATAGTGGTAAACCACCATGACTATGTAACTTGTAATGTAAGTTAGGGAAGGAGAGACCAAACCGAACACTTTGTATGAGTTGGTTTGGATCTCTGTAAGACCGGCCGGGCGTCAACCTGTGTATATAAATGGATGACCCGGCGGCGGTTTAGGGACAACAGAGAACAACTCGAGGCTCAGGCAAGCATATTTGCTCCCTGGTCATCGAAACCCAATCAATTCCATCACAACCAGACGTAGGATTTTACCTTCATCGAAGGGGCCGAACTAGTATAAACTCTCGTGTCCCTTGTCCGGTTTAACCCCTTCAAGCTAACCCGTTGTGATGGCTCCACGACTAAGTCCCCTCATGAGGACATCTGACGTGTTAATTCCACGACACATACGTACGGCCAGGGCTCGTGTACATGTCTGGGTCGGAACGGAGAAACAGAGTCGTCTTCATGGGGACCCAACCGGCTGGGTCGGAACGGAATGCGTCATCGTGTTCATTGGGTGGGCTTGGACAGAACAGCCAATGAAAATGAGGCTTGGGGTACCGCACAATGGAGGAAACGGCCTTGTGTTCGACCGGCCACATTCGAAACGGGATCCTGTTCATTGGGAGGGGTCTGGCATACCGCAAAACGAATGAAACGGACTTCTGTTGGACCTCCTACGGTTGAAACAGGGTCCTGTTGATCGGGAGGGGTGTGGCATACCACAAAACAGAGGTAACGGACTTGTGTTGGAGCGCTACGGTCGAAACAGGGGTCTTGTTCATCGGGAGGGGTGTGGCGTACCACAAAACAGGACTCCACGGGATACTGTTCATCTCCACCGTCGACCTCCTCCAGCCTCCACGGGCTACAGTTCTGTCACATCCCTAGTTCTGGTCTGCTCTGGGTTAGCTAGTCTTGTGTTGCATCATGTTTAAATTTCTCTTAAACCTGAAATGGGGATCAACAAACCCCAGCACCACCCTGAAAATACCAGGTTCAACTGAAAAACATTTCAATGAACCCAAAATGCCCTTCACAAAAGTTCATCATTTTTGAATTGGTCTAGAACCTCTCCTAAAAATGGTGCACATTTTTCTAGGCCATTCTGGATTTTTGAATTAAATCATATAATATTTGCATTTGGGCATTTAATTAGTAATTAATATTTTAAATGCTCAAATAATCACAAACTGAAATGTTTACTGTTGGAAATATTCCAAACAGTGACATTGAGCAGTTTCATGATTTTTGGAAATGCCCTGGCATTTTTAATAACGCCAAACACAATTACAGAAAATAGAAAAACGGAAATAAAAAGAGAGAGAGTTTACCTGGCAGCCCACTTACCTAGCCAAACCCCGGTAGCCGGCCCAGCCCACCACCTGGCCCGTGCGAGTCATCACCTACCTCTGCCAGTAGGCAGAGGAGGGAGACAGCGCACGCACACGCAAGGCGCCACGCCTCCTCCCTCCTCGGCGCCGCTCTTGACCCCCCTGGACCCCCTCTGCTTCTCCCTTGCTCTCTGGCTCTCTCTTCCCCTTGCTCCTCTGCTCTCTTCCCCGAGCGGAGCTCGCCATCGCCTTCTCCACCACCGGCCGCCGAGGATCTTCACCATCGATTCGCCACCGTCGTCGCTTCCCCGAGCTCGCTGACCATCTCTACGTGACCCATGTGAGCCTCCGGTCGATTCCCCTCTCTTCCCCGAGTCATTTTCGCCTCGTAGCCGCTGCCGCCATTGAGGCCGAAGCTCACCTCTGCCCGAGCTCATCGCCGGCGCGGCTCCGGTGACCTTCGGGTCCCGTGCATGTATCCTCTGAGTTCGTGAGCACCCATGGCTTCAGCAAGTGCAAGCCGTTGCTCGATTTGACCGATGTGGCCCCGTCTCCGTCACCTCCCAAGCTCCGGTTACCGCGGTTGTCGTCGTCGCCGTCGTTACCGACCTCCCCGCACCCAGCCACCTGCACCACTGGATGCAGAACACATATAGCTCGCCGTAGAGCCAAGCCGCATGCCCAGCCGACACCCGTAGCACGATTCCGGCGCACCTCCGCCACACTGGATGGTCGCCGCCGGCCACATTCCGGCGTGATGACATGGCTCCGTCATTAGAGGCTAATCCCTTAATTAGCCAACTCACAGCAACTGACAGTGGGCCCCACCACGGGGTCAAACCCAATCAGCGCTGGTTTTGACCGGGATTAGTCCCCGTGTCACTGACGTGTGGACCCCGCACGTCAGGTTGACCTAGACTGGGCGTGTTGACAAAAATGATACAACTGTTACTTGCTGCTGTAGTTGAACCCCTTTATCCCCTGCATGAACTGTCATTGCCACAGTAAATAGATGAAACCCACTAGCATGAGTAGGAGTTGTTTGAGCCCTGATGTGCCTACTCATTCATGCTTGTTTGTCATGCCTGCTATTGCTTAGAGTTGTGTCAGGTCTGATTCATCGGGGATGAATTGGAGGTGTGTGAACATGTCCTACTGTGTGAGCTAAGTGTGTGAACACGATTTGGTAAAGGTAGCGGTGAGAGGCCATGTAGGAGTACATGGTGGGTTGTCTCATTGAAGCCGTCCTTAGGAACTGAGTTCTGTGTTTGTGATCCATGAACAACTACTACCACACATTGGGATCCTTAATTGACTCTCTCGACTTATTAATCAACTCGATCTTTGTCCAGGAGTTGCAACTAGTTTCTGGTGTTTGTAGGTAGTGTTAGTAGTCTACCAAGTGGCACCCGGTACAGGTGGGCTTGGGACAGACTAGGCACAGTGGCCCGGTGTACCAAGTGGCACCCGGATGGTGGACTTGGGAACCCTGCACACATCGTTTGGGGCCGTGAGCGACACCCCGGCCGGATGTCCTTGCGGATGGAACCCGAATAGGCGATAAACCTAGAAGAGAGACTTGTGTGGTTAGTCAAGTCGTGGCCGACTCCCTGGCCAGGCTTCCGCTTGAAGGTTTCCGAGATACATGAGGTGTACATGGCGGTAAGTGGCGAGAGCGTGTGTGAAGAAGTACACCCCTGCAGGGTTAATATGATCTATTCGAATAGCCGTGTCCGCGGTAAAGGACTTTTGGGTTGCCTGTACAGTTCATAGACAAGTGAAAGTGGATACTCTAAAATACGCAAGATAAGCGTGAGTGCTATGGATGGCGTTCTCGTAGGGAGACGGGAGCGGATCCATAGTGGTGTATTGGTTGGTGAATATGTGGACTCGTGTGCGCCACCTCGAAGAGTTACATTGCAATCGTAGTTCAGGATAGCCACTGAGTCAAAGCTGGCTTGCTGGAGTTAAACTCCACCACCCCCTTTGTTGATAATGATGCATATGTAGTTAGTTCTGATGTAAGTCTTGTTGGGTACATTTGTACTCACGTTTGCCTATTTTATGTTTTTGCAGAGAGACTTCAGTCTCACTAGTAGTGATGTGTGGACTTCGACGTTTAGCTTGTTACCTCAGCTACGATCTTGTGCCCTCGGCAGGATCTGGTAGATAGACAGGCTTTTCAGCCTTTTTCATTTATAGATGTCTATACCCATACATGTTAAGCTTCTTCTTGTGCTTTGACTTGTATGCTCTGAATGTTGGGTCATGAGACCCATGTTTGTAATATCTCGCTCCTCGGAGCCTATTGAATATAATACTTGAGTTGTAGAGTCATGTTGTGATGCCATGTTGTATTTGCACATATCGAGCATATTGTGTGTATGTTATTGAAATGCTTGGTATGTGTGGGATCTGACTATCTAGTTGTTTATCTTTAGTAGCCTCTCTTACGGGGAAATGTCTCCTAGTGCTTCCACTGAGCCATGGTAGCTTGCTACTACTCCGGAACACTTAGGATGGCCGGCATGTGTCCTTCTTCGTTCTTGTGTCTGTCCCTTCGGGGAAATGTCAGGCGATGAATATCGGAGTCCTGTTAGCCCGCTACAGCCCGGTCTACCGGAGTCCTGCTAGCCCAGTGCTACAGCCTGGATCCTCACGCTGATGACCGACACGTTCGATGCTGGGTCATGGATGCCTGTCCTTGTAAGTTTGTGCCACTTTGTGTTTACGACTAGCCATGTCAGCCCGGGCTCCTTATCATATGGATGCTAGCGACACTATCATATACGTGTGCCAAAAGGCGCAAACGGTCCTGGGCAAAGGTAAGGCGACACCCATGGGAATACCGTGTGTGAGGCCGCAAAGTGATATGAGGTGTTACATGCTAGATCGATGTGGCATTGAGTCGGGGTCCTGACAGCTTTGGTATCAGAGCCTGACTGCCTGTAGGATTACCAAGCCAAACTAGTCGAAGTTGAGTCTAGAAATTCTTTAGTTATATAAGGAAATTGATTGTGGGATGGAACGTAAGGCTCTTTTTACTCCTTTACCTTATGCCCTTCTAATCTGAGTCATCTTATCTTTCCTACGGGGTTAAGGAACTAGGCTTTCTCTTCTTTATATCAGGATCACGTGTTACTAATCCCTAGACTTGTAGGATTGATGGATTCAAGTCTCAGCTCAGTTTGTATTACTTCTGTATGTTCATAGCTGGACTCGGAACCTTGATATTGTGATGTTAAGTGGTTATGCCACCATTTTGCATGATGTCTCAAACCTTTTTTGAGCATTTACAGCCGTTATGCTGTCCGAGTCATCCCAGGTTTCTAAACAATCCGAGGCACTTGCAAATCCTTTCCTCTGGTTTTGATGTTCCTTTGGGCCAGGTTAATCACACTAATTGCTTTGTTGAGGTACTCCATTGCCTTGACATATATGTTGGAGCTAGTATTATGACCCTAGGTGTCTTAGAGAACCACTCAGTAATCTTGCAATGCTTTGTATCCCTAGTGTGATGATTCTGGCCACCATTCTCGAAAGCATCCCGTGATGCCACCTAGTATGTAGGTATTCTACTTCTGGGTTTTGAACTCAAGATTCACCCCACTTACCTCATGTTGATAGTGTTTGCTAGTTCCTTTAGGTTAGTAGTAACCTTTGTGATAGTCCTCGAGGTTCATGGTATATCCTTCTTCCAAATACCATGAACTGCTTATGGCAGAAGTTCTTTCAACCAAAAGATCACAACAGAAGTGCTCTCGATGAGTTCTCCATTCTATATTGTGACTCTGCCAGTCCTTCCTCTTCAGCATGTGTTATCCGAAAGAAATATGTTGAACTTGTTCGACATACTAACCTATGCATCCACAACTCAGAAAGATATATGTTCCTTTGAGTTGTCCCTCCGTAGCTGTATCCAGATCTTTGTCTATCAGTTGATAGTCAAGTTTATGTTGTGCAATCGTGTTCTTCGATGCGTACTATTCTTGTGGTCCGTCAAGCCGTTCTATTTAAGAATGAATAGGAGAAAAAAACTCCAGAACCTCATCCATATCTAGGATTGGGTCAAAGTAGTTGCGATCCGCAAATCAAAATGCCAATCCAGCTTTTGGTCTGTTCTACCTTGAAGTATTGCCATTTTTGTATCAAGAACGTCATGAGAATTGCACCACCTCTTATGAATTCTTGATTTAGTGATACTTCTTGCCATCATTGTTCATTCCTCGGTTCCGTGTTCTTGTAACCGGAATGCCGACAAGTGAATCGTGATGTGTGAAATCAATACTCTTAGCAACTCCGTTGCTTGGTAGTTAATGGACAATGTTCTCATTCCTAGCGTGTTGGTGATTGAATCATCATCCTAAGGTTGATCGTGCTACCTAGCCCTTATTCCCGGTGCACTTTTCAATCAATGAGTTGGGATAGTGCCAATCCTTGCTTATTTGATTTTATCGTCTTGCCTGAAAAGCAAGATTGTTCTCGAGCTTAGTAACATATCAGTGGTTCGTGATTCTCCAAATCTTCTCGGAGGTATTACCAGGTTGTCACCTGACCGCTATGTTGAGCTCGTGATCAAGTTGGTTTCTTGTAAACCACCCCTTCTCCAAGAATCTGTGTTGGATACCCCTGAGCTAGTTGGTTAAGCTGAACAACAACTTGGAGAGTTGGAAGATAACAGCTTGCCCAACTTAGTTCATTTACAAAGGGATATCTTGTGTTTGTGTGTTTGTTGTAGAAAGATGATTTATTCACCCATTGATCCTCGTGATCAGTTTTTGAACCTATCGCCTTGCCCAAACCTTGATTTGAGTGTGGGCCATAGTCAAATCAAATCAGAACCAACGATGTTCGTAATGTTGTCTTACTCGTGGTTGATCCCTTGAGCATACACCGTTATGTCTTTTGGTTCTGACCAATGCTATCACTTGATCTCATAATTATGGAATTCCATCTTCATGGAAACCTGGATGAATTGTTGTTGAGTCCATCAGCAACATTTTTATCTCCTCCATGATTTTTTTGAACATTAAGCTAGTGTTGGAAACTTTTGAGAGCATTTTATTCATACTATCTCATGAAGGATATGTTTGGATGAAAGAAGTGACTTTCTTTAATTCACGTGCACTTGTTGTAAGTTGTCGCCGTCGATCCAAGAAAGATTGTTCTTGCTTCCTTTGGAATCGTCCCAAGTTAGTCACGCCTATATGCGAAGTACTCTATGGTTTGATAGGTTGGTCGCCTCCATTCCATATGTGTTTCCTAGCACACCAAGCCACTGATTGATTTGTTCAAGGAGAAGAAGTTCCTTCTTAAGAGCAAGACTTATGCAAGGACTTTGATATCCTCGATGATGGTTCCCAACCTGAACTCGGTAGTGTTTTATAATAAGACTACTATGTGGTCATGCTTGTCTAGGATAGAGTGTTCACATGTATGTAGCAGAAATAGCTCATGTTTTGGAGCTTGCTATCGTAGTTCATTTCCCGAGAATCTCGCAACGTCATCTTGTCGGTTTGTGTTGCAAACTTTCATTTTTCTTTCTAGACTTGATGAGTCTGGAATATCATGTTACCAACCAGATCTGAATCTCGGGCAGATATGATGGTTGGAACCTTTCCAAGATCTATGATGTAGGTCCCAACAAGGTTGATGTTCTGGCCGACACACCTAGCCGGAAGATCTATCATTGTAGTATCTTGATTGAGCAAGTCGACCATCTTCTCCATGAGGATTTCGAGTGACTTATTATAGAAGTTGCTCCTTATGGATCCTTTGTATTCCGAAGTCTGACCTTTACTTGATGGCCATGTCGATGCTTTAAAGCATGATCGTGGTAGCTAGAACATCAAGGAGAACATTAGAAGCGGAGTGCTAAATGTCTCTTGGTCGATCATCCAGATTTCGTTTCCTTAGCCTCGCTAAGGTGAAATCTAAGAAAGTGTTATTTTTCCTTGCATCTGCATCATCCATCGCTATTCATCATGGTAGTACGTTGTGTTGCCAGGATCCTTGACACAAATATTGGTTAAAACTTGATGAATATGGAAATGCTCAAGTTCTTGAGAGCACGCACAAGCGCTAGGTATTATCATCGGCACTAACTGGGATTGCTCTCAGTTTCCTCGGTTATGCTATAGCTTTTCAAACAGTGGACTCAATCTCTACTGTCGAGCTTCTCCCCAGTTACTAAAATCATCCCTTGTGTTGTTTTAAACAAGGTAATCCACATCATCCATACTAGTCCAAGTATGCTACTCCTTCGAACTCCACCAAATGATCATATGGGAATTACCTCAAGCTGGTATAGAGAGTTTCAGTGATCTCTGAATCAAAAATAATTCTTTTTGCCACTTAAGGTAATGGTTCCACGAGTCACCTTCTCCGAGGTGTCTCGCTATGGTATCATGGCAACTCAAACTCTCGCTACGTTGACAACCGTTCACCACTGAGGGAGTCCTGGACTAGGGGGTGTCCGGACAGCCGGACTATCATCGTCCGCCGGACTCCAAGACTACAAAGATACAAGATTGAAGACTCCGTCCCGTGTCCGGATGGGACTTTCCTTGGCGTGGAAGGAAAGCTTGGCGATACGGATATGTAGATCTCCTACCATTGTAACCGACTTTGTGTAACCCTGGCCCTCTCCGGTGTCTATATAAACCGGAGGGCTTTAGTCCGTAGGACACAACATACATTACAACAATCATACCATAGGCTAGCTTCTAGGGTTTAGCCTCCTTGATCTCGTGGTAGATGCACTCTTGTACTACCCATGTCATCAATATTAATCAAGCAGGACGTAGGGTTTTACCTCCATCAAGAGGGCCCGAACCTGGGTAAAACATCGTGTCCCTCGTCTCCTGTTACCATCCGCCTAGATGCACAGTTCGGGACCCCCTACCCGAGATCCGCAGGTTTTGACACCGACATTGGTGCTTTCATTGAGAGTTCCTCTGTGTCGTCACCGATAGGCTCGATGGCTTCTTCAATCAACAACAACGCTGTCCAGGATGAGACTTTTCTCCCCGGACTGATCTTTGTATTCGGCGGCTTCGCACTGCGGGCTAATTCACTTGGCCATCTGGAGCAGATCGAAAGCTACGCCCCTGGCCGTCAGGTCAGGTTCGGAAGCCTAAACTTCACGGCCGACATCCGCGGGGACTTGATCTTCGACGGACTCGAGCCACAGCCGAGCGTGCCGCACTGTCACGATGGGCATGATTTAGCTCTGCCGCCGGACAGTGCCTTGCTGGCCGCACATGAATCCACTCCGGCCCTCAGTCCGGAGCCGATCGCCCAGATCAAGGATCGGTGCTGGACACCGCCTCGAGGGCTGCAACTTCCGCAGCGATGGAGCCGAACACTGACCTTGTCCCCTGTAAAGCTCGTGACTCTGAGGTGCCGGACTCCCTGCCGGACTCCGAACCTCCTGCGCCCCTGCAAATCGAATCCGATTGGGCGCCGATCATGGAGTTCACCGCTGCGGACATCTTTCAGCACTCACCCTTTGGCGACATCTTAAATTCGCTGAAGCATCTCTCGCTATCCGGAGAGCCCTGGCCGGATTATGGCCAGGATGGTTGGGATGCGGACGACGAAGAAATTCAAACCCCACCCACCACCCACTTTGTAGCCACTGTCAACGATCTAACCGACATGCTAGACTATGACTCCGAAGACATTGACGGTATGGACGACGATGCCGGAGACGAACAAGAACCAGCGCCTACAGGGCACTGGAAGACCACCTCGTCATATGACATATACATGGTGGACACCCCAAAAGATGGGGACGGCGAAGAAGCAGCGGAGGCAGATTCCTTAAAGAAATAGCCCAAGCGCCGACGTCAGTGGCGCCGCTCTAAGTCCCGCCACAGCAAGAATGGAGATTCCGGCACAGGAGACAATAACACCCCAGAAAGTGCCGAAGACAATCCCCTCCAGCAAGATTCAGCGCAGGAGGATGCAGAAGCAAGCCCTCACGAGAGAGCGGCAGATGAAGAGGTTGAGGATGATAATTACATACCTCCCTCTGAAGACGAGGCAAGCCTCAACGATGACGAATTCGTCGTGCCAGAAGATCCCGTCGAACAAGAGTGTTTCAAACACAGGCTAATGGCCACGGCAAATAGCCTAAAGAAAAAGCAGCAGCAGCTTCAAGCTGATCAAGACCTGCTGGCCGACAGATGGACCGAGGTCCTCGCGGCTGAAGAGTATGAACTCGAACGCCCCTCCAAGAGCTACCCAAAACGCAAGTTTCTCCCCCAATTAGAGGAGGAAGCATACATACCCTAATCACCAGCGCACAATACGGCCGACCGACCACCCCGTGGTCGCGACAGAGAGGCATCCAGGCCTTCCATCAAGACCGTACCCCGGCATTGCTCGAAAAGTACGAAGCCATGAGGGAACGCGCCGGACTTGCGGGACATACTGGAGGATAAGGCAAGACAATCCAGATCTATCTATGGATCACGTGGGCGCCCCACGACCCACGACGAATACCGTCGAGCCGGATACAACAACCCCGGCCGGGCCGAACACAGCAGACAACGCTCCCTTGAGCTACGTCGTGATATTGCTCCATACAGAGGTGCCGCACACCCGCTATGCTTCACTGACGAAGTAATGGATCATCAAATCCTTGAAGGGTTTAAACCCGTAAACATTGAATCCTACGATGGCACCACAGACCCGCGGTTTGGATCGAAGATTATCTCCTTCACATCCATATGGCCCGCGGCGACGATCTCCACGCCATCAAATACCTCCCGCTCAAGCTTAAAGGACCAGCTCGGCATTGGCTTAATAACCTGCCCGCAGAGTCAATTGGGTGTTGGGAGGACCTAGAAGTCGCAGTCCTCGACAACTTCCAGGGCACATATGTGCGGCCACCAGACACCGATGACCTAAGCCACATAATCCAGCATCCAGACGAATCGGCCAGACAATTCTGGACACGGTTCTTAACAAAGAAAAACCAAATCGTCGACTGTCCGGATGCAGAGGCCCTCGCAGCCTTCAAACATAACATCCGCGACGAGTGGCTAGCCCAGCACCTAGGACAGGAAAAGCCGAAATCCATGGCAGCCCTCACATCATTAATGACCCGCTTCTGTGCGGGAGAGGATAGCTGGCTAGCTCGCAGCAACAACCTCAGCAAAAATGATGGTAGTCCGGACTCTAAGGACCACAATGGCAGGTCGCGTCGAAACAAAAATAAACGCCACGTTAACAGCGACGACAAGGAGGATACGACAGTCAACGCCGGATTCCGAGGCTCTAAACCCGGTCAGCAGAAGAAGCCATTCAAAAGAACCACTCCGGGACCGTCCAATTTGGACCGAATACTCGACCACTCATGCCAGATACATGGCACCCCCGAAAAGCCAGCTAATGACACCAACAGAGATTCTTGGGTATTTAAGCAGGCAGGCAAGTTAATTGCCAAAAATAATGACAAGGGGCTGCACAGCGACGACGAGGAAGAGACCCGACCGCCGAAAGAGGACAGAAGGGTTTCCCCCCACAAGTGCGGACGGTAAACATGATATGCGCAACCCATATACCCAAGAGGGAGCGGAAGCGTGCACTAAGGGACATATATGCGATGGAGCCAGTCGCCCCTAAGTTCAATCCATGGTCCTCCTGCCCGATCACTTTCGATTGAAGAGACCATCCGACCAGTATCCGCCATGGCGGATTCACCGCATTGGTTTTAGACCCAATCGTCGATGGATTTCACCTCACAAGAGTCCTGATGGACGACGGCAGTAGCCTGAACCTGCTTTATCAGGATACAGTGCGCAAGATGGGCATAGACCCCTCAAGGATTAAACCTACAAAGACGGCCTTCAAAGGCGTCATACCAGGTGTTGAGGCCAATTGTACAGGCTCAGTCACACTGGAAGTGGTCTTCGGATCCCCGAATAATTTCCGGAGCGAGGAGTTAATCTTCGACATAGTCCCGTTCTGCAGCAGCTATCACGCTCTGCTCGGACGAACCGCGTTCGCAAAATTCAACGTGGTGCCGCATTATGCATACCTCAAGCTCAAGATGCCAGGCCCTCGTGGAGTCATCACGGTCAACGGAAATACGGAACGCTCCCTCCGAACGGAGGAACACACAACGGCTCTCGCGGCAGAAGTACAGAGCAGCCTTTTAAGGCAATTATCGAGTCCGGCCTTTAAACGGCCGGATACGGCCAAATGCGCCCGAAGCAACATCAACCAAGACCACCTGGCACGATCCGAGCACGCGTAGCAATGCGGCCCCAACCCCAGCCCTTGCATAATTGCAAGGTAAACCCTCCGCGTACATCACTACGCTCTGGAGATACCATGGGCCTAGGGGGAGGGGCACGACCACAACAGACCCAGAGTGCGGCTTGGCCACACCAGGGGCTCACAAGTGTGTCACTCTTTTTTATTATCATTTTCTTTCTTTGTATACACAGGACTCCGTTCACCAGAGGCCCTGTCCGGCGGTGAACCCGCCGAACTCACGATGCAACAGCCAGGGAAGAAAGAAGGCTGCGATGAACACTCAGGTGGTCTCCATTACGAGCATTAAATTTGATTATATACACCAGTCCGCAGCCCACAACTAGAGGGGGACATGTTCAATTAGTCCAATCCCTTTCTTACCGCACTATTTGTATCATTTGCACTCATAGCAGAATTCCTTGAATAAATAATGCAGCATTTTTTTGCCTATTATTGCATTACTTTACACATATGTTCATTAATGACATCTTGCACCCGTATATTTTGGTACGGCCGAATACACCAGGGGCTTATGTTCCCCGCATTATGGTGTGATAAGTCCGAACACTTTCACAAGTGTGGCACCCCGAACTTATAGCATTATATGAATCGGCTCCGAATCATGTCTTGGGTCAATAGTTGGGTTTGCCCGGCTCCCACGTTTTGGTACCTTACGTTCCGTTCTATCGGCTAAGGTGGCACTGGGAGAACCACTGCGATTGCGCCCCGGTTGAGCTGGGCGAGCGCCTCAGTGGAGAAAGCTAAAACTGATTGTCATGATAAGGCGAGAGACTGGTCCCCGTTCGAGAGGTCTTTTCGAGTCCTTAAAGACTTATGCCGCGTCAAGCGAAGAACCGGATAATGTCCGGCCAAGGCATGGATAGCGCCCCGAACTCGGTCTTCCGAATACTAGGGGCTTCGCCGAAATTTAAAATTATAGAATTCTATGGCTAAGTGAGAGTGTTCAAGCATTATAAGTCCGGTTGCCTTGTTCGTTGTGTTGAGCGCCTCCCTAGATGGACCCAAGAATGGGAACAAGAGTGCTCAAGTTTATCCCGAACACCCCAGCACTCGTGGTTGGGGGCTGAAGCCGACGACTTGCCATCTCTTAGATTTTATAAACGGCCGCACAGAAGGTAATATTTTAAATCAAACAAGCGTTGCTTAGCGCATATGAACAAAGTTTTCAGCGCACAGGATAATACATAGCAAGTTTACTCAATGATTACATCTTTGGGGCACTCATCCGCAATCTTGCGGGCACCCTTCAGGACAGTCTTATAGTACATCTTGGGCGTACGATACTCCTTGCCCGCTGGTGGCGCGTCAGTGATGAGCCTTTCTGCATCCAGCTTGCCCCAGTGCACCTTTGCGCGGGCAAGGGCCCGACGAGCACCTTCAATACAGGCGGAGCGCTTGATGACCTCCACCCAGGGGCACGCATCCACCAGCCGCCGCACGAGGCCAAAGTAGCTCCCAGGCATGGCCCCTCCAGGCCACAGCCGGACTATGAGGCCCTTCATGGCCTCCTCAGCCACCTTGTGGAGCTCGACCAGCTGCTTCAGCTGGTCGCTAGGGGGCACCGGATGGCCGGCCTCAGCGTACTGAGACTAGAAGACCTTCTCCGTTGAGCTCCCATCCTCACCATGGTAGAATGCGGCGGCATCGGATACACTGCGAGGCAGATCTGCAAACGCCCCTGGAGAGCTCCGAATTCAGGTAAGTGTCAGGTAGTTTACATTAACATGCTTGCTTTGCATGAAAAATGCCTTACCCGCCGCTATTTTCTTCATATCTTCAACTTCCTGAAGGGCCTTACGGGCCTCGGCCTTGGTGGACTTGGCACTTTCGAGAGCCGAGGCGAGCTCGGACTCTTGAGTCTTTGAGTCACGCTCCAAACTCTCATGCTTTTCCATGAGAGCCTGGAGCTCTTGCCGCACTTCCGCCACCCGCGCCTCCTGCTTCTCTCGCTCTGCCCGTTCCGCGGCCGCAATGCGTTCGGCCGCGGACACAGCCTCCTTCAGGGTCGCCACCTCGTTAGTGGCCCCTGCAGTACCCACGTTATCCTTGTTATTTTTATTGCAACCGAAATCCTTTTCTGTAAGGTAAATTTTCAAAGTGGTGTTACTCACCTTCTTTGTCCTCGAGCTGCTTTTTGGCACGGCCGAGCTCTTGCTCGGACCGCTCGAGATCCTGCTTCAATGCACCGACCTCCGCAGTCAGTGCGGCAGAGGTCAGCAGCGCCGCCTGCAACCCATATTGACATAATTTTTAGCAACCCTGCGTATATCTTTTTAGATCCTCAGTCCGGCTTTTCTTTCCGAACACCAAACCGAGCATCAGGGGCTACTGTCTATGCGGTATTACATTACATAATTTTAACTTCTTACCTCAAAGCCTGTTAGAAGGCTACTGCAGGCTTCGGTCAGCCCGCTCTTGGCGAGCTGAACCTTCTGAATCACCACACTCATGATAGTGCGGTGTTCTTCCTCGATGGAAGCGCCTTTGAGCGCCTCCAACAAGTTGTCCGGCACCTCCGGTTGGACGGGGGCCACCGGTGTCACGGTCTAGCCCTTCTTGCGAAGGGGCCGCCTGCCGGACTCTGGAACCACTGTAGGTTCCGGCATAGAGTCCGGCGCAAAGTCCGGGAGGCTGCCTTGCGGCGCCTCCGGAGCCTCCTCCTGATGGGTCCCTTCCTGGGGTCCCACCTCGGCGTCCTCGGTGGCGCGAGGGGTGGAGGCAGTCGGAATGGAATCCACATCCGACGCAGCCAACGACCCGCTCGACAAAGCAAGGAGATCATCGTCGGCCGGACTGCAGGCAGTATGCGGCATTAGAAGGACACTATGTGACACAATAGAAATTGCAGATCATTCAGGGATCCGGATACTTATGATCTCGCCCGAGGCCTGGCCCTTGAGGGCCATTCTTCTTCGCCAACGTTGGTGTTGGAGGAGCTGTCCGGGGGAATAGTTCTTCCCCTCTTGGACCCTTCGGCCTCCCCTGTTGGGAAGGCCTTCCTCTTTCTCTCTCCCTCCTCTGGGAGAGAGTCTTCTTCCTCCTCCTCATCTTCGGGGGAGGCATCTGCCTCGGAGTCGTCGGACACCTGAAAACGGGAACTCTTTTGAGTGCCCGTGGCCACCTTCTTGGCCTTCTTCTCTGGCACCACGTGCGGTGCCGGAACCAGCAGCCCCGCCAGACGGGCGTCCACTGGGTCTTCTGGCATAGGAGCCGGGCGGATGAGCTGCTCGGCCTTCTTCATCCATTCCTGTAAAAGGAAAAGGGAGATTGAAACCCGCTTAGGGTCGAACTATTAACAACAAGTGTCCCGTAAAGGGGTAGAATCACTTACCTCGTTAGCTGGACGCTGCGAGTGAAATCCGCGATCTTCCGTCGCGGATGCGGGGGCTTCGGCGCCCTTAAACAGCACCCTCCAGGCGCCTTCGTACATTGTGTCGAAGAGCCCGCTCAGCGCCTGGTGCTGTGCCGGATCAAACTCCCACAGATTGAATGCCCGTTCTTGGCACGGGAGAATCCGGCGAACGAGCATGACTTGGACCACATTAACCAACGTGAGCTTCTTGTTCACCAGCTTCTGGATACAGGCTTGGAGTCCCATCAGCTCCTTCGAATTACCCCATAGCAAGCCCTTCTCTTTCCAGGAGGTGAGATGCTCAGGGATACCAGATCTGAACTCGGGGGCCGCCGCCCACTTAGGGTTGCGCGGCTCGGTGATGTAGAACCACCCCGATTGCCACCCCTTGATGGATTCCACGAAGGCCCCTTCGAACCAGAGGACGTTGGGCATCTTCCCAACATGGCGCCTCCGCATTCCGCCTGCGTGCCCTTCACTACCTTCGGCTTGACGTTGAAGGTCTTGAGCCACAAGCCGAAGTGGGGCTGGATACAGAGGAAGGCCTCGCACACGACGATGAATGCCGCGATGTTGAGGATGAAGTTCGGCGCCAGATCATGGAAATCCAGGCCGTAGTAGAACATGAGCCCCCGGAGAAAGGGGTGAAGTGGAAAGCCCAGTCCGCGGAGGAAGTGGGGGAGAAATACGACCCTCTCGTGGGGCCTGGGGGTGGGGATGAGCTGCCCCTTGTCGGGCAGCCGGTGCGCAATGTCGCCGGAAAGGTATCCGGCGTTGCGTAGTTTGGCGATGTGCTCCTCCTTAACGGTGGAGGCCAACCATTTACCTCCCGCTCCGAACATGGTTGGAGAAGGTTGAGATGAGATGCGCGAACTTGGGCGCTGGAGCTCGAGTGCGTGGAGATGGATAAGAAAAGGAGGAAGAAGGCGGTAGGTGAAAAGGTGGATCCTTATCCCCTTATATATAGGCGGACGAAGACTATACATCCCCACCGGCCTGGTAAAACTCGCTTATCTCCCAAGCGCCACCATCAATGGCGCGGTTGGGTTACCCACGTCCGTATTGATGAGAATCCCGGAATAAGGGGAACATGATCTCTGCTTTGACAAGACGTGCCAAGGAAACCGCTTCGCTAAACGCGCTGAGGTGGTATAATAAAAAACGATTCAAATAAAAGCTTGGTAGTGGTGTGACGTCATACCGCAAAATACGTCAGCAGATTGAACTTGTGCACATATTATTCTCTCTGCGGTGGAATGTGGAGTTTATTTTGCAGAGCCGGACACTATCTAGGTGTTCACAATCTTCTATGGATTATTCAAAGGAGGAACCCGCCTTGCAATGCCGAACATTATGCGCGCCGGACTCATCGTCATTGAAGCCAGGTTCAGTTGCTACTGAGGGAGTCCTGGACTAGGGGGTGTCTGGACAGCCGGACTATCATCGTCTGCCGGACTCCAAGACTACAAAGATACAAGATTGAAGACTCCGTCCCGTGTCCGGATGGGACTTTCCTTGGCGTGGAAGGCAAGCTTGGCGATACGGATATGTAGATCTCCTACCATTGTAACCGACTCTGTGTAACCCTGGCCCTCTCCGTGTCTATATAAACCGGAGGGCTTTAGTCCGTAGGACACAACATACATTACAACAATCATACCATAGGCTAGCTTCTAGGGTTTAGCCTCCTTGATCTCGTGGTAGATCCACTCTTGTACTACCCATATCATCAATATTAATCAAGCAGGACGTAGGGTTTTACCTCCATCAAGAGGGCCCGAACCTGGGTAAAACATCGTGTCCCTCGTCTCCTGTTAACATCTGCCTAGACGCACAGTTCGGGACCCCCTACCCGAGATCCGCCGGTTTTGACACCGACAACCACCCTCTTAGGTGTGGAATTGTTGTCTACCTAGTAAACCCTCGTCATCTAATACACTCCATTCCTTTAGATGTGTGATTCGTGTCTCAGCTCGAGAGATGTTTCTACGTCTCATTCCGTAAGTTGATCTTGTGATCATTAAGATGATCCATCATTGTAGAGTTGTCTCTGTCCTCGTGTTTGATAAAGGGTCTCGAAAGCAAAGACGTCAAGATCAATTGGAGAAATGAATCAACATCTTCGAGAAGGGCAATTGGATCATGAAGATCATGTTAGCGTGTCCCCTCTGTCTACTTACCTCATGTCTTGAATCTCGGGACGAGATTCTTGTTTAGTGGGGGTGAGTTGTCACATCCCTAGTTCTGGTCTGCTCTGGCTTAGCTAGTCTTGTGTTGCATCATGTTTAAATTTCTCTTAAACCTGAAATGGGGATCAACAAACCCCAGCACCACCCTGAAAATACCAGGTTCAACTGAAAAACATTTCAATGAACCCAAAATGCCCTTCACAAAAGTTCATCATTTTTGAATTGGTCTAGAACCTCTCCCAAAAATGGTGCACATTTTTCTAGGCCATTCTAGATTTTTGAATTAAATCATATATATTTGCATTTGGGCATTTAATTACTAATTAATATTTTAAATGCTCAAATAATCACAAATTGAAATGTTTACTGTTGGAAATATTCCAAACAGTGACATTGAGCAGTTTCATGATTTTTGGAAATGCCCTGGCATTTTTAATAATGCCAAACACAATTACAGAAAATAGAAAAACGGAAATAAAAAGAGAGAGAGTTTACCTGGCAGCCCACTTACCTAGCCAAACCCCTGTAGCCGGCCCAGCCCACCACCTGGCCCGTGCCAGTCATCACCTACCTCTTCCAGTAGGCAGAGGAGGGAGACAGCGCACGCACGCGCGAGGCGCCATGCCTCCTTCCTGCTCGAATCCCCTCCTCGGCACCGCTCTGGACCCCCCTGGACCCCCTCTGCTTCTCCCTCGCTCTTTGGATCTCTCTTCCCCTTGCTCCTCTGCTTTCTTCCCCGAGCGGAGCTCGCCGTCGCCTTCTCCACCACCGGCCGCCGAGGATCTTCACCATCGATTCGCCACCATTGTCGCTTCCCCGAGCTCGCTGACCATCTCTACGTGACCCATGTGAGCCTCCGGTCGATTCCCCTCTCTTCCCCACGTCATTTTCGCCTCGTAGCCGCCGCCGCCATTGAGCCCGAAGCTCACCTCCGCCCGAGCTCATCGCCGGCGCGGCTCCGGTGACCTTCGGGTCCCGTGCGTGTATCCTCTGAGTTCGTGAGCACCCGTGGGTTCAGAAAGTGCAAGCCGTTGCTCGATTTGACCGATGTGGCCCCGTCTCCATCACCTCCCGAGCTCTGGTCACCGCGGTTGTCGTCGTCGCCGTCGTTACCGGCCTCCCCGCACCCAGCCACCTGCACCACTGGATGCGGAACACATCCAGCTCGCCGTAGAGCCAAGCCGCATGCCCAGCCGACACCCGTAGCACGATTCCGGCGCGCCTCCGCCGCGCTGGATGGTCACCGCCGGCCACATTCCGGCATAATGACGTGGCTCCGTCATTAGAGGCTAATCCCTTAATTAGCCAACTCACAGCAACTGACAGTGGGCCCCACCACGGGGTCAAACCCAATCAGCGCTGGTTTTGACCGGGATTAGTCCCCGTGTCACTGACGTGTGGACCCCGCACGTCAGGTTGACCTAGACTGGGCATGTTGACCAGCTGAAGTCAGCATAACCTAGAGCTGACGCAGTAAGCATTTTCTGGAATATTTCTAATTCAAATATAATTTGGAAATTTCAGAAAATGTTGCAAACTTGGAAAAATCATAGAAATTAAACCGTAAATCCAAATGAAATAAATTATATATGAAAAATGATCAGAAAAATCCAATCTATCCATCTGTACCATTTTAATGAAGGTTAGAACAACTTATGGCTACTGTTTAGGACAAATAAAATGAATGGCATTTAAATAACCATATGTGGAGTTTGAATTTGAACCTTGGGTTCAAACCAACTACACTTAATTGTGTTGCTAGTTGCATTAGCTCAAACCGCAGCATGTTGCCATGTCACACTCATGCATCATATTGTGCATTGCATTGATTGTGTTGCTTTCTCAGTTGCCAGTAATTGCCCCCTCTCGATAGACGCGTTTCGACGATGTGATCAATGACACCAATGAAGAACTATACTATCTTCAGAAGTGATAGGCAAGCAAAACCACCTTGTTCATTCCGATACAATCCCACTCTCTCGCTCCTGCTCTATTTTACTGCATTAGGACAACAACGATACAACTGTTACTTGCTGCGGTAGTTGAACCCCTTTATCCTCTGCATGACCTGTCATTGCCACAGTAAATAGATGAAACCCACTAGCACGAGTAGGAGTTGTTTGAGCCCTGATGTGCCTACTCATTCATGCTTGTTTGTCATGCCTGCTATTGCTTAGAGTTGTGTCAGGTCTGATTCATCGGGGATGAATTGGAGGTGTGTGAACATGTCCTACTGTGTGAGCTAAGTGTGTGAACACGATTTGGTAAAGGTAGCGGTGAGAGGCCATGTAGGAGTACATGGTGGGTTGTCTCATTGAAGCCGTCCTTAGGAACTGAGTTCTGTGTTTGTGATCCATGAACAGCTACTACCACACACTGGGATCCTTAATTGACTCTCTCGACTTATTAATCAACTCGATCTCTGTCCAGGAGTTGCAACTAGTTTCTGGTGTTTGTAGGTAGTGTTAGTAGTCTACCAAGTGGCACCCGGTACAGGTGGGCTTGGGACAGACTAGGCACAGTGGCCCGGTGTACCAAGTGGCACCCGGATGGTGGACTTGGGAACCCTGCACACATCGTTTGGGGCCGTGAGCGACACCCCGGCCGGATGTCCTTGCGGATGGAACCCGAATAGGCGATAAACCTGGACGAGTGACTTGTGTGGTTAGTCAGGTCGTGGCCGACTCCCTCGCCAGGCTTCCGCTTGAAGGTTGCCGAGATACACGAGGTGTACATGGCGGTAAGTGGCGAGAGCGTGTGTGAAGAAGTACACCCCTGCAGGGTTAATATGATCTATTCGAATAGCCGTGTCCGCGGTAAAGGACTTCTGGGTTGCCTGTACAGTTCATAGACAAGTGAAAGTGGATACTCTGAAATACGCAAGAGAAGCGTGAGTGCTATGGATGGCGTTCTCGTAGGGAGACGGGAGCGGATCCATAGTGGTGTATTGGTTGGTGAATATGTGGACTCGTGTGCGCCACCTCGAAGAGTTACATTGCAATCTTAGTTGAGGATAGCCACTAAGTCAAAGCTGGTTTGTTGCAGTTAAACTCCACCACCCCCTTTGTTGAGAATGATGCATATGTAGTTAGTTCTGATGTAAGTCTTGCTGGGTACATTTGTACTCACGTTTGCCTATTTTATGTTTTTGCAGAGAGACTTTAGTCTCACTAGTAGTGACATGTGGACTTCGACGTTTAGCTTGTTACCTCAGCTACGATCTTGTGCCCTCGGCAGGATCTGGTAGATAGACAGGCTTTTCAGCCTTTTTCATTTATAGATGTCTGTACCCAAACATGTTAAGCTTCCGCTTGTGCTTTGACTTGTATGCTCTGAATATTGGGTCATGAGACCCATGTTTGTAATATCTCGCTCCTCGGAGCCTATTGAATATAATACTTGAGTTGTAGAGTCATGTTGTGATGCCATGTTGTATTTTCACATATCGAGCATATTGTGTGTATGTTATTGAAATGCTTGGTATCTGTGGGATCTGACTATCTAGTTATTTATCTTTAGTAGTCTCTCTTATGGGGAAATGTCTCCTAGTGCTTTCACTGAGCCATGGTAGCTTGCTACTGCTCCGGAAGACTTAGGCTGGCCGGCATGTGTCCTTCTTTGTTCTTGTGTCTGTCCCTTCGGGGAAATGTCACGCGATGAATACCGGAGTCCTGTGAGCCCTCTACAACCCGGTCCACCGGAGTCCTGCTAGCCCAGTGCTACAGCCTGGATTCACACGCTGATGACCGACACGTTCGATGTTAGGTCATGGATGCCTGTCCTTGTAAGTTTGTGCCACTTTGGGTTTACGACTAGCCATGTCAGCCCGGGCTCCTTATCATATGGATGCTAGTGACACTATCATATACGTGTGCCAAAAGGCGCAAACGGTCCCGGGCAAAGGTAAGGCGGCACCCGTGGGAATACCGTGCGTGAGGCCGCAAAGTGATATGAGGTGTTACATGCTAGATCGATGTGGCATTGAGTCGGGGTCCTGACAAGTTCAACCACCGTCGACCTCCTCCAGCCCCCACCTGCGACAGTTCATCCACGGGCTCCTGTTCATCCAGAGTCCACCACGCGCTACTCCACCGGCTACTGTTCAACCGGCCCTCTCCACGGGCTCCTGTTCAACCACCCCTCCACGGGCTACTGTTCATCCAGCCCTCCACCATCTACTATTCATCCAGCCCTCCACGGGGTCGTCCTATTCATCCAGCCCTCCACGGGGTCCTGTTCATCCAGCCCCAACCGGCTCGATAGATCGGGGTCCTGTTCATCCAGAGGCAACACCACGGGGTACTGTTTATCCACCCCCACCGGGAACTGTTCATCCACCCCCCCAGCAACGCTCACTGTTCATCCAGAGGAAGCATCGATCGGCTTCAGTTAGCAGCAGTAGTGAAGGAATCGCTCGATCGGGTTCAGTTAACAGCCATTGATCGATCACTCGGGTTCAGTAACGCGTAGCCTGCAGTGCAATCGCTCGGGTTCAGTAGGCGAATGCCTCGCTCGGGTTCAGTTAGAGCCCAACGCCTCGCACCCATGTGCGTGCGTGTGCGAGAGAAATGCACAAACCTTCGTGCATCGCTCGGCCTCGACAACCTACCGTAACCTGGAACACCCCGATATTTTCCTCGCCCTCACTTCTACCACGGTTTTTCCCATCATGGACGGCCCAAAGAATGTCATGCAGCTGCGTCTCTGGCCCGCCCAGGACGAAAAGCCCATTTTCTGTCATGATTTTTTGCCATACAAGTAGGAGCCCACCACCGGTATGATGATACCGGGTTTTGTCACAATTATCCTCATAGAAGTGTCATAAGTATGACATGAAAAAAATTCGTTCGGCCCAAAATGTCACGGATGTGTCTTTTTTTTGTAGTGTATGCTCCTCGATTAGTTTAATGTTTCCAACATCTTCTTGTCCAGTTCCACTAAAATATATGTTATCTTCAAAGAAGATCCCTGTTTGCACAAGTAGATGCAAAACTATATCATTACTTGTGTCATCACAGTTCCAGTGCTTCATTATAGCACCGGGAGTTGATTTTTTTTCTTCCGCTTGTTCTTACCTTCATCACTTGGTTCGAAAACAGACAAGCTTCGCCTTCAATGTAAGATTTGGCATGTCAATTAGGGAGCACAAGTAAAGCACTAAACAACGACATTGATGACAGTAGCAAAATACAGGCCAACAGTTGTGAAATATAATTACCTTACCTCAATGGGATATTACGGTGTACATACACATTGGAAGTCTTGTCTCCATTTGTGCAGTTCACTAAAATCAAGCAACATTACCGTATAGGTAGCACAACATATGAAAGCACACTACACAATCATGTGAAAGAAGGCTAGTACTGACCTCTCATGACATGGAATTCAAACAACTCATAAGAAGAAGATCTGAAACAAATTTGCCAACACGGATAGGAAGTCAGGTCTCCTCTTGTGCAGTTCCACTAAGATCAAGCAATCAAGCAATGTTGTCTGTGTGACATTTTGGTTGAACTGTACAAAACACTCTTGAAACAAAAGTGTTTTGTGCAGTGCAACAAAAGGTCGCAATAGCAACAAGGTTAAGTAGATAACCCTAATTACACAGAGGTGCAAAGGAAACAACTACTGGTCAATAACGGTGGATGACATAGAAGCCCACAAAAAGAAGCATCTAGCTTATCTAAATGGGAAAGAAAGCAAGACAGTAGGATTTCTCAAACAGTGGCATTGATCCATATTAAGAGAGAGATTATATTAACAATAAAATTTCTTAAACATGTAATTTGCTTTTAACTGTGGCATTGCTTCAATTTTCCAATGGCATTATTAGATGGTGTTTGTTTACAGGGACTTTTGGTGCAGGGACTAAAAAACTCCCTTTTAGTCCCATCTAAACCAAACAGGAGGGACTTTTAGGGACTAAAATTGGGCACTTGGGACTAAAGAAAGAAGACCCTGAGGGAGAGTCCTTTTGGGACTTTTTCCAACAGTTGCCCCTGCCCCACATCGCACCTTATCTCCATTAGTTCATTACTAGGGGTAGCATGGTCTTTTAGCATGTCATTTAATAACCTCTAGTCCATGTTTAGTCCCTGGAACCAAACAGGTATGTCGTGGAAATATCACATCAGATGTCCTAGTAGAAGGACTTAGTCGTGGAGCCATCGCAACGAGATTAACCTAAAGGGGTTAAACCGGACAAGGGACACGAGAGTTTTATACTAGTTTGGCCCCTTACGATGAAGGTAAAAGCCTACGTCTAGTTGTGATGGAATTATTGGGGTTTCGATTACCAGGGAGCAAATACGCTTTGCCTAGGTCTCGAGTTGTTGTTTCTTGTCCCTGAACCGCCGCCGGGTCGTCCCTTTATATACACAGGTTGACGCTCGGCCGGTTTACAGAGTCCTGAGGCCGGCTCATACAAGTGTCCTGCTCGGTCTCTTCCTTTCCCTGTCTTACAACACAAGTTATACAACTATGGCGGTTTACAACTATGGGTCCTAATCCGCCTTTAGGCTCTGGGCCTCTAAGCTTTATTGGTAGAGCGCCATCTTCTTTATCTTCACGGGCTTCAATATGGATGAGTGTGAACCGGCCCCTCCTGGGCTGTTTACACTCAGTAGTTATACCCTCAACATTAGGCCCCAGATTGATTTGAACCTGTTCTTGTCAATCTTCCATACTTAGAAAATTCCCTGAACATCTTCTTATGATTCTCATAAACCTCCACGATATCTTCTCCCTGTAAACTTTGGTGAACCGCCGTGACGTCATCTTCTGACAGTGCTGTAAATTGTCATGATGTCATCTCTGTATAAAAAGATTTATGAAGATTCCCTTCCTTTAATTATTTTCCGAAGATCGAGGCGACAGCTGCGCCCCCTCTTGTCACTTCAGGCTCCTCGATTCTCGCGCCTTCAGTTTATCCTCTTGCATTTATAAATAAGACCGGGGGGTACTTCCATTTTCCCCTTGCCTCTTCGCATCTTCTTCTTCCTCGCGACTCTGAAGAGCCCAAGCATTGCCACTGCCGTTGACCCTCGAACCTGCACCGACTAGGCCGCTGCATCACCCTGTTCGTATCAGAGATCTTGCGATACTCCTCTGCCGCTGTGTGGCCCCGGTAAGTGCTCCCTTCTTCACTTATCAAATCTGCATTAGGGTTTCGAAGTTCTTCAGTGTTCATCAGCGTTCCACGGAGCTGATCTGCTTTTCCTCAACGTCTGACTAAATCTAGTTTAAGCCTGACAACTTCTCGTAGCCGAAGCCGTAGTTTGAATCTGTTCCACCATAGCCTCTTGTTGTTCCTGAATAGATCTCATCTGTATTGTTATTGTTCTACCGTCACCATTTTTAGGGCTCAGAAAAATTTCTTTTACTAGGCCGCGGTAGATCCAAAATCATGACACCTTCTTGCGAAATATGTTTCCTCAGTACTTAGTAAATTTCAAATATGTTTCTTCCAATTGTAGGCGGTTTAACTTTTTAGAAAATGATAATCCGGTAGGTACCATTAGCCCTCGCATAAACCACCACCTTGATTTGAGCATCAATATCCGCTTTACAGTGTACCTAGGCTTGAATTAAATCCCCCAGTTTAACACCGGTTTGCGCACATTGATTTCGAATTGTGAACCGGCTTTTGCACTTCCTTTACAGTTTGTCTTCAAAATGGCCAAGCAACCTCTTCCAACTGGGTTCCTTCCCGGATCACAGAGACACAACTTAATGGGTATGTTCTGACTGGCGCTTTGGCCAAGAAGGAAGTTGTTCATTGGCGGGTTCCTGGCCCTGAGTGCCCTCTTGAACCTCAAGATGGAGAAGTGTTGGTACTTATGCAGCATCTAGACCGGGGATTCAGCCCTCCCGGAACAAAGTTTTTCCGGGATGTGCTTGCTAGTTTCCAGCTCCATCCACAAGATATTGGACCGAATTCTGTGTCTAATATCTGCAATTTCCAAGTATTCTGCGAAGTTTACCTTTAAGAGGAACCGTCTGTTGAGCTCTTTAGGGACTTATTCCACTTAAACTGCCGAACTGAATTCTCTGACGGCCCCAACACTGAACTCGGTGGAGTGTCGATTCAAAAAAGCAAAGAAGTTGATTTTCCTCATGCTAAACATCACAGCCACCCCAAAGATTGGAACCAAACATGGTTTTATTGTCGGAATACTGCTCCTGCTGAAGAAAACCCTTTGTCGGGTTACCGTGCTCACCGCCTCATCAATGGACATCCCCTACCTCAGCAACTCACGGCTAAAGAACGTCAAACATATGCACCTCAACTCGCTAAGCTCCGGGCTTTCCTAGCAAACGGTTTAACCGGTGTTGCCCTCGTTCGTTGCTGGGTTTCATGGGGTATCCTGCCCTTAAGCCACCGCTCCAGGTTGATGCATGAGTATACCGGGAATATCAAGGACCCTCAATGTCACCATGAAATAGAAATAACTAACGATGAAGTTACTGAGGCCGTCAAGAAGATGCTGGATGAACCGATCACTGAATGAAGCAAAACTAGGCTGCATCCCTTTAATGCCTCCCACAAACCGCCAGCGTTAAAAACTTTATCTTTCCGCCTTTTTGATCCGCCTCCGCTTTAACACTGTTCTGATAATCCTTTGTTTATTCTGACAGGCCAAAGATCCTTTCTGGAAGAGGAAAACTCAGGACAAACCGCCAAAAACTCAAGACAAACCGGCCAGGATTGGTCGTGCTAAGAGCAAAGCCATCAAAAAGTCATCCAAGAAGAAAACAGCCGAGTCCTCTGATCCGCCCGAAGACGTTGATTCAGAACAAGAGGTAGAACTTGACTCCCTTGGCTCATTTTTCATACATCTTATTGACAATGACCATTACTAGGATGATGCACAAGAGAGCCATGCTGACAATGTAGAGGTAATCTCCCTTTCTTCCACTTTCGATCTTGTGCCAGCAAGAAAAACCCGTCGCGTGGTTCGGAAAGTGAAGCGTTCACATCCTTTCACTCCTTTGGATCCACAGCATCCTGAAACTCGACGTACAACCCGGCATAGTGGCCAATAAGTCACTTCTTCCGGTTTACCAGATACTCCACTCCTGATGTGCCATGTAGAGGTCTCTTATAATTCTATCAAGTCTTATCCCTTGGCGGGTTACTTTCGATACCCTCTTAATCCGTCTGATTCAAATTATCAGGCCACTTCCAACTCGTCCTCTGGCGGTTCATCAACCACACAAATGCCTCACCTTAAGACCATCCCTGGGTAAGTATAACAATGTTTAACTTTGTCTTCTTGCATAATTTTACCATATTAATCCTTTATGCGCCATTTTGCAGTGCCAAAGCCCGATTGAGCTAGAAGGGAAAAACAACTGCTCCCACTGATGAGGTTGAACCGGACAGGACCTCAGAAGATGCTGGCGAAAAAGTTGATGTCGTCATGGACGACCCTGTGCCGCAAGGCCAAGCCACTGATGTTGATCCGCCCGAAGTTAACCCGGCGAGCCCTCATATCAATCCACCAGGCCCACAAGCTAATCCTCCAAGTCCGACTGTTGATCCGCCAAGCCCTGCCAAAGCCTCAGACAAACCGGCGAGCCAAAATGCAGCCACTGATGACGTTGTGATTACTGGGATTGGCCATACTTCTCCTAGTAATCCTGTCGCTTTGGCAAAGCACAGTGCCAAGGTGGAATCTGCTGCTGAAGAATAAGGCAAGTGGAAAGCTGACGTGTCGAATTATGCTCACCTCCCGCTCAAGAACTTCATTTTGGATACTTAAACCGCCTTTACACAACCGTGACTATGAGGCCGGTTTGGTCAACTTGACAAAGGAGCGTTATGAGGTAATCTTTCCAATACTTCAAAAAATTTCTTTGCACTGTATAACTCCATTGTAGCCCCCAAGGGCCGGTTTATCTCTTCAAGATGAACCGGGACTTTGAAATAAAAATACTTCCAACTGTGTAGCCCCCAAGGGCTGGTTTACCTTTTTGATGAGAAATCGGGACTTTCTGTTTCAAACTTGTCTTTGTTGGATTCCTTCATCTTTAAATATTCAGATCAAATATGCAATAGCCCCCAAGTGTCAAGATTAATACTTGTATTGAGCCTTGGGACTTTGAATGATAGTCAAAACAAAAAGCAATCCGCATTAGCCCCCAAGTGCCAAGCGTATAACTTGTTATGTGCTTGGGACTTTGAGAAAAAATCTTAACATCTTTATCATCTGTCTTTGGCAGGCTGACTTGAACATCAAAGACACCCAAATTGCTGATCTTCAAGAAAATATTAAATCCCAGCAGGGAGAACCTCCAAAGGCAAAGATGAACTGAAGGGTGCTTTGACTGCCATGGAACAATTGACGGATGGCTTCAAAAGTGAGCTGGTGAACTGGGAAACCGAAAAGGCAGCTCTCCTAAAGCCCGTTGAAGATGCCAAAGCAGCACTTAAACCGGTGGCTGAGGAGCTAGCAGGGCTGAAGCAGCAAGTCAATGCTATGTCTTCAGCAATATTTGGTAAGCATCTTTTGTCCATTCCTTCCATAAACATTGTTGAAGTTGCCGGTTTAACATTAACTTTTGAAACCATTTTGCAGGTAGCCGTATTGCTCATCTAGGGTCTGACATGCGGATGAAGTTGAAGGCAGCTTACACTTTGATAGAAAAAATGTATACGGGTGCTCAACAAGTCATCTGTGCATCTTCCTTCAACAAGCCGGCACCCATCTTGATCAAGGACACATTGACCAAACTGTCTATGACCCCAGCGCAGATAGAAGAGGTAAAGCGATCTGCTGTGAGAGCTGGCGCTTTAACAGCACTGACGCGGGCCAAAGCGTGGATTGCCGACCTTGATCCGGCAGATATCGCCAAAGGCTATCCTGGTCAACAAGAAGATGGATCAGACTTTGATAATGAAGCTCTGAAAGTCTTGACAAAGGAGATGCGCCCGCTGGCAAGCCAACTGGCTGAGGAGGTCGATTTGTCTGTCTATCGGTCCAGCTATGACGCAGATGGCAAACGGGTTGACGCAACTGTGAAGGAAGGTCAGAATTTAATCCCTCCAATCCGTAAACATACTTATGCTCCTGACATTGAACCGTCCAACCTTATAGGCGACGAAGATGTATTTCAAGCCTTAACCAGGATTGATTGGACCACCCTTGACTTCCAGCCACTGGGTGAGGAGGAGGAGGTTGAACCGGCGTGAGATGATCCTTCAGCGTCACGTCAACCTGGTGCTGAATCATAATCCGCCGGCCAGTTTGATTGTTATGCATTGTGAGCAACAAACAATTATTCTTTTGGGCATCAAAGCGCCTTGTAATAGGCTAGATGAAATACTTTGATTGTGTGCCATTGTGCAATGCTACTTGATATTGTAATCCGGCATGATGTTGCTATGCTTTGCTTTATTTGCCTTGGTATTCCATATAAGTCTTGCTTTCTGCATGTTAGACACTTAAACATGTCCGGGCGATTTACCACCGGACGGGTTATGATACCCAATACAGAAATAGAATCCTCATAACCAAGTTTATAATGTAATAAAATATGAATCATATCATACCTGTGATATTAAATCACTTCTGTTGGTCCACCAACTCGTTTAGTAAGGGTGAAAACCCAAACTTTGGGTGTTGGAAGGTACCCATCACATTATGCTGGTGCGTAATAAGCCATACCGAGTATTGATAAACACCAGATGATCATTCTAGTGACTTATAGTCAATGCCAGCCGGATTGAAAGATGGTGGTTCACCAGTGATTATATGCTTAATAGCTGATAACTGTAAGACACACCAGGTTAAGAAACACCAGGTTGAGATGAAGACATATAGTCTGGCCGGGTCAAGAGACGCCGGTTTACCTTAAATTTTTATCAATAGAGATAAAACTTGCAAAAACAAAAGCAAATAAAACTTGTAGTCGAGGCTTTTTGAGGGCTGCCAGGCCCAAACGCGAGGCTTTTTGTGGGCTGCCAGGCCGCTGAGTTAAACCATTTGACATAGCCTTTTAAGATGGGCCTCCAACTAACCAATCGTCGTTTTAACTTTGACAAGTTCATGGTCTCTTATGAGAGTAACTTATCAAACATTCGACGGGTCATGCCAGGATTACCTGGATAGGAGTGGCTTACTTGATGAAGGCAGGTTAACCCGGGGTTTTAGGTGAATAGACCAGGCTTCCAAGCCGTGGTTCGATACTCAATTACAAGGGTCCTTTCAAACTCTTTGTTACTTTACACAAAGATCCCCCAAGTAACTTTGTGAGCTGTGCTCAATGGGTGCCTATGTTTGAGTTGTGCTTTGAGCAACAGAACTCTCTTTGGACCCTTGGGCGTGAAGCTCCCAAGCTATATTATGGCATGATAGCCGGTTTAATGGACAAAACGGGACATCGCTTTGTAAGCAAAAGCCCCCTTGTAACCAAGAAATATTGGAAGAATGGCAGAGGCCCAGCTTGTAGCAAGGATGCTGGTTTATTATATTGAGCATAATATATACATTGTAAAAATATGTACATAGTGAGAGCCGATGGCTCAGGTGTAGTAAGGCCGTAAAAGAGCGATATTCCACGGCCGACGGGTCTCCTCCTCCGATTTGCATGAGTCTTTGTGCTCGCGAACGTCGATGAGGTAGTATGATCCGTTGTGCAGATTCTTGCTGACCACAAAGGGTCATTCCCAAGGTGGGGATAACTTGTGCATATTGGTCTGATCCTGGATGACCGGAGCACTAAGTCGCCTTCTTGAAAGGTTCTTGTCCTAACCCGGCAGCTGTGATAATGCCGCAGGTCTTGCTGATAAACCGCCGAATGAGCCAATGCCATGTCCCGCTTTTCATCTAATAGGTCCAGTGCTTCTTGACGTGCTTGCTCGTTGTCCGCTTCAACATTATTGGCAACCCGGGGTGAGTCATGACGAATATCACTGGGGAGTACCGCCTCTGCTCCGTAAACCATGAAGAAAGGTGTGTAACCTGTAGATCGGTTTGGGGTGATGTTTATGCTCCATAACACACATGGTAGTTCTTCCACCCAACAACCCGACGTCCGCTTCAAAGGGACCATTAGCCGGGGCTCGATACCCTTCAAAATTTCCTGATTAGCTTGCTCAGCTTGACCATTAGATTGGGGGTGAGCCACAGATGCCACATCAAGCCGGATGTGCTCTCGTTGACAAAAGTTGTCCATCTCGCGTTTAGAGAGGTTCGTGCCATTATCTATGATAATGTTGTGTAGAAAACCGAAACGAAAGATCACCTTTTTGATGAACTGAACCGCCGTGGCTGCGTCACACTTGCTTACTGGCTCCCCTTCAACCCATTTAGTAAACTTGTCAACCGCCACCAATAGGTGGGTCTTCTTATCTTTGGATCGCTTGAAAGGCCCTACCATGTCAAGCCCCCAAGTAGCAAACGGCCAGGTGATAGGAATCATCCAAAGCTCCTGAGCCAGAACATGAGCTCGTCGTGAAAATTTCTGACAGCCGTCGCACCGCCTTACCAAGTCCTCAGCATCAGCGTGAGCCGTCAGCCAATAGAAGCCATGACAAAATGCTTTAGCAACCAAGGATTTTGAACTGGCGTGATGACCACAGTCTCCTTCGTGGATCTCACGTAAAATCTCATGGCCTTCTTCAAGAGAAACACAATGTTGGAACGCACCAGAAACACTGCAATGGTGTAACTTGCCATTGTGAACAACCATGGACTTGTATCGCCAGACTATCTGCCTGGCCAAAATTTCATCTTCTGGTAACTCGCCCCGGTTCATTTACGCCAAGTATGGAACCGTCTAATACGGAATGATATGTAAAGCGGCCACCAACTGTGCCTCCGGATCAGGAATGGCGAGGTCATCCCCTGTAGGCAACTAAACGAACGGGTTATGCAAGACATCCAGAAAGGTATTGGGTGGCACCGGTTTACGCTGAGATCCCAGCCGGCTTAAAGCATCAGCTGCTTCGTTTTTGCGCCGATCAATGTCATCCACTTGATAGCCCTTAAAGGGACTAGGGACTTTTTAGTTGGGACCAAAAAAAGTCCTAGGACTTTTTAACCAAACAGGGCCTTAGACTAACAACAGCTAAAGAGTTGTACGGGACAGCGGTCACACCAACACCATGTGCATCTACTGATGTATAAAGGGGTGCTGCATAGTCTGTTGCAACAAAGAACAAACAACCAAGGATCATATTTGTGTTGGTCCCAGTTTAGTTATCTTTAGACACCTCTCCCTATGTGAGGGCAGCAAATCTAGTCCTGCTCAAACTCTACAGCCTTGTTCCCCAAAATAGAAAGATCAGTTCGTTACAGATGTGCGTACTGCGTTTGTCATTGTTTTCCCTTTTCGACCAACGTAGGTGCTGGATACCCAGTCTGTACTACTTTCCCCTCTTCCTTTACGCTTTGAAGCACGTCCTAGATTCATGCTATACAACTTTCCCCACTACTTTCCTGTTTGATCCAACACCTAGATTCGAGTGCAGAAGCGGAAAAAGCCCACATGCAGCTAGAGCAATGCATGTGGAATAAGTAAATTATACCTTAAGGTTCTCGGGGTGTGGCTCAGTGGGCGGCCAAAGGCCGATCTTCCCACACTATGTATGACAGCGAGGAAGAAGGGGTTGAAGGCCCTCCCGTGCTACCGCTGGGTGAAAGAGAACAGCTACACCGGTAGTGGATTCGCTCCCTCGCCGACGGCGACAGTGTTAAGCTTCCTTCCCTTTCCGGCGGACGGATCCTGCTGGCTCTTTGACCAGCAATGAGGGGAGAGAGAGAGGGAGAGAGAGAGAGAGAGGCCAACAAAGTCTTGTTTAGATCTAGAGAGGGTGAGAGAGTGTGAAGAGAGCAACTACAAGCGTTGGGGCTCCAACATGTATATATATATAGTGGAGAGAGAGTGTGAAGAGAGCAAACGCTAGAAAACTAGCACCGAGGCTGCACCGTATATAGATGCAGTGGTTTTATTTTTCTCTCCATATAAATCGTTTTAAATTATGCAACAAATGAAACTCTTTATTTAACATAGTGAAGAAAAATACTAGGGGCAATGTTAATATGTGAAGAAAATTTAACGCTCGAAGGAGTCAACTCACAATTAACGCTGCATGCCTCCCAGTCACGCTTACTAACGTTCAAGTGTGGTACACGACCCTCTGAAGTGAACAACAACTGAACCACACATGGTCAAAATATCGGAAAGGTGGGCTGCACCATCCTCCAATTTTAAATATTTTGGGCACTTGTATTTGGCTATGTCAGTGTGCCACCGTATGTATTAAGGGTTACAGCGGGTGCTAAGAAACTAGGGCGTACTGGGAGTAATTGTCACGGTGTTTATTTGTAGGGCCACTTGCAAACTGTGAAATTCTATTCTCCTCTTATTTAAGGGATGAGGCAAATCTTTTGCCGCCATTTCGGAAAAAAAGAGAAACTCAATTTTAATTTTTTTAGTTTGTACAGTTTGCTCTTTTCCAATAATTTTGGGCACTTGTATTTGACCTCCACCGTATCTCGTACTACTCCCTCCGTCTAGGTGTAAGTCACGTTAGACGGTGCAGTGGGACCAAGATGCAAGCAGATTGGAGGAGGAGGAGAAACTTGACCGGTCCTTCGTCCTCCAATCAAAGCCCTGATTAATGTCTCTAAATGCAACAATTAATCACAACAATTAAGAGATGCCGTTTTAGCTACCATGCAGGGCCACGTATTAACTCTCATTCAAGCCGACTTTGATTCCTTGACTGATCAACACGTAGTTACGCTACATGCATTGGGTTACCGGGGGAGATAACAAGGCAGAGTAAGTAACAACGCTCGGTAGCTACGAGGCTAGGAGGGGATTGAGATGCGAAGTTAATGGACGATGCCTAAACATTTTTGGAATATCTGGTTTTTGTAAGATGACTTATCACCTAGACGGAGGGAGTACTACTCCTCAGTCCAGGTTTGATGGAATATTCGTCACCTCTTCTCTTCTTGTACGTACTCCATTTATCTCACTTCATGTGGCTTCCCACTTGCACGATATTCCTATTCTATGAACTTGTGTGTGAGGGTGTGTGTGAGGGTGTGTGTGTGTGTGTGTTACAGGGAGCGACACATCGACCTAATCCTACAGAGAGATGGTGTGTAGTGTACGATTTAGCCGCGAGAGTTGGTGCATCCTCTCGTTTCCGGGCATCCGGTCAGGACAGCTGCCACACCCGCTCCTGACCAGCCTGGCCCACCCAAAGCCTCTCCATCACCCGCGCGCACTTCCCGCCTGAAACGGTTAGTGCCGCTCTAGAGAATCGGTGCCGCATTAATGCCCGGGTAGAGCGGACACGACCTCTCACTGGCGCCTGCGTTGAAGGGAGAAGCGGATTCAGGAGTGATGGTTGCTTCGTCCGTCCAACTTACTGCTGGGTCTATGTGATTTGACGGCTCATTGGTCATTATTACTGAGGTGGTATGACAATTGGATGTCCCATGTTTCGGCGAAAGGAGGTACATTATAGCGAAAGGAGGTACATTATAATTTTCTCCATTCTTACAGGGAGGAGTGCAAAAGTAGTGAAAACACGCAAGCTCAGTGATTACATGGCCCACCTCGCACTATCACCATATTTTCTGGACACTGTGCGACACCTAACTCTTTACATAGTAGTATAGTACATACTGTAATTTCTCAGCGAAATAAATTTGTAAAATGTTATGAAGCTTCGAGCTTCCGTTTCATGTATCTTGCGTCGAAGGTTGCCCCATTGCAATATTTCATCAAATACAAAGGAGACTAACAAGCATGCTATTGCATCTCAATGATTGACAGATCATAGCCAATATGTGTAGCGACCAGACCTCAAACAGTCTAGTCTCTATGCATCAGTGTCATCCCTGGATCGGTAATGCTGACACGCATAGTACTTGAGGATTTATAACAGAGTTTCAATCACACACTTATTACATCGAATGTCTCAAAAGAGAACTTATTACAACAATATGGCTTAAGGCCATCTAAATAAGATAACAGCGGAAGGCTTGGAAGATAAAGTGAGTCCATCAACTCCAACGGCATAGCTGAGTGAACGACAACGACCTATGGCACCTCACTCTTCGTCTGAAAAGTCTGCAACATGATATGTTGCAGCCCGAAACGGGTCAGCACATGGAATATGCTGGCAATGTAACACATAGAGTAATGAACAGAATAAATGATATCACTACATGTATATATGGCTGGTGGAAAGCTCTATGGTTACTGTTTTTGCATAAAGCCAATTTTTCCCTACAACAAAGGAATAAATTTTATTTAACTATCATGGTGGTTGTTAAACATTGAGAAGGTTCCTCCAACTCAATCCCAATTAAAAAATATCAATTAAACCCAACATATTAATTAGAGTGATGAGATCAACATGATAATCCAAGAACCAGATACTCAAAATTGTCCATAACCGGGGACACGGCTAATCATGATTAGTTTGTACACTCTGCAGAGGTTTGCGCACTTTTCCCCACAAGACTCGATCTCCTCCATTGGATTTCTCGCACTACATGGTGTTTGAGAAACGGATGACCGATACACAGTCTTTCAGAAACATTAACTCTTAACTCTGGGTGGACAGTTACACCTACTTTCCCCTACATCTACTAGCCCACCACTAAAAGAGGTCATGCAACATACTCAACTATGCTAGAGCCAATAATAGCATGTGGCTGCACACGGAAGTTTCTAGCATGAAATATCTTATGATCCCTTTGAGCCTGGGTCGCGAACCGTTGGATGATCACACAGGTACTCCGGGATATCCTAGGACAACACTGGATTCTCCAGGTGCCCTGACAACCATTGGGTACTCCAGGGTGCCTCAACCAATCCACCCAGATGTGTATTTAGGTAGCCACCTTAAGTTAATCATTAATTAACAATACTCACATATGTCATGGATACACTCACCCAATCCACGTCTATGAGCATAGCATAGCAATACTAAGCATAACGTAGAAGTAACTCCCAAAGGTTTGATAACAAAAGGGCAATAGGTTCGACCTCATCATCTACTTCCCAAAACCACATGTTATTCAGATCCTAACCATGCAATGTTTGAGGATTGAGACTAATACATAAAAACTGGGTAATAAAGGAATATGATCAAAGTGTTACTTGCCTTCCTGATGATCCACAAAACCTAGAGACTCATAGTAGCACGCTTCACACTCCGGGCATTCTATCGCAAACAAACAAAAGCATACATAAGCACTCAACTAGAAGCAGGGTAAAACTCAAATGAAAAGATCTAACCAGAAAGTACAACTGACGAACTCCAATTTGCAAAAAGAATTGAATCAAACGGAGCAACGAAACTCAAACTACGAAAGAAACAAGATTCGTTTACTAATCTGGACTAAAGTCAAATTTTACAGTACCAAAATCTCGTTCAAGTTGGTTAAACAGAAAGAGGGCTTCGAGAAGAAGATCTAGGCGCTTGTTTCATCTAATTTAGATAAACGAGCGAAAAGATAAACTAGATCAAAGATCTGGGCAGAAATCGCAATCGAAAATAACCGCGGATAAAGCCTGGAAAATAAAACGAAACGAACAGGCTAACGAACGAATGTTGATTGCCTGAGACTAAACGACGAACAATGTTCATTAAAACGAACATACGGACGAACGTCCGCTAAATAACTAAACCGGAAAAAAACCGAACCGATCTATTAAAAAACAGATCTAGGTTTCTAAAAAAACCGAACAGTTTTTTGAAAAAAAATGAAATGGCGGCGGCAACGGCAACTACCTCCGGCGAGGTCCGGCGGGGCGGGATGGCGGCTGTGGGGCTCCGGACGGCGGCGGCGGCTCCGGCAGCGGCGGTTGGAGGCGCGGGGCGATGGCAGCGCGGGCGGCGACGCGTGGCGGCACTGGCGGCGGCGGCGGGGGACGCAGGCGGCGGCGGGTGTGGTGGCGGGGTGAGGTGGGGCTTTAGGGGGGACGGCGGTGTGCTATTTAAGGGCGGGGCGGAGGACGGCTTGGGGGAGGGGGCAAGGCGGCGACGACGACGGCGGCGGGGCGTGCGCGGCCGAGAGTCCGGCTCGGGGCGGGGACGGGCAGAGCTGGGCCGGCTGGGCTTCGGCCCAGTCGGTCCGAAGGGATTTTTTTAAATAATTCCGCCGAACAGAAAAAAAGAATCCTAAAAATATATATAAAAAAATTCTTAAAATGCCAAAAAAACAATTTTCATCGTCTAAATGAAAGATTTAGAACAAAGTGAACATTTTTCTCGCCTAAAATGCAATTTTTGAAAACGCAGAATTTTTCTAATTTAAATAAAATAGCAATAAAATTCCAAATAAAATACACATTTTATTTTAACATTTTTCCTCCAATATTTATTTTATTTTGGAGAAGTCCTTTTATCCCCTCTCTTTATTTTGACATCGAAAATATTCGGAGACAAAATGATTAAAACCAAAATGATCCTCTTTTCAATATTTGAGAAAGCTCAAATATGAAAATAATTGAAATCCCCAACTCTCTCCGTGGGTCCTTGAGTTGCTTAGAATTTCTAGGATCAATCAAAATGCAATAAAATATGATATGCAAAGATGACCTATGTATAACATTCCAAATTGGAAATTTGGGATGTTACAATATGTAGTCCCTCCGTTCCAAAATAAGTGTCTCAACTTTATGCAAAATTTAGTACAAAGTTGTACTACTACTGAAGTTGACACTTAATTTGGAATAGAGACAACTAAAGAAAAAACCGATCCATGCAGTCCCTAGCCCTTGAACCCTAAACCCTAACCAGGCTTTATTTTGTTGGCGACGTTGAACCTTCCGAAGAAATGAAGTTTGCAACCCTTTGACCATCGGATCATTTTGTGCAGTTTCACTAAAATCGAGATGAGCATCCCTGTGGCAAAGAAATTGCAGAAGCGTGATTAGAATTAGATTACTAGGACTAGTTGATGAGACATAAACTCATCACAAATACAGTAGCAGCCAGCAGAGGTACGTGCGGGGCAAAGAAGTAGAGAAATATCTACATGGAGCGATGTGGGCAGCTGGGGGAGTCGTGCAAGCTGGCTATAAAGGAAGTTGTACCTGAGGGATGTCAGGACGTAGTTCAACCAAGAGGAGGGCCATGTCGCGGCTCTGAGCAAGTGATGAAGGCAACCGCACCGGCTTTGTGAGAGAGAACGATGGGGACCCCTGATCGGGATGTGCCGATAGTGGGTTTTCGCCGTCGGCGACAGCGTCCGTATCTACACAAAGCACCCACCCATTCCGCCGGCGGACATGATCCGCCCAGATGTTAGAGATGTGGCCACAGTCGTTTTGTGCGTGAGAGTGTGAAGAGAGCAACCCCAGCAAGCAACCGTGTAGGCTCGTCCTGGCTATGTATATAGTGTAGTGGTTTATTTTTCTCTTCATATGAACCAATTTATATTGCGTGTGTTCCACTGGAAAAAAACTTTATTTATAAATGACGCGGCACCGTTCATGCGTGGTTACCGACCCTCCATTATTTATAAGTGAGTAACTACTACTAGACGAGTCAAATTATCACGTGGGCTGCATCATCGTACAGAAATGAGCTCCACCTGTCACATGTGTGGTTGGGGAAGATGCAAAAGACGCAAGGAGTGATACTAGTACTAGGTGCATGGGTGCATGCACCTCTTTTCTTTGAGCATGGTTATTAAAAGTATAGCCCACTACTCTACCACGCGGTTATTATATGGGCAAAGAGTATAGGCAGTAATAATGACCAATAAGCCGTCAAATCATGAGGCCCACCTTTCTCTATGTTTGACCAAGGAAGCAGCCATCATTTCACTCGTTGAATATCCATCCGCTGCTACCTCCACAAATAAATAAAAAACCGCTTCTACCTCTGCAACATGGTTAGTAATATAGCCATGTCAATCACGACGTAGAATATCATTCACTGATACAACAGGGCTGGCTCTAAGGCTGGTGATTTTTTTACTTGGTCTCTTTCTCTTTTTTGTCTCATTTACTCATTTTACATAGGAGCACCTGTAAAGGATGGCTATTCCTTTCGATGGGACTTCTTCATGGGGTTTAAGACTAAGCAGCTCTGAATTATTCCCGCTGCCCACCACTCTGAAAAATCGTGCCATCTATGATAGTACTCCCATTGTAACAAGAGGTCCACTAGGTCTAGCACGTCCTGTAAGAAGATACTGTCACGCAAAACATACATCTTGTTGCCTTCTTCCTCATACAGTACGTACCACTAGTACGTACTACTAGTACTACTACTACTCAGTCTCCTATAAACCTTGCACTTGGCATCTCAAAAATATTAACCTTGCGCTTGTCTCTTCGCCTCTTCGGGAAGTCGAGCAATAATGGTACTACAATATATCGTTCTGGCTATTTGAGACCGAATGAATTATTGCACGTCCACCACGTGGGCGAGGATCGAGGGGGCGAGGGGCGAGGGAGAGTGTGTACTAGTACGTCCGTATTAATATGGACTACATACGGAGCAAAATGAGTTAATCTACACTCTAAAATACGTCTATATACATCGGTGTTTGGAGTATGTACTAGTAGTTCATATTGAAATCTACTAAAATACATATATTTCAAACAATATGATAATCTCTCTAACCAAGGTAGGGACGAGGAGTAACTAAGGTACTAGTAAAATTTTCTCCTCGTCCTGCGAGCCACCGCGCACGTGGGCGAGGGAGTGGGCGTAGGCGTAGTAAGTAAGCTTCTCCTCGTCCTGCGACTCTGCGAGCCACCGCGTCCGTGGGCGGGGGAGACGGCATACTAAGAAAGCTTCTCCTCGTTCTGCCAGTTGATGGGACACATCAAAAGTAATACATACAGAGCATCTCCAGTCTATAGAGCCTTGCCTCTAAGTTAGGCCCCACATGGTTTGCCTCTTTTTAAACATAATGCATCATGTCGCAATTTGTTTGTCCACCCATGGTACACGATCCTCCATCAAGTGGACAACCAGTACACGTGTCAAATTACCACGTGGGCTGCCTTTTCATACAGAGTGAGCTCCACCGTGTACCTGCGCGGGTGTGGTTGGGAAAGAGACGGGAGTACGTGTGTCATGCGTGCACCTCTTCTCTTCGTGCATGTCCCCCACCTACGTGGGTGTGTGTGTGAGAGAGATATAAACCTAGACAGATGGCGCATGCGTTCGTGAGTGCTTTTTTGATGGGAGGGGGTGATTTCGTGAATGTATTTATGGGAATATGTGTTGATGATATCTCAAACAAAAAATTGACACATGCAATGTGTGTGAAATAGAGGCCTATCTATATCATATATAGAGGGGACGATCCATGAGAAGAGAGGGAGGGGTCATAGATATCGATAGAGTCTAAGAGAGGATCAAGTGGGTGGGCGCGAGATCGATGAAGAGAGCCATCAAAATTGTGTGTGTGCAAGTCAAAGATATAGGGCAACTGACATACCGGAACGTCAGAGGGCACATGGCAAGTTTGTGTGTGGCAGGGAGACATGACTAGATCGCTCGATGTATCGTTGTGTGGGGGGAGGTTGGAGGCAGAGACCTAACTAGAGAGGTAGATCGACTCGTATATGTGTTGAGAAGGAGAGACCCAGCTATGTCTTGAGGGAGATCGGTCGACATCCATACATAAGTGAGAGAGAGAGAGAGAGGGAGAGGGGTAGAGTGTTGGATGGGTGGTGGAGTTTCTTCTCGAAGATGGTGGGAGAGGCCTACTAGACAAACTGAGGGTAGAACTGCAATATTATCAATAAGAGTGGGGATGTGTTTCTCTCTCTCTCTCTGTGTGTGTGTGTGTGCATGATAGATGTGTCGGGAGGCATGCATGGATGATGAAGGGGACCATGTGTTTGGTAAGCAGACCTAACTAGATCGTTAGATCAATTGTTGTGTGTCGGAGGAAGGGAGAGACATAACTAATGAGGTAGATCGATCGGTGCGTGGGGAATACGAGTTATAACGACCAAGCTAGCTATATGTATAGCGGGAGATCGGTCGGTGTACATCCATTTGTTAGAGGTTAATAAGGCCAGCGAGAAGGATAGATAGAGAGAATGTAGCTAGGAGGTGGTGCGAGAGGCCTACTAGCTAGATAGGGGAAGGAGTGTGCGATTAACATATCGATGAAAAGAAGGGCGAGAGTTCACATGTGTGTGGGACTGTTTGAGAGACACCAGGCATGGACACATAAAAGAGGAGATGGAAGGTGCGTCTGTATGTGGTAGGCAGACATCGCTGGAGAGGTTTATCGATTCGTGTGTGTCGGGAAGGAGTTGTGGAGACCGTTGGAGAACGACCTAAAGAAAAAAATGAATGTGCGTGATGGATAGAATGCTGAGGGGGGGAGGGCGTTTGCCTGCACGAGACAAAGTTAGTGCTAGCTACAAAGGTTAGAGGATTGTGTGGGTGTAAGAGACTGACAAATATCATAATTCGATATGAAAATGAATTCATATATTTGAATAGGAGATCATAGTGTAAACATATGCATGCATGAATATAGCGGTGATACGCGTGGTGTGGTTTTGGACATGTTATGCCATAATGTGATAATGCGTGGTGTTTGCAGGTCACAGCTAAATATCGAACAATCTAAACCATAATATACATAGAACAGTCTCACATTTTATTTGAATTTGTGATAATGTGTGGCATTTGCAGCTCACAACTAAATATCGAACAATCTAAACCATACTGTTGGGAAACGTAGCAGAAATTCAAAATTTTCTATGCATCACCAAGATCAATCTATGGAGTAATCTAGCAACGAGGGGAAGGAGAGTGCATCTACATACCCTTGTAGATCGCTAAGCGGAAGCGTTCAAGTGAACGGGGTTGAAGGAGTCGTACTCGTCGTGATCCAAATCACCGGAGGTCCTAGTGCCGAACGGACGGCACCTCCGCGTTCAACACACGTACAGCCCGGGGACGTCTCCTCCTTCTTGATCCAGCAAGGGGAGAGGAGAAGTTGAGGGAGAGCTCCGGCAGCACGACGGCATGGTGGTTTAGCTTGCAGTTCTCCGGCAGAGCTTCGCCAAGCACTACGGAGGAGGAGGAGGTGTTGGGGAGGGAGAGGGCTGCGCCAGGGGCAAGGGTGAAGCTCCCATTCGCCTCCCCACTATATATAGAGGTGGAGGGGCCTGGTTTCTTGCCCTCCAAGTCCATTGGGGCGTTGGCAAAGGTGGGAGGAAAGAAATCCCATCATTTCCTTCGCCACCGATTGTTATCCCCCTTTTTTAGGGATCTTGATCTTATCCCTTCGGGATATGATCTTATTACTTCTAAGGGGGGATCTTGGTGCGCCTTGACCAGGGGTGTGGGGCCTTGCCCCCAATACCCACGTTCATGTGGGTCCCCCCATGTAGGTGGGCCCCACTCCAGAACCTTCTAGAACCTTCCCGGTACAATACCGAAAAATCCCGACCATTTTCCGGTGGCCAAAATAGGACTTCCCATATATAAATCATTACCTCTGGACCATTCCGGAACTCCTCGTGACATCCGGGATCTCATTCGGGACTCCGAACAACATTCGTTAACTGCACACTAATTCCCATAACAACTCTAGCGTCACCGAACCTTAAGTGTGTAGACCCTACGGGTTCGGGAATCATGCAGACATGACTGAGACAGCTCTCTGGCCAATAACCAACAGCGGGATCTGGATACCCATGTTGGCTCCCACATGTTCCACAATGATCTCATCGGATGAACCACGATGTCGAGGATTCAATCAATCCCGTATTCAATTCCCTTTGTCTAGCGGTATTGTACTTGCCCGAGATTCGATCGTCGGTATCCCGATACCTTGTTCAATCTCGTTACCGGCAAGTCTCTTTACTCGTTCCGTAACACATCATCCCGTGATCAACCCCTTGGTCACATTGTGCACATTATGATGATGTCCTACCGAGTGGGCCCAGAGATACCTCTCCGTCACACGGAGTGACAAATCCCAGTCTCGATTCGTGCCAACCCAACAGACACTTTCGGAGATACCCGTAGTGCACCTTTATAGCCACCCAGTTACGTTGTGACGTTTGGTACACCCAAAGCATTCCTACGGTATCCGGGAGTTGCACAATCTCATGGTCTAAGGAAATGATACTTGACATTAGAAAAGCTTTAGCATACGAACTACACGATCTTTGTGCTAGGCTTAGGATTGGGTCTTGTCCATCACATCATTCTCCTAATGATGTGATCCCGTTATCAACGACATCCAATGTCCATGGTCAGGAAACCGTGACCATCTATTGATCAACGAGCTAGTCAACTAGAGGCTTACTAGGGACATGGTGTTGTCTATGTATCCACACATGTATCTGAGTTTCCTATCAATACAATTATAGCATGGATAATAAACGATTATCATGAACAAGGAAATATAGTAATAATAACTAATTTATTATTGCCTCTAGGGCATATTTCCAACAGTCTCCCACTTGCACTAGAGTCAAGAATCTAGTTCACATCGCCATGTGATTAACACTCATAGGTCACATCGCCATGTGACCAACATCCAAAGAGTTTACTAGTGTCAATAAACTAGTTCACATCATCATGTGATTAAGACTCAATGAGTTCTGGGGTTGGATCATGTTTGCTTGTGAGAGAGGTTTTAGTCAATGGGTCTGCAACATTCAGATCTGTATGTACTTCGCAAGTCTCTAGGTCATATTGTAAATGCTGCTTCCACGCTCCACTTGGAGCTATTCCAAATGGTTGCTCCACTATACATATCCGGTTTGCTACTCAGAGTCATTCAGATAGGTGTTAAAGCTTGCATCGATGTAACCCTTTACGCTGAACTCTTTATCACCTCCATAATCGATGTCCTTATTACTCCAAGGACAATCTTGACCGCTGTCTGGTGATCCATTCCTTGATCACCTTTGTACCCTCTTGCCAGACATGTGGCAAGGCACACATCGGGTGCGGTACTCAGCATGGCATACCGTATAGAGCCTATGTCAAAAGCATAGGGGACGACCTTCGTCCTTCCTCTTTCCTCTGCCGTGGTCGAGCTTTAAGTCTTAACTTCATACCTTACAACTCAGGCACGAACTCCTTCTTTGACTGATCCATCTTGAACACCTTCAAGATCATGTCAAGGTATGTGCTCATTTGAAAGTACCATTAAGCGGTTTTTGATCTATCCTTATAGATCTTAATGCTCAATGTTCAAGTAGCTTAAACCAGGTTTCCCCTTGAAAAACACTTTTCAAATAACCCTATTTGCTTTCCATAAATTCTACATCATTTCTGATCCACAATATGTCAACAACATATACTCATCAGAAATTCTATAGTGCTCCCACTCACTTCTTTGGAGATACAAGTTTCTCATAAACTTTGTATAAACCCAAAATCTTTGATCATCTCATCAAAGCGCATATTCTGACTCCGAGATGCTTGCTCTAGTCCATGGAAGGATCGCTGGAGCTAGCATACCTTTTAGCATCCTTAGGATCGACAAAACCTTTCTGATTGTATCACATACAACCTTTCCTTACGAAAACTGGTAAGGAAACTCATTTTGAAATCCATCTGCCAGATTTCATAAATGCAGCTAATGCTAACATGATTCCGACGGACTTAAGCGTCGCTACGGATGAGAAAATCTCATCGTAGTCAACTCCTTGAACTTGTGAAAAACTCTTTGCCACAAGTCAAGCTTCATAGACGATGACATTACCGTCCACGTCCGTCTTCTTCTTAAAGATCCATTTATCTCAATGGCTTGCCGATCATCGGGCAAGTCCACCAAAGTCCATGCTTTGTTTTGATACGTGGATCCTATCTTGGATTTCACGGCTTCTAACCATTTGTTGAAATATGGGCCCACCATCGCTTCTCCATAGCTCGCAGGTTCATTTTGTTGTCTAGCAACATGACCTTCAGGACAGGATTACTGTACCACTCTGAAGTAGTACGCATCCTTGTCACCCTACGAGGTACGGTAGTGACTTGATCCGAAACTTCATGATCACTATCATAAGCTTCTACTTCAATTGGTGTGGGCGCCGCAGGAACAACTTCCTGTGCCCTGCTACACACTAGTTGAAGTGATGGTTCAATAACCTCATCAAGTCTCCACCATGCTCCCACTCAACTTTCCGAGACAAACTTTTCCTCGAGAAAGGACCCGATTCAAGAAACAATCCCTATTGCTTTCGGATCTGAATTAGGAGGTATATCCAACTGTTTTGGGTGTCCTATGAAGATGCATTTTATTCGCTTTGGGTTCGAGCTTATCAACCTGAAACTTTTTCTCATAAGTGTCGCAGCCCCAAACTTTTAAGAAACGACAACTTAGGTTTCTCCAAACCATAGTTCAAATGGTGTCGTCTCAATAGAATTACGTGGTGCCCTATTAAAGTGAGTGCGGTTGTCTCTAATGCCTAACCCATGAACGATAGTGGTAATTCGATAAGAGACATCATGGTACGCACCATATCCAATAGGGTGCAACTATGATGTTCGGACACACCATCACACTATGGTGTTCCAGGTGGTATTAATTGTGAAACAATTTCCACAATGTCTTAATTTGTGCCAAAGTTTGTAACTCAGATACTCATCTCTATGATCATATCATAGACATTTTATCCTCTTGTCATGATGATCTTCAACTTCACTCTGAAATTACTTGAACCATTCAATAATTCAGACTTGTGTTTCATCAAGTAAATATACTCAGTATCTACTCAAATCATCCATGAAGTAAGAACATAACGATATCCACTGCGTGCCTCAGCACTCATTGGACTGCACACATCAAAATGTATTACTTCCAACAAGTTGCTTTCTTGCTCCATTTTACTGAGAACGAGGCTTTCAGTCATCTTGCCAATTTGGTATGATTTTCATGTCTCAAGTGATTCAAAATCAAGTGAGTCCAAACGATCCATTTGCATGGAGTTTCTTCATGCATATACACCAATAGACATGGTTCGCATGTCTCAAACTTTTCAAAACGAGTGAGTCCAAAGATCCATCAACATGGAGCTTCTTCATGCGTTTTATACCAATATGACTTACATGGCAGTGCCACAAGTAGGTGGTACTATCATTACTATCTTATATATTTTGGCATGAACATGTGTATCACTATGATCGAGATTCAATAAACCATTCATTTTAGGTGCAAGACCATTGAAGGTATTATTCAAATAAGCAGAGTAACCATTATTCTCCTTAAATGAATAACCGTATTGCAATAGACATAATCCAATCATGTCTATGCTCAACGCAAACACCAAATAACAATTATTTAGGTTTAACACCAATCTCGATGGTAGAGGGAGCGTGCGATGCTTGATCACATCAAGATTGGAAAACACTTCCAACACATATCGTCAGCTCATCTTTAGCTAGTCTCTGTTTATTCTATAGCCTTTAATTTCAAGTTACTAACACTTAGCAACTGAACCGGTATCTAATACCCTGGTGCTACTAGGAGTACTAGTAAAGTACACATTAACATAATGTATATCCAATATACTTCAATCGACCTTGCTAGCCTTCTCATCTACCAAGTATCTAGGGTAATTCCGCTCCAGTGGTTGTTCCCCTTATTACAGAAACACTTAGTCTCGGGTTTGGGTTCAACCTTGGGTTTCTTCACTAGAGCAGCAACTGATTTGCCGTTTCATGAAGTATCCCTTCTTGCCCTTACCTTCTTGAAACTAGTGGTTTCACTAACCATCAACGATTGATGCTCCTTCTTGATTTCTACTTTGGCAGTGTCAAACATCACGAACATTACAAGGATCATCATATCTATCCCTGATATGTTATAGTTCATCATGAAGCTCTTGTAGCTTGGTGGCAATGACTTTGGAGAAACATCACTATCTTATCTGGAAGATTAACTCCCACTCGATTTAAGTGATTGTTGTACCCAGACAATCTGAGCACAAGCTCAATGATTGAGCTTTTCTCCCTTAGTTTGCAGGCTAAGAAAATCGTCGGAGGTCTTATACCTCTTGACGTGGGCACGAGCCTGAAATCCCAATTTCAGCTCTTGAAACATCTCATATGTTCTACGACATTTCAAAAATGTCTTCGCTGCCTCAATTCTAAACCGTTTAACATTACGCACTGAACTATCACGTAGTCATCAAAACGTGTATGTCAGATGTTCGCAACATCCACAAACGACGTTTGAGGTTCAGCACACCGAGCGGTGCATTAAGGACATAAGCCTTCTACGAAGCAACACGGACAATCCTCAGTTTACGGACCTAGTCCGCATAATCGCTACTATCAACTTTCAACTGAATTTTCTCTAGGAACATATCTAAAATAGTAGAACTAAAGCACGGGCCACGACATAATTTGCAAAAACCTTTTGACTATGTTCAGGATAATTAAGTTCATGTTATGAACTCCCACTCAGATAGACATCCCTCTAGTCATCTAAGTGATTACATGATCTGAGTCAACTAGGCCGTGTCCGATCATCACGTGAGACGGACTAGTCAACGTTGGTGAACATCTTCATGTTGATCATATCTTCTATACGACTCATGCTCGACCTTTCGGTCTTCCGTGTTCCGAGGCCATGTCTGTACATGCTAGGCTCGTCAAGTCAACCTAAGTGTATTGCGTGTGTAAATCTGGCTTACACCCGTTGTATTCGAACGTTAGAATCTATCACACCCGATCATCACGTGGTGCTTCGAAACAATGAACCTTCGCAACGGTGCACAGTTAGGGGGAACACTTTCTTGAAATTTTAATGAGGGATCATCTTATTTACTACCGTCGTTCTAAGCAAATAAGATGCATAACCATGATAAACATCACATGCAATCAAAAGTGACATGATATGGCCAATATCATTTTGCTCCTTTTGATCTCCATCTTCAGGGCTCCATGATCATCATCGTCACCAGCATGACACCATGATCTCCATCATCATGATCTCCATCATCGTGTCTCCATGAAGTTGTCTCGCCAACTATTACTTCTACTACTATGGCTAACGGTTTAGCAATAAAGTAAAGTAATTACATGGCATTGTTGATTGACACGCAGGTCATACAATAAGTTAAGACAACTCCTATGGCTCCTGCCGGTTGTCATACTCATCGACATGCAAGTCGTGATTCCTATTACAAGAACATGATCAATCTCATACATCACATATCATTCATCACATTCTTTTGGCCATATCACATCACATAGCATACCTTGCAAAAACAAGTTAGACGTCCTCTAATTGTTGTTGCATGTTTTACGTGGCTGCTATGGGTTTCTAGCAAGAACGTTTCTTACCTACGCAAAAACCACAACGTGATATGCCAATTGCTATTTACCATTCATAAGGACCCTTTTCATCGAATCCGATCCGACTAAAGTGGGAGAGACTGGCACCTGCTAGCCACCTTATGGAACAAGTGCATGTCAGTCGGTGGAACCTGTCTCATGTAAGTGTACGTGAAAGGTTGGTCCGGGCCGCTCATCCCACAATACCATAGAAACAAGATTGGACTAGCAACGGTAAGCATATTGAACAAAATCGACGCCCACAACAACTTGTGTTCTACTCGTGCATAGAAACTACGCATAGACCTAGCTCATGATGCCACTATTGGGGAACGTAGCAGAAATTCAAAATTTTCTACGCATCACCAAGATCAATCTATGGAGTAATCTAGCAACGAGGGGAAGGAGAGTGCATCTACATACCCTTGTAGATCGCTAAGCGGAAGCGTTCAAGTGAACGGGGTTGAAGGAGTCGTACTCGTTGTGATCCAAATCAACGGAGATCCTAGTGCCGAACGGACGGCACCTCCGCGTTCAACACACATACAGCCCGGGGACGTCTCCTCCTTCTTGATCTAGCAAGGGGAGAGGAGAAGTTGAGGGAGAGCTCCGGCAGCACGACGGCGTGGTGGTGGAGCTTGCAGTTCTCCGGCAGAGCTTCGCCAAGCACTACGGAGGAGGAGGAGGTGTTGGGGAGGGAGAGGGCTGCGCCAGGGGCAAGGGTGAAGCTCCCATGCGCCTCCCCACTATATATAGGGGTGGAGGGGCTGGTCTCTTGCCCTAAAAGTCCATTGGGGCGTTGGCAAAGGTGGGAGGAAAGAAATCCCATCATTTCCTTCCCCACCGATTGTTATCCCCCTTTTTTAGGGATCTTGATCTTATTCCTTCTAAGGGGGATCTTGGTGCGCCTTGACCAGGGGTGTGGGGCCTTGCCCCCACTACCCAAGTTCATGTGGGTCCCCCCATGCAGGTGGGCCCCACTCCGGAACCTTCTAGAACCTTCCCGCTACAATACCGAAAAATCCCGAACATTTTCTGGTGGCCAAAATAGGACTTCTCATATATAAATCTTTACCTCCGCACCATTCCGGAACTCCTCGTGACATCCGGGATCTCATCTGGGACTCCGAACAACATTCGGTAACTGCACACTAATTCCCATAACAACTCTAGCGTCACCGAACCTTAAGTGTGTAGACCCTACGGGTTCGGGAATCATGCAGACATGACTGAGATAGCTCTCTGGCCAATAACCAACAGCGGGATCTGGATACCCATGTTGGCTCCCACATGTTCCACGATGATCTCATCGGCTGAACCATGATGTCGAGGATTCAATCAATCCCGTATTCAATTCCCATTGTCTAGCGGTATTGTACTTGCCCGAGATTCGATCGTCGGTATCTCGATACCTTGTTCAATCGCGTTACCGGCAAGTCTCTTTACTCGTTCCATAAAACATCATCCCGTGATCAACCCCTTGGTCACATTGTGCACATTATGATGATGTCCTACCGAGTGGGCCCAGAGATACCTCTCCGTCAGACGGAGTGACAAATCCCAGTCTCGATTCGTGCCAACCCAACAGACACTTTCGGAGATACCCGTAGTGTACCTTTATAGCCACCCAGTTACGTTGTGACGTTTGGTACACCCAAAGCATTCCTACGGCATCCGAACTACACGATCTTTGTGCTAGGCTTAGGATTGGGTCTTGTCCATCACATCATTCTCCTAATGATGTGATCCTGTTATCAACGACATCCAATGTCCATGGTCAGGAAACCGTGACCATCTATTGATCACCGAGCTAGTCAACTAGAGGCTTACTAGGGACATGGTGTTGTCTATGTAGCCACACATGTGTTTGAGTTTCCTATCAATACAATTATAGCATGGATAATAAATGATTATCATGAACAAGGAAATATAATAATAACAACTAATTTATTATTGCCTCTAGGGCATATTTCCAACACATACTATATATCGAACAATCTCACATTTTATTTGAATTTGTGATAATGTGTGGTGTTTGCAACTCACATCTAAATAGTTGTAGGCGTAGGGGCGGGGCACCATACATTATGTGATAAACACATTATACATATGAGACATGGTTTAGATTATGATGATGGTACTATGATTTGAAATCAACATAAAGTGGATTCAGAAAATCGAGTTCGAGTTCATATACTACACATAGTTCATATCTAACTCGACAGTAATCATGTGGTGTGTTGTGAAGATAATATACAAATGATGTTTTAACTCCAGACTGTCTTTCGCTGCCTCAGATCTTCTTCCCCACAGCCGGTAACCATGACAACTGCATTACCATCATCAACCGAGCAGATGACCTCGAAGACTACACAGGTCCGCAAGAGAGGTCGCACTCTTTCGTGTCTGCTTACGTTATGCATCGCTTAATATTACATGCTACTTTATCGTCATGTTCACCGATTACACTCTGAGTCAGCTCCAAACTAATGCTCGAACTGGAGCTTTTAAGTGGTTGTGGGGAACATATCGGGGCCGCAACCAATAGTATCTATCTAATATATGGTTAATCTTTGGTGTCCACTATGAGTTTCATGTTGGGTGGGAAACAAACAGTAAAGAAGCCATTATCTATATTTCTTAACTGAAGCCATTATCTGTCTGCTATCATTGATTTTGGTGAAAGTGCTAGTTATCGACTAGAGGGGGTGACTATGCGATTTTTATGAAAGTCTTCAAAACTTGGAAGTTTCGAAGATAGACAATAGAAACGACCTAATTGATATGCAGCGGAAGATAAACTACAATAAGCAAACCATAGTCAAGTATGCAATGATGTGAAAGTACAGGACTAATAGCAGCTAAGTAGTAAGGATCAGGATGGAAGATAGTATGAAGCCAATCAACGATAGTAGTCAAGCAATGAAGTCAAACAGGTATGACAGATAGGCAATGACTTCACGAAGACAAACTCTAAGTAAAGGATGGGAAGGGATAGAACCAGTCACTTGTTGAAGACACAGGATTTGTTGGACCAATTCCAGTTGCTGTGACAACTGTACGTCTGGTTAGGGAGGCTAAGATTCAACTCAGAAGACCGTGTCTTCACCTTATTCCCCTTGAGCTAAGGACACCCAGTCCTCGCCCAATCACTCTGGTAAGTCTTCAAGGTAGACTTCCGAACCTTCACAGACTTCGTTCACCGGCAATTCACAATGACTCTTGGATGCTCAGAACGCGACGCCTAATCGGCTGGAGGATTCACAGTCCTCAAGTGTTATAAGTCTTCAGGTCACACAGACAGAAAGACTTCAGTGATGCCTAACACTCTTTGGCTCTGGGTGTTTGGGCTTGGTCCTCGCAAGGATTTCTCTCTCTCAAAGGCTTCGAGGTGTGTTGCTCTCTGTCGGTGTCAAAACCGGCGGATCTCGGGTAGGGGGTCCCGAACTGTGCGTCTAGGCGGATGGTAACAGGAGACAAGGGACACGATGTTTTTACCCAGGTTCGAGCCCTCTCGATGGAGGTAAAACCCTACTCTTGCTTGATTGATATTGATGATATGGGTAGTACAAGAGTGGATCTACCACGAGATCAAGGAGGCTAAACCCTAGAAACTAGCCTATGGTATGATTGTTGTAATGGTTGTTCGTCCTACGGACTAAAACCCTCCGGTTTATATAGACACCGGAGAGGGCTAGGGTTACACAGAGTCGGTTACAATGGTAGGAGATCTACATATCCGTATCGCCAAGCTTGCCTTCCACGCCAAGGAAAGTCCCATCCGGACACGGGACGAAGTCTTCAATCTTGTATCTTCATAGTCTTGGTGTCCGGCCGATGATGATAGTCCGGCCATCCGGACACCCCCTAGTCCAGGACTCCCTCAGTAGCCCCTGAACCAGGCTTCAATGACGATGAGTCCGGCACGCATATTGTTTGGCAATGCAAGGCGGGTTCCTCCTCCGAATAATTCATAGAAGATTGCGAACACCAGGATAGTGTCCGGCTCTACAAAATAAATTCCACATTCCATCGTAGAGAGAATAATATGTACACAAGTTCAATCTGCTGACGTATTTTGTGGCATGACATCATACCACCACCAAGCCTTTACTTGAATCGTTTTTTATTATACCACCTCAGCGCGTTTAGCGAAGCGGTTTCCTTGGCACGTCTTGTCGAAGCAGAGATCGTGTTCCCCTTATTCTGGGATTCCCATCAATAAGAACGTGGGTAACCTAACCGTGCCCGTTGCCACGCCTCCTCTATCGGAGGCGAGTCCCAAACGGTCATGGGGACGGCTCTTGGTATTCTCCCTCTTTATAATGGGACCAAGGCTCGTTTCTTTTCTTCAACCCTCAATCGAATCTTCCCCTCGCCCCGAGTTCCAACACCCAGAGCCTCAGATTCGAGCGCCTCGGACCTTCAACGATGTCCGGCTCCAACCTACAGGGCCGGTGGATGCCCTCCTCCATTACGGAAGAGGACGTGCAAAAGCTGAGAGAGGCCAAGTACCTGACTTACGAGATTTCGCATAGGTTGCCCGCCAAAGGGCAAGTCATTCCCACTCCCGAGCCCGGCGAAAGCGTCGTGTTCGTGTCCCACCTCCGTCGGGGTTTAGGCTTCCTGATGGATCCTTTTGTGAGAGGGCTCATGTTTTACTATGGGCTGGAATTCCACGACTTGGCTCCGGAGTCCATCCTCCATATCTCATCATTCATTGTCGTCTGTGAAGCCTTCCTCCGCACTACCCCTCACTTCGGCTTGTGGCTTAAAACCTTTAACGTGGAGCTGAAGATGATCGAGGAGCGTCAAGCAGAGTGCGGCGGGGTGGTTGTAAGCAGGAGGGCCGATGCTCCATGGCCCGAGGGCTCTTTCCAGGAGGAGCTCGGCCTGTGGCAACAGGAGTGGTTCTACATAACCGCTCCCAGGGGCAGCAGGCAGAAGCTGCCGCCCATCTTCCGCTCGGGTCCTCCATAGCGGCTGATGTCATGGGTCAGCCAAGGGCTCAACTGGGGGCCGTCAAAGGACGTACCCCTATTGCAGGGCCGGATTCAAGACCTCCAAGAGAGGGAGATCAATCTGGTCGTAGTGATGCAGGTTATGCTGATTCGGCGTCTTCTGCCCTGCAAGCGCCGCCCCCTCCGCCTGTGGGAATTCAATCCAGAGGAGCCGCGAGCTCTCCAACACTTCATGGGTACGACACCCGTGGAGATGTATAAATTGTTCTTCGGATCACAAGAGTTGTGTCCGGAATTGACCGAGGATTCCGGCCTAAGCTGCAATAGCCCGGATGCTTAGATAAGTGGCCCTGCGTCCGGACACACCGTTTGTTTGCGCCTTCTTGAATTTGCCTTTTAACCCATCGTCTCTCGAATAGGAGTGGATAGTGCAAGCGAATATGATACGGTGCCCGGCCCCCCTCCCGGAGACCGCGCCGGATGCCGTGCTGGTCAGGATGCTGAAGGTTGCGCCTTCAGAGGAAGGCGAAGGGGAGAACAGGGACACTACCGCCTCTACCAAGGAGGCTTTGGAGAAAGGGGGAATCGAGAATCCCTCCTTCCAAGGGGAGAAGAGGACCGCTTCTGAAAACCTGGAAGCCAAGGCCTTGAAGCGGGGGAAGAGATCTTCACCAGAGGGTCCTGCGTCCGGGGAGGCCCCGGCCGCACTATCTCCCCTAAGGAATCAGCCCTCCAGCGAGCCGTAAGTAGGAGAAAAAGGGGGGTTCTATAATAAGAGACATCCCTATGTTTGCCTCTGAGGATAACCGAAGTTTTTACCTTGTAGTTCGGATCTCCGTCCTTCTCAGATGAGCTCGTCTTCGGGGGACCTTCGTCCGGAGATGGTGGAGAGCGAGACGCCTCCGTCCACCGCACCATTGGGTAGGGCGGACGAACCTGATGTGTCATCGCGGAGGGTATCCCCGAGTCCGGCGGCGCCGGAGAGTTCGGCACCAGCTGGTGTGCGGCCGGGGGAGCTGAAGGATCTGCTTGAGAGGGCGTCTATCTCAGAAGGTCACCGTAAATTGATGAGTATGGTGATTGGAAGAATTTCGTCCGCCGAAGGCGGGTTGCATGATGCCATCAGAAGCTTGCTGGCGGGGTTTGAGGTACGTAAAAATGACATACCTTTTGACAGTTTTACACATAAAGTGCGCCCTGTATAGATAGTAGCCCCTGGGACTCGGTAGGTTGTCGAGAGCGACAGCGTGCCGAGGATCAAAATCGCAGGTATTGATTTTCGCCTTTCCTATGCAGGTGGCGGATAGTCTGGTGGCCAGCCGGACTGATGGAGTTGCCGAACTAAAGCGACAACTCGACATTGTGGATGCGGACATCGAGCTGGTAAATAAGCGACTTGACGAGTCACAAGGTAGGTTTTTTCTCCGTGGTCACCTAGTAAGGGAGCCGAAGCCCACTCCTTACAACATGTGTGCTCAATGCAGATGGTGCTGCTGCTATGGAGAGCCTTCGGGCAGAACTTGCTCGAGCCAAGGAGCAGGCTAGAAGGAGTGATGTGGCTGCCTCGAGGGTGGCTGAAGAGCTAGAAGCCGAAAGGGCTGCTCACTGCCAAAGCAGGGAGGAGATGGCCGAAATGGCCGTGAAGTTGAAAGATGTTGCCGACCGCTATGAGGTTCTTGAAAAAGAACGCCGAGTGGAGCAAGAACGCCTGAGGAAGGCCACCGCCGAAGCCAAGGATGCCCGTTCTGCAATGAGGGCTATAAAGGAGGAGTTGCGCCAGGCCGGAGATATTGTGGCTGGCAAGCCCTTTCTGCTGCGCAGGAGGTTTACAGATCCGAAGTACGCTCAGCTTGGCCAGCTGTGGGATCCGGAGGATCCTTATATGGACTTAGCGGCGAGTGCGGCGGATCCTGTTGTGCACTTCCGAAGTCAAAAGGATCACGAGACGGAAGAGCTTTTTTGGTCTCAATTCCATAGTCCGGAGCGTTCACTTCCACTGACCGATCGGTTGGCTGAATGGGCTGAGCTGAATAGATTGTCCGGACTTGCCATGATGGATATCGTGACTCATGTCTGGCCGGATAGGCCCAAGCCGAAGAGTTATTTTGGCTTATTGCAGCAATTCCTTGGGGCGGTGCCGCATATCAAGGCGATGAAGCGGTCGGCCTGCATAGAGGGTGCACGGATGGCCCTCGCCCGTGTGAAGACATACTGGACGGAGATGGATGCCACCGCTATTGCGACCCAGGGTTCGGACGAGAGTCGGTTACCCGCCGAGCACTATTTTGGGGAAGTTCTGCGTGGTGCTCGTGTAATAGAGTCGCAGTGCTCAAAAAATGTCATGTTCAAATTAACTTTATGGTTTGTAAAACGATGTTTATAATATAAGCGCTTTTTGTACTTGTGCGTTCAAGTATTGAAATATCTCCTGTGCGGCCGTTAATGTATACTTGTGTATAACCTGAAAGATGGCAGTCTTCGGCTTCAGCCCCCACGCACATGGTGCGGCGGTGTTTGCGAAATAGCGCATTTTCACACTTAATCCAACGTCTTGGTCCTGTGAAGGAGGTGGTAGCATAGCAAACGAGGCAACCGGACTATGATGCTTTATCACTTTCACTTAGCCATAGGAGTTCGAAGGTGGGGCTACGATATAGCCCCTAGGGGCACCGCGCTCTCCGGATTTGGGGCGCGTGTGTGCCTGACCGGGAAGCGGTCCTTCTTCAAAGCGGAGGAATTCTAAACATTCCGGAGGTCGATCGAGTGGTTGACCAGTCTCTCACTACATCATGACAGTCAGTTTTCTGCTTTCTCTACTGAGGTGCTCACTCGGCCGAACCGGGGCACAATCGCAGTAGTTCTCCTGGTGCCACGTTAGCCGATGAGAAGAATGTAAGGCAGCAAAAGACAGGAGACGAGCAAACCCAACATTGGACCAAAGACATGATTCGGAGCTGATGCACATAAGGCCTAACTCGAGACGCCGAACACTCCCTGAGGTGTTCGGTCTTTATGATGACGGGCAGATCAATGCCCTAAGCCCCTAGTGTCTAGTTACACGCAAGGTCCTCTGACGCGGCCGATGCCAAAACGTCAGCCTCCTCTCTGGTTATGATGAGCAACCAGGGGATGTATAGTAACAAGAGACAGTAAAAAAGGTTTACCCAGGGTCTTAATCTGAAAAGAATCCTTGTAACGGGTCCCTACTGCACGTCTGCGCCTGTGTCTCCGTTGTGCTGTATCCTGGACGGGTGTAACACGTTGTTCATCTGCAAAAGAGAGGAACTTAGTTTGAAAAGAAATCGTGTGAAAAATGTATTTAAAACAGAGCATGAATAAATGAATAAAGTTGAGCTTTTATTGGCTCCTTATTGCTCATACGCACAGCCCCTTGTGAAGGGGTGTGCGGCTAGGGAGCCCCTAGTTTATTTATGCCGGACTCGTCTAGCCGTGTCCGGGCCTTGAACGACCTTTTAATGAGATGATGTCGCGTGGACCGGGCATTTTAAGTGTCAGAGACGCGTAGTGTGGTATTGCGTTAAAGCGGACAAAAGCTTCACGTCCCAATAGTGCTTGATGGCTACTTTTGAATGGGACAACATGAAAGATTAGCTTTTCACGTCGGAAGTTGCCGGGTGACCCGAACACAACTTCTTTGAAGGAAGGAGCCCGTGCACTTGGCGTAAGGGCCTGGCGTCACTCCTTTGAAGGAAGTGCGGCTATGGCGAATTATAGTAAGGTCTATCCCCAACTTGTGGATTTTGTCCGGATATAGTAGGTTTAAATCGCTGCCACTATCCATTAGGACTTGTGTAAATTGTAGTCCGTCGATTATAGGATCCAATATTAGAGCAGTCCATCCTGTGTTTCGAATACTTCTGAAATAGTCCAGGTGGTCGAAAGTAATTGGTTTTGACATCCAATCTCGAGGTTCCACTGGGGTGGACCGTGCGACACCTACTTTGGCGGGTGCCGCACTGTTGTTCCGTATTATCACCTGAAGTGAGTTTACTGTTTTGACTTCTTGTGGGAAAGTCTTTTGTTTTCCGGTGCTCTGCTGGTGGGGTTCGTCGTCATCCTCGCTTGGCGCGTCGAGCCCCTTGTGTTCGGCGTTGAGTCGGCCGGACTGTTTGAAGACCCAACAATCCCGGTGGGTGTGGTTTGCAGGCTTCCCGGAGGTACTGTGGATTTGACATATCCGATCCAAAATTTTGTTTAGGTTGGATAGCTCGTCACTGTTGTCCTTAAGAGGCAGTGTTTTATTGTTCGGATGCGAGCTTTTGAATCCGGCGTTGACCGTCGTGTTCTTCGGGCTTTTTTCTTTATTTCGGCACTGGTCCTTCCTGCGCCGTGATTTTCCGTTTCCATCTCTAATCTCGGATGTACTCGGGTCGCCGGTGCTGCATCTTGCTAGCCAGCTGTCTTCCCCCGCGCAAAAGCAGGTCATGAGGCTTGTTAGCGTGGCTATTGTTCTTGGCTTTTCCTGGCCGAGATGTCTGGCGAGCCATTCATCTCGGATGTTATGTTTAAAAGCTGCTAATGCTTCGGCGTCCGGACAGTCGACTATTTGGTTCTTTTTGGTGAGGAACCTGTTCCAGAATAGGCACACTAATTCTCCGGGCTGTTGGGTTATGTGACTTAAATCGTCTGCATCCGGAGGGCGGACATAAGTCCCCTGAAAATTTGCTCTAAACGCGTCCTCGAGCTCTTCCCAACTTCCAATAGTATTTTCTGGGAGGCTTTTGAGCCAATGCTGAGCTGGCCCTTTGAGCTTGAGGGGCAGATATTTTATGGCGTGGAGATCGTCTCCTCTAGGCATATGTATGTGCAGGATGTAATCCTCAATCCAGACTCCGGGGTCTGTTGTTCCGTCATATGCCTCTATGTTTATGGGCTTGAACCCTGCTGGAAATTCGTGATCCAGCACATCATCGGTGAAACATAGTGGGTGTGCGGCGCCCCTGTATTTGGGTGTGCCGTTGTCTTCGAACACTCGGCGTGTTGTGTTACTTCCTAGGGCCCTCTTTTTTGGCCCATAAATGGACCTGACCAGGCCATCTGTTTTGCAAGGATGATGTGCCGGCTTGTATGCGGCGCTGCTTGTCGCTCTTGGCCTGTTATCTTGCCGTCTATCCAGCCAAGTGGCGTCCTTGCTTTTTGACTATGGGGGCTCCACGGCCTCTTCGTCGAATTCGGGCAGCAGCTTGCGCTTCGGGTAGCTCTTTGTTTGGTGGCTGTTGCCGTATTTGTCCGCGGTCTTGAGTACTTTGCTCCATCTCATTCTAAGTATGTCTTCCATTATTTTGAGCTTCCGTTTCTGCTTCTTCAGACTTCTTGCAGTGGCGACAAGCCTTTTGTGAAGGTTCTTATGCTCCGGTGGTGTGTCCGGCATGAGATCGTCTGGACTATTGTTTTCGCAGGGGATGGATTGATTGTCCGATACATCCTGTTCGGATGGTTGCTTGGTTGCCTGTTTGTCGCCCACTGGTTTTCCCTGCTCTATGACTGGGTCATTATGAGTGCAGTTGTTGTCGAGGCGGGACTTAGGGCGGCGCTTGCGTCGCCGCTTTGGTTGTTTTTCGGGGGAATTATCCTTTGCCGCGTCCCGTTGTTCCTCCTTATCGCTTCCTTTTGGGGTGTCCACCATGTATATGTGATGAGTTGAGGTGGTCTTCCAGTGCCCCGTAGGCGCTGGTTCTTGATCATCTCCGGCATCGTCGTCCATACCGTCGATGTCTTCGGAGTCGTAGTCTAGCATGTTGGTTAGATCGTCGACAGTGGCTACAAAGTGGGTGGTGGGTGGGCTTTGAATTTCTTCGTCGTCCGCATCCCAACCATCTTGACCGCAGTCCAGCCAGGGCTCTCCTGATAACGAGAGATGCTTTAGCGAATTCAGGATGTCGCCAAAGGGTGAGTGCTGAAAGATGTCCGCAACGGTGAACTCCAAGATCGGCGCCCAATCGGATTCGATTGTCAGGGGCGCAGGAGGTTGGGAGTCCGGCAAGGAGTCCCGCACCTCGGAGTCACGAGCTTTGCAAGGTACAAGGTCGGTATTCGGCTCCATCGCCGTAGAAGTTGTAGCACCCGAGGCGGTGTCCAGCCACCTGTCCTCGATCTGCGCGGTCGGCTCTGAACCAGGGGTCGGAGCGGACTCATGTGCGGCTTCCAGGGCACTGTCTGGCAGCAGAGCTAAATCATGCCCGTCGTGATAGTGCGGCACGCTTGGCTGTGGCTCGAATCCATCGAAGATCAAGTCTCCGCAGATGTCGACTGTGAAGTTTAAGCTTCCAAACCTGACCTGATGGCCAGGGGCGTAGCTTTCGATCTGCTCTAGATGGCCAAGCGAATTGGCCCGTAGTGCGAAGCCGCCGAACACGAAGATCTGTCCGGGGAGAAAAGTCTCACCCTGGACTGCGTTGTTGTTGATTGAAGAAGCCATCAAGCCTATCGGTGACGACACAGAGGAACTCTCAATGAAAGCACCAATGTCGGTGTCAAAACCGGCGGATCTCGGGTAGGGGGTCCCGAACTGTGCTTCTAGGCGGATGGTAACAGGAGACAAGGGACACGATGTTTTTACCCAGGTTCGGGCCCTCTCGATGGAGGTAAAACCCTACTCCTGCTTGATTGATATTGATGATATGGGTAGTACAAGAGTGGATCTACCACGAGATCAAGGAGGCTAAACCCTAGCAACTAGCCTATGGTATGATTGTTGTAATGGTTGTTCGTCCTACGGACTAAAACCCTCCGGTTTATATAGACACTGGAGAGGGCTAGGGTTACAGAGAGTCGGTTACAATGGTAGGAGATCTACATATCCGTATCACCAAGCTTGCCTTCCACGCCAAGGAAAGTCCCATCCGGACATGGGACGAAGTCTTCAATCTTGTATCTTCATAGTCTTGGAGTCCGGCCGATGATGATAGTCCGGCCATCCGGACACCCCCTAGTCTAGGACTCCCTCACTCTCAAACGACAAAAGCCGTGCACTAACTCTGAGCAGCCACCAATTTTTGGTGTAGGGGGTGGGCTATTTATAGCCACTGGGCAACCCGACCTAATATGTCCGAAATGACCCTGGGTCACTAAGGAACTGACACGTGTTCCAACGGTCAGATTTCAAACACACACGGCAACTTTACTTGGGCTACAAGCAAAGTTGACTCATCCAGCTCTGGATAAGATTTGCTCTCATTGTCTTCGCTCGAAGACATAGGATTTGGGTTGAGCATCACTTCAGTCATTCTGACTTTGTTCACTTGGACCCCACTTAACAGTACGATGGTTCCTATGACTCAACAAAGAAGAAAAAGGAAACAGCAAAACACACAGTATTCATGCTCCATAGTCTTCACTCAATGTCTTCTCATGTCATAGTCTTCAATATGAATATCTTCACATTCCACCATTGTCTTCAATGTCTTCATACATTTTTAGGGGTCATCTCCGGTAGATAAACCGAATCAATAAGGGACACTACCTGCGTTATCCTGCAATTCTCACAAACGCATTAGTCCCTCAACCAACTTTGTCGTCAATCCTCCAAAACCAACTATGGTGGCACTAGATGCACTTACAATCTCCCCCTTTTTGGTGATTGATGACAAACTGGTTGAGGTTTTCAACGGGGATAAAGTATGTGAAATTGTAAAGGATAGGGTATTGTCTTCATAATTAGCAAGGGCTCCCCCTGAAGATGTACATATAAGTAATTTGCTTTTGAAATGCAAATGCACATGGCAGGTTGTACTTGTGGAGATCCTTTTCAACTTATGAAGATAATTCATCATGCATGAAATGATATAGCAAATAGAATGACATGCATAATGAAAAATGGACGTCTGTAGAATGATCTAAGTGCGGAAGTTATCATCGCACATGCGGAATTTATCATCGCATCACAGTAAAGAAAATAAGTAGCAGACGATCATCGAGTTTAAGTGTTACAACTCAAAGAACCAAATGTTTCAAAAGCGAGAGTTGTAAACACGAGGCAAAATATAAAGCAACCGCCCATATGAACCCGCTTGAAGACTATCAAACCCATATGCTTCTCCCCCTTTTGTCAGTAAGGACCAAAAAGGTTTGAAGACATAGAGAATCTACTCGTCCTCATGAGTAGGTGAAGCAGCAGGGTTGTCGTTGTTGTTTGGCGGTGCAGACGTACTTGGTGCAGTGTCGATGTGTGCAGAAGTAGGGGGCGGTGAAGTAGCATCATCTTCATCATCGATCACTCTGGCATTCACAGTTGCCGCGGAGGAAGAATAGTCAGAGTCTTCAAGGGATGGAGTTCGACATAGGACACCAGTCCGTGGAGGAGTGGAGTCAAACTTGAATCTTTCAATGAAGCCATCGTCTTGAAGATCTGCTTCAGCACTGAGCAGCGTCAAACTCTTCCATGATCGCCGAAAAGTCTTGTGTGCGACAAATGCATTCTTGGTGGCAAGATTTCGAATGTGATTGACATCCACCAAGAGGCTTTGCATCTGTCTCTTGAGCCAAAAGTGATGCTTATCTTGTTTCTGATGAAGTGCCACAAGAAGTTCTCGGTCATTGAGAACGCGAGAGCGCTTCTGAGGCCTTTGGGCAATGGTGCTTTCAGTAGCTTCAGTTTGCGCACGATGAGGCAGATGAGTGTTCCCAGCCATTGGATAGATACGTGTTACTGCTTGGACGCCTTCAATGGGTTGAGTGAAGCTTTGGTGCTCGACATTTTGAAGACAGAGAGGCTTCTTGGCAAGCTCAGAGTATATGGCTTCAACTGACATATCAACCTCTGGTAGAAAGATCAGATGGTTGCGAGCAGAGGGTTGATAGTTGACAGAGGAATGTCGCTTGATGAGGCGCATGACCCATGGAGCATAGAATTTCAGGCCAATAAGGTCAGATCCAGACGCAGCAAGTTGTCGAATGAAGAATTCCTGGGAATTCAAGCTAATGCCATTGAGGATGTAAAAGACCAATGTCTTCATGGCTCCTTCAAGTTTGGACGCTGATGAATGCCCTTTGATAGGCCATAGAGTTCGCCTGATGATGTGATATATTGTGCGAGGCAGATACTCAAGGTCATCAACAAAGAACTCTGTTGGGTATTCAGCGTCAGAAGGCAAAGGCTTCATCATGCTCAACATCTGGCTCATGTTGGGTTCTGGCTTATGGAAGATGCTCTCCAGTGCATTGCGGTGTAGTTGACAATCAGGTTCATATAGCTCTCCGGGAGTGGGTAGGCCTGTAAGCTCAATGACATCAAGAGCTTTGGCTTCATGATGAACATTTCCTGTCATCCACTCGAGAACCCATGTCTTGATATCCCTGTTGTAGCCGCGAATGTGGAGGGTAGCATAGAATTGAAGCAAGAGTTCCTCATTCCAATGTTCTTTGTCTGTCACAAAGTTGAGCAGACCGGCATCACGAAAACAGTCAAGTGCTTCTTCTAAGCATGGCAGTCCAGCAATGGCTTCAGTGTCGAGGCGCATATGAGGGAAAATGCGCACTTGATCATACAGAACGCAGGAGTAATAGCTTCTCTGCTGATAGCTCCAGAACCGATCAGATGATATTCTTGGCTTTGTGTAGGGGCTCTTTGCGCTGTCAAAGAAGGTGTTGTGGCTTTTGAAGCCATTTGCATTGAAGGACCCTGTAGAGTTTGTAGTGCCTGGGAACCTTGGCAGTGTTGGCTTTGGTTTCTGGACCTGAGGCCTATTCTCAACATGATAATCAAACTGAGGACTAGAGGCAGTAGGCGGAGGGACCAGAATGGGCCATCGGACAGTGATTAGCTGACCATGATTGTATGCTTGCTCAATTGTATAGGGCCTTGGTGGCGGAACAGGAGCAGTGGCAACAGCTGAGGCCTCAGGCTGCATAACAGGTGCTTCAGGAGCAGTTGCCTCATTGGCTTCTGGCACACTGGTTGGTGCAAGCTCCACATTAGCTTCAGCCATGACTACGTCATTGGCTTCATTTGCGTTGGTGGTGGCAGCTTCAAGATTTTCAACCTCCACTTGATGAGCTGGACGGTCGGGCACTGGCACGTTCACATCAGGAACAGCTTCTGCAGTACTGGGGGAGTAGGGACACGTACATCTTCTTGATTGTCATCGGCTGATGCAGCCGGATTGTCTTCAGTAGTTTGGGCTTCAGACACGGAGACGTTCACAGTTGGAGTGGCTTCAGGAAACACTTGACGTGCAACAGGTTGGTGATGCACTTCTCCTTCTGGAACACTCGAAAGAGGGACTTGAGGCCTTTGTCCTTTGCGAAGCCTGCGGAATGCTGGCAACGCCTTTGGAGATGGAGTTGGCTGGGCCTCAAAGTCTTCTTCTTCTTCTTGCACAGGTGGTGTGACTTGTGGTTGTTGTTGGGGAGTACTTGGGGAGTCTTGTTGCTGTGCGTGATCAGCCCATGATGCATCCTAAGCAATTGGCTTCAGAGGACGACCAATGCTGATGAGTTCGCTGTTCGTAAGAACATGCGATGATACCAGGCAGTGTTCGATCTGAGGAAGAACTTCATCATCTTCAACATTGTCATGGTGACCAATGTCTTCAGCAGCGGTGGGTTCAACTGCTGGAATGTCTTCAGCTTCACGAGCCTCTGTGGAAGCAGGCTCATGAACTATCATCTGTCATTCTTGATGTTCAGATGCAAGGCGAACCACTGAGATAGGTTCAACAACTAAGGGCTCTGTGGGAGCAGCCCGATTCTTCTTGGTTTTGCACTTCTTATTGGAGGGAGCAGCATCAGAGGCTTCAGTATTCTTCCTTTTTCTGGCTTCAGCCTCGGCAGCCCTTGTCTTCTTCTGTTCTGAAGCGGTTGACATGACCTTTGGCTTCGAACTAGTCATGCTGCTTGGTAAAATAATGCGAGGTGCTTCCTGCCATGAAGGTGCAGATTGAGCAGTTGATAGCTTCTTCTTCTTTGCAGCCATTCTGGGGTCAATGCCAGGACGGCCAAGAGACTTGCACTTCTCAGCCTCATTGTAGGCCAGCACACACTTGTCAGCCAAACTCTTCATTCCGTCACGGAGCCCTGAGCTTCTTCGCGCTTATTGAGAAAGGCTTCTTTAAGATCGTGCAGCATGACCTTGAAGTTTCTGACATCTTGCACAGCTTTGCCACATGCTTCTTGAACTGAGCTTTCTCATAATCAATCTTGTTCTTCAGCTCAACGATGCACTGAGCGAGAGCTAGCTAAGAAGCAATGGCGCCATTGATGGAGACGCTGAGGCCAATGGGAAGCTGCAGATCTTCAAAGCTGAGATTTGGGGTGTCAAACCACTCATCAATGAAGTTATGGATGATTGCCACATTGAAGAGAGGCAAGTTATTGAAGATCTCTGCTTCTTCCTTGCTCTTGATCAGTTGCTCAAGGGCATCATCTGCAAGATCTTCATTGCTGGATAGATCAATGGGTTCTTCTCGCAGAATGGTAGCAGGAGTCAAGGTTTGATCAGTATGCTTGACGATTTTCTTTTTCTTCTCCGACCTCTTGGAGATACGTGATAGATCTTCAGACTGCACACTGTCTTCAGGAGGTGCAGTGGCCAGTGGCTTCGCACGTGAAGCTTTTGGAGGAGCATCTGATCTTGAAGCCTTAGCCTTCTTTAGCTTCTGCGGCTTTGGAGGAGGAGCTGGGGCTTCATCAGTGTCAGCATCATTATCAGAGTGATCTACTTTGGCACCTTGGACCAAGATGTAGGTGATGAGGCCATCAAGGTTGGAGAAGGGGCCGATGACATTGGGTTCTGCATCACGTGAGCTGTTAGCACGGGGAGCAGAGGGACCAGGGTTAAGTCTAATCCCAATGACTTCTTGTTTTCCTTGGCCAATGCCTTTGTGTGCTGGAAGTTGCGCTTGAAGAGAGTATCGTCACGACACCAAAGTAATGATGATGGGTCGGCATTCTCAGGCTGAGGTCCATGGACCATACAAGGATAGAAACCCTGTGCAATAGCTTCATCTCTGTTCTTGGGTTGGAGGCCTCGATAGAGAATATCACCTCAAGGACTTTTGATAGAATTCTTCTCTGCATATTCCTGGGTCACAAACTTGTACTTGAACCATTCTTCAGCCCAATAGCGTCGAATCCATTGGATTCGTGTCTTGCACTGATGATAATTCTCTTCAGGATCTGTCTTGTAGAGCTCTGCTAGGTCATCAGCCAGATCTTTTGATGTTCCCCCACGACGCTGTCTGCCACCCTTCCTTACAGATTTCTCTGCAGCCATGAACTTCAAACTGAATGACTTCAATATGTTCAAAGGCTTCAAAGACTTTCGCTTGCTGGTCAAACAGGAACTGGCTTTGGGAGAGTTAATGTGATGATGTAAGAATTCTGCAAACGAATGCAGACTATGAGAACCAAGGGATTCTCCCACGGACATGTACCTGTGACAGCATTAGAGATGCGAGGGATGGGGAAGAGGTCATATGCATTCTCGGAAGATTTTGAAGATAAATCAGTTTGAAGACATTGACCTCATAATGCGAAGACATTCACTTATATGTTGAGAGTTGGTTCCAGATTTGTACGAATCCGTGAATAAGTACAAGTGAGGAATCAAACTAGATATGAAGTTTAATTGAATAGACTAGGCAGTAGGAGATGCAGACAGAATAGATCTAACATTGTGTAGGCAGAAACCACTTTTGGTAGATAGGATGAATCTTTGAAGATCAAAAAGACAGTAAAAATAGAGTTATATTTACCACACGAAGAACTGCTAGATGGGATGAACAGGAGACCGAGCAGTTCAGTCCACCGTGCCCTAACTTGGCGACGGAGGACACCTACGGCGACAGCGGAGAGGACGATGTCCGCGGCCGGCGTGAGGACGGCGTCGGAGAAGTCGTGGCAGCTAAGCGCTTCGTCGCCGGCGTCGTCGAGAGCTAGCAGTGGCGCTAGGGTTTTGACGAGGCAGAGAGGTGGAAGAAGGTTTTCTTTACCGCAGGGGACATGTATTTGTAAGGAAGTGTGCAACACAGCGCAATTACGCAGGTGCCCCTGGCGGTTCACATCTGAGGGGCACGTGGCAAGCATGCAACATACTCAGAGTTGTCCCACGTTCCCACGCCCGCCAGGCATGTCGGATGGTTGTTCCGGCTTCTTCGGATATAGAAAATAAAGATGAGTCATTTAAATCAGACTTAATGTTTGTCTCTGTGTCTTCTGCTGACTAGGACGCAGAGAAGACATTCGACAGTTTCAATAGAATGCATATGATTTGGACAGATAGAGTTTGAGATAGAAAGCATAGAGAGATTAGGGTCTGATCACATTCACTTAGTTCAAAAGATTCAAATAGGAAGACATAGCTATAAGTGAATGCTGTAGAGGATAGAACACTAGTATATATATATATATATATATATATATATATATCAGAAAGCAATCAAGTCATCATAATGAAGAAAATCATGAAGATAAATTGAAACTGAAGAAAACCAAATGTGAAGTCATTGCAAAAATAACGCCATTGGTGAAACACTTCAAACAAAGAAATTTGGTGGTGGCGTTACCCACCGTATAGGAAGTATTAGACCCAGACACGGTGCACAATTATTGTGGCGCTCCGAAGTCATATTCCATGTTAATGTATTCACACTCAGAGTGTAAGTCTTCATTGATTGAAGATATACATTACTTCGTGTGTTGCACATCTAAGTCATCAACATGCATAAGTGTTAGGATGTGTGCCTGATCACAGGACATTTGAGGGTTCCAAGATATTTAGCTCACACCGTAACTTGCAAAAACTTTTCTCATCCAAGGGCTTTGTGAAGATATCTGCAAGTTGCTCTTCAGTGTTGACGTGAATGATGTCAATATCTTTCTTCATGACATGATCTTTGAGAAAGTGATGACGAATTTCAATGTGCTTTGTCTTTGAGTGCTGGACTGGATTGTTGGCTATCTTGATGGCACTTTCATTGTCGCAGAAGAGAGGTACTTGTTTCAGATTGATGCCATAGTCCTTGAGAGTTTGCTTCATCCATAGAAGCTGAGCGCAACAAGATCCAGCAGCAATGTATTCAGATTCAGCAGTTGAGAGTGATACACAGTTCTGCTTCTTTGAAGACCAATAGACAAGTGATCGACCCAGAAAGTGACATGTGCCTGATGTAGACTTGCGATCCACCTTGTCACCAGCATAATCAGCATCCGAGAATCCAACCAAATCAAATTTTGAGCCCTTTGGATACCATAATCCGAGTGTTGGGGTGTAAGCCAAATATCGAAGGATTCGCTTCACAGCTAAGTGATGTGATTCCTTTGGTGCCGCTTGGAATCGAGCACACATGCAAACACTAAGCATAATATCTGCCCTAGATGCACATAGATAGAGTAAGAACCAATCATGGAGCGGTATACCTTTTGATCGAACTCTTTACCATTGTCGTCGGGACCAAGATGGTGTTTGGCTGGCATTGGCGTCGTGTAACCTTTGCAATCTTCCATTCCAAACTTCTTCAGACAATCTTTGAGGTATTTTTCTTGAGATATGAATATGCCATTCCTGTGCTGACGAATTTCAAGACCAAGGAAGAATTTCAGCTCACCCATCATGGACATCTGATATTCCTCTTGCATCATGTATCCAAACCCATCACTATACTTCTGGTTAGTGCAGCCGAAGATAATGTCATCCACATATATTTGACACACAAATAGTTCACCGTCATATGTCTTCGTGAAGAGTGTAGGATCGAGGGATCCTGGTTTGAAGCCTTTGCTCTTCAAGAAGTCTTTGATAGTATCATACCAAGCGCGAGGTGCTTGTTTGAGGCCATAGTGTGCTTTGTTTAGCTTGTACACCATATCAGGATGTTTTGGATCTTCAAAGCCAGGTGGTTCAGCAACATATACTTCTTCTTCAATTTTGCCGTTGAGAAATGCACTCTTCACATCCATTTGATATAGCAAGATGTTGTGATGGTTTGCATAGGCTAGCAGTATGCGAATAGCTTTAAGCCTAGCAACAGGAGAAAATGTTTCATCGAAGTCAATTCCTTCAACTTGAGTATATCCTTGAGCCACAAGACGTGCTTTGTTTCCGACGACTTGACCATGTTCATCTTGCTTGTTTCGATATATCCATTTTGTGCCAATAATGTTATGCTTGCGAGGTTCAGGTCGCTTGACAAGTTCCCAAACATTGTTCAGCTTGAACTGTTAAAGTTCTTCTTGCATAGCTTGAATCCATTCAAGTTCCATAAAGGCTTCAACAACTTTCTTGGGTTCTGATATTGACACGAATGAAAAATGCCCACAGAAATTTGCTAATTGTGTTGCTCTTGAGCGAGTGAGTGGACCAGGAGCATTGATGCTGTCAATTATCTTCTCAATTTGTACTTCATTTGCAACACGAGGATGAACTGGACGAAGACTTTGCTCTTGATAATCATTGTCATCATTGGGAGGATTGTCTTCGGTCTGAGCATTGTCTTCAGGTTGGTTAGGTGCAGAAATGATAAGTTCCTCTTCAGGCTGTGCTTCAGAAGGCATGATTTCACCAGTTCCCATCAGCTTGATAGATTCGCTGGGCGGAGCTTCATCTAGTGTACTTGGCAGGAGTTCTCTTTGTGGACCATTTCTTTCATCAAATCTCATGTCCACAGTTTCGAGATTTTGTAGTGATAGAGGTTGAAGACTCTGTAGGAGTGCGAGTCCTTTCCATAGCCAAGCATGAAGCCTTCATGAGCTTTAGGTGCAAATTTTGACTTGTGATGGGGATCCTTGATCCAGCACCTAGCTCCAAATACTCTGAAGTAACTGACATTTGACTTCTTGCACGTAAGGAGCTCATAGGATGTTTTGTTCAGAAGCTTATGGATGTAGACACGGTTGATGATGTGACATGCTGTATCAATAGCTTCAGGCCAGAACTTTCTTGGTGTCTTGTATTCGTCGAGCATTGTTCGAGCCATATCAATGAGGGTTCTGTTCTTGCGCTCAACGATGCTATTTTGCTGAGGTGTGTATGGAGCAGAGAACTCATGAGTGATTCCCATTGTATCCACATAAAGATCAAGTCCGGTGTTCTTGAATTTAGTGCCATTGTCACTTCTGATATGCTTGATCTTCACGCCATAATTGTTCATTGCTTGATTGGCGAAGCGTCTGAAGACATCTTGCACTTCAGTCTTGTAGAGAATTATGTGCACCCATGTGTATCTTGAGTAGTCATCAACAATGACGAAGCCATAGAGACAAGCAGTTGTGGTGAGGGTTGAGTAGTGAGTAGGTCCAAATAAGTCCATGTGTAACAGCTCGAAGGGGTGAGATGTCGTCATGCTTGTCTTCGAGGGATGCTTTGCCCTAGTCATCTTTCCAGCTTCGCAGGCACCACACAGATGATCCTTCTTGAACTTGACACCCTCGATGCCTATGACATGCTTCTTATTGACGAGTGTGTGTAAGTTCCTCATGCCAGCATGCCCCAGCCTCCGATGCCAGAGCCAGTATTCTGAAGCTTTTGCGAGAAGACATACGGCAAGCTGTGGACCTGCTGAGAAATCTACCATGTATAGATCATCTTTTCGATACCCTTCAAAGACTAGAGACTTGTCAGATTCCATTAGTACAAGCAACGATATTTTCCGAATAGCACAATCATGTTCAAGTCACAAAGCATTGAGACAGACATTAAGTTGAAACCAAGGGATTCAACAAGCATCACTTTATCCATGTGTTGATCCTTTGAGATTGCAACTCTACCTAGACCCAATGCCTTGCTTTTACCAGTGTCAGCAAATGTGATGTGACTCTTGTCAGATGGACGTAAGGTTGAGTCCATAAGAAGACTTCGATCACCAGTCATATGATTTGTGCATCCGCTGTCCATAATCCATTCTGAAGCTTTTGGTGACAAACCCTATAGTACAGTTAGAAGGATAGGCTTCACAAGGAGTGTTGTGAAGCATAAGCATTTGACACATACAGGGATTGTCATAGCTTAGATCAAGGTTAGGACTCATAGTATGACTGGTAAGCGATTCAGATGTGAAATATATAATAAAACATTTTATCATGCGTCCTTAATGTGTTTTAGGTCCCCAGCAATAGCATCGGACGCCTTTGATTGCAGGCTGGAGACCTTTCTCTGCAAAAGAAAGTTAATTCTTCTTCACCACCCACATTTTCAGGGGTGGCTTTGAAGCAATGAGTCTATGTGCAGCATCTGAGAATTTTGGCTTTGGAGCCCTAGCAAATAGCCTTGCAGGAGATGAATGATACTCATATGAATAAGCAGAAAAGTTCTTAGTTCTATGAACATAGCGGTTTGAAGACACACGCTCATATTCCCTGCAAAACATTGGCGTTAGGGTAACTCAGGTGAGTCCTGTATCTGTATGAAGCCTTTGGGCCATATGAAGCCATAGGTCTGGGGTTTGTCTTCTTCCTTGTTGGTGTCATGATAACATTCACAGGAAGATTCTCAATGCACTGCTTAGGTACCCAGATCTTCTTCGTAGGTGGTCCATTCCTGTAGTTAGTACCAATATACCTGGCAAACACTTCACCATTCTGATTCTTGAACAGCTTATAGTTTCCATCAAAGGATTCATCAATGATAATAGGATTAGCACAGGTAAAGCCAGATAAGGTGGATGGATCCACTGAAGGTTCCTTTGCAGCAACCCATGTGGTCTTGGGATACTGCTCAGGCTTCCAGTAGGAGCCATCAACATTCATTTTCCTCTCAAACCCAACACCCTCTTTCCTATGGTTTCGGTTCAGAATCTGCTTTTTGAGGACATCGCAGAGTGTCTGATGTCCTTTCAGACTTTTATACATCCCTGTTTCAAGCAATGTCTTCAACCTAGCATTTTCATCAGCAATAGTAGTGGTATCCTCCGCAGAGGGGTTAGTAACCACATCAGTAGGTGAAGACAATGTAACAGTAGCAGCAGTGGAACATTCAGCGACAGATGTAGCGTTATCACGCTCAATGCATTTTAGACATGGTGGTTCAAATCCATCTTGAGCGGGACTGATCTATTGAGTGCGAAGTGACTCATTCTCTTTTTGAAGATCTTCATGAGCCGCTCTCAATTTCTCAAGCTCTTGCTTCCTTTGAAGATAATCATAGGAGAGCTTTTCATAAGTGGTTGAGAGTGTTTCATGACGACTTTCAAGTTCTTGGTACTTAGCATGAAGATTTTTTATATCTTCAACTAAGGACTGTGAACGTGTCATTTCCGCGTCCAACAGGTCATCGCTTTTGTCTAATAGTTTTTGAGTATGTTCCATAGCCTTTTGTTGTTCAGTTGCAATTTTAGCAAGTGTTTTGTAGCTGGGTTTGGATTCACAATCAGAGTCATCTTCACTTGATGTTTGAAAGTAAGCATCACGTGATTTTACCTTGGCACCACGTGCCATGAAGAAGAAGGTGGGAGTAGGATCATCTTCGTCATTAGCTTCAGCGTTGGTGTGGAAGTCATTGTCTTCAGTGTTGAAGATGGACTTGGCAACATAGGCTGTGGCTAGAGCTAGACTTGCAACGCCAGGGTCGGACTCCTCTTCAGACTCCACCTCCGCCTCCTCAGAGGCAGACTCCTCCTCTGAATCCATTTCCTTGCCAACAAAGGCACGAGCCTTGCCAGATGAGCTCTTCTTGTGTGATGAAGACTTGGAAGATGACTTAGAGGAAGACTTTGGGGATTTCTTCTTCTTCTTGTCATCAGAATCATATTCCTTGCTCTTCTTCTTCTTCTTCTCATTCTCCCACTGTGGACACTCAGATATGTAGTGACCAGGTTTCTTGCACTTGTGGCAGGTTCTCTTCTTGTGGTCATGGGTGGAAGCTTCATCATTCCTTGAGCTGGATCGTGAAGACTTTCTGAAGCCTTTCTTCTTGGTGAATTTCTGGAACTTCTTCACAAGCATAGCAAGTTCCTTTCCAATGTCTTCAGGATCATCAGAACTGCAGTCAGATTCTTCTTCAGATGAGGAAACAACTTTTGCCTTCAAAGCGCGAGTTCGGCCATAGTTGGGACCATAGATATCTCTTTTCTCAGAAAGCTGGAACTCATGTGTGTTGAGCCTCTCAAGTATATCAGAGGGATCGAGTGTCTTGAAGTCAGGACGTTCTTGTATCATGAGGGCAAGGGTGTCAAAGGAGCTATCAAGAGATCTCAGTAGTGTCTTGACGATTTCATTCTTGGTAATCTCAGTTGCGCCGAGAGCTTGAAGCTCATTTGTGATGTCAGTGAGGCGATCGAATGTGAGCTGGACATTTTCATTGTCGTTTCTCTTGAAGCGGTTGAAGAGGTTGTGAAGAACATTGATCCTTTGATCTCTCTGGGTTGAAACGCCTTCGTTGACCTTGGATAGCCAGTCCCAGACTAGCTTCGACGTTTCCAGAGCACTCACATGGCCATACTGTCCTTTGGTCAGATGACCACAGATAATGTTCTTGGCAGTAGAGTCAAGTTGAATGAACTTCTTGACATCAGTAGGGGTGACCCCTTCACCAGTTTAGGGAACGCCGTTCTTGACAACATACCAGAGGTCGACATCGATGGCTTCAAGATGCATACGCATCTTATTCTTCTAGTAGGGATATTCAGTTCCATCGAACACGGGGCAAGCAGCGGAGACTTTGATTATCCCTGCAGTCGACATAGCTAAAACTCCAGGTGGTTAAACCGAATCACACAGAACAAGGGAGTAACTTGCTCTGATACCAATTGAAAGTGCTAGTTATCGACTAGAGGGGGGGTGTGAATAGGCGATTTTTATGAAAGTCTTCAAAACTTGGAAGTTTCGAAGACAGACAATAGAAATGAACTAATTGATATGCAGCGGAAGATAAACTACAATAAGCAAACCATAGTCAAGTATGCAATGATGTGAAAGTACAGGACTAATAGCAGCTAAGTAGTAAGGATCAGGATGGAAGATAGTATGAAGCCAATCAACGATAGTAGTCAAGCAATGAAGTCAAACAGGTACGACAGATAGGCAATGACTTCACGAAGACAAACTCTAAGTAAAGGATGGGAAGGGATAGAACCAGTCACTTGTTGAAGACACAAGATTTGTTGGACTAGTTCCAGTTGCTGTGACAACTGTACGTCTGGTTAGGAAGCTTAGATTCAACTCAGATGACCGTGTCTTCATCTTATTCCCCTTGAGCTAAGGACACCCAGTCCTTGCCCAATCACTCTGGTAAGTCTTCAAGGTAGACTTCCGAACCTTCACACACTTCGTTCACCGGCAATCCACAATGACTCTTGGATGCTCAAAACGCGACGGCTAACCGGCTGGAGGATTCACAGTCCTCAAGTGTAATAAGTCTTCATGTCACACAGACAGAAAGACTTCAGTGATGCCTAACACTCTTTGGCTCTGGGTGTTTGGGCTTGGTCCTCGCAAGGATTTCTCTCTCTCAAAGGCTTCGAGGTGGGTTGCTCTCAAACGACAAAAGTCGTGCACTAAGTCTAACCAGCCACCAATTTATGGTGTAGGGGGTGGGCTATTTATAGCCACTGGGCAACCCGACCTGATATGTCCGAAATGACCCTGGGTTACTAAGGAACTGACATGTGTTCCAACAGTCAGATTTCAAACACACACGGCAACTTTACTTGGGCTACAAGCAAAGATGACTCATCCAGCTCTGGATAAGATTTTCTCTCATTGTCTTCGCTCGAAGACATAGGATTTGGGTTGAGCATCACTTCAGTCATTCTGACTTTGTTCACTTGGACCCCACTTAACAGTATGGTGGTTCCTATGACTCAACAAAGAAGAAAAAGGAAACAGCGAAACACACAGTCTTCGCGCTCCATAGTCTTCACTCAATGTCTTCTCATGTCATAGTCTTCAATATGAATATCTTCACATTCCACCATTGTCTTCAATGTCTTCATACATTTTTAGGGGTCATCTCCGGTAGGTAAACGAATCAATGAGGGACACTACCTGCGTTATCCTGCAATTCTCACAAACGCATTAGTCCCTCAACCAACTTTGTCGTCAATACTCCAAAACCAACTAGGGGTGGCACTAGATGCACTTACATTTGGGTCTATCCATAGGTTGCTACCATCACTCTGGATTTCTGCGTGCACTCCTTACATAAGCTCACTTTGTTTTATTCCTATGCATGTCAGTTATTGTACACAATGAAACTGAACATGTAGAGCAAAAGAGACGAGCCTTGCGTGGCAATAAAATTTCATGCAGACGTTGCTTCATGGTGGGCGCAAAGGCAGCCCCCCTTCAACTGTTCTGAGGGGGATTCAGAAGGAGAAGACCACTCCTATTTACCCCCTGAGGTCTTCGCTCTAACTTGGCATGCTGATGTTGGTAATAGCATGCATATGGTGCCTTGCATTGCTTACTTTATACATCAAATGTGTAATCTGCTTAGCTTAGACATGCTTTGTGTGAATGGCATCTATTTAGTTTCTTTATCGTATATGTGAATTATGCAACGCCATCTTATTTAGCCAGGCATCATATACGTGAATTTTGCAATGCCATCCTGCTTAGCCAGTCATCTTATATGTGAATTATATCAGGCCATCCTTTTTTTTGTTACGTATTACATTTGTCAACAATGTTAGTACATTCAACTACTCTTTGTGCGCATCAGCCATTTGACACGGTGATGGAAAATTCTGGAGTGAAAACAAGGTCTTCAGAGCAGACTATGCTATCTGACGAAGTGCATATCTCGCTGGTTACGGATAGCTCCTTAGAAGAGGATTCAGAGATAGATGACCAGTCCTATCCCCCCCCCCGAGGTGTATGCTCTAACTTGGTAGGGTTATGTTGCTCATATCATGTGTATAGTGTCTTGCATTGCTATGCCATTTGATTAGTTTAGACATGCTTTGTGTGAATGCCACCTTTTTAGTGTCTAATTACCATATATGTGAATTATGCATTGCCACCTTGTTGCAAGACATTATATATGTGAATTGTGCAATGCTATCTTGTTGCAAGGCATTATATATGTGAATTATGCAATGTCATGTTATTTAGCCAATCATCATATATGTGAATTATATCATGCTATCCTTTTTTGTATTATGTGTTCCATTTGTCGACAACGTTTGTATATTCAACTACTGTTCCTGTGCATCAGCCATTTGAAGCGGTGATGGAAGTATCTAAAGTGAAAACTAGGTATTTAGAGCAGACAATGCTACCTACTGAAGAAGACATCTTGCTGGTTACAGATAGCTCCTTAGAGGAGGATTCAGAGACAGATGACCAGTCCTATTTCCCCCCTGAGGTCTATGCTCAAACTTGGCAGGGTTATATTACTCATGTCATGCATGTTGTCTTGCATTGCTTAGTTTTTACACCATATAACGGATTGCCATCTGCTTACTTGCTTAGTATATAAATCATATATTTGATTTATATCATGCCATCATGTTTACATAGACATCATCTATCTGAATTATGGCTTGCCAACCCATTTAATAAAGACATCATATATTTATATCATCTCATCCCGTTTAGTGTTTACAGTCATCATATTTTGAATTATGTCATTCTATCCGTGAATGTATGTGAATTATGGCATGCCAACCTATTTAATAAACACATTATATAGTTATATCATGTCATCCTGTTTACATAATCATCATATTTTGAACTATGTCTTTCCATCTTTTTTAGTTAGCCATCATATATGTGAAATTGTGTCATGCTATCCTGTTTAGTTAGCCATCATATATGCGAAATTGTGTCATGCTACCCTGTTTGGTTAGACAACATAAATGTGAATTATTTCATGCCCTCTTTTATTCCCCACTATCCATTGCATCTGTCTATCATACAATGTATGTACTTTCAATTACTTTTCTTGTTTATCAGCCATTTAAATTAGAGAGGGTGATGGCAGTATCTAAGGGAGTAACAACACGGTCTTCAGAAAAGATAGTGCTACCAATTGGTGCAGATAGAACCACAATTGTACTTGCCCAAGAACCAGCCCCACCACACATAACCCAGACTGTCGCAGATTGTACCCCTACTTAGTTGGACATAGAACCTGCTACACCCCTTCTAACTCCAACCCCAGCAGACAGTAACCCAGTTCCAGTTGACACAACTCTGTCTCCACCACAGAGCACCCAAACACGAGCAGTTAGTAAGGGAACTGCAGTGCCCAAAGCACGAGGACCACCACTCTGAATCCCAACTCAACGCTTAAAGAAGAAGAAGAATTGTTCTCAGGTCAGGTTCTATAGTTATGGTTCATATTCGTTTGCTCTTGCATCATTGTATTTACTCAGATCAACTATTTTCAAATTTGAAGTATGGAATTGAAACTCCAATGGCGCAATAGGTATATTTTAAACCTGTTTCTTTAACTAGTTTGCTGTTGTAACTTGATCTATGTTGATTTCAGTTTCAATTGAATAAATAGTTATGTTCTCATGTCATGCACATTACAAGTGTTGTTATTGCTCTGTAGTTTCCCACACTTATATTTTGTTTATTCTGCTTTGTCTTAAAAAGATATTATTTGAACTGTGTCTCTATCTTGATTTGGCAACAAAAACTAGAATGATATAGACCATAGAGTGAAAATGGTACATAGATATATGTTTGTTTCATGTTGTTATCCTGTCCACTTTACTACTTAACTGGTTTACCAAAATGATTTTCATATACAACATGGTAAACATGTGATGTGTCTGCTTGTTTCGCTTTTAGAATGCGGACAAAGTATTGGAGAAGAGTACCTCGTTATGCAATGGTAAAGGAAGTAATGCAGATAAGGTTCAAGATAGTGAGACATCCCTGTTGGTCTCCAAGAAAGATGATAAAAACTATCATGATGACAGTGAGACAACCCAAAAGTATTGTCTTGATGTAGTTTTCGAGTTACTGGCCACTAGTGCTGGCACAAGCTCTTCGAACTCACTGCCTGAATCAGTTCGTCTTCTTGAGTCTCAACTTCAAGTTGAAAGATATCAATCAGATGTGTCGTGCCACGACACCGAAGGACTGAGTAAGTCCCTGCAGAATTCAAATGCATACTTTCTGGTGCAACAGCAAGCGCTGGAGGATTTAAGCACCAAACAAGAGAAAGTTAATAAGCTTGCTAACCATCTTGCCAGCATTATGGGTACCCAGGATATTGTTTCTTGAGCTCTTCTGAAGTGGTTTTAGTTCTGTACTTGTTTTGCTGCGGAGTTTATTTGCACTGGTCGCCAACTTTGACAACCAGTGTATGTGATATGCTACTTTGTTCCCAATATTTGCACTGGTGGCGAACTTTGATGCCCGGTGGATATAATATGTGTAATAGCCGTGATAGCCTAGCGTAAGTTGCTTGCTTATTTATTTACTTGTTGTATTGTTTATTTGTTTGCTTGAAGTTAGTGCAATTCTTTTTCTGCGGTTTGCTAGTGTCTGCAATAACCTATTTTTTAAAACTAGGGCACAATAACCATGGGCTACATATTTACTGTAGTGACCATGGGCCTCCTACGGGTCGTAGAAACAATGGGCCTTCTACGGGCCGTAGAAACAATGGGCCTTCTATGGGCTATAGCATCAATGGGCCTTCTACAGGTCGTATGATCGATTGGCCAAACATGGGCCAATAACAGACCACATTATGGGTTGTAAACGGGCTAGAGTTGAAATCGTCCGTTCATGGGCGGACCATAATGGGCCGTCATTAATTGGTTGTATTTGATGACGCTATGAAAATAGCCCAACGAATTAACGGGCCACAAACGGGTCGACTATAACCACGGGCTGAATTTGGCCCACAAGCAGAAAAGGCCAGTAACGGGCCGTAAGTAATCGAATGCTGGATCTTTCAATTGCTCTACAGGAAGAGCAAGATCTTCGTTTGACTCTATAGGAGTCACACAATGTTGATCATGCTAAATGGCAAAAAGATCTAGATCATGCTATTGTTCTTACTCGTGTGCTTAAATCCGAGAAAGCCGCACTTGGGGTTGGCCATGATAGACTCAAGTAAGAAATTGATACACTTGACAAGGCTCACAAGGCCTTGAAGGGTGTTCATGCTTCTCTCAAAGAGTCTCATGATCAACTCCAAGTGAAGCTAATCAAAGAGATTTCCACTTCTCATCCATTCGTTCTAATTGATAATGCCCATGCTACTAACCCTTGTTGTGAGCATGTGCATCTCGTGGAGGAAAATACTAAGTTGAAAGAGCAACTTGAGAAGGGTCTTGTGACTTGCATACAAGGCAAGAAGAACCTCAATGATCGTTTGAGCAATCAAAAGGAAGTCGTAGGAAAGGAAGCACTTGGGTTTGTACCCAAGTCAAAGAAGAAGAAGAACAAGACCAAGCAATCTCACCTGCTCAAGGAAAATTTTGTCAAGGCGGGTGAGGGTGGTCATGAGAAGAAGAAGAACAAGGAAGTGGGTGGTAATGCCAAGAAGGGCAAAACTTCCCCTAGCAGCAAAGCCGGCGACTTTAACCCCTCTTATGTTTTGTGTCGTGCTAGTGATTATGCTAAATTTGTTGATTCCTCTTATGAGTACATTGAATGGTCTATTTGGGTTCCTAAGACCTTGTTACTAACATCAAAGGACCCATTCAAAAATGGGTACGTAAATCCAAGCATTGATCTCTTGTAGGAGTTTGCTTCCGATGGGGTGTCATAGTTGATCGATAGTGGAGCAACAAATCATATGACCGGGATCAAGGACTTGGTGGTGGATGTGCATCCAATTGCATCTATGCCCACCCATGTCCAGTTCGGTGATGCTTCAACTTCTAAAGTATTAGGACTTGGCAAGGTGGTCGTCTCTCAAGATTTATCTATTGAGAAGGTCATGCTTGTTGAGTACCTTGCATGCAATTTACTTTCCGTTCATCAACTTGCACTTATGGGCTTTGCAACATTTCTTTGTTCTTGATACCGTGGCCCTTTTGTGGAGCAAGACTCTTAAAGTAGCCTTTGTTAGGCATGTCGGGAACGGTCTCTATGTGGTGAACTTTTTGGAGCGACCCACTAAAACGGCGACTTGCCTAATGGCTAAAGTTGATGTGGGGTGGCTTTGGCATCACCTACTAGCCCATGTCAATATGAGATCTTTGCAAAGTCTCCTCAAAGGGGACCACGTCCATGGACTAACAAATGTGAGTTTTGCCAAAGACCGTGCTTGTATCGAAGGAAAGCTTCATGAAATGGCTCACCGACCATCGACTATCATCTAGTCGAAGAGACCCTTGGAGCTCCTTCACATGGATCTCTTTGGACCTCCTTCCTTTGATAGTCTTGGTGGAAGAAAGTATTGCCTGGTGATTATAGATGACTACTCAAGATATACTTGGGCATATTTCTTCAAGAGGAAGAGCGAGACTCAACATACCGTCATCAACTTTGCAAATGAAGCTCAACATTAACATGAAGCAAAGATCTTGATGATTAGAAGTGACAATGGCACCGAGTTCAAGAACAATACCTTGGATGAGTTTCTTAGTGACAAGGGGATCAAGCACCAATATGTCGCACCCTATACCCCTCAACAAAATGGCGTGGCGGAGAGGAAGAACCGGACATTCATGGATGCGGTAAGGACCATGATGGCGGAATTCAAACCCCCGTACAACTTTTGGGCTGAAGCCATCAACACCGCATGTCATGCATCCAATAGGCTCTACCTCCGAAAAGGATTGAACAAGACTCCATATGAGATACTTACCGGTAACAAGCCCAATCTCAAGTACTTCCGGGTGTTCGGTTGTAAGTGTTTCATTCTCAAGAAAGGTGTTCGTTTGTCTAAATTCAAACCTAGAGCTCAAGAGGGCATTTTTTTGGTTATGCTACAAACTCTCATGCTTACCGTGTCTTCAACAAGTCCACCGGACTCATTAAGGAGACGTGTAACATGGAGTTTGATGAAAATAACGGCTCCCAAGTGGTGCAAAGTGGTCTTTGTGATATGGGTGATGAAATTCCTCCCCAAGCCATAATAATAATGGGGATTGGTCAAATACTCCCCATTGAGGAACCCCTTGTGGCCGAAGGAGAAGGAAAATGCTCTACTCAAGTGGAGCCATGTGATGCCCCCAATTCAACCGTACACTAATCATACACGCAAATGTGTACGATCAAGATCAGGGACTCACGGGAAGATATCACAACACAACTCTAGACACAAATAAAATAATACAAGCTTTATATTACAAGCCAATTGTAACGCCCCGGATTCGATGCGCCAGGTGTCTTCCTGTTATTCGCCGTTGTTGCCATGTCATTTGCTTGCGTGTTGCATTTTGCCATGTCATCATCTGCATTTCATATCATGTCATCATGTGCATTTCATTTTGCATACGTGTTCGTCTCATGCATCCGAGCATTTTCCCCGTTGTCCGTTTTGCAATCTGGCACTCCTATGTCCTCCGGCAGTCCCTTTTGACCTCTTCTCTTATGCGGGTGTTAAATGTTCTCGGAATGGCCTGAGGTTTGCCAAGCGGCCTTGGTATAGCACCGGTAGACCGCCTGTCAAGTTTCGTGCCATTTGGAGGTCGTTTGATACTCCAACGGTTAACCGGGTAACCGTAAAAGCCTCTTTTGTTTGCAGCCCAACACCCCCTCCAAAGTGGCCCAAAACCCATCTAACTCCCTTCCATGCTCTCGGTCGTTCGATCACGATCGTGTGTCCAAAAACCGCTCCTCATTTGGACTCTCCTAGCTCCCTCTACCTATATATACACCTTCCCCTCCGAAATTCGCGGTCAAATCCTACCCTAACCCTAGCTTCTTCCTCCTCCAGCCGCCGGACATGTCCGCGCCCCACCGAACATGTCCAGCCGCCGCCCGCCGGACAACCGCGACGCGCCACGTCGCCCTCTCTCTCCCCTGCGCCCGCCGCGGCCCACGGGGCCCGCGCTCGGCCCGCTCGAGCCCGTCGGTCGCCCGCTCTGCCCGCGCTCGCCCGCAGCGCGCCGCCTCCGCGCCTCCGTGCCCGACCCCGTCGCCGGCGACCTCGGCCGCCGGCGACCTCGGCCGCCGCCGCCGCGTCCCCGTCCGCAGGCGCCCCGCCGCCTCGCCGGTGCGCCTCCCCGCGCCGCCGCCCCGCGCCGAACTCCCTCGGCCGCCGCCGTTGCGCGCCTCCGCGCCTTCCCGCGCCGCCACCGCTCGCCTCGCTGGCGACCGGCGCCCTCGCCGCAAACCGCGCCGGGCCGCCTCGCCCCGAGCCCCTGCGGTTCGTCTTCGGCCGCCGGAGCTCGCCGGAGGAGCTCCGCGCCGCGCCTCCCCTTGTCCGGTGCCGCCCCTCGCCGGCCCCGCGCCTCCCCGTCATCCCCGTCGTCGTCGGAGCTTCGCCGGAGCCAGATCCGGTCTGGGTGGACCAGATCCACCAATTCCCGGAACCAAACACCCCGCGTCCGTCCCGGGATCTCTCCATCCCAATCCCGCGAGGTGAAAATCTGCTAAGCCCCCGAAGTTTCGACATAATCATGCCATGTTTGACCTGCTGTATCTCTGCATCCGTAGCTCCGTTTCGTGCGTGTAATATGTCAAATTGTTCGTCTCATCGAGTACTTCATTTCATTCCATTGCATCATTTTCATTTGAGCTCATCTTGAAGCCCGAAATACTGTTGGAAGAGTGCATGTTGATGTTAATCTGCTGAAACTGTTATAACTTGCTCTTTTGTCATTTTTGCCATGATTGATGTGTGCATCCTATGAAGTTGATGTCTACATGTGTTTTGATCTATGCCATGCCATCTTTCCAGAGGTGCCATCCTTGTATTTTTGTGACTTGTGTAGTGAGTGCATCAAGCTTGTTAAGTGGAGTACTTGCTGTTGCTGATTTCCTGACAGATTCTGTTATATTTTGTTGCTATGTAAACCTGCTCCTACAAGTCATTGTGTACATAATCTGGAGATGTTCTATAAACATGTTTTGATCTACATGTCTTCCTCTATCCATCCATGCACCTGGTTGCATTTATAGCTTGTTGTATATTGTTCATATCTTGCTCCAAAGTTGCTTGATAATGTTGCTATCAGCCTGTTAACATTAAGTTCACTAGTTCCTATGTGTTTTGCTAGTGTTCCATGCATCCTATGACCTTGCTCTTGCCATGCTTAACTTCAAAAACATGTATTCTTACTGTTGGTTGCCTTGCCATGCTATGTATTGCTCTGTGGTGAGTGGTTCAAGCTCACAAACATGCCTACTTATTGTTGTTCCTCCCATGTATGAATCTGTAATATAACTTGCTATGTTTACATGGGTGCCATCATATTTTCTGTGCCTTTTTGGCTCATGGTCAGTAAGGGACTATTGTTCTATGCAATTAGTAGATTCATGCCATGTCTTTGTTTGCCATGATAAGTCCTGTAACATGTTGTTTGATAGCTCTAAACATTGCAACCTGATGTTATTTCTGCAAAACCTGAAACTGTTATTATTTGCAATCTTACCATGTCCTTTTGAGCATGTTCTAGTTGTTTTTGGAGATAGCTCAGTGTTCATGTTTTGTTGTGCTTTACCTGTACTTCATGCCCATGCCTTTTGTTATTATGTTGGGGTGCTGTAGCATATTGTTTTGATGCTTTCAATATGCCTAGTTGCTGTTTTGGACAGATTGTTGTTATGACTTGTATAGTGTGCATGTGTTGAACCGTTGCTCCGTTTTGAGTGTGCTCTATATGAAACTTGCTTGATTTTGCATGTAGTTTCATATTATCATGTTGCATCCTTGCTTTGGGGTGTTTGCTTGATGTTTGTATGCATGTTGCATCAATGCCATGTTTAACTTGTTTTGCTCATATCTTCTAGGCCGTAGCTCCAAATCTAATGAACCTTATATGTAACTTGACTAGAATTTTGTGTAGATCATCTTGGTGCATCTTAACTTGATGTTTAACAACTTGAACATAAGGTTTATTCAGTTCTGGACCAATTTCGAAATTTGCATACGAGGACATACCGGAATTGTTATATGTTGTTCCCGGCCTCATTTAAACTTGCCTTGATGTGTTGTTCTTGTTTTGCATCATCTCTTGCCATGAGTAGCTTCATGTAGCTTTGTCATGCATCATGCTTGTTGTGCATCATGTCTTGTCTATGTGTGGTGTGTTTACTATGTTGTGTGTTTCTTCTCGATAGTTCCCATTTCGTTGCGATCGTGAGGATTCGTTCGTCTACGTGTGGTTCGTCTTCGTGGCTTCATCTTCTTCATGGACTCGTTCTTCTTCCTTGCGGGATTTCAGGCAAGATGACCGCTACCCTGGATCTCACTACTATCATTGCTATGCTAGTTGCTTCGTTCTATCGCTATGCTGCGGTACCTATCATTTGCTCTTCAAGCCTCCCAAATTGCCATGAACCTCTAACCTTTGACACCATTCCTAGCAAACCATTGATTGGCTATGTTACTGCTTTGCTCAGCCCTTCTTATAGCGTTGCTAGTTGCAGGTGAAGTTGAAGATTTCTCCATGGTGGACAGGGTTATGTTGGGATATCACAATATCTCTTATATTATTAATGCATCTATATATTTGGTAAAGGGTGGAAGGCTCGGCCTTATGCCTGGTGTTTTGTTCCACTCTTGCCACCCTAGTTTCCGTCATACCGGTGTTATGTTCCCGGATTTTGCGTTCCTTACGCGGTCGGGTGATTTATGGGACCCCCTGACAGTTCGCTTTGAATAAAACTTGTCCAACAAGGCCCAACCTTGGTTTTACCATTTGCCTCACCTAGCCCATTTTTCCCTTGGGTTTCCGGAGCCCGAGGGTCATCTTTATTTACCCCCCCCCCCGGGCCAGTGCTCATCGTGAGTGTTGGTCCAAACCGTCAGCCGCCGGTGGCCGCCAGGGGCAACTCTGGGCTCGCCTACCGGAAGTTTGGACAATTCGGTGTGCCCTGAGAACGAGATATGTGCAGCTCCTATCAGGATTTGTCGGCACATCCGGGCGGCTTTGCTGGTCTTGTTTTACCATTGTCGAAATGTCTTGTAAAGCGGGATTCCGAGATTGATCGGGTCTTCCTGGGAGAAGGTCTATTCCTTCGTTGATCGCGAGAGCTTGTCATGGGCTAAGTTGGGACACCCCTGCAGGGTTTAAACTTTCGAGAGCCGTGCCCGTGGTTATGTGGCAAATGGGAATTTGTTAATGTCCGGTTGTAGATAACTTGACACCAGATCCGAATTAAAAACGCATCAACCGCGTGTGTAGCCGTGATGGTTTCTTCTGGGCGGAGTCCGGGAAGTGAACACGGTTTCTGGGTTATGTTTGACGTAAGTAGGTGTTCAGGATCACCTCTTGATCATTACTAGCTTCACGACCGTTCCGCTTGTTTCTCTTCTCGCTCTCATTTGCGTATGTTAGCCACCATATCATGCTTAGTCGCTGCTACAACCTCACCACTTTACCCCTTCCTTTCCCTTTAAGCTTTGCTAGTCTTGATACCCATGGTAATGGGATTGCTGAGTCCTCGTGGCTTACAGATTACTACAACAACAGTTGCAGGTACAGGTTTATGCGATGATCATGACGCGAGAGCGATGCTTGCTTGCGTTGAGTTCTTCTTCTGCTTCTTCGATCAGGGGATAGGTTCCAGGTCGGCAGCCTAGGCTAGGAGGGTGGATATTGTTTGAGTTTCTGTTTATGATTCATCCATAGTCGGATGTTGTTTCTTGTATGTTGTATTATTGTATTCATGTGACATTGTATGTATCGGATGTATCCCCACTATTATGTAATGTTGATGTAATGATATCCACCTTGCAAAAGCGTCTTCAAGATGCGCTTCTATCCTTGGTGGGACCTTCGAGTTCCTTTAGGATAGGGTCGCATCTTGGGCGTGACAAGTTGGTATCAGAGCCTCGACCGACCCTAGGAGCCCCCTTGATTGATCGTGTAGTTTGGCCGTTGTTGAGTCTAGAAGAAAACTGTTTTCTGAGTCTAGTTATATCGGAGAGTAGGAATTCTTTTTACTCCTCAGCCCCTTCGTCGCTTTGGTGAGGAATCTTGACGTAGATGTTTTGAATTACTCCTCTTCCCCTTCAAATTTTCTTTAGGTTCACGCAGTTGGTTTTCCGATCTTTGTTCCTCAGCTCTTTTCATCCGGTGCATTTCTCGTCAAGTTGACTCGAGCCTCTTCTTCCTCGCCAAGTTCAATTCTCAGTTGTTTTCTTTTCCCACCCGCCCTCCCTTCTTCTTCTCGAATCCGGAGTTCGTAATCGAGTATCCTTCCTACTCGTGTGAAGCCTTTGCATTCTCTCCTCAATGATTTCAACTGGTGTTTTCTCTTCAAGATATTCGTTGGTTCTCCCTTCCAGTTGCCTGTGTTTTTCTCGCCCTCCCACCCTTTTTCTTCCCGGCGTCTGAGTCTCTTTCGACCATCAATTTCATTCATACGGAGCCTCTTCAGTCTTCCCTCAATTATTTCAACCGGTGAATTCTCGTCTCGTCGTCATTCTTCATCTCTTTTTCTTTTCCGGTGGATTCAATTCCGTTTTTCGGTAGTGATTATATTCTTTCCCTCTGCTCAAGTGTTTTCCCTGCTCGTTCGCCTCTCGCCATTTTATCCTTCCGGAGTGTTCAAGATATTTCAGGAGATTCGTCTGTGTTCCAATTAATTCGAGGTTGTCACCTCATTCTAACATTTCAATTGTTCCGGTGCATCATCTATCTGTTCAACATCCTTTCCAACCGTATTTTTCTCTTCAGTGGGCCCTAACCCACAGGTCTTTTCCCAGGATCTTACCTGACTCTTCTAATTATTCCAGAGCTATTCCCAAATTCTTTTAAAGTGTGACGTAAGAATGAATTTCATCAGTCGCATGCCTTTTCCAAGATCATTTTCAAATCATTTTCATTATTGGCTCAACCTCTTCGCTTTTTCATTCTCTCGGAGTATCTCAGTAATTTTGGTGGTGTTTTCTGTCGCCATTTGAAGACCGAAGAAGAGTTCCCCTTAAATCTTGCCCGTTCTCTCGAAGTTTCATGGTTCTAGCTTCATGTTATCCTCTCATATTATTCCATTTGTCAGATATTCCTTTGCTTACCCATCCGGAGTATGTCAGGAGTTGTTTTCCCGTTTCTTTTCACCGGAGGCCATATTTTCGGAAGATTTCTTCGTTCTAAGTTTTCAGATTCATTCTCCAGTTATTCTATATATGTGCCCTTTTCGTTCGTCTCAATATTCTCCCGGTGCTTCGTTCAAGTGTTCTTTAATCAGCGCATGATCTCTTTGTTCTTTTGCATCTAAATCCCCTCTAGCATTTTGGTTCTTCTAATTCTTCCCGGTGTTTCATTCTCTTTCATCAGTCATTTTGAATTCTTACGGTGGTTCATTTAGATTCTTTTCCTTTGTCATCATTTAAATCCATTCATTTTTTTCTATCCTACCGGTGGTTCATGAAGACCTTCTCAAGTTTGCAATATGTCACTTCTCAATCCTTTTTCAAGAAGAATAAGTAGTATGCAAAATCCATTGCGTGTCATCAATTCAATTTGATGAAGGATAAGCATACAATAAATCTTATTCTTATTTCATCCAAGTGAGTAATCCCTTCCTTCGGAGTTTGATCTTGATGAATAAATTATAGTTCCAAGTGTTTTCATCTTTTCTTTTCCGGAGTTCAAATTTTCCTCGGCCATCTCGTCGGGAACCCCATCTAAACCATCGCAAAGCTCATCTTATTCTTTCCATCCTTGAATTCTAGCTCATCATCCTTTTGTTTACCGGAGTTCTTCATGGTGGTTCTTCATGATTTAATTCATTCCTCAAGAGTTCATCAAGTATCATTCCATCCTCTCAAGCTCGTGTTCTATTCCCCCATGTTTCAGCCGAAGTGTTGCCTAAATTCTTTCAGTATTATCCGTTTCTTTTCACATTCTAACCAATCCGGTTAGAATGAGTCGTTTCATAGTCTATCCGATTCCGTGAGCTTTCGATTCTCGTCATTCTCGTCATTCCTCTCTTCTTCTCGAGTGCTCTCGATTCTTTGCTTCTTCTCTTGATTTCTTGTTTCACATCATCCCTTTTTCCTTTCCGTCTCGGTCCTAAGATCTCGGGACGAGATCTCTTGTTAGTGGAGGAGTGTTGTAATGCCCCGGATTCGATGCGCCAGGTGTCTTCCTGTTATTCGCCGTTGTTGCCATGTCATTTGCTTGCGTATTGCATTTTGCCATGTCATCATCTGCATTTCATATCATGTCATCATGTGCATTTCATTTTGCATATGTGTTCGTCTCATGCATTCGAGCATTTTCCCCGTTGTCCGTTTTGCAATCCGGCACTCCTATGTCCTCCGGCAGTCCCTTTTGACCTCTTCTCTTGTGCGGGTGTTAAATGTTCTCGGAATGGCCCGAGGTTTTCCAAGCGGCCTTGGTATAGCACCGGTAGACCGCCTGTCAAGTTTCGTGCCATTTGGAGGTCGTTTGATACTCCAACGGTTAACCGGGTAACCGTAAAAGCCTCTTTTGTTTGCAGCCCAACACCCCCTCCAAAGTGGTCCAAAACCCATCTAACTCCCTTCCATGCTCTCGGTCGTTCGATCACGATCGCGTGGCCGAAAACCGCTCCTCATTTGGACTCTCCTAGCTCCCTCTACCTATATATACACCTTCCCTTCCAAAATTCACGGTCAAATCCTACCCTAACCCTAGCTTCTTCCTCCTCCAGCCATCGGACATGTCAGCGCCCCACCGGACATGTCCAGCCGCCGCCCACCGGCCAACCGCGACGCGCCACGTCGCCCTCTCTCTCCCCTGCGCCCGCCGCGGCCCACGGGGCCCGCGCTCGGCCCGCTCGAGCCCGTCGGCTGCCCGCTCCGCCCGCGCTCGCCCGCAGCGCGCCGCCTCCGCGCCTCCGTGCCCGACCCCGTCGCCGGCGACCTCGGCCGCCGCAGCCGCGTCCCCGTCCGCCGGCGCCCCGCCGCCTCGCCGGTGCGCCTCCCCGCGCCGCCGCCCCGCGCCGAAATCCCTCGGCCGCCGCCGTTGCGCGCCTCCGCGCCTTCCCGCGCCGCCACCGCACGCCTCGCCGGCGACCAGCGCCCTCGCCGCAAACCGCGCCGGGCCGCCTCGCCCCGAGCCCCTGCGGTTCGTCTCCGGCCGGCGGAGCTCGGCGGAGGAGCTCCGCGCCGCGCCTCCCCTCGTCCGGTGCCGCCCCTCGCCGGCCAGGCGCCTCCCCGTCGTCCCCGTTGTCGGCGGAGCTTCGCCGGAGCCAGATCCGGTCCGGGTGGACCAGATCCACCAGTTCCCGGAACCAAACGCCCCGCGTCCATCCCGGGATCTCTCCATCCCAATCCCGCGAGGTGAAAATTTGCTAAGCCCCAGAAGTTTCGACATAATCATGCCATGTTTGACATGCTGTATCTCTGCATCAGTAGCTCCGTTTCGTGCGTGTAATATGTCAAATTGTTCGTCTCATCGAGTACTTCATTTCATTCCATTGCATCATTTTCATTTGAGCTCATCTTGATGCCCGAAATGCTGTTGGAAGAGTGCATGTTGATGTTAATCTGCTGAAACGGTTATAACTTGCTCTTTTGTCATCTTTGCCATGATTGATGTGTGCATCCTATGAGGTTGATGTCTACATGTGTTTTGATCTATGCCATGCCATCTTTCCAGAGGTGCCATCCTTGTATTTTTTGTGACTTGTGTAGTGAGTGCATCAAGCTTATTAAGTGGGGTACTTGCTGTTGCTGATTTCCTGACAGATTCTGTTATATTTTGTTGCTATGTAAACCTGCTCCTACAAGTCATTGTGTACATAATCTGGAGATGTTCTATAAACATGTTTTGATCTACATGTCTTCCTCTATCCATCCATGCACCTGGTTGCATTTATAGCTTGCTGTAGATTGTTCATATCTTGCTCCAAAGTTGCTTGATAATGTTGCTATCAGCCTGTTAACATTAAGTTCACTAGTTCCCATGTGTTTTGCTAGTGTTCCATGCATCGTATGACCTTGCTCTTGTCATGCTTAACTTCACAAACATGTATTCTTACTGTTGGTTGCCTTGCCATGCTATGTATTGCTCTGTGGTGAGTGGTTCAAGCTCACGAACATGCCTACTTATTGTTGTTCCTGCCATGTATGAATCTGTAATATAACTTGCTATGTTTATATGGGTGCCATCATATTTTCTGTGCCTTTTTGGCTCATGGTCAGTAAGGGACTCTTGTTCTATGCAATTAGTAGATTCATGCCATGTCTTTGTTTGCCATGATAAGTTCCTGTAACATGTTGTTTGATAGCTCTAAACATTGCAACCTGATGTTATTTCTGCAAAACCTGAAACTGTTATTATTTGCAATCTTACCATGTCCTTTTGAGCATGTTCTAGTTGTTTCTGGAGATAGCTCAGTGTTCATGTTTTGTTGTGCTTTACCTGTACTTCATGCCCATGCCTTTTGTTATTATGTTGGGGTGCTGTAGAATATTGTTTTGATGCTTGCAATATACCTAGTTGCTGTTTTGGACAGATTGTTGTTATGACTTGTATAGTGTGCATGTGTTGAACCGTTGCTCCGTTTTGAGTGTGCTCTATATGAAACTTGCTTGATTTTGCATGTAGTTTCATATTATCATGTTGCATCCTTGTTTTGGGGTGTTTGCTTGATGTTTGTATGCATTTTGCATCAATGCCATGTTTAACTTGTTTTGCTCATATCTTCTAGGCCGTAGCTCCAAATCTAATGAACCTTATATGTAACTTGACTAGAATTTCGTATAGATCATCTTGGTGCATCTTAACTTGCTGTTTAACAACTTGAACATAAGGTTTATTCAGTTCTGAACCAATTTCGAAATTTTCATATGAGGACATACCGGAATTGTTATATGTTGTTCCCGGCCTCATTTAAACTTGCCTTGATGTGTTGTTCTTGTTTTGCATCATCTCTTGCCATGAGTAGCTTCATGTAGCTTTGTCATGCATCATGCTTGTTGTGCATCATGTCTTGTCTATGTGTGGTGTGTTTACTATGTTGTGTGTTTCTTCTCGATAGTTCCCGTTTCGTTGCGATCGTGAGGATTCGTTCGTCTATGTGTGGTTCGTCTTTGTGGCTTCATCTTCTTCATGGACTCGTTCTTCTTCCTTGCGGGATTCCAGGCAAGATGACCGCTACCCTGGATCTCACTACTATCATTGCTATGCTAGTTGCTTCGTTCTATCGCTATGCTGCGGTACCTATCATTTGCTCTACAAGCCTCCCAAATTGCCATGAACCTCTAACCTTTGACACCATTCCTAGAAAACCATTGATTGGCTATGTTACTGCTTTGCTCAGCCCCTCTTATAGCGTTGCTAGTTGCAGGTGAAGTTGAAGATTTCTCCATGGTGGACAGGGTTATGTTGGGATATCACAATATCTCTTATATTATTAATGCATCTATATATTTGGTAAAGGGTGGAAGGCTCGGCCTTATGCCTGGTGTTTTGTTCCACTCTTGCCGCCCTAGTCCGTCATACCGGTGTTATGTTCCCGGATTTTGCGTTCCTTACGCGGTCGGGTGATTTATGGGACCCCCCTGACAGTTCGCTTTGAATAAAACTTGTCCAGCAAGGCCCAACCTTGGTTTTACCATTTGCCTCATCTAGCCCCTTTTTCCCTTGGGTTTCCGGAGCCCGAGGGTCATCTTTATTTACCCCCCCGGGCCAGTGCTCGTCGTGAGTGTTGGTCCAAACCGTCAGCCGCCGGTGGCCACCAGGGGCAACTCTGGGCTCGCCTACCGGAAGTTTGGACAATCCGGTGTGCCCTGAGAACGAGATATGTGCAGCTCCTATCAGGATTTGTCGGCACATCCGGGCGGCTTTGCTGGTCTTGTTTTACCATTGTCGAAATGTCTTGTAAACCGGGATTCCGAGACTGATCGGGTCTTCCTGGGAGAAGGTCTATTCCTTCGTTGATCGCGAGAGCTTGTCATGGGCTAAGTTGGGACACCCCTGCAGGGTTTAAACTTTTGAGAGCCGTGCCCGCGGTTATGTGGCAGATGGGAATTTGTTAATGTCCGGTTGTAGATAACTTGACACCAGATCCGAATTAAAAACGCATCAACCGCGTGTGTAGCCGTGATGGTCTCTTCTCGGCGGAGTCCGGGAAGTGAACACGGTTTCTGGGTTATGTTTGACGTAAGTAGGTGTTCAGGATCACCTCTTGATCATTACTAGCTTCACGACCGTTCCGCTTGTTTCTCTTCTCGCTCTCATTTGCGTATGTTAGCCACCATATCATGCTTAGTCGCTGCTGCAACATCACCACTTTACCCCTTCCTTTCCCTTTAAGCTTTGCTAGTCTTGATACCCATGGTAATGGGATTGCTGAGTCCTCGTGGCTCACAGATTACTACAACAACAGTTGCAGGTACAGGTTTATGCGATGATCATGACGCGAGAGCGATGCTTGCTTGCGTTGAGTTCTTCTTCTGCTTCTTCAATCAGGGGATAGGTTCCAGGTCGGCAGCCTGGGCTAGCAGGGTGGATATTTTTTGAGTTTCTGTTTCTGATTCATCCGTAGTCGGATGTTGTTTCTTGTAAGTTGTATGGTTGTATTCATGTGACATTGTATGTATCGGATGTATCCCCACTATTATGTAATGTTGATGTAATGATATCCACCTTGCAAAAGCGTCTTCAAGATGCGCTTCTATCCTTGGTGGGACCTTCGAGTTCCTTTAGGATAGGGTCGCATCTTGGGCGTGACACCAATGGCCTCGAGGGCTCGAATACAAGCTCGATACACAAGATTCAGCGGAAGCAACAATATCTGAGTACAGACATAAGTTAAACAAGACTGCCTTAAGAAGGCTAGCACAAAAGAAAAACGATCGAAGAGGCAAGGCCTCCTGCCTGGGACCTCCTAACTACTCCTAGTCTTCGGCGGCCTCCATGTAGCAGCATCCGTCGATGGTGGCATCTGGCTCCAGGGATCCACCATCTGGTTGCATCAACCGGAAAGGAGAAAGAAGGGGAAAATGGGTAGCAAAGCAACCGTGAGTACTCATCCAAAGTACTCGCAAGCATCAGATCTATACTAAGTATGCATTGGTATCAAATGAAAGGGTTGTATCTGTGGACTGGACTGCAGAATGCCAGAATAGAGGGGGAAGGCCTAGCCTATCGAAGACTAGCATCTTCAAGCAGCTCCGAGCATCTTGCAGCATGTAGAAGAGTAAAGAATAGCAGTTTATTTAACAAACATGTTGTAACATTAATGCCCAGAGATCCTTCCTCGACTCCCTGCGAGAAAGCAATCTCGGAGCCACATATCTCAAGTATCCATTTGTAGTTGTATAAGATCAGGATATAAGTCTCAACGTCCATTACCATGGACACGGTATTCGAATATATAACTTTCCTGCAGGGGTGCACCACGTTACCCAACACGCTCGATCACTCTGGCCAGACACACCTTTCTGGGGTCAATGCCCGCCCTCGGAAGATCAACACGTCGCAGCCCGACCTAGGCTCAGCAGAGAGGTCCCCGCCGGTCTACATCCTAAGCACTCCGGGGTCTTGGGCCCATCGCCCGCAGCACTCCGGGTCGTTGCGCGCAGGGTGAATACCAGCACCGCCTCGGATGGCCAGCACGATCTGACCGTGCCGCACTGCTGAACTGGACGTCTGACAAAGCTTCGGCTGATACTGCGACGTCGAGGCCCATATCTATTCTCGCGTGGTGGTTAGTGCGTAAAGGCCAGAGGCCAACTCAGAACAAATACCCAAACCATAGTGTATTATTAGCTTGCGGAGACGAGCAGAGACTCACGATCGAAAGTGACCCCGTCGCCCCATCTCGTGGACTTACGGCAAGGGCTCAGAATGCCCGGCCGTGCCACGTCATTATCTTGCGGGTGCTCTCCAGGCCCGCCCGACTTTCACCAAGGTCTCAAGTAAAGTCAATTGTAACCGTGTGTCCAGTCATCAAGGGGAAAATCCGAGGAATCACCCCCGGGGATTCCACTCAATGTAATCATCAAGGTGAATGTAAGAGGGACCACCCTCGAGGTTCACTCTTGAGGTGTTGAATGACAGAGCCGTATCGGGAATGGTGAAAGAGGAAATCACCCTCGATGACCACGACCGAATAGCTACACTACAGAATTATCATCAGGAGTGCGTTATGAGGGATGACCCTCGGCACTTGATAGTAGCTCCGTAGAGTCGAGCAACAAAAGGGGCGTGATGTGATGTGAGGTGTCGGGCTCTGATCCTCGATCACGCTGATTGAGTCGTCGATGATGAAGCAGGGACAACAAGGACAAGTACTGGGGGTCACTGATGGATCACTAACCAACCTATACTAAGCAGTTTAAAATAAGCAGGTAGGTATCAACATCAGGTACAAAAGCAGGCTATGCATCAGAATAGGAGCAAACAATAACAGTAGCAAAATCTAATGCAAGCATGAGAGAATAGAATGGGCGATATCGGGATGATCAAAGGGGGGGCTTGCCTGGTTGCTCAGACAAGAAGGAGGGTCGTTGTCGACGTTGTCGATCACAGGGGCATCAGTGGCGGCCTCGAGGTCTACCGGAGAAGAAGAGGGGGAAGAAAGAGTAAATACACACAAACATAAGCATAACAAAACAATAAGCGGTGCTAGAGGTGTTCTAACGCAATGCTACGCGATACCGGTGAAGTGGGATAACATCCGGGAAAGTTTTCCCAGAGTTTGTCATTTTCGGACAGACGAAACGGAGGGGGAAAGTCTCATGTTCGCTATGATAGGGCACGTGACAGATGAACGAAGAGCGTATTCGAATTCGTCTCGTTGTTCTGAGCAACTTTCATGTACAGAACTTTTTCATCCGAGCTACGGATTATTTTATATGATTTTCTATAGTTTTAATCAATTTCTAAAAATTTCTGGTTTTATATTAATTTGTTTTAATCCGAGTTGATCAAGTCAACTTTGACTAGTCAAAAAGGAAGGGTGTAGCCCGCACGTCATAGGTTGTACCTAAACAATAAAATAAAACTAATCTAATTGAAAGGGGCCCACATGTCATCTACACATATTCTAATCAAGTACTCCCTCCGTCCCAAAATTCTTTCTTTTAGAACAAAGACGTCAGATGCATCCGGCTTTAAATTAATAAAGCCCAACGGCAGCATACCAAACCAAGTCTTAATACATCACCAAAAGCCCTGCCGTCCCAAAATCTTGTCTTGGATTTGGCTAGATATGGATGTATTTAATACTAAAATCTGACTTGATACATCCGTATTTAGACAAATCTAAGACAAGAATTTTAGAACGGAGGGAGTAATCTAATTAACCTAACTATTGCTAGACTAATCTATCAGGGCCGGCCATGCTGGGCACTAGTATGTTGGCTGAACATGGTAGGCACGCATGCACGGGAGTGCACAGCGGCCATGGCCTACGGTGGCAGCAGCAAGCAGTAGCCAAGAGCAACAGCGGTAGGGATTAAGAGCAGCAGCGACAGGGATTAGGAGCAGGGAGCAGCAGTAGTGGCAGCATAGCAGCAGCGGCAGTAGGCGAGCAGCAGGCGAGTAGTAGCAAAGAAGAGCAGCGGCTAGTGACCGCAGCAACAACAGCGCTAGCAGCACAACACGCAAGAGACACAGGGCACGCGAGAGCGCAGGTGGGCGCGCGCATGGCTCGGCCAGCCGTAACAGGAGCGAGGCACGTCCCGGCCATGACGAGCACGGGCGTGGGCAGCGGCAGGTGCACGACGGCGGGTGTGGGCGTGCACGAGCGCAAGGGCGCGGCAGGGGCATGCGTGTGCGCGCGGGAGGAGAGCTCCGGCCCATAGTAGCCGGGTTCGCGGGTCGGTGGCGCGATCCACGTCCCGGGGTCGATCGACCCCGATCGAGGGTCGGGGACGACGCCGGGTCGAGCTGGATCGATTGCTGGATCACGACCCGGATCGATGGACGCTGACCCAGATTGAGGTGCAAGATTCCAAGAAGCCAGAATGCAAGATCGCTAGAAACACGTACGAATCCATGGGGAATTGATGCTTACCAGGCAATGGCACTACAAAATACTAAACTCTGCCCGTAGCCACCCTGCTGGAGTCCAACCTTCCACGATCCCCTGCTCGCCTGCCGGAATTCGAGCTGTCCGCCGCCGTATGCGGCATCTCCCGTCCTGCACTCCCGCTACCACCATTGGTACGACCTTACGCGAGCTGCGAGCTACGAGCCGCTTGGATTCCGACGCCGATTAGGGAAGTTCGAGGCAGAAGAATGGTGGGAAGGGCAAACATGAGAGCACCGAGGCTGACGGTGGGAGGCTCGGAGCTTGATCCTTGCCGGACTTGTGGTTTGAAGATGGATCGATAGAGGACGAACTGGGATTTAGGGATAATTGGTTGACAAACTCTTCGTGGGAAAGTAATAATGGCAGATGAGAAAAATCACGCCATAAGGGCTGACTTGTGGCCCATTTAGTAATCTTTTTTGTTTTTCGGAAGTATAATGCGGGATTTTTCCCTCTGCAATATAAGGAAATACATCATTACAGATCGTCAAGGGCATTCTTTCCTTCCAACTTCATCCCGATTGTGTACCATCGTACCGGGGTCATCGACCCGAAGCCCTTTGGATCGCGATACCTGTCCCCGATTAGCGTCCCGAAGATGTATACCCCTTGTCGAACCACGTTCCGGAGGGGTGTCGACCCTCGACCCTCGACCCCGTTCCTCGACCCGGGCGACCCGGATTCCTGGCAACTATGCTCCGGCCACGGCGGACTGCGGAGCCGAAGCTCACGGGTAACGGTGCTACGGCGACTACGGCAACAAGGGAAAGGGGGAATGGGGTGGTGCTCACCGTGTGGACGCACGGAGGTCCGATGGAGGTTTAGGAGCTGCAGAGCTCGTCGCAGACGGAGAAGACGCCGGGGTCGGAGGAGAACGGCGGCGGTCGGAGGAGGAAGATGGAGTCGTAGTGGTCGCAGCTGTGCTCCCCGGCTCCAGTGGAGGGCACCAGAAGATGGGCGGAGGCCGGCGGGATCCGTGGACTTGAGCTGTGGACGCGGAGAGGACGGTGGCCGCGGTGGCGCAGCAGCAATGGCGACGGGCGCGTCGGCGAGAGGCGGATCTGGAGGAGTGGAGAGGCAGAGAGAGCAAGGAGGGGGCGCACTGGGAAGAGGGGTTAGGGTTGGGTTCGGGCGCCGGGGGGAGTAGATGTAGGCGGGGGCGACCGGTGGATGCTTGCCACGGCAGCTGCCGAGGCCGTGGCGCCCATCGGCGGTGGCCACGAGCCCCTGCATGAACAGAGGAGGAAGGGGGCGCAGGCAGGCCAGCCTGTTGGCCAGCTAGCTGGGCCAAGGCCCAAGGGAGGGGCCGGTTTTGTTTTTCTTTTTCTTCTACTTTTTATAGTTTCTGTTTATTTGATTTCCATTTAAGTTTCACATCATTTTAGTTTTATAAAAAGGTAAGAATAGCACCTAAATTAGAGTTACTAGATATTCTTCTGCCATAAAAAGTTTAGTGCAATAATAAAATACTTCACACATTTTTAATACTTAGAAGGCATTTAAATAATTACTTTAGCTGCTATTTTAATTAATTTTGTGCATTAAGATCTTTTAATAAAATGTGGTTTCTTCACCAATATTACTTATAAATTATTTGCCACATCTGGTACTATTTAGTTTGGACATTTGAAAACTTCTATTTTTTGACTTGGTTTCAAATTTGAATTTGAACCGGTTTTTGAACGAACGTGAGTTTAAGAACAGTAAACGCGGTGACATTGCATCATTAACAAGGGGTTACTGTAGCTTAATTATCCGTACGTTACAAGCCAGCACCTACGCAAGAGCCACACGCTTCTGAAGAAAAAAGCGAAGGCCCTCAACTCCATGAAAAAGATCAAGGACAAGATCAACCCCATGGAGATGGGAATGTACCAAATGATGCCCAAGATCAAGTTCGTTCCTCCGAGCTCGCTCAAGATCAAGAGCAAGCTCAAGGTGAAGAGCAAGCTCAAGACGGTGCTCAAGATCAAGAGCTAACTCAAGACGATGATCAAGATGTGCAAGATGATCCTCAAATGCCCATCGAGGAACTTTCGGAGCGTTGTGCCGTGATGGTGGCTTCCAAGCTCGAGCGTCTATAACCTGTCATGGAGAATGTGCTTGGAAGCTTGAGAAAAGGGGTAACTACTCGTAAACAATTGTCAAACTTTTGTGAGCATCACGCGTTTATTTCGTGTGTTGAACCCCAAAAGGTACATGAGGTGCTTGATGATGAGGATTGTCTTGAAGCTATGCATAATGAAATCAGCAACTTCGAGCGCAATCAAGTTTGGGAATTAGTGCCAAGGCCAACGAAGGAACACAATGTCATTGGGACCAAATGGATCTTCAAGAACAAGCAAGATGCGAACGGTGTGGTTGTTCGAAACAAGGCGAGATTGGTGGCACAAGGCTACTGCCAAGTCGAGGGCATCGACTACGGTGAAACCTTTGTCCTCGTTGCACATTTTGAATCTATTCGCATGTTGCTTGCATATGCATCTCATCATGACTTTAAATTGCAACAAATGGATGTGAAAAGTGCATTTCTTAATGGTCCTTTGAATGAGTTGGTTATGTGAAACAACCTCCGGGATTCGAGGATCCCAAGCTCCCCACTGATGTATACAAACTCAAAAAGGATTTCTATGGCCTTAAACAAGCCCCACGTGTGTGGTATGAGCACCTTACCGAGTTGTTACAAGATCGCGGGTTTGAAATTGGGAAAATCGATACCACTCTTTTTACTAAGTGGGTCAAAGGGGATTTTTTTTCATATGCCAACTATATGTTGATGATATTATTTTTGGTTATCCTAACAAATCTTTCAATGATGAGTTTTCCACACTAATGAGCGAGAAGTTTGAGATCTCTATGATGGGAGAGTTGAAGTTCTTTCTTGGGTTCGAAGTCAAGCAAAGAAGAGAATGAACATTCATCAACCAAGCCAAGTATACCGAAAACATGCTCAAGAGATTCAAGCCAGATGATGTCCAACCGGTCAAGTTTCCTATGCCCACCAAATGCAAGCTTGACAATGATCCTAATGGTCAAGCAGTGGATCAAAAGTTATATCATTCCATGATTGGATCCTTGCTTTACCTTTGTGCATCTAGACCGGGTATCATGTTGAGTGTGGGAATTTGTCCATAGTTTCAAGCCGCACCGATGGAAAGCCACTATGTGGCGGTCAAGCAAATCTTTAAATATTTGGCTCATACCCCAAACTTTGGCTTATCGTACCCCCAAAGGAGCAAGCTTTGATCTCATGGGTTACTCGGACTCAGATTGGGCGGGAGATTGTGTCGAGAGGAAGTTAACTCTGGGAGGGTGCCAATTCCTTTGTCGCTCTTTGGTGAGTTGGTCTTCGAAGAAGAAAAATTGTGTGTCTCTCTCGTCCACTGAGGCCGAGTATGTAACCGCCGCAAGTTGTTGTGCACAGTTTCTATGGATGAGGCAAACATTAAAGGATTACGGCGTCACTTGTGACAAAGTGCCTCTTCCATGTGACAATGAAAGTGCTATTAAGATCTCCAACAATCTGGTGCAACATAGCAAGACGGAGCATATTGAGATTCGTCATCATTTCATTTAGGGATCACATCAAGCGTCGAGATATTGAGAGCATCTACATCAACACTCAAGAGCAACTAGCGGATATTTTTACCAAGCCTCTAGATAAAGCAAGATTTCGTGAGTTAAGGCATGAGCTAAATATCATTGATTTGAGCAATGTGGCTTGAATGTAGGCATACCCCACCACACTCGTCATTATATCTTGTTTTAGATGTAGGCATGGACATAGGGGGAGTGTTGTTCTCTCAATGAACTCTCCCTCCCCCCATTATGCATAAATCGATCACGTCTTTCACATTAGCCATTTTTGATGGTACTTGTGCTTCAGAGATAAGTTTTGGTCATGGGCCCAAGGTTAAAATCTTCACGGTGCCATACCACTTGACTCAAAGATAGGTGGCCTCGGCAACCGCCTTCTCCTTGAGAGCTGTTTTGTTTTTCCTTTTTCCTCTAGTTGGATTGGTTTGTGTTTGTGTTGTCCTTTGCTTTTAGTCTCTCTGTTTGTGCGTCTCTGCTTTTTGGTTGTTTTTGGTCTTGGAGTTGCTTCCTCAACTCGTCGTGTAGTTTTGTTTTCGTAGCTAGGCCTTTGTCTGCCCTGTCTAGTTGAGTTTTCTCTAGGTGCTACTACCGCTGCGGTAGGGCGGTACTACCGCTGAGTGAAGTAAAGCGGTACTACCGCCCGCCCGAGAGGAACTATCACTGTGGGGTGGGGCTTGGGGTTATGAATCGAGCAAGGGGAGTTTTACTCCACCATACCCATTCGTGGTTCTCTCCCCCATCCATTCCTCTCTCCCTCTAGCAATGAACTCGCCGCGGGGGGCCCGCCGCCAGGCCGCTTTCTCTGGGCCGTCCTTCACATTTCCATGCAGTGGAAGCAATCCCCACCCCTTCCTCTTGCCATGGATGCTTGTATTGCCCCCTTTCCTCTCCTTGTTGCTTCTAGCTTTCAGATCTAGGCGTTTGGGGCAACAGTCTTGCATTTATCAATTTTTTGCCAAATCGAGACTTGAGTAGGATGTTGAAGGCTGCTAGACTAGTTGGATTGGTGTTTGGTAGGAGTATTATTGAATTTGGTACCCCGATAATACCGAATTTAGCAGCGGCTATGGCCTGGTGATTGTCCTTCACCTCAGGCGGTACTACCGCTCCCCTGGAGCGGTATTACCTCTTGCTAGGAACGGTACTACCGCTTGGGATGCCGGCCTCCATTTTTCTCATACCAAACATTGATTCATGTTGCTTTTCTGCTAGCTTATGCTCGTTCTTTCTGTTGGCTTCCTTTCCTTGTGTGTGGTTCCAGGTGATGGCACTTCCGAGCACCACGTCTGTTGTGTCAACCCCGGGCTTCCTGGAGGGTCAAAGTGCTATCGCCCTTCTGAGGTAGTTGCTGCTTCTTCAAGTGTTCCTCCAACTCAGTCCAAGACTCCTTCCAAGCAAGTTGCAAACAAGCCCAAGTCGAAGTCGAAGTCTATGACAGAGATGACTGCTAAGGAGTTCTGTGTGGCACGTCGCCGCAACTCGTATGCTCAGATCAAGATCCAGCTCTTGTCAATCGTCCCTTCTTGAACCGATTTTAGTGATCCGTCTACTTTGATATGCTCAAAGAAAAGAAGAATCTTAACGTTGATGTCCGCTCCATCGACATTGCTTACTTGGAGAAGGATCGTGCCTACTTTGGCGGGGCACTGGAGATGTGTGCTCAGTTAAGCATCCACAAGCTCATGGAGTTCAACAATGACTTTGATGCGGAGATGGTGGCTTAGTTTTATGCCACGATTAACCTTGGCACTAATGAGGAAAGGACTTTGACTTGGATGACAAGTGGCAGACTTCTCTCAGTCAAATGGGAGGAGTTCATGGAACTATTGGGTGTTGAAGATCAAGGGCTTGACAACCCGGTTGGCTTTCATCCTCACAAGAATTCTACCTCTACTCACCAGTCAGCTCTTTGGCAATACATCATAGTGAAGATTCACCCCGACACGCAGAAGAAGACATACGAGATGTTTCCTTTTCTGGATATCCTTCATTGCATCTTCAAAAACACCATATTCCCTCGCATTGGGAACTTGGATATGGTTCACTCGTACCTCGTGGATTTTTTACAGTTTTGTCGGCATGAGAAGGATAACAACATAGGAGAGACCTTGGATATTTGACATGTCATGTGGTCAGAGCTCCTCTCTGCCATCACTGAGCGCAAGTGCCCCATCTATGCCCCTACCTGATGTTGCTCATTGAGAAGGCATGGGCACACACTTATGCTGGGGTCTTGCTGGAGACCGGTGAATTGATTTCTCACGAGATTAAGCATCTAAGATAAAAGGATGCTACCTCTTGAGCTTGCGTTGGTTTTTCCATTGAAGAGGAAAGGGTGATGCAGCAAAGTAGCGTAAGTATTTCCCTTAGTCTGAGAATCATGGTATCAATCCAGTAGGAGACAACACACAAGTCATCGAATACTTGCACAAACAATTAACAACTTGCACCCAATGCGATAAAGGGGTCGTTAATCCCTTCACGATCACTTGCAAAAGTGAGATCTGATAGAGATAGATAAACAGTAAAGTAAATATTTTTGGTATTTTTGGTTTATAGATCGGAAAGTAAAAGATTGCAAAATAGTAGATCAAAAACTAGTATGATGAAAAAGAGAACTTATATGATGGAAAAGAGACCCGGGGGCCATATGTTTCACTAGTGGCTTCTCTCAAGATAGAAAATATTACGGTGGGTGAACAAATTACTGCCGAGCAATTGATAGAAAAGCGCAAAGTTATGACGATATATAAGGAAATGATCATGAACATAGGCATCATGTCCGTGTCAAGTAGACCGAAACGATCTTGCATCTACTACTATTACTCCACACATCAGCCGACTCCTGCCTGCATCTAGAGTATTAAGTTCATGAAGAACAGAGTAACGCATTAAGTAAGATGATATGATGTAGAGGAATTAACTCAAGCAATATGATGAAAACTCCACCTTTTTATCCTCGATGGCAACAATACAATACGTGCCTTGCTGCCCCTACTATCACTGGGAAAGGACGCCGCAAGATTGAACCCAAAGCTTTGCACTTCTTCCATTGCAAGAAAGATCAATCTAGTAGGCCAAACTAAACCGATAATTCGAAGAGACTTGCAAAGATATCAAATCACGCATATAATAATTCAGAGAAGAACAAAATAATATTCATAGATAATCTGATCATAAATCCACAATTCATCGGATCCTGGCAAACACACCGCAAAAGAATATTACATCGAATAGATCTCCAAGAACATCGAGGAGAACATGGTATTGAGAATTAAAGAGAGAGAAGAAGCCATCTAGCTACTAGTTATGGACCCGTAGGTCTGTGGTAAACTACTCACGCATCATCGGAGAGGCAGTGGTGTTGATGAAGAAGCCCTCCGTGATCGAATCCCCCTCCGGCAGGACGCCGGAAAAGATCCCTAGATGGGATCTCACGGGTACAGAAGGTTGTGACGGTGGAAAAGTGGTTTCATGGCTCTCCTAGATGTTTTTAGGGTATAAGAGTATATGTAGGTGAAGGAGCTAGGTCAGGGAAGCTACAAGGGGCCCACGAGGTAGGGGCTCCCCTACCCCCTAGGCGCGCCCTCCTGCTGTCGGTGCCAAAACCGGCGGATCTCAGGTAGGGGGTTCTGATCTGTGCGTCAAGGCTGATGGTAATAGGAAGCAAGGGACACAGATGTTTACCCAGGTTCGGGCCCTCTCGATGGAGGTAAAACCCAACTTCCTGCTTGAATAATATTGAAGATATGGGTAGTACAAGAGTAGATCTACCACAAGATCGTAGAGGCTAAACCCTAGAAGCTAGCCTATGATGGTATGATTGTAATTGTGATCGGCCTTCTAAGGACCAACCTCTCCGGTTTATATAGACACCGGAGAGGGCTAGGGTTTACATGGAGTCGGTTGCAAGGAAGGAAACACAATATCTGGATCGCCATGCTTGTCTTCCACGGAAAGGAGAGTCCCATCCGGACACAGGCCGAAGTCTTGAGTCTTGTATCTTCACGCTTCAATAGTCCGGACGATATATACAGTCCAGCTGCCCGGATACCCCCTAATCCAGGACTCCCTCACTAGCCCCTGAACCAGGCTTCAATGACGATGAGTCCGACGTGCAGTCTTGTTTTCGGCATTGCAGGGCGGGTTCCTTCTCTGAATACTCCAAAGTAATTATCGAATACTTGAATCGTGTCCGGATCCAAAAAATGATCTTTACACACCGCTGTAGAGAGAATGATATTTCACAAATGCAATATGTTGACAACCTTTTTAGACGACGTGACATGTTATTACGGTCGGATCATTATTCGAACGGTTTTCCCACAACCAGCCACAACGCATATTGCGTGGCGGTTTCTTTGACACGTCTTGTCAAAGCAGAGATTGTGTCCCCTTATCACGGGATTCTCATCAATACGGGTATGGGTAATCTCACCACGCCATCAATCGTGGCGCTTGGGAAGCAAGTGATTCCCAACGGGCCAGTGGGGAGGCGCACCGCTTTTGGCGCCTCTATAAAGGGATAACATTTCCCCATTTTCGCCCACACCTTCTTCCTCCTTTGCCCACTCTTGACCCCTCGAGCTCCAGCGCCCAAGCCCAAGTCTTCTCCGCACAGCTAAACATGTCCGGAGCAGGAGGCAAGTGGGTGGCTTCCACCGTCAAGGAGAAGCACATCACAAATCTTCGGGCGGCCGAATACTTGGCTGCAGACATAGCGCACCGGCTACCGGACGCCGGGCAGGTCATTCTGACCCCAAGACCCCACGAGAGGGTCGTATTTGTCACCCACTTCGCCCGTGCACTGGGATTTCCACTCCATCCCTTCGTCCGCGGGCTCATGTTCTACTACGGGCTAGATTTCCATGATCTAGCCCCGAATTTCGTCCTCAACATCTCGGCGTTCATCGTCGTATGCGAGGCCTTCCTCCGCATCCAGCCTCACTTTGGCCTATGGCTGCAAACCTTCTCCGTGAAGCCGAAGTTTGTAAGCGGCCAGCAAGCGGAGTGCGGAGGGGCCATGGTGGGCAAGATGCCTAACGTCACCTGGCTGGACAGTTCCTTTGCGGAGATCATAAAAGGGTGGCAATCAGGATGGTTCTACATCACCGAGCCGTGCGGCGCCAATTGGGCGGCAGCCCTCGAGTTTCGATCCGGAGCCCCCATGCAGCTCACCTCCTAGGAAAAGAAGGGCATGTCCTGGGGCGAATCTATGGAGCTGACCGGACTCCAGACCTGCATCAAAAGCATGAAGGACAAGAACATCAAGATTGCCAACGTGATCCAGGTCATGCTCGTTCGCCGGATTCTGCCCTGCCAAAGGCGGGCATTCAATCTGTGGGAGTTCGTCCCGGCCGAACACCAGACACTCCGGAAGCTCTACGACATGACGCACAAAGGCGCATGGAAGGTGTTGTTCAAGGCTTCCGAAGTACCTCCTCCCACATCTGAGGACCGTGGGCTTCACGCCGCGCGGCCTCCTAGTCAGGTGAGTTCTTAGACTACCACCGGATTCGGTTCTTCCCAATATATTCATGGGAGAGCCTTAAGTAGTTATGCATATTTGTTCAGGATTATGTGGAGACAGCGGAGCAGGTTTACTATCCGGCTCTGCTGCCAGAAGGCCCAGCTGATGCTATCCTGACGGAGATGCTGGTCCCGGCGCCGTACAAGGTGCCGGAGAAGAAGGCCGAAAAGAAGGCCCAGGGGACCCGAAAGGGTCTCCGTCGTAATGTTGTGCCAGAAGCTTCGTCCAAAGACGACGAGGCACACTCCTCCCACGAAGGGGAGGAAGAAGAAGAAGAAGAAGCCCCATCCGGAAATGATGGGGGCCCTGGGGAGGCGGACCAGGGGGCCGGAAAAGGCCCTCGGCGCAAGGCCATCATACCCACGTCGTCCGACGACAACGAGACAGATTCCTCCCGCGGAGGTGGGGGGAAGCAAGAAGAAACTCTACCTCCCCGCACTGGGGAGGAGAAAAAGAGAAAAGCCGCCCCGCAGGGGGAGGCTAGGGTGTCCAAGAATGGAAAGGTGTCCCTTCCGGACAATTCTGCCACGACCGCTCATAGCGAGGAGGGATGGCTGCCCAGGGGGAAGCCCCCAGTGCGATCGTAATTGTCCGCATTTTATCATGACTTCACTCTATAGCTTTTTTATAATGCCAAACATATATGCAGTCCGGCTAGGGCTCACCCCGAAGTATCTTCTTCCGGGTCCCTGAGCGATTCGGAGATGAATTCGCTTCCGACGGCCACTACTCCTCAGCCCGCGGATGACATGAAGGTGTTGTCCCGGAGGCTCCCAGAGCGGGGGGAGGTGACTCTGGAGACGCCTCAAGGCGGGATTCCAGATGTCGAACACGCGGGGTTCAAGATCCCCGCGGATCGTGTCGATGAGAGCCACAGCAGGCCGGGCTCTCAGCCGAACGCTATTCCGGAACCTTCAATGGTTCCGAACTCAGGCGGACAACCCCTCGTCAGGGAGGGCGAACCGTGTGTATCGAGGACTTCCGTTGCGCCCGAGGCGCCAGATTGTCTGCTGGAAGCGCTTCGCGGTGCTTCCATGGATGAAGAGCACCGTACTCTTATGAGTGCGGTGATTCAGAAGGTTTCGTCCACCAAGAGCGGACTAACCGAAGCCTGCACCAGCCTCCTGACAGGTTTTGAGGTACGCAATGAATGTGTGTAAAATTACCACCCAATAGGTAGTAGCCCCTGATACTCTGTTTGGTGTTCGGAAAGAAAAACCAAATGGAGGGTTAATAATAATCCGAGGAGTCTAATAATAAATATTCATGTGCATAAGCAGGCTGTGCTGCTTGCTACTGCATCCTGCATGGCCGAGGTTGCCGAACTAAAGCGGGACCTGGAGCAGGTGCAGGGAGAGCTCGGCCTCACAAAGAGGCAGCTCAAAGAGAACAAGGGTAAGTGATTCCCCGCTCTTATGTATTTAAGGATAGACAAAATTGGTTAGTCTAACGCCAAAGTGTCGTGACTGTGTGACAGGGGCCACCGCCGAAGTGGCGTCCCTGAAGAAAGTGCTGTCCGAGGCCGAAGACAAGGCGGCCTTGGAATGCAAGGAGCGCGAAAAGCAAAGTGCTAGAGTGGGTGAGGTACAGCAAGAGCTCCGGGACGTTGGCAAAAAGTACGAGTCCGTGGAGCATGATCTGAAGATGAAAGAGGCCGAGCTTGCGAAGGCTCGAATTTGGAGATCTCCAGGGGCATTCGCAGATTTGCCACGCAGCGTATCAGACGCTGCGGAGTTCTACCGTGCTCAGGAGGGGAGCTCAATGGAGAAGTTGTTCTGGTCCCAGTATGCTGGGGCCGAACACCTAATGCCTCTGAGTGGCCAACTGAAGCAGTTGGTCGAAATCAACAGGGCGGCCGAAGTGGCTATGAAAGATTTCATAGTCCGGCTGTGGCCTGGTGAGCCCCTACCCACTAGCTACTTTGGCCTGATCAAGCAGATGGTGAATACCTGTCCGCGGCTTGAAGTCATCAAGCGATCTGTTTGCATTGAGGGTGCCCGCCGGGCCTTTGCCCGCGCGAAGGTGCATTGGGGCAAGCTGGATGCTGAGAAGCTGGTGAAGGACGGGCCGCCGGAGGGTAAGGAGCATTGCCATATCAAGAAGTACTATGATGGTGTTATGAAGGGCGCCCGTCTCGTGGCCGATGAGTGTACCAAGGACAAGATCTTTGACTAAATGTGCCTCTGCCACAGTTGTAATTTAAAGACGAATTTACTTGTGCTATGTAGCACTGTTTGATTTAAAATATTACCTTCTATGCGGCTGTTTATAAAATTCTAAAAGTAGGCCAGTCGTCGGCTTCCGCCCCCTCGTAACTAGTACTGGGGTGTTCGTGGAAAACCCAGACACTCTTTATCCAAATGTTTGGTCCCTTAAGGAGGTGTCCGGCGCAGCGAACAAGGCAATCGGACTATGCGGCTTTATAGCTTTCACTTAGCCATAGAAGTCTACAATTTTAAATTTTGGCGAAGCCCCTAGAATCCGGAAGGCCGAATTGGGGCGCTATACACGCCTATATCGGACGAAGCCGATTTATCGCCTAAAGCGGAAAATCTTTAAGGATTTTAAGACCTCTCGAACAGCGACCAGCTCTCGCCATATCATGTTGGTCAGTTTTCGGCTTTCTCTACTGAGGTGCTCGTCCAAAAGAACCGGGACACAATCGCAGTAGTTCTCCCTGCGCTACCTTAGCCGATATAACGGAACATAAGGTACCAAAACAAGGGAGCCGGGCTAACCCAACTGTAGACCCAAGACATGATTCGGAGCTGATGCATATAACGCTATAAGTTCAGGGTGCCGCACTATTGAAAGTGTTTGGACTTGTCTTGCCGTATTATGGGGCGCCATAAAAAGCCCCTGGCAAACTGACCATACCAAGGTGTACGGATGCAATATCAAATAAACATTTATGAACAAAATGCTCAAATAAGAATAGTAAGCTGACGCTATATATGATCTCCCATTGATGAATAATACGTTTAAGCGTATGTTTACAATGGATGCATTAAGCGGAGGTAAATAGGACTATTTGACATGTCCTATCGAGGGGCAGGCTGTGTACAGATAGATAAAGCAGGTATAATGATCGTAAATAGATTCCACCTGGGTATTTCCTTCTGTGCACAACGCCTATTGCCTCCTTGGTTATCTCTACCATGTAAGTCCGGCAATCCGGCTCTTCTAAGGATGTTGCACTAAAGCGATGTCCTGAAAGGTAAAAGGGAAAGATTATGAAGGTATTTGGCGGTTTCCCGCACTATTGACTAAGTCGTTGTTGCGCCTCCGCCTATGCCCATGGTATGTTGAGTGCGTAATTGTGTACGCATGGCACGAATGCTGCTTTGATGGGGCTTAAGTAGAGGCCGGACTGCTAATCACGCTCTTGGCGTTCCTGATGATCATGTTGCAGGGTGCTCCGGACTCGCTTGACAGTGATTGAGGTTGTCGTCGCCGGATTGGTGGTTTGCCGGAGGAGGCCGCATTGTACTTCTGCCGCGAGGGCTGCAATATGCTATTCTGTACGGAGAGAGCGGTCCATGTTTCCATTGACTATTATGACCCTGCGCAGACCTGGCATCTTGAGCTTGAGGTATGCATAATATGGTACCGCATTGAATCTAGCGAATGCGGTTCGTCCGAGTAGTGCGTGGTAACCACTACGGAAAGGGATGATATCGAAGATTAACTCTTTGCTCTGGAAGTTGTTTGGGGATCCGAAGACCATTTCCAATGTTATAGAGCCCTTACAGCGGGCCTCTACTCCAGGAATTACACATTTAAAGGTAGTTTTGGTGGGCTTGATCCTTGAAGGGTCAATGCCCATTTTGCGCACTGTGTCCTGATAAAGCAGGTTCAGGCTGCTGCCGCCGTCCATAAGGACTCACGTGAGGTGGAATCCGTTGATGATTGGGTCTAAGACCAATGCGGCTGAGCCGCCGTGACGGATGCTAGTAGGATGATCCCTACGATCAAAGGTGATCGGACAAGCTGACCATGGGTTGAATTTGGGGGCGACTGGCTCCATCACATAGACGTCTCGTAGTGCCCGCTTCCGTTCCCGCTTGGGGATGTGAGTGGCGTAGATCATGTTGACCGTTTTCACCTGAGGGAAATTTATTTTGTCCCCCCATGTTCAGACGTCGGGGCTCTTCGTCATCGTCGCTGTGCAGCCCCTTGTCCTTTTTTTGGGGTTTATTTTGCCGACCTGTTTGAACACCCAGCAGTCTCTATTGGTGTGGTTTGCTGGCTTGTTCGGGGTGCCATGAATTTGGCACGAGCGCTCCAGTATGCGGTCCAGACTGGACGGTCCCTGATTATTTCTTTTGAACGGCTTTTTCCGCTGACCGGACTTGGGTCCGCTGAATCCGGCGTTTACTGCCGTGTCTTCAGTGTTGTCGTCGTTGTTCCATCGCTTATGTCTATTCCGTTCTGGCTTGCCATTGTTATCGCGGACATCCAAAGTGCCAGAATGTGGCTGGTGCCACTGCGAGCCAACCAGTTGTCCTCGCCCGCGCAAAAGCGGGTCATTAGTGTTGTGAGAGCTGCCATGGACTTGGATTTTTCCTGGCCGAGGTGTCGAGCAAGCCACTCGTCACGAATATTATGCTTAAAAGCCGCCAGGGCTTCGGCGTCCGGACAGTCAACTATTTGGTTCTTTTCAGTTAGGAACCGAGTCCAGAATTTCCTGGCTGACTCTCTGAGCTATTGAGTAATGTGGCTTAGGTCATCAGCGTCCGGTGGTCACACATATGTGCCCTGGAAGTTGTCGAGGAATGTGTCTTCCAGGTTTTCCCAACTGCCAATGGAATCTGCTGGCAGGCTCTTCAGCCAGTGCCGGGCTGGTCCTTTGAGCTTAAGGGGAAGATACTTGATGGCGTGTAGATCATCTCCGCGGGCCATGTGAATGTGGAGAAGGAAATCTTCGATCCATACTGCAGAGTCTGTTGTGCCATCATATGATTCGATGTTTATGGGTTTGAACCCTTCTAGGAATTCATGATCCATCACTTCGTTAGTGAAGCAGAGGGGGTGTGCGGCGCCTCTGTGCCGGGCTATGTGGCTACGCAGCTCGAATTGGTCTGGGTTGCTGTGTTCGGCCTGGCCGGACTTGTTGATAATGTATCCGGCATGACGGTCATCATCGCGCACTAGGGCGCGCCCCCGCGATCCGTAGATCGATCTTGGCTGTCCTGCTTTGTTTTCCAGAATATCTTGCATGTCTTGCCTGTTGCCCTGGCCTGTAGTGTATCGGCGTGGGGGTGCGGGCTAGTATTCGGGCTGATATCCCGTTTTATCTCGGCCACGGGGTGGCCGGTCAGCCGTTTGGTGCTCGAGTCTGTATTCCTTGGCTGCCAGGACTTCAGTCCATCTGTCTGTGAGCAGGTCTTGATCAGCTTGGAGTTGCTGCTGCTTCTTCTTCAGGCTCCTCGCAGTGGCTATAAGCCGACGCTTGAAGTGCTCCTGCTCCACGGGATCCTCAGGCACGCCGAACTCGTCGTCGCCGAGGCTAATCTCGTCTTCTGAGGGGGCATGTAGTTGTCCTCCTCCAGGTATCTGTCCGTCACCTGTTCTTCTAGGCTGACCTGCTCATCTTCCTGTTTTGCCTGCTCGAAGGCAGGCTGGTCAGGGTTATATTCCTCTTCGGCGCTATCTGGATTGCTTTCGTCTCCGGGGCCGGTATTGCTGTGGCGGGGCTTGGAGCGGCGCCGACAATGCCCATGCTTTGCTTTTATTCCTGAGGGGTTATCCTCCGTTGCCTCATCGCCATTAGTTTCCTTCGGAGTGTCCACCATATATATATCGTATGAGGAGGTGGTCGTCCACCGCCCTGTGAGCGGTGGCTCCTGTAATTCTCCTGCATCGTCATCCATATCGTCGGTCTTCGGAGTCGAAGTCAAGCACGTCGGTTAAATCATCGACCGTGGCAATGAAGTGGGTTGTGGGTGGGAAGCGAATTTCTTCGTCGCCTGCTTCCCACTCAAGCCGGACATAGTTCGGCCCAGAGCCTCCTGACAAAGAGAGAGACTTTAATGAGTTCAGCATGTCGCCAAAGGGCGAGTGCTGAAAGATGTCCGCAGCGGTGAACTCCATTACCGGAGCCCAACCGGGCTCGGCGGGCTCGGGAGCGTGCGGGCAGGAACCAACCTCTGGATGCGAATCCGGGGGTCCGAAGTCACAGGCCAACATAGAGGCGAGACCCGTGTTCGGCTCCATCGCCACTGAGTGTGCGGCCTGTAGGGCGAGGTCCACCCCTCCATCCTTAGGCAACGCAGCTTGCTCCGGGTTTAGATCCCGAGCTTTGTCCGACAGCAGGTTCAAGCCGTGCTCGTCGTGACTGTTCGGTGATCCTGGCACAGGCCCAAATCCGTCGAAGGTCAATTCTCCGTGAATATCAGCTGTGTAGTTCAAGTTTCCGAACCTAACCTAGTGGCCAGGGGCGTAGCTATCGATCTGCTCCAGATGGCTATACGAATTGGCCCGCAGTGGGAAGCCGCCGAACACGAAGATCTGTCCAGGGAGAAAAGTTTACCCCTGGACCATGTTGTTGACGACTGAAGGCGCCATCAAGCCCTGCAGTGACGACACAGAGGAACTCTCAATGAAAGCACCAATGTCGGCGTCAAAACCGGCGGATCTCGGGTAGGGGGTCCCGATCTGTGCGTCAAGGCTGATGGTAACAGGAAGAAAGGGACACAGATGTTTACCCAGGTTCGGGCCCTCTCGATGGAGGTAAAACCCTACTTCCTGCTTGATTAATATTGAAGATATGGGTAGTACAAGAGTAGATCTACCATGAGATCATAGAGGCTAAACCCTAGAAGCTAGCCTATGATGGTATGATTGTAATTGTGATCGGCCTTCTAAGGACCAACCTCTCCAGTTTATATAGACACCGGAGAGGGCTAGGGTTTACATGGAGTCTGTCGGCGTTCTGGGAACAGGGGTCCCCAGACTTGCCTACCTGCGGCCTGCGGCGTGGCTCAAAGGAGGCCCAGCACAACCCATCTTCATCAACGCAAGCTCAAGACCCTCGCGAGGGGCCAAGCCTCGCGGGACGGACGACAAGGAGCTTCCTCAGGCATGGCCTCGTCAGGCTGGCACACGAGGAGGCGGAGAGTTCAAGGCGGGGTACCTCGCGAGGTGCCCATGACGCAAGCCATGACGACCAAGGGCGCCAGTTAGGCGCCAGCCCGCGCAGTGTCCTCCCTTCCTCTTTGGTGCAAAGGGGGAAAGCGAAGGCGAGAGCATCAAGCAAAGGCATCCATTTCAGTGCAACAAGACCAAGACCAGCCCAACGGCTGGAAGGAAGTCATTGTGGAGCCCAAGCAGGCGTCACCACTAGAGCCTTTGACAGGCGAGGACCAACTTTAGTCAGGATAGGTGTACCCGCTGTTCCCCTTTAAAATGGCCAATTGTTGGCGCCCTTCCCGCTAAATATTTGGGAAGAGGCCCAGGGACTTTGCCTATAAATAGGACTGGCCACCCCCAGGGTAGAGGCAATCGGGATCCTCACCAAGAAACCAGTAGATAGAGCGATTGAACTCCTCCCAGCAGTTCGTCGCACCAGCCAAGAATAGACCCTCGCGAGGCTGTTCTTCCTTGTATTGTTCATCATCAAGCCCAAGAGGCAATCCACCACACCACACACTAGAGTAGGGTATTACACCACAATGGTGGCCTGAACCAGTATAAACCTTGTGTCTCTTGTGTTATTCTGTTTGGTAGTTTAGATCCTAGTGATTCGGTGAGGAGCAAGCCGGTAGAGGGTTAGATCTCCGCGCGCACCCCAGTGTTCGAACCTCAAGGGTCTGCCGGAGCCCGAAATCCTACATTTGGCGCGCCAGGTAGGGGTGCGCCGGAATTTGCCTTCCGTCGTCTCGTTCTTCTCCGACCATCGCATCCATGTCTGACGCTCGTCGGGCTCGCGCCGAGCGCCCGAGCCGCCCTTGCTTCCCATGTCGCCTAGACGGCTCCCGTCGGCGGGCGCCCTCGTCGTTCCCCGTCACCTGCCGTCAACGCCGCCACCGGCCCGACAGGGAATGAACAGCAAGCATCATCCCAGCATCCGTCCATGAGGCGGGACGGTCGCACTGCCACACCCTCGCTCACCCGCGCTGGTTCTTCGTCACGCGCGCCCCGCGCGGCCATGGAGGCCCGAGCTGCGCTCATCGCGGCAAACGAGCTCCTGCACTACCGCCCCATCGACGACGTCTACGAAGAGTGGCTCGACCGAGTCGCCGAGCTCGTCCGTGCTGCCGGGGGCTCCCCCGCGCCGTCGTTCTCGCTGCATCGCGCCCCGCCCTGCGCGGGAAATAAAGCTCCTGGGGCGCCTCAGCCGACTCCTCCTTAAGAAGGCGCCCTGGCCCCAAGGCGCACGGCCCCTGGACGGAACCCGCTCCGTCAGGCACCAGCGTGGCAAGAGCAGAGCTGCCAAGAAGTCCCTCGCCCTCAAGAAGCTGCCCGAGCGCTCCCTGCTCCAGCACGTCAAGACCCTGCGATGCCCCCAGCCGCGGCGCATGGGGACCCGCAGGACCAAGCTCTCCGTCGCCCAAGGCCCCCTGTGGCCACAGCGGGCTACCGTGCCTTCACCTCCGAGCTACGCAGCGTCGCGTGGCCCGGCAAGTTCAAGCCAGACCTGCCTCCTCGCTACGACGGCACGGCTGACCCTGCAGAGTTCCTCCAGCGTTACGAGTTGGGCATCGAGGCTGCCAACGGGGATGAGAAGGTCATGGCCAACTAGTTTCCCATGGCGCTCAAGGACGGGGCCCGCACCTGGCTCCTCAACCTGGCTCCAGGCACGATCTCCTCCTGGGACAAGATGCGCACCCGCTTCATCGCTAACTTCCAGGGTACTCGTGACCAGCCACCCGCCGTGAGTGACATGCGCCGTATCAAGCAGCAACCAGGGGAAACCCTGCAGAAGTACATCCAGCGCTTCAACAATGCGCGCCTCAAGATCCCCAAGGTGACGGAGGAGGCCATCATCTCTGCCTTCTCCGACGGTGTGCGCAACGTCAAGATGAAGGAGGAGCTGGCGATGCATGAAGACCTGTGCACCTCCTTGGAGCTGTTCAACTTGGCGACCAAGTGCGCCAGGGCTGAGGAGGGACGCCTCTCCCTCCTCGAGCTGCTTGCCGCGGACCCAGAAGAGAAGAAGCCCAAGGCCAAGGACGTGAAGCGCAAGGGGGATGCCGTACTCGCGGCAGAGCCAGACACCAAGCAGGGCAGAGATCAGCTCGAATCCTCCAAGGGAAGTCGGTACTGCGTGTACCACAACCTCCACACACATAACACCAATGAATGCCAAGAGCTCCGGGCCGTGCGTGAAGGAAGGGTCGGCAGACGTCCCGACCGCAGCGACCGGGGCTACGCCCGAGGAGGAGGAAGGAACGCAGGACGTTGGGAAGACCGCGGCCCTCGCCAAGGGTGGCGCGACCAACCTCGCGAGGATCGCTGGCAGGACCCGCCTCGCGAGGGAGGCTGGAGGGATCAGCCTCGCGAGGATTGCCCGCAATGGAATGCAGGCCTCCCTCCGCTGCCGCCGCAGCCAAGGAGAAATGAAGACCGTCATCAGGACGAGGGGGCTGGGGGCTTCAAGGAACCTCGTGCAATCGCCTGCATCCTGGGCGGAGCTCAAGCCCCAGCCTCTCAACGCATCTTCAAGCAGTTCGCTCGCGAAGTGAATGCAATCCTCCCCAAGCTCGAGGCCACGCGCCCTCTCAGGTGGTCGGCGTGCGCCATCACGTTTAGCTCAGCGGATCAGCTCAAGTGCGCGGCCACAGCCGGAGTCCTCCCGACGCTTTGCTCCCCAATCATCATCAACGTGCTGGTCACCAAGACCCTCATCGACGACGGGGCAGGGCTCAACGTCCCATCCGTGGAAACGTTCAACAATCTTCAAGTGCCCTACAGTCAGCTTCAGCCAACCAAGCCCTTCTCCGGAGTCACCGACGGCTCCACGGTCCCGATCGGGAAGGTTCGCCTTCCCGTCACCTTCGGGGCACGCGACAACTACCGCACCGAGCTCATCGACTTCAACGTCGCCCACATTCGCCTGCCGTACAACGCCATCCTCGGGTACCCGGCGCTAGCCAAGTTCATGGCCGTAACCCACCACGGCTACAACGTCCTCAAGATGCCAGGAAGTGGCGGGGTCATCACGGTGCCCTGCGAGGAGAGAGACGCAGTGTGCTCCCTGGAGCGAGCCTTTCAGGCCGCATCACTGGAAGACCCAGACCGCGGAAGCAGGAGGCCTCCCGAGGCCGCCCCCAAGAAGAAGAAGACATCATCCATCCCAGCCCCTCTAGAGGCAGGCCCCTCAGGGCCCGCGCCTGCTCAGGGGGAACCTCCTTCCATCGCATAGGGAAGCGCGCCCGGCGCCCTCCTCAGGCAGGGCTCGGGGGCTCTCCCCTAGAGGGCCGCCGACCTCGCCAAGGTCACGAGGGAGGTGCTTGGGCACCACGTGGAGGCGTGTCTCAAAGCATGTTTCCCCCAAGAAGGAGCAAGGCAAGGAGGGCCAAGCCCTCAGGAGTTCGTCAGCAAGGCCATTCAGGAGTTACAGGAGTCAAGGGTCATGAAAGGCAGCCGCCGCCTACCCACTGTTGCCCCCCATCCAGGCGAGGATGGTGGGCTGCGCGTCTGCATCGACATACCAGGGCTCAACCGAGCTGCGTCTCAAGAGTGCTTCTGGCCCTCGCGAGTGGGATGTTGCGAGGGTCCACCCCACAGCTACGTGTGCATGCCTTACGGCTTGCCGAACGCGGCTGCTGCGCACCAGCGTCTCATGAGGGCCATCCTGGAGGTTCAAGAGGTCAGGCACTCCGTAGCCCTGGCGGAGATGGAGATGGCCCGCGAGGAGCCGCCAGCGCGTCCGGAGCCTCCTGAGGCCCCTGGGCCTGGGGGCTCATGAGGATCGGCTCCCGCAGCCCACCGAGTCTGCTACACCAACACCCCTCCGTCCCCAACATCATCAGGTGACATCTTTCAAGTTTCATTTCAGGCTGGGAGCGCCCTAAGGGCCGCATTATTCCCAGGCTGCGTGGGTCCGTCCCTGCGGCGTGTATCCCTTTTATTTCATGTTCTTAGCTTACCTTATTGGGGCGCCCCTCGGGCTGCATCATCCCCAAGTCGCTCGGGCCTGACCCAACGGCGTGTACCCTTCTTGCATTTTCCCTAGGGCTATGCTTTCGACCCATCATGCTTGTTATTTAGTGCCTTTTTCTCCTGGGTGTCAGAATCTTGGGCGTTAAAGGGGGGGTGCCTAAGCATCGCGTCTCGGGGCTCCTACCGGCTCTCCGGCCCTCACCCTCTGGTCTTGTCCATGGCATCACGACCTGGCATGCCAGCGACGGTTGAGACCAGCTAGAGAGCCGGGACCCGAGGACGTAGAGTTTCGACATCTAACCCAGCTTGCGCATTAAAGGGGGGGTGCCTGAGCATCACGACTCAGGGCTCCTATCGGCTCTCCGGCCCTCACCCTCTGGTCTTGTCCATGGCATTGCGACCTGGCATGCCAGCGACGGCTGAGACCAGCCCGAGAGCCGGGACCCGAAGACGTAGAGCACCGGCATCTAACCAAATTTGCAGGAACACATTCCAAGGTAAGCCTAGTGCCGGGCGCAACCCGCCCTGGGGTTGGGACCCGTGAGTCCCGCGCTGGCTCACGGGTGCCCCAATACACCTCGCCAGGCCTTTCGTGCCTCGTCGCCTCTCCAAAGCAACTAACGGCTAACTGTCGATTGCCACGGCGAACTCTCGTTCCTTTTGTGATGAGCCTGCAGGGTCCCTCCAAGCAGCGTTGCCAAGCGAGGCCCTCACGGTGCCTTCTTCACACTCGTCCGCGCAACCCGCTTGCACGTTAAAGGGGGGGCGCCTGAGCATCGCAACTCAGGGCTCCTACCAGCCCTCCAGCCCTCACCCTCTGGCCTTGTCCACGGCATCGCGACCTGGCATACCAGCGACGGCTGAGACTCGCTCGAGGGCCGGGACCCGAGGACGTAGAGCGGAAAGGGGAGCAAAGGCGAGAGGGGAGGAGCACGTGAGGACCTCGCCAAGCAACCCCCCGCCGGCCAAGGCACGGACCTAGCACCGCACCAGGAAGCGTTTCCTGACCCTCGAGATAAGTCACTCTCCGGAAACACTAGTTATCGCAGCACCATCCCCGCACCCAATGCAATCCCGTGTTAGCAACGTCGCTCTCCTTTCTCACCGAATGATGGCCGCTTGAGCGCTAAAGGGGACCTCCTGAGCATCGCGACTCAGGGGCTCTCACCGGACCTCGGGCTGCTCACCTCCTGGCCTTGACCACGGCATCGCGACCTGGCATACCAGCAACGGTTGAAGCCGCCTTGGGTCTGGGACCTGTCGGCGCAGAGCATCAAGCCCTCATGAGGTCTGAAAGGAAGAAACTAAGCTAAAATGGAATAAGCATCTCGCACTGCTTCGCAATAAGGATCATATTGACAAACGAAGCTACAAACATCTTACAAGCCCTCGCGGGGTACATTCTTGGCTCCTCGCAGGAACAAAAGATGCGAACTCTAAGGGGTCCAAGCTATAGAGGTCGTCGCGACGGACGCCATCATCAACAGTGGGTCGCCCAGCACCGGCGCCAACCCCATCCAGATCAGGGGTGGCGACGGCCTAACGAGCCAGCCCTGCTCTGGGAGCGGCACAGGCTCGAGGGCTCGTAGCTGCCGTCGCTCGTCTCCGGAGCTGGGAAGAGCTCGGCGGAGTCGCTGGATCCACCAGCGCCTCCCCCACCTGGGGAGCTGCCGGGGGAGCGGTTGGCCGGCCTCTGTCTCACCGCTGCAGGGTCCCGACCGCCTCTTACGGGGTAGCACTCCAGCCGGCGACCCTCCGCATGGAAGACCTTGAAGGACATCACTGAAGCACCGTCGTACTCCAGATGGATCGCGAGGGCGCCCCTTGCTCTGCAGACCCGGGCGATCTCGCCCCAGCCTCGAGTCATGAAGACCTCGCCCGGTGCAACGACCGCGACCTCTGCCCCGGTCGTGAGGGTGCTGTAGCCGGCGTGCTGCAGTCAAAGCCCCAGGGGTTCCCCCTGACGGATGACGAAGGCGAAAAAAGGAGGGAGACGAATCCAAGAATTAGGAGGCATGGTGGCGCGAAGCACAAACTCTCGGGAGGAGCCTTCAGCGTGGACATCAGGGGGGAAGACGCACACCTTCGTGACCCGCCGGTGCCGACGGCAGCGCCGCCCGTGGCGTTCGGTGTCGGCTCCTTCAGAGCCATCGATATGCACATACAAAGGAAGCGGGAACCCTGGTGGTGGCCGCTCAAACCAGGGTCTGAACGCTTCCAGGCGAGCGCCCTCGCCCCGCTGCCAGAGAGCAAGCCGCTTCTTCGGGGGAAGCGGGTCAGGATCCTCTTGGGGAGCTTTTCCCTTCTCCTCCGCGGAGAACCGGCGGATCAGAGCTATTGCAGCAAGACGGAGCAAGACCCAGGAGGGAGGAGAAGCAGAGGGAGTAGCCTGGAGGGGCGCACGCCGTTCCGTACTTATAACCGGCGAAGACCAACCGTCGAGTTCCACGATCACAGGTAATCATGACCCGCTTTGCGTGCAGGGACTTGTCGAATCTGTGCGGTTACCAAGGCATCATGGGGAAGCGGAGGCGCCCCCGACCAACCGACCGCCACGCGGCGCCCAAGGCCGCAGGCTGTTAGGGCCTGCGACGCTTCGGACTTGCCCTTTCGCCTCTCTGCTCAGCCAAGTTCGGGCGCGCCGTGGGCCCGGGGGCTACTGTCGGCATTCTAGGAAAGGGGGTCCCCAGACTTGCCTACCTGCGGCCTGCGGCGTGGCTCAAAGGAGGCCCAACACAACCCATCTTCATCAACGCAAGCTCAAGACCCTCACGAGGGGCCAAGCCTCGCGGGGCGGACGACAAGGAGCTTCCTCAGGCACGGCCTCGTCAGGCTGGCTCACGAGGAGGTGGAGAGTTCAAGGCGGGGTACCTCGCAAGGTGCCCATGACGCAAGACATGATGACCAAGGGCGCCAGTCGGGCGCCAGCCCGCGCAGTGTCCTCCCTTCCTCTTTGGTGCAAAGGGGGAAAGCGAAGGCGAGAGCATCAAGCAAAGGCATCCATTTCAGTGCAACAAGACCAAGACCAGCCCAACGGCTGGAAGGAAGTCATTGTGGAGCCCAAGCAGGCGTCACCACTAGAGCCTTTGACAGGCGAGGACCAACTTTAGTCAGGATAGGTGTACCCGCTGTTCCCCTTTAAAATGGCCAATTGTTGGCGCCCTTCCCGCTAAATATTTGGGAAGAGGCCCAGGGACTTTGCCTATAAATAGGACTGGCCACCCCCAGGGTAGAGGCAATCGGGATCCTCACCAAGAAACCAGTAGATAGAGCGATTGAACTCCTCCCAGCAGTTCGTCGCACCAGCCAAGAATAGACCCTCGCGAGGCTGTTCTTCCTTGTATTGTTCATCATCAAGCCCAAGAGGCAATCCACCACACCACACACTAGAGTAGGGTATTACACCACAATGGTGGCCTGAACCAGTATAAACCTTGTGTCTCTTGTGTTATTCTGTTTGGTAGTTTAGATCCTAGTGATTCGGTGAGGAGCAAGCCGGTAGAGGGTTAGATCTCCGCGCGCACCCCAGTGTTCGAACCTCAAGGGTCTGCCGGAGCCCGAAATCCTACATTTGGCGCGCCAGGTAGGGGTGCGCCGGAATTTGCCTTCCGTCGTCTCGTTCTTCTCCGACCATCGCATCCATGTCTGACGCTCGTCGGGCTCGCGCCGAGCGCCCGAGCCGCCCTTGCTTCCCATGTCGCCTAGACGGCTCCCGTCGGCGGGCGCCCTCGTCGTTCCCCGTCACCTGCCGTCAACGCCGCCACCGGCCCGACAGGGAATGAACAGCAAGCATCATCCCAGCATCCGTCCATGAGGCGGGACGGTCGCACTGCCACACCCTCGCTCACCCGCGCTGGTTCTTCGTCACGCGCGCCCCGCGCGGCCATGGAGGCCCGAGCTGCGCTCATCGCGGCAAACGAGCTCCTGCACTACCGCCCCATCGACGACGTCTACGAAGAGTGGCTCGACCGAGTCGCCGAGCTCGTCCGTGCTGCCGGGGGCTCCCCCGCGCCGTCGTTCTCGCTGCATCGCGCCCCGCCCTGCGCGGGAAATAAAGCTCCTGGGGCGCCTCAGCCGACTCCTCCTTAAGAAGGCGCCCTGGCCCCAAGGCGCGCGGCCTCTTTTGTAACATTGCCCCTTCTCTCTTTTTCTCTCATTTTTTTATTTGGGCCTTCTTTTTTTATGGCCTCTTTTGTTTTCTTTTTTCTTTTTTTTTTCGTTCGGAGTCTCATCCCGACTTGTGGGGGAATCATAGTCTCCATCATCGTTTCCTCACATGGGACAATGCTCTAATAATGATGATCATCACACTTTTATTTACTTACAACTCAAGAATTACAACTCAATACTTAGAACAAAATATGACTCTATGTGAATGCCTCCGGTGGTGTACCGGGATGTGCAATGATTCAAGAGTGACATGTATGAAAGAATTATGAACGGTGGCTTTGCCACAAATACGATGTCAACTACATGATCATGCAAAGCAATACGACAATGATGGAGCGTGTCATAATAAATGGAATGGTAGAAAGTTGAATGGCAATATATCTCGGAATGGCTATGGAAATGCCACAATAGGTAGGTATGGTGGCTGTTTTGAGGAAGGTATATGGTGGGTGTATGGTACCGGCGAAAGTTGCGCAGCACAAGAGTGGCTAGCAATGGTGGAAGGATGAGAGTGCGTATAATCCATGGACTCAACATTAGTCATAAAGAACACACATACTTATTGCAAAAATTTATTAGTCATCAAAACAAAGTACTACACTTATGTTCCTAGGGGAAGGGTTGGTAGGAGTTAACCATCACGCGATCCCAACCTCCACACAAAGGATGACAATCAATAAATAAATCATGCTCCATCACATAACGGTTCACCATACATGCATGCTATGGGAATGACAAACTTTAACACAAGTATCTCTCAAGTTCACAACTACTCCACTAGAATGACTCTAATATTACAACCTCCATATCTCAAAACAATCATAACAAATCCTTCTCATAGTATTCAATGCACTTTATATGAAAGTTTTTATTATATCCATCTTGGATGCCTATCTTATTAGGACTAGTTTTATAACCCAAGCCAATTACCATGCTGTTATAAAAGAGACTCAAAATAATATAAGTGAAGCATGAGAGTTCAACAATTTCTATAAAATAAAGCCACCGCCGTGCTCTAAAAAGATATAAGTGAAGTACTAGAGAAATATTGCCTAGCTCAAAAGATATAAGTGAAGCACACAGAGTATTCTAATAAATCATGATTCATGCATGTCTCTCCGAAAAGGTGTCTACAGCAAGGATGATTGTGGTAAACTAAAAAGCAAAGACTCAAATCATACAAGACGCTCCAAGCAAAACAAATATCATGTGGTGAATAAAAATATAGCCTCAAGTAAAGTTACCGATAGACGAAGACGAAAGAGGGGATGCCTTCCGGAGCATCCACAAGCTTAGGCTTTTGGTTGTCCTTGAATATTACATTGGGGTGCCTTGGGCATCCCCAAGCTTAGGTTCTTGCCGCTTCTTATTCCATAGTCCATCAAATCCTTACCCAAAAGTTGAAAACTTCACAACACAAAACTCGACAAAAAATCTCAGGAGCTCCGTTAGTATAAGAAAATAAATCACCACTTTAAGGTACTGCTGCAAACTCATTCTTTATTTATATTGGTATAATATCTACTGCAACTTTTTCATGGTTCATACCCCCCGACACTACCCATAGATTCATCAAAATAAGCAAACAACACGCGAAAAACAGAATCTGTCAAAAACAGAACAGTCTGTAGTAATCTGTAACTCTCGAATACTTCTGTAACTCCAAAAATCCATCCAAATTAGGAAAAACTGATACATTTGTGTACCAATCCAGATCTAAAATAATCAGATCAAAATCACCTTCTATACCTATATTAGTTTCAGACTCCCTAGAAATTACCATGTTAATTAGAAATTATGAGCCGTTAAATTGGTGGGAGCAAGTTATTACGGTGGAGATTAACCCATCTATTTTTCGCTTAATCACGTACTTAACTCGGCTAAAAAAAGTGAAGGCCCACGTTCCTTTCATCATTGCTGTACAAAAAGAAGCCCAACAGGCCTTTCATCACCGTTGTAAAAAAAGACCTTCATCGGTTGCTAAAAAAAGAAGCCCTCCTTCCGTATCCCTAACCTTGTGACGCCTACCATCGTGCCGCCACTTCCCATGGATCGCGCCGCTGCTTCCGATGGATTGTGCCGCCACTCTGCTCACCACCGTAGTCGTCACAGCCTATCCCAGCAGTCGTCGCTGCCCACCGCATCCAACCGCTGTCGCATCTCACCGCCTCCACCGCCCCCATGAATCACCGCCTCCACTCTCTTGGACCAGCATGCTGCGGTGGATGCTTCCGGTCCCGTTGTGGCGACACGGCTTGTCAAGGGAACACGGTAAGGCGGATTGTGTCCCGTTCGTTGATCTGCCCCACTTGCTTCTGCTCCTCTCCCATCAACCGTCATGTCAACATTTACCACGACACACGACGTTCTCCTCTTCTGCGACGATGCTTATAAGCGACAATAATGGTGTCCTGTTGTGGCCAAACACTCATCGGAACGCTGAAGCACGGAAGTGCCCGGAGAAGATCGCTCTCCGCTTAGCAAATTCCACCGTGTTCTGAATGGCTGCCCGACAAGGTGATTTTCTTCTCTGAAGTTCTCTCATGAAACTTGGGTGGCATGGAGCGGGTGTGCTAGGTGGAGTGCCACTGGATTGTTGTGTTAGTGGGGAGAATCTGCTCTCCTGGAACTTGGTTTTGGCAAGGAATTGTGCCAATACCACTATCCTTTGGCTTTGCAATGGTGATCTATGCAGTTTTGTTTTTTCAAATCATGGTGGTTTAGTTAGTTTGTTAACAGGTGCTTCGGTTAGGACTAATAATCGAGAGTGGTTGACTGGATTGAATTTCGCAAAGGACAATACAATTTTGTTATAATTGGTGATTTAGTTAGTTCGTAAAAAATAGTTCATAGGATCAACTGCTATTTAGCCTACTATAGTATAGTTGTGTGGATTGTCGGTGATGAATAATGATATTTCATGAATAATACTCAATGCATTGGTTACTGTTGTCCAGTGTCCTACAGTTTAGTATGAAGAACTTGACCTTTGTTTGACAAGAAAATGTGTGTGCCAATTCGCACACGGACTGATTTTCTAGAACCAATTTAGGTTGTGATCATTAGTGCGTCTTCAAAGCTGCTTGACATAACATAAAATTTGATTTTTACTAATCTGAAATCGATCCTAAGCAATGCTAAGTAGACCTTTGAATTCTTAATAAGGAAATTACACAATCTGTTTTGTGTGCCATAGGATTTAGTGTTGTTTGAAGAATTTTTTCTTCAAACCAATCAGGTTGATGATTTTAACTGTCGATGCAGACGCTCTGCCGGATGTTCATCATCAGCGCCAGTCATGGGTTCGGGCTACTGTGGAACTCATGGCATCAACCATATGAACCTGCATGTATTTGATAGTTTGCTCGATCAGTTTTATGCCTTCCACTACAGCTAAGGCTACAACGCAACTTCATTGAGATTTTTTCTATAGGACTCGGATTAATAATCCCCAACAATACGGTCACGCTTCTTATAAATTTCAGGTATAAATACATTTGTGATTTTCTGTATGTTGTACTACTAAACTGTGTGCTATACCAAGCATGGCATCTGCGCCTTTTCAGATATGAATGCATTTTTCAAGAGAATTTATCTAAGATGTAGTATATAGAAAGGTACCTAAAATGTTAGCTTATATTGCCAACTCTTGAAAATATACGGGCCTTTTACTTTTTTGCCATGAACCATGGGATTTCATGAATAATACCCAATGCATTGCTTACTGTTGTCCAGTGTACTACAGTTTAGTATGAAAAACTTGACCTTTGTTTGACAAGAAAATGTTTGCTAACTCCCAAACGGACTGACTTTCGAGAACCAATTTAGGTTGTGATCATTAGTGCGTCTTCAAAGCTGCTTCACATAACATAACATTTGATTTTTACTAATCTGAAATCAAGCCTAAGCAATGTTAAGTAGACCTTTGAATTCTTAATAAGGAAATTACACAATCTGTTCTGTGTGCTGTAGGATTAGTGTTGTTTGAAGATGTTTTTCTTCTTACCAATCAGGTTGATGATTTTGACTGTCGATGCAGATGCTGTGCCGAATGTTCATCATCGGTGGCAGTCATGGGTTCAGGCTCCTCTGGAACTCATGGCATCGACCATATGAACCTTCATGTATTTGATAGTTTGCTCGATCAGTTTTATGCCTTCCACTACAGCTAAGGCTACTACGCAGCTTCATTGAGATTTTTTCTATAGGATTTGGATTAATAATCTCCAATAATATGGTCATGCTTCTTATAATTACTTTCATGTATAAATACATTTGTGATTTTCTGTATGTTGTACTACTAAACTGTGTGCTATACCAAGCCTAAGCAATGTTAAGTAGACCGTTGAATTCTTAATAAGGAAATTACACAATCTGTTTTGTGTGCTGTAGGATTAGTGTTGTTTGAAGATGTTTTTCTTCTTACCAATCAGGTTGATGATTTTTACTGTCGATGCAGACGCTGTGCCGGATGTTCATCATCAGTGGCAGTCATGGGTTCAGGCTCCTGTGGAACTCATGGCATCGACCATATGAACCTTCATGTATTTGATAGTTTGCTCGATCAGTTTTATGCCTTCCACTACAGCTAAGGCTACTATGCAGCTTCATTGAATTTTTTTCTATAGGATTTGGATTAATAATCTCCAATAATATCGTCATGCTTCTTATAAATACTTTCAGGTATAAATACATTTGTGATTTTCTGTATGTTGTACTACTAAACTGTGTGCTATACCATGACTGCGCCTTTTCAGATATGCATGGATTTTTCAAGAGAATTTATCTAATATGTAGTATATAGCTAGAAAGGTACCTAAATGTATATTGCCAACTCTTGAAAATATACGGACCTTTTACTTTTTTTGCCGTGAACCTAGGCAGCTTGGGACGGAGTAGGTGTCAATAGTAAGTATATACCAGAACATTTTTTTATGATTGCTAGAACAATATTTCTGCGATATTGTATATACTAACATAGTGACCGTGGAGTACTAATTCAAAGTATATACTATTGTACTGTATTTTGTCTAAATACCATCTATATCAAAGTAGTACATAGACTGCTCTTTGTGCACGGCAGTATGTAGCATACAAAATTAAATCAAATGGGTATATAACATACACTTTGATAAAGTAAGTATATACTTTTTTTCTGGTGCAGTATATACAACATTTTCGTAAAGCAATATATAGTGCTTTTTAAGTGAACCAGTATACTACTTTTTTTATTCAGTATATACATAATCTTTTAGTCGATATATACTACTCTTTCTGAGTAGGTATATACTACTGTTCTTGATATATAAGGCAACCTGCAAATTCCATGCCGCCATTGTGGACCAGTGCATGCCATGCCAACATTGTTTCTTATTACCACCGTTGTTGACAATATTGGTGGTGCCGTCACATGGATCAATCAGTGCACCCCACGCTGTCGCTTTGTCGACGAGATAGTAGTGCCGTCTTATCCATCGATCAGTGCACCTACTTATTAACGTCGCATCGGCTATGTGAATAGCTGCGTCAGTGGCTTTGCACCTCGATCCATATTACTTTCATGCAAAGCCTGTCATGTTTGTCTTATGTGCAGGAATAGGCAAGCACAACAGAAGACCTGATCATAGACACTCATAGTCTGAGGTAAATACTCCTTCAATGCAAGCTGTCAAATAGTTTTCTTTTATCTTGAAAACTGTAAATTTATTTAAAAAATTGTGGTAACAAATTTATTAAGTTATTACGTGGGAGAGACCATCAACTAATAATAATATATAAAACAAGGGTAGGCTAGGAAAAAGATACATCATTCTTAGAAAATTGTACTAACAAAGTTGTTAAGTTATTACGTGGGAGAGACTCAACTAATAATATAAAAACAAGGGTAGGCAGTATTATCGGAAAGATTGGACGCTACTTCTTCCTCCAGGCCCGAAAGAGATCACGCTTCTCCACCATCTCTTCCTCTCCTGGTTAGAAAACAACCTCAATCAATTTTCCTTATTTGTAACTTTTTCGGCTGTGCTAATGGAGCTTATACTAAAAACTGTTTTCCTCATCTGCATCAGGTTCATTTTCTTACAATATTTTGTTATATGTTTTTCCATGCAGGTTTATCTTGAATACACAATAACTTTGGATTTGAGATCACTTTGTTTTGTACCATGTGCTTGGATAGTGTTGTGCTCTCCAGGGATGCAATCCCGGCTCTTCTCACTAGAACCTATGGATACCTCATGGAGATTTGTTGGAGCATAATCTTCTAAATGTACAACCTATGTATACATATGGACATCGGAGGGAGCATAATTATGATCATCAAGCGAGCTTATAAAAACCTGCTGTCTAAACAGACTACAGTAGCATGAAAGAGGCTAATGTCAGTTGTCAACGTCGTCACTGGTCAAGTTACTAATCAATTTTTGTATCGACAAAACATGTCCAGGACCCTCCATGAGGGAGTTAACATCTTCAATGGCCTTCCCAATCTCCAGTTACGGCAGATGTTGTTGCTTGATATGCCGGTCCGCCACAATCTCCTGTTCATGGAAGTTCCTTGCCAAGCTGCCATGTCCTGGCCGTTGAGAATTGACTTCTCATGAATTTTCTTCTAACCTTTTTTTTTCAGTCAGCAGATAGTGCAGATAGTTAGGCGGTGAAACACTTGACAATGAAGATGTTTGTCAACTACTAAAACATTGATGGTTTCTGTTATACTGTATATCTGAATAAACAATTTTGCGGGCAATTTTTTTGCATAAGTAAAGGCATGTGAGAACTGCTAATGCTTGAGTGTCGTGGCCGCTGCACTTCTAATTTTCTGTCAATTGTGTGTGAGAACTACTAAATCGTAGATTAAATATATGGCAGAAAATCAGATGGAGGGAGTAGTTTTTTTTGTTTATGTTTTTTTAATCGTTGTTGGTTCGGACAGCTACTACAACTTTATTATAAAGGATAATCTAGCAGAAAAGTTAATGGAAGATGGTGGTGCCATTACTCCAAATCTTTGTTTTATTCATGTTCTCCTCCAACTGTGTTGTCTATATCTTTTCTATCTTTTCTTTCACACCTATTATTTGTATAAAGTCTATACAATTAAATTATCTGTAGTCTGTTTTTGCCTTTTTGCCTTTTTCTTCATCAGCGAGTAATTTACCAAACTATTAAACTTCAATGCTAAATATAACGTGTTGGGAGGTGCTTCTTTCAGATGCATATATATAGTAAAAGTCTGAAGCATGTATTTCCTTCCACTATCAGGGAATTCAATTTCACATTTCTTATGGATCCTAAACTTATAGAGCAAGCTTATGTGAAGCTTCTTTTTATGCTAATAGTACTACTTAATTTACCAAATATTCTTCATTCTCCAACCTATCATGTCTGCTTCTTTTCCTTTCTATGCAAGCTTACATGAATACGCTTGCACTCTATATTCAACAAACCATAATTATCATACTCCAGAGAAATAAGAATGTTATATTCACTCCGATCCATATTAATTGTCGCTAATTTAGTACAAGTATTGTTTAAGTTTAATCATCTAATGATGTTTCTAATTCTATCAAATTATCTTTTACTCGCCGGATGGTAGAATAGAAGTTGAAAAGATGAGATATGCTTAATTTTTTGCATATGCAAAATATGTTGACAAAGTGTAAGTTGGATTACCGCCTCATGTCGATGGCATTGTCTCTAAACATTTGATAATGTTCTTTTTGGTGATATTCCAAATAAATATTTGGCCATCTTTGTAACAAAACATATTTACGGCTAAAATTACATTGATTCACTTAGACACTCACATGTATGTGTGCTTACCAATGATCCAAGTTACTTTCATGGCTTCTGTAGGGTGTTCCAATATATTTACCTATGTTTTAATTGTTATATTCCAATATATTCTCCAACCTATTATAGAAAAGATTAATATATGTTACACCATACATATTTTTTTGTAGTAATTATGTAGTGAAATATAAAGTGAGAAAATGACGAAATGTTAAACTAGCCCGTGCAAATGCACGGGTTCACGACTAGTTCTGTAAATTTTCAAAACTAATTTACTAAGCGCAAAAGTTACTGATTTTCAGCAGGATCAACACAACTATCACCGTAAGCTATCCTAAAGGTTCCACTTGGAAAAAACACTAATTAAAACATAAAACCACATCTAACCAAAGGCTAGATAAATTATTTATTACTAAACAGGAACAAAGAGCAAAGAACAAAAATAAAATTGGGTTGCCTCCCAACAAGCGCTATCGTTTAACCACCTTAGCTAGGCATAAAAAAATTCAATGATGCTGACATGAAAGATAGCAATTGAAACACAAAGAGAGCATCATGAAGCATGTGAAAAACACATCTAATTCTAACATACTTGCTATGCATAGGCATTTTATAGGGATACAAATTAGCAAGACAAGCAAGATCTAGCATATGCAAGGAAGAAGAAAGAAACAATAGCAATCTTAACTTAATGAGAGGAAATTTAATAATATGTGAATTTCTACAACCATATTTTCCTGTCTCATAATAATTACATGTAGGATCATAAGAAAATTCAACAATATATCTATCACAAAACATATTCTCAACACGATCCACAAGCATGCGAAGTTGACACTCTTCCAAAATAGTGGGATTAACTAAAGTCATGACCTCTCCAAACCCACTTTCAATATTATTGCAAACACTAATATCAATCTCATATTCATCATGTGGCTTAAATAATTTTTCAAGATGATAAGAAGAATCACCCAAATCATGATTATTGCAACAAGTAGTGGACATAAAAAAACTAGCATCCCAAGCTTAGGGTTTTGCATATTTTTAGCATAATTGACATCAATAGAATTTATAGTAAAATCATTGCAATCATGCTTTTTATTCAAGGAGCTATCATGAATCTCTTCCTAAATTTCTTCATCACAATTTTTAGATTCATGAATTTCAAGCAAAACTTCATCAAGATAATCTAGTGCACAAAACTCACTAGCAATTGGTTCATCATAATTGGATCTCTTAAAAATATTAGCAAGTGGATGAGGATCCATAAAATTTTAGCAAGCAAAGATGCAAGCAAAAAGTAGGCACATGGTAACACAAGCGAAGAAAAAATCAAACGGAAGAGGGGCGAGAAAAGGCAAAAAATCGAATACCATTTTAGAGGTGGGGGGGAGGAAAACGAGAGGAGAATGGGGAATAATGTAATGCAAGGGAGAAGAGTTTATGATGGGTACTTGATATGGCTTGACTTGACGTAGATATCCCCGGCAACAGCTCTAAAAATCCTTCTTGCTACCTCTTGAGCTTGCGTTGGTTTTTCCCTTGAAGAGGAAAGGGTGATGCAGCAAAGTAGCATAAGTATTTCCCTCAGTTTGAGAATCAAGGTATCAATATAGTAGGAGACAACACACAAGTCACCGAATACCTGCCCAAACAATCAATAACTTGCACCCGACGCGATAAAGGGGTTGTCAATCCCTTCACAATCACTTGCAAAAGTGAGATCTGATAGAGATAGATAAACGGTAAGGTAAATATTTTTGGTATTTTTGGTTTATAGATCGGAAAGTAAAAGGTTGCAAAATATTAGATCTCTGAGGCTGATGAGGCTGAGGCTGATGATGATGAGGACTATGAGCCCTCTGGAGTGGAGCCTTCCCAGGCTAAGAAGCTCAAGCGCAAGATGAAGAAGCTTTTATACATGGAGTCTCATGGGTAGTATATGGCCGATGTGTCTGAGAATAAGTCACAGAGTCGTCACAAGGAGCTTATACGTCAACTTGGGGTTGAAGTTAACAGTGGGACTGAGGGAAAGATCACAGATGAGGAGGATTGGATTTCGCAGCACTGTCCTTGGATGGACTCAGAGACTGAGTAGGATACAGCCGATGATGGAGGCGTGGGCGACCACACCGGGATGTGATGATGGAGATCTTTGGCTTTGCTATCACACGTGACCATAGTAGCACTCTTTGCCCTTTTGGTGTCTCGATGCCAAAGGGGGAGAGGGTTTTGGGATTTGCCGAGTTTCGAGTGTGTCTTATTTGCTTATCTCTCTCTCTCTCTCTCTCTCTCTCTCTCTCGCAAACTCTTGTGTTGGTTGTTTGATTTGGTTTGGTTTGTGCTTCTGAGACCTGGTTACCCTGTCATTTGGTGTGAGACATATGCTATCCTATCTTATTATTATCTAATGTGTGTATAGTTCTTTGGTAGTATGTGAGTTGCATGCTTAACTTAATTATTTTATGCTCACTTACTACTCCTTGCATCCTAGCTTATATTTCTCTTATTAGATGCAAGTGTTGACAGTCTATAAAATATAGGGGGAGTGTTGATCCTAATGTGTATACTTTGCATTCCAATGGCACTCCTAATTAAGTGCACACATCTAGGGGGAGTCCATCTATATTTTGTAGTCTCTGGGGTTGCTTATTCTCTTGTTATATCTCTATGCAAATCCCGTGTTGTCATCAATCCACCAAAACGGGGGAGATTGTTAGGGCATGTCTCTCTCTAAGTGGTTTTGGTGATTGATGACAATGCATTTGCGGACTAATCATGTGCGTCAAGCAATTCAGATATTCATTCATTTGGCATGAGACGATTCTTTCCCTTCGGAGCTCAAAAGTGAAGACAGTGTAGTTCCCTTTCATTTCGGTTTTGGTGGACTTGAGTCGTAGGAGACACCGTACTATCAAGAGGGGGTCTGTATCGGAAAGGCTAGGGTGGAATCAACACGTACACTTTGCTTTCGCACGCCCAGCTTGTCTCATAGTCCTTGGAGTATACCTTTATCATGGAAGTGACACATAGGAGGAGCCAGCGGTAGTACTGCTAATAGCCTCAAGCGGTAGTACTCATGGCCATCAGCGGTAGTACATTTCCAGTTTCACGCTGGTACCGCCTCGACTCGAGACCGGCGAGTCTCGTGTCAGGTTCAGCGGAATAAGCAGCGGTAGTACCACTCGCAAGTGGTAGTACCGCACCTACCCCCGCTGCTAGTGCCGCCCAGGCTCTCTCTCGTACTGCTTCCCCCTCTGAATCCCCTGCTCACATTCTCCGCGGTAGTACCGCTGGGGCTCGCAGTAGTACCGCTCTGTGCAGGCTGAAGAGGGGATAATGGTTGGATTGCTTCCCCCACTATAAAAGGGGGTCTTCTTCCCCAAGAAGACCCACCTCTTTTCCCGCAAGCTCCATTGTTGCTCCAAAGCTCATTTTCGCCCGATCTCTCTCCCTAGCCAATCAAACTTGTTGATTTTCTAGAGATTGGTTGAGGAGGCCCGGATCTACACTTCCACCAAGAGAAATTTGATTCCCACCACTAATCCCTAGCAGATCTTGTTACTCTTGGGTGTTTAAGCACCCTAGACGGTTGAGGTCACCTTGGAGCCACATTCCATTGTGGTGAAGCTCCGTGGTATCATTGGGAGACTCCAATCAAGTTTTGGAGATTCCCCCAACCTTGTTTGTAAAGGTTAGGTTGCCGCCTTCAAGGGCACCACTAGTGGAATCACGGCAGCTCGCATTGTGTGAGGGCGTGAGGAGAATACGGTGGCCCTAGTGGCTTCTTGGGGAGCATTGTGCCTCCGCACCGCTCCAATGGAGACGTGCTTCCCCCAAAGGGAAGGAACTTCGGTAACACATCCTCGTCTCCACCGGCTCCACTTGTGGTTATCTCTTTCCTTTACTTTGTGCAAGCTATTGTTGTGTTGTGTCAATTGCTTGCACTTGTTATTGTTGTTGTTAGCATCATATATGTTTCTCACTTAGTTGCATATCTAGACAACCTATTTGTTGCTAAACCTAGTAGTTGCCCATTCACCCCCCTCTAATCAACCATATCGATCCTTTCATCAATCTTCACCTCCAGACCATTCCGGAGTTCCTTGTCACATCCGGGATCTCATCCGGGGCTTCGAACAACCTTCGGTAATCACCATAATGACTCAACTATACTTATATCGTCACCAATTGTTAAGTGCGTAGAACCTACGGGTTCGAGAACTATGCAGACATGACTGAGACACCTCTACGGTCAATAACCAATAGCGGGACTTGGATGCCCATATTGGTTCCTATATATTCTACAAAGATCTTTATTGGTCGAACCTCGATGTCAAGGATTAAGTCAATCCCGTATGCAGTTCCCTTTGTCTATCAGTATGTTACTTGCCCGAGATTCGATCGTCGGTATCTCCGTACCTAGTTCAATCTCGTTATCGGAAGTCTCTTTACTCGTTCTGTAATACAAGATCTCATGTCTAACCCATTAGTCACATTGCTTGCAAGCTCATTATGATGATGTATTATCGAGTGGTCCATGAGATACCTCTCCATCACACAGAGTGACAAATCCCACTCTTGATCCATGCCAACTCAACAGACACCCTCCGAGATACCTATAGAGCCCCTTTATAATCACCAAGTTATGTTGCGATGTCAGTGAGTTGCATCATCTCATGGTCATAGGAACATATACTTGACATGCAGAAAATGATAGCAATAAACTTGCACGATCAAATGCTACATTCATAGTTTGGGTATTGTCCATCACATCATTCTCTTAATGATGTGATCCCGTTATCCAATGACAACGCATGTCTATGGCTAGGAAACCATAGCCATCTTTGATTAATGAACTAGTCCGGTACAGGCTCACTCGGGGCATGTTGTTGTCTATGTATCCACACATGTATTTCAGTTTCCGATCAATACAATTCTAGCATGGATAATAAACGATTATCATGAGCAGGTAAATATGATAATAACCAATTCATTATTGCCTCTAGGGCATATTTCCAACAATGCGAGGTTCAGTCGGGTGCACTGTAACATTTGAGAGATACATCCGACAGCTATGATTGCCGTGTTCCATTCGAATGTGCGCAACAAAAGGATACTGTCCAAAATGAACTTCCGTTTGCCCAACACCGTCAATGAGTTTTACACCTTGATAGATAAAAGTGCTTGGGCTGAGGAAGAAAGGCGACTCCCCGGAGAGGAGGCTGGCGTCGGAATTGACTCGGATGACGATGATGATGTCGTTAACCCGAAGGGGAGGAATCAGAGGCGCAATAGGAAGTGCAAAGAAAAGGCACTGTTAGCCGTTGAGAGCTCTAGTGATCCTAGTACCGGTAAGAAAACCAAGACCGAGGCCCCCGGTAAGTGAGCTGCCATGTGCATTGATTGCCAGGAGGGCCCAGCAGCAGAGAAAACTGGATAGTCCGATGAGCCATACTACAAGATCCACCACACCAAGGGCCATGATCTCCAAGAGTGCCACCAGGTTGAGCAGCTTGTTAAGAAGCAAAAGGTTGAGTATTGAGAAGCGTGATAGGGAGAGAGGCCAAGAGGGTGTTGGCGGAAGGGCCGTGGTAGTAGAGGAGGCCGCGGCAGCAAGGCCCCGCAGCAAAAGGAAAATCCCTCTAGAGGCCGCAAGAAGAAAAAAGGAGATGACGATAGAAATGAAGAAGAAGAAGAAGAAGAATAAGAAGAACCCAGTGAGCAAGAATTCCAGAAGGCAACTAAAGCCATGTGCATGGATGGGGGTGCGTCCTTGCACTCCTCTCATTGGTAGCACAAGCAATGGGCACGTGAAGTCAATGTCGTGGAGCCAACTGTGGATTCTCGAGGGCCACTTAAATGGTCCCACACGCTTATCATCTTTGATGAAGAGGATCACCCTAACTGCACCACCGCGGTAGGGTGCTTGCCGTTGTTGGTTTCCCCAACGATTCGCAACCTCAAAGTAACAAAGATGCTAGTTGACGGCAGGGCTGGGCTAAACTTGATCTCCCGTAAGGTGGTTGGCAAGCTACAGATCCATGACGATGAACTCAAGGCCACTGGTACATTCCAAGGAATCATCCCTGGTAGGAGCCATCCCAAAGGGAAGATCACTTTGCCTGTGACATTTGGCGGAGAATTGAACTACCGGACCGAGAGAGTCGTGTTCGATGTTGTTGAGCTTCCTTTGCCTTACAATGGGATTCTTGTTCGTCCAGCTCTGGCAAAGTTCATGGCAACATCCCACTATGCCTACAATACCTTGAAAATGCCAGGGCTAGTGGGCATCATTTCCATCCTGTCAGATAAGAAAGATGCGATCCTATGCGCCGACAAGATGTATCGAGACACGGTAGCAGCAAAGGCAGCTGAGCCCCTAGCTCCCGCCAAAGAAACAAAGATGGGGGAGAGGGCTAGCAGAGATGTCGGTAAGGACTCTGGGAAGCATGCCTTTCCGGAGTGCGTTGCACCTGTTGAGAGGAACTGCCGAGAGTTTCACTAGCAAGAAACCCAAGCTTGCTTCACCTCCTGTGAAGAAGGTCCCGGCAAGGTAGGATGGTGCTGATGGTACATTCACCATCAGTGCACCCTTGACGACAAATAGAAAAGCGCGCTGTAGGAGAATGTTGATGTGTTTTCTTGGCAACCATCTGACATGTCCGGTGTTCCCAGGGAGGTAAGCGAGCACCACCTTGCTATCTGTCCTCATGCTCGACCCGTCGAGCAGAAGGGCAGAAAGCAAGCTTTGGAGTGGCAGCAGTTTATTGTCAAGGAAATCAAGAAACTTGAAGCAGTTGGCTTGGTCAGAGGGGTACTGCATCCAACTTGGTTAATGAATCCAGTGGTAGTGCTCAAGGCAAACGGGAAATGGAGGCTCTACATTGAATGCACAGACTTGAACAAAGATTGTCCAAAAGACCCTTTCCCCCGGCACTTCCAGATGTGATTTGCTATCCTTCTTGGATGCGTACTCTGGGTACCATCAGATATTTATGGCTTAAGAAGATGAAGAGAAGACCGAGTTCATAACTCCATGTAGCACGTACTGCTTTGTATGGATGCCTTTTGGGTTAAAGAGCGTTGGATCCACCTTTGCAAGAGCTGCGCAATTTGGCTTTGAACCTCAGCTACACAGGAATGTAGAGGCTTACATGGATGACAAAGTGGTCAAGACCAGGGACAGATCAACACTCATTCAAGATTTGGAAGAGACTTTTGCAAACTTGTGCAAGATCAATTTGAAGCGAAACCCTGAGAAGTGTGTGTTTGGTGTTCCCTTCGGCAAGCTCCTCGGTTTCTTTGTGTCCCAGCATGGGATAGAGGGCAACCCAAACAAGATCAGGGCAAATTCAAGCTCCCAAGACTGTTAAAGATGTGAGACGTTTGACTGGATGCATTGCCGCACTGAGTAGATTCATCTCCAAGTCTGTCTAGCCTGCCTTTCCCTTCTTCAAAATCTTGAAGAAGGCAGGCCCGATGAAGTGGACCCCGGAAGCAGAAGCAGTGCTGCAAGACCTGAAAGCCTACCTTTCCTCTGCTCCCACCTTAGTCACTCCTAAACCGCAAGAGTCGTTGCTGCTATATGTAGCGGCAACGAATCAAGTGATTAGCGCAGCGCTGGTGGTGCAGGGAGAAGTGGATGAGGAAGCAACTGCAGCAACTATCCCCTCCAGAGAAGAAAGTGAACCAGTCACGGCAAGATTGGACACAAATCGAAGAAAAGCAAAGCAAGTTAGCGAAGGCAATCCCAAAACCGCGGCAAAGAAGAAAGTGGTGCAACAACCAGTGGACTTTGTCAGCTCCCTTTTATAGGAGGCTAGGTCAATATACTCTTGAGTGCAAAAGCTGATCTCCGGCCTTATTATGGCCTCAAGGAAACTATGCCACTACTTCCAAGCCCACAAGATCACAGTTGTCACTTGTTTCCTGCTACAACGCATATTGAGGAATTCCAAAGCCACAGGCAGAATAGTAGAGTGGGCACTGGAGCTGTCAAGTTTTGGCTTGAAGTATGAGAGCACTTCAACCATTCAGAGCAGAGTGTTAGCAGAGTTCATTGCAGAATGGACATCCACTCCAAACGAAAAAGTACCAGAGACAGTCCTCCCCGGCAAACAAGCGCCTCAAGAGTGGATCATGTATTTTGATAGAGCTTTCTTATTGTAGGGCCGGAGCCGGCATGCTCCTCATCACACCCACCGGTGAGCGCCTCAAATATGTGGTGCAAATGCACTTTCCCCAGGAGAAGGCCACTAACAACACTACTGAGTATGAGGGGCTCCTTGCCGGACTGAGGATTGCAGTAGAATTGGGAATCAAGAAGCTGACATTTGCGGAGATTCTCATCTAGTGGTGAGACAAGTCAGTAAATATTATCTGATCCCGTTGATGGAGGCATATGTGGAGGAGGTGAGAAAGTTGGAAGAGCACATTGATGGATTGCAAGCGAGCTGAAAATGACATCGCCGATCACTTGTCAAAGTGCACCGGGCAGAAGCTCCTAGTGGAACCCGGGACTTTTGTTCTCCATCTGAATCAACCATCAGTATCCCCTTCAACGATGGAAAGGAAAAGAAGGAAGATGAACTGAAAGCACAAGTGCTCCCTGGGTGATTTTGGTAATTAATGTCAACGTATCTCTTGTTGGACTAACACTTTTACCTAGTATGTTTCAGACAAGTTCAACAATGAAGTGGCATGGAATAAAGGATGTGGAACCCCTTCAGGATGATAAGGACAAAGGATTGGCTCAAGCTCAAAGCACAAGACTCTACATTTTCTATTTTAGTGATCCAAGATCACATTGAGTCTATAGGAAAAGCCAATATTATCAAGAGGGGATGAGGTGTTGCTTAATGGCTTGCTTGCTCAAAGTGCTTAGTGATATGCTCCAAAGCCCTCAACTACTTTCTCACATCCACATATATCCTAAACCAAAAAGTCAAACTCAGTCCCACCGATTCTTTCTATCAGGCGCCACCGAGTTCAGATGTCATAGCCACTACCACAAACCCTAGGCAAATCGGTCTAACCGATAGGGATCTCGGTCTCACCGAGATGGGATTGTAATCTCTATGTTTCCCTTCGTAACATTTTGGTACCATCGAGATGAGCGATCGGTCCCATCGAGATTGCAATGTAAACTCTCTGTTTCCCTTTCGTAACATTTCGGTCCCACCGAAATGAGCGAACCGGTCCCGCCGAGTTTACCTGACAAACTCTCTGGTTAGCTTATTACCAAAATTGGTCCCACTGAGTTTGTGTAATTGGTCTCACCGATATTACGTTATGCCATAACCCTAACCATATCGGTCCTACCGAGTTGCATGTCGGTCCCACCAAAAATCCTAACGGTCACTAGATTTGCTAAATTGGTCCGACCGAGTTTCTCAATTTGGTCCCACCGAGTTTGGCAAGTTGTGTGTAACGGTTAGTTTTTGTGTGGAGGCTATATATACCCCTCCACCCACTCTTCATTCATAGAGAGAGCCATCAGAACAAACCTACACTTCCAGCATACATTTTCTAAGAGAGAACCACCTACTCATGTGTTGAGTCCTAGATATTCCAATCCTACCATATGAATCTTGATCTCTAGCCTTTCCCAAGTTGCTGTCCACTCAAATCTTCTTTCCACCAAATCCAAATCCTATGAGAGAGAGTTGAGTGTTGGGGAGACTATCATTTGAAGCACAAGAGCAAGGAGTTCATCATCAACACACCATTTGTTACTTCTTGGAGAGTGGTGTCTCCTAGATTGGCTAGGTGTCACTTGGGAGCCCCCGACAAGATTGTGGAGTTGAACCAAGGAGTTTGTAAGGTCAAGGAGATCGCCTACTTCGTGAAGATCTACCAATAGTGAGGCAAGTCCTTCGTGGGAGACGACCATGGTGGGATAGACAAGGTTGCTTCTTCGTGGACCCTTCGTGGGTGGAGCCCTCCGTGGACTCGCGCAACCGTTACCCTTCGCGGGTTGAAGTCTCCATCAACGTGGATGTACGATAGCACCACCTATCGGAACCACGACAAAAACATCCGTGTCTCCAATTGCGTTTGAATCCTCCAATCCCATCCCTTTACATTCTTGCAAGTTGCATGCTTTACTTTCCGCTGCTCATATACTCTTTGCATGCTTGCTTGATATGTATTGTGAGTGTTAAACTTGTGCCTAAACTCCACTTAAACTTAAAGAAGTTAAAAACTGCAACTTTTGGTACTTACTATCTAATCACCCCCCCTCTAGACACCTCTTCTCGATCCTTTCAATTGGTATCAGAGCTTTGGTGTCCATTGCTTTGGTTTAAACACCATTGGAGGAAGATGGATGAGTCTACCATTGGGAGTCTTAGACATAGAGTGCCTATACTTGATGGAGAGTACTTTCATGAGTGGAAAAGTGAGATGCTTGTGATTTTCAATCAATATCATTTGAACAAATATATTGCTAGCCCTTGTGCACCTTATGTTGATCCTACGCACCCTACCCTTGATGAGTCAATTGACATGATTCACAATCTTAGAACTGTTGAACTTATCACTAGAGGCTTGCCTAGAAACTTGATTGGATGTTTGCCTACTCTTAAGTGTGCCTAAACTATATGGAAATTTCTTGAGGAACGATTTCCAAGTTATTCCTTAAAAAATCTAGATGAAATTCTCCATAAGTCTATTGCCTTGAGTAATATGAATTCCAATGATCCTATGTTTGGTGATTGTCTATTTGAGCTTACAAACCTTATGCGTGCCAAAGGAGATGTTGGAATTACTAGTGATATTATTTCTGAAGCTATAAAAAATCATAAACAATATCATTGTCAAACTCACCCTAACGAATCACCCTCTCTAGGATTTGATCCACCACATGACGATGTTGAACAAGGATACTATGATGAGGATGATGATAGTGACTTTGATCTTGATGATGCTATGAGACACTTTGGTCTTATGGCAAATCTTCGGGGATACATGTCAGGAGGAAAGGAATGGGTTCTTGATAGTGGATGTACCGATCACATGACCGGAGATAAAGACATGTTTCGTGAGCTTGCTGAAAACAATGGTCCTCGAAAGTATGTCAATTTTGGTGATAACTCAAAGGGTAAGGTGGTTGGCCTCGGTAAGGTGGCCATATCACATGATAGCTCCATACAAAATGTCATGCTCATTGAATCTGTGGGCTACAACGTACTTTCAGTATCTAGACTTGCTGATTTTGGTTTCAATGTCATATTTACTGAAGTAGATTGCCAAGTGTTTCATAGAGATAATCATAAAATGGTCTTTACCGGTGTACGTAGAGGTGATCTATACATTGTTGATTTTACTAAAAAGGCTCAACCTAGAACCTGCTTTATTGCTAAATCCTCTAAAGGTTGGTTATGGCATAGACGATTAGGTCATGTTGGCATGTGAAACCTTGACAAGCTTATTAAAGGAAATCATATCCTTGGCGTTAACGATGTCATATTTGATAAGGATAGACTTTGCAGTGCTTGTCAGGCAGGTAAACAGGTTGGAGGAAGACATCCCGTGAAGAACATCATGACCACAAGGAGGCCACTCGAGCTACTTCACATGGATCTTTTTGGTCCCAACGCCTACAAAAGTCTTAGTGGAAATTCTTTTGGTCTAGTTATAGTTGATGATTTTTTCAAGATTTACGTGGGTGTGCTTTCTCGATGATAAATCGCAGGTTCAAAAGATCTTCAAAAAATTCGCTAGGAAGGCCCAAAATCAATTTGAAGTGAAGATCAAGAAGGTTTGCAGCGACAACAGAACGGAGTTCAAGAACGCAAATGTGGATACCTTTCTTGACGAACAAGGTATTTCACACGAGTTCTCGGCTACGTACACACCTCAACAAAATGGAGTTGTTGAGAGGAAGAACCGGACGCTCATCGAAATGGCGAGAACGATGCTTGACGAGTACAAGACACCGAAGCACTTTTGGGCGGAAGCGGTTTAGACTGCTTGTCATGCAACAAATCGCTTGTATCTTCACAAGCTACTCGGCAAGACGGCATACGAGATCCTCACCGGTAACAAACCCCAAGTTGGATACTTTCGAGTATTCGGCTCAAATTGCTACATTCTTGATAAGCATCGTTGTTCTAAATTTGCTCCTAAGTCTCATGAAGGTTTCCTACTTGGTTATGGGTCAAACTCTCACACATGCCGCGTCTACAACAATTTCACCCGAAAGGTTGAAGAAACGGTAGATGTGAAGTTCGATGAATCTAACGGCTCGCAAGTAGAACAATTGCCAATTGATGTAGGAGACAAAGACCTTTTGGAAGCAATTCAAGACTTGCCTATTGGCAAGATTCGTCCAACGGAGGTGAAGGAGAGTACCTCGTCCGTCCAAGTGGAAGCTTCTACCTCACGACAAGGTGAACCAAGAGTTGATACGGAAGCATCCACAAGTGGGACACACCAAGATGAAGAAAACGAGGAAGTGCACCAAGACGAACGTCAACAACCTCCTTCTCCACCACGACAAGAGAACGACAACGTCAACAATGAAGAAGGCCAAGAAGAAGAACAAGATGAAGAAGATGTTCAACCAAGACCCAAGCAAAAGCTTTCACGAGTTCGAGCAAGAATTGCTAAAGATCATCCCATTGAGCAAATCTACAAAGATATCCAAACCGGGAGAATCACTCTCTCTAAAACTCTGTCGGATTTCGGGTTCCGGTAGACCCTTGAGGTTCGAACACGGGGGTGCGCACGAAGATCTCTCCCCTACCAGCTCACGTCTCGAAGTCTCGCAAAGATCTAAGCAAGAAATATGAACACACAAGGGACATGAGATTTATACTGGTTCAGGCCACCTTTGTGGTGTAATGCCCTACTCGAGTGTGTGGTGTGGTGGATTGCCTCAGGGTCTGATAGTGAACAGTACAAAGGGAGAATAGCCTCGTGAGGGGCTGTTCTTGAGCTGGTGAGATGAACTGCTTGGGTGAGTTCACTCGCTTCTCTCTCTGGTTTATCTCTAGATGCCTCTACCCTATGGGTGGCTAGTCCTATTTATAGGCGGAGGCCCTGGGCCTCTTCCCAAATAATGAGCGGGAAGGGCGCCAACAATTGTCCATTTTGAAGGGGAACATCTGGTACATTTATCCTGACTAAAGTTGGTCTTCGGCTGCCAAAGGTCCTGACGGTGACGCCACCCTGGGCTCCATGATGACCTCCATCCTGCCGTTCTGCTGGTGTTGGTCTTGTTGCACCGAAACGGTACCCTTGCCTGATGCCTTGGCCCGTGCTTGCCCCCTTTGCACCGAAAGGGAAACAAGGACATTGCGCAGGCCGGCGCCCGCCTGGCAACCGCCTCGCCTCCGATTGTCATGGCTTGCGTCACTGGCCCCTGTGGAGGTGCCCTGCCTTGATCTCTCCGCCTCCTCACGAGCCTGCCTAAGGAAGCTGCTCCTGAGGAACCTCCCTGTCGTCCGCCCCGTGAGGCTTGGCCCCTCGCGAGGGTCTTGAGCTTGAGCTGATGGAGTTGGGCTGCATTGGGCCCCCACTTGAGCCACGCCGCAGGCCGCAGGCAGGCAAGTCTGGGGACCCCCATTCCCAGAACGCCGACACTAGCCCCCGGGCCCAAGGCGCGCCCGGACTTGGCTTAGCAGAGAAGCGAAGGGGCAAGTGCGAAGCGCCGCGGGCCCCAACAGCCTGCGGCCTTGGGCACCACGTGACGGTTGATTGGACGTGGGCGTCTCCGCTTCCCCATGATGCCTCGGCAACCACGCAGCTTGACAAGTCCCTGCATGCAAAAACGGGTCGTGATTACCTGCGATCGTGGAGGCCGACGGTTGGCCTCCTCCGGCTATAAGTACGGAACGGAGCGAGCCATTCCAGTTCATCTCCTATGCTACCCCTCCTCTTCTTCGCTCTGGCTGCTCGTTATCTCCATGGCTCCACCAAAGAGGTTCTCGGCTGCGGAGAAGGGAAAGGCTCGCCAGGAAGGGCCTGACTCTCCTCTGACCAAGCGCGGTCGGGGCCGGCCCCGCAAGCACCTTGCGTCCCCCGTGGTGGCTTCCCGCGGTCACGGGGGCAGTTCCCTACGCGGCGACGAGCGCCTGGTCGTCGATGGGAAGCACGCCGTGGCTGCGTGACCCCCCAGACCACGCTTCCGCTCAGCGGCAGTGCTGCCAGAGTTCATTGTGTGGTCGGCGGACCCGACCAGCACTTGGCTCTAGCTTCCTCGCTTCTTCATAGGTGAGCTTCCGGCCGGCGCTCCGGGCGGCCTTTGGCTACAGGTGGACGATTGCTGCAGCAGGGCCTCCTGGGCTTCGCTGGAGGTTTCCGCCGCCGGGGGTTTGGCCCTGACCCGCGGCTGGCAAACTTTTGCTCGGGTGCGTGGCCTGAGCCGGCGGTGCACCTTGCACTGCAGGTTCGACGGCGACGCCACCCTCTACGGGAGGGTGTTCCGGGACTGTGGCAGGGCGCCCAGCCTTGGCGTTAATCGGGACGAAGATGGCGGCAGGCGCGTGGATTGCAGCGCCCGGGGCTCGCCAAGCTTCGGCGACTCTCCTTCAGGCAGCAGCTCCTCCAACGGGGGTCGCGACCAGCCTCAACATCGTCGCGCCCACCTGGGGGAAGGTAGCGGGCCGGTCTGCCATCGCGCCCCGGTGAAGCGAGAAGAGGGAGTCTGACCGAGCTCTGGAGGCAGCACGAGCCCTCGTCGTGGGCTGGTGCCGAGCTAGTCATGCATGTTTTGCCTTTCTTCTTTTCCTGCAGAGCGAGGAAGTAGTGTAGGGCCCTGCGGGGGCATGTCGAACTGTCATTGCTAATTTTCATGCTGTTTCCGCTATTTCCGTGCTACGTTTCTGTGCCGTGTACCCGTGTGCGGGAGTTACTTAACCCATGGAGGCTTGCAGCAGTCTTTGCCTCCCGAGATCGAGGCCTTGTCATGCACTTTATGTCCTGCAAGGATTAGTCAAGAGGGGTGGCTTTTGGTTCGGTTGCGGGGGCGACCGACCCAGGTCCCATGCTTGCGTCGCAATGCCCGTGGAGCAAGGACAGGGAGTGGTGCTCCCTCAGTGGACCTGGATAGGAGAGCTTTAGGCGACCGAGGTAGAAAACACTCGCGAGGGCACCCGCGTACCTCCCTCACGAGACTTGCGCGAGGAAAAACCAAAGCAGGTGAGCAAAAAGGAGAAAGGGGGACTCGAGCCAGAGGCAGGGACAGCTTCGATAAAACTTCAAATAGGAAAGAATAAGCCAACTGCAGAAAGCAAATGAGAAGGACGCGTCTGTCACCTAATCTAATCTTCGACGTCTTCTCACCAGCGCGGAGCTAAGTACTGCCACTGGGCGTGGGCGGGAGCCCCCGAGGCCCGAGGGCGTCACTCCGGAGACTCCGGGACATGTACTGCCCCATTCATTATTGCATGAGAGTGTCACGGGTGGCGAGCTTCACAGGCATTGGCCTTCTTCACAGGCACCGGGCCTTCCCCAAAACACGGTAGCTTCACAGGCGTTGGCCTTCTTCACAGGCACCGGGCCTTCTTGAAAATGCGGCAGCTTCACAGGCGTTGGCCTTCTACACAGGCACCGGGCCTTCTCCAAAATGCGGTAGCTTCACAGGCGTTGGCCTTCTTCACAGGCACCGGGCCTTTTCCACAAGCACTGGGCCTCGCTTAGGGGCAGAATCTCCGGAGATATTGAATGTTCCACGTGTTCTGGATGGGTACTCCCTCCTGGGTCTCCAAGCGCGCGGAGCCGGACCTGGAAACATGAACAACCTTGAACGGGCCCTCCCACATGGGAGAGAGCTTGTGCAGCCCTTCCCTAGAGAGGACCCGCCTGAGCACGAGGTCCCCTAGCTCAAGAGTCCTGGGGCGGATGTTGCGGCAGTGGTATTGCCGTAGCGCCTGTTGATACCTGGCCGCTCGCAGTGCGGCCTCTCGACGGTGTTCCTCCGACGGCACGAGGTCCGTCCCCTACATGGCGTCCTGCTCCGCTTCGTCGAACGCCAGGACCCGTGCGGAACGACGCCTGATCTCATGAGGGAGGACCGCCTCGGCTCCGTAGACGAGGAAGAACAGAGTCTCACCGGTTGGTTTGGCCACGGTCGTGCGGATAGACCAGAGCATGGACTGGAGCTCGTCATACCAGCCCCTGCCGCAGGCCTCCAGCTTCTTCTTGATGGTCCTGGTTTTGAGGCCCCTCAGGACCTCTGCGTTGGCTTGCTCGGCCTGACCATTGCTCCGGGGGTGCGCTACCGAAGCGTAGCATATCTGCATTCCAAAGTTAGCACAGTATGTTTTGAAGAGGTTACTGGTGAACTACGAACCGTTGTCGGTGATGATGCGGTTAGGCACCCCGAATCGGCTCATGAGGCCCTTGATGAACTTAACCGCGGAGCCTGGTGGGATGGTGCAGACAACTTCCACCTCAGCCCACTCGGTGAACTTGTCCACGCGATGTAGAGGTAGCGATAGCCCCCTGGCTCCCAAGGGAACGGGCCCAAGATATCCAGCCCCCAGACTGCGAATGGCCATGAGAGGGGTATAGTCTGCAGACCTCCCGCCGGCTGATGGATCTGCTTGGCATGGAATTGGCAGGCCTCACAAGCCTTCACTAGCTCCACGGCGTCATTGAGTGCCGTGGGCCAATAGAACCCGCTGCGGAACGCCTTGCCAACGAGGGTCCGTGATGACGAGTGATGCCCACAGTCTCCACCGTGTATGTCCGCCAGCAGCTCCTTCCCTTGCTCTCTGGAAATGCAACGTAGGGACACATCATTTGGTCGTCTCCAGTAGAGCTCTCCATCCTTGATGTAGTATGCCGTGGCCTGCCGTGCCACACGCTCCGCTTCCTCCTCCTTCTCCGGCAAGGTCCCTTGTGTCAGGTAGTGCTCTGCGATCCAGCATCCTCCCTGAGGCTCCAACGCCAGGAGCAGGCGCGCCCCTGAGGCCGGGCCGCAGACCGCGGCTCCCGAGGCAGGCGGCTGGGGGAGCTCATCCCGAGGCTGCGCCGTGCTTGATAGTGATGGCGTCGTCGAGGGCTTGAAGAGCCGCTCCTCGAAGACGCCAGGCTCCTGAGGTAGACGCCTGGATGCCCTCTTGGTGATGTCATCAGCTTCTTGATTGGTGCCCCGAGGCACATGCTGCAGCTCCAGTCCCCAGAACTGGTTCTCCATCCTGCGGACCTCCGCAAGGTAGGCTTCCATGTGCTCGACCTTCGGCTCATACACCTTGTTGGAGAAATTGACGAGGAGTTGCGAATCACCATCATGAGGCGCTTCACCCCCAATGCGACCGCGGCTTTCAGGCTTGCTATGTTGTTGGAGACCTTTTCTCCATGCTGGAAACAGAGTTGTACGGCGTAGTAGAGCTTGTCTTGATTGGGAGATACGAGCCACCGTGCTAGCCCCCACGCCGTGTCGGGAGAACGCCCCGTCGAAGTACATGACCTAGCCGTCCGGTGCTTCGCTTCCCGGGGAAAGTGATCAATCCTCGCCAGCCTCGAGGCCTGGCGCCTCTGCCCATTCCGCCACGACGTCCGCAAGCACAGCCCCCTTGATGACTCTGGTCGTGCTAAATTCTACCTGAAATGCTTGCAGCTCGATGTTCCACTCAGCGACTCTTCCAGCTGAGTTGGGGCTCCTGAACACCCTTTCCAAGGGGTACACTGAGATGACCTTGATGGGATGGCCTTGGAAATAGTGTCGCAGCTTGCGTGAGGCTACCAATAGCGCGAGGAGGAGTTTTTGAGGCATGGGGTACCGTGCCCTCGCGTCCCGTAGCACCGTGCTGATGAAGTACACGGGGTGCTCGACGAGGTTGGAAGTGATGGTGCTGCTTGCGTCCTCCGCAGGCCGGGGCGCCTCCTGAGACAATGGAGCCTCCAGCGATTGGTCGCTTGGGGGGCCCCTTCTGTTCCGGGGTTGCTCCCTTGTAGTGGCTGATCCTTCTCGGCTACGGTCGCGGTCTCTGTGAGGCCCTCTTGGTTCTGCTTTGCTTCGACCCAGACGGTTGTTGTGGCCTTGGTCCAACGCTCCTCCCTAACCACCACCAGGGCTACGCCGGCGGAGTAGGGGGTGGCTGCAAGGTAGAGCACCAGGGGATCTCGAGGACGCGGAGCTACCATCGCCGGAGGGCTGGTTAAGTACCTTTTGAGATCCTGGAACGCCTTGTTGGCCTATTTAGTCCATTCAAAGGGGCCCTTCTTCTTCATCAGCTTGAAGAAGGGCAGTGCTCGTTCCCCCAGCTTGGAGATGAAGCGTCCTAGCACGGTCACACGCCCGGTGAGCTTCTGCATCTCTCTGAAGGTCTTTGGCGGGCTCATGTCCTCGACTGCTTTGACCTTCTCCGGGTTGGCCTCAATGCCCCTGTGGGACATGAGGAAGCCCAGGAGCTTGCCCGAGGGGACTCCAAACACACACTTCTCTGGGTTGAGCCGCAGGCCAACCTCACTAAGGCTAGCGAAGGTTTCCTCCAAGTCCAGTATCAGGGTTTTTGCCTCCCAAGACTTCACCAAAATGTCATCGATGTAAGCCTCAGCATTCCTCCCGAGCTACCGACCCAAGGCGATGTGCATCAGCCGCTGAAAGGTCGCACCTACGTTGCGCAGCCCAAACGGCATGCATGTATAGCAGTACACTCCACACGGGGTCAGGAAAGCCGTTTTTTCCATGTCTTCTACTGCCATCTTGATCTGGTGATAGCCCAGAAGGCATGCAGGAAGCATAACAGGTCGCACTCAGCAGTGGAGTCGATGATTTGGTCGATGCGAGGAAGCGGGAATTGATCCTGGGGGCAGGCCTTGTTGAGGTTGGTGAAGTCGACAAACATGCGTTCATTTCCTCCCTTCTTCGGCACGACAACCGGGTAAGCCAACCAATCTGGGTAGCGGACCTCGCGAATAACCCCTGCCACCTCTAGCTTGCGGGTCTCTTGGACGATGAAAGCTTGCTTCTCAGTGGACTGCCGCCTCGCTTTCTGCTTCACGGGGTGCATGTTGGGGCACACGTTGAGGTGATGCTCAATTACGCCCCTCGGGACCTCTGCTAGCTGATCAGGCTCCCACGCGAACATCTGCTTGTTCGCGCGCAGGAACTTCACCAAGGCCTCCTCCTGCTCGGGTTCGAGGTTGGCGCCTATGGTGAAGGTGGCATCAGTGGACCCGTCCTCGTCGACCAGTACCTGCTTGGTTTCCGCCTTGTCTTGGGTGAATAGCTGCTTCTTCTTGGCCGGTGCAGCCCCCTTGGGCTCAGGGGCGTCAAAGCTGGCGGGCTGTGCTGCCGCGGCTATCTTGAAGGCAAGCTTGAGTGCCTGCAGTGCATCTGTTGTGTCTCCTGACACGGTAAGGACGCCGCTGCTTCCGGGCATCTTCATGAGGTTGTACGCCGGGTGAGTTACTGCCATGAACCGGGCCAAGGCCGGGTAGCCGAGGATGGCGTTGTAGGGGAGGCCGATTGGGGCGATGTCGAAGTCGATCAGCTCTGTGCAAAAGTTGTCGTAGGTGCCGAAGGTCACCGGGAGGCGGATTTGCCCTAAGGAGTCGGTGGAACCGGCCCCGACGCCCGAGAAGGGCCTGCTGGGCTGAAGTCACTTCGGTGGCACGTGGAGGAGGCTAAAGGCCTCCGCTAAGAGTACGTTAAGGCCAGATCCACCGTCGATGAGGGTCCTGGTGACGGCCACTTGGCAGATGGTGGGGGTGCACAGCATCGGGAGCGCACCCGAACCGGCGGGGTTGGAGGGGTGATCGTCCGAGTTGAAGGTCAGATCAGCCTCGGGCGCCACCCAACCTGGGGGAGCTTCTCGGTGCTGGGAGGCGACACCGATCTGGCGGGTGAATGGCTTGACGTGGCGACTCGCGGACAGCGCCTGTGAGCCGCCTAGGAGAGCCACGACGACCGGGGGTGCTGGCGCGACGTAATGGGCGAGGAAGAGGTCGCGCAGCTCCCCCCAGGAGGTCACCAAAGCCGTCGATAGGTGGAGCAGCCACATGCACGGAACGCCGGTGAGGGCCATGGGAAACCAGTTGGCCATCACCCTGTCGTCGCCCCCAGCCTTGAGGACAGCCTCCTCGTACGCCAGTAGGAAAACCAGTGGGTCCGCCGCGACGTTGTTGCGCTGCGGCATCTCGGGCTTGAACTTGGGTGGCCACTGCACCTGTCGCAAAGCGCGGGCCAAGGCTCGGAACCCCTTGGCCCCAGCACCGGCATCGGTTGTTGGAGTGGGCGGCGCGTCCGTGGGGGCACGACGGGCACGAGACGATGAACCGGCTGGAGTCAGCGACGGCGTGGCGGTGCAGCCATCGCACCGCACCGAAGGACGCAGGGATGAGGCCCGCTTCTCATTCCCCGCCTGGCCGGTGGTGGCATTGGCGGCAGGCGACGGAGAATGATGGGGGCGTCCGCCGACGGGCGCCGTCTGGGCGACGCGGGTGGCAAGAGCAGCCCGACGCTCGGCGCACGCTCGGAGAGCGTCAGCCATGGTCACAGCGGAAGATCAGACACGACCAGCGGAAGAAAGATTCCGGCGCACCCCCTACCTGGCGCGCCAAATGTCGGATTTCGGGTTCCGGCAGACCCTTGAGGTTTGAACACTAGGGTGCGCACGAAGATCTCTCCCCTACCAGCTCACGTCTCGAAGTCTCGCAAAGATCTAAGCAAGAAAGATGAACACACAAGGGACACGAGATTTATACTGGTTCAGGCCACCATTGTGGTGTAATACCCTACTCCAGTGTGTAGTGTGGTGGATTGCCTCAGGGGCTGATAGTGAACAATACAAAGGGAAAACAGCCTCGCGAGGGGCTGTTCTTGAGCTGGTGCGATGAACTGCTTGGGTGAGTTCACTCGCTTCTCTCTCTCTCTCTCTCTCTCTCTAGTTTATCTCTAGATGCCTCTACCCTATGGGTGGCTAGTCCTATTTATAGGCAGAGGCCCTGGGCCTCTTCCCAAATAGTGAGCGGGAAGGGCGCCAACAATTGTCCATTTTGAAGGTGAACATCTGGTACACTTATCCTGACTAAAGTTGGTCTTCGGCTGCCAAAGGTCCTGACGGTGACGCCTCCCTGGGCTCCACGATGACCTCCATCCTGCCGTTCTGCTGGTCTTGGTCTTGTTGCACCGAAACGGTAACCCTTGCCTGATGCCTTGGCCTGTACTTGCCCCCTTTGCACTGAAAGGGAAACAAGGACACTGCGCAGGCCGGCACCCGCCTAGCACCCGCCTAGCCTTCGATCGTCATGGCTTGCGTCACGGGCCCCTCGGGAGGTGCCCTACCTTGATCTCTCCGCCTCCTCGCGAGCCTGCCTGAGGAGGCTGCTCCTGAGGAAGCTCCCTGTCGTCCGCCCCGCGAGGCTTGGCCCGTCGCGAGGGTCTTGAGCTTGAGCTGATGGAGCTGGGCTGCATTGGGCCCCACTTGAGCCACGCCACTGGCCGCAGGTAGGCAAGTCTGGGGACCCCTGTTCCCAGAACGCCGACAAACTAGTTTAGCTAACTTTTGTGAACACTATTCATTCATCTCTAGCATTGAACCTATGAAGGTTGAGGAGCATTGGAAGATCCGGATTGGATAAACGCTATGCATGAAGAGCTACACAACTTTGAGAGGAATCAAGTTTGGACATTGGTTGAGAAGCCCGACAACAACAACATCATCATCGGTACCAAATGGGTGTTTCACAACAAGCAACATGAAGATGGACAAGTAGTTCGCAACAAAGCATGTCTCATCGCCCAAGGCTTCACACAAGTCGAAGGTATGGACTATGGTGAGACTTATGCTCCTATTGCTAGACTTGAGTCCATTCGCATCTTACTTGCCTATGCTAATCACCATGATATCACCTTGTACCAAATGGACATTAAAAGTGCTTTTCTAAATGGTGAAATAGAGGAGGAAGTTTATGTTAAACAACCTCCCAGCTTTGTTAATCCTAAGAAACCTGATCATGTTTACAAACTGCACAAAGCTCTTTATGGTCTTGAACAAGCTCCTAGAGCGTGGTATAAATGCTTGACCAAGTTCCTTATTGAAAAAGGCTTTGAAATTGGAAAAATAGATTCTACTCTTTTTACTAAAAGGGTCATTGGAGAAATATTTGTGTGCCAAATCTATGTTGATGATATTATATTTGGTTCTCCTAACCCTCATTTTAGTGAAAAGTTTGGAAAGCTAATGTCGGAGAAGTTTGAGATGTCTATGATGAGTGAACTCAAATTCTTTCTTGGGTTGCAAATCAAGAAAACTAAGGAAGGTACCTTTGTCTCTCAGACAAAGTACACCAAGGACTTATTCAAGAAGTTCAATATGCAAGAATGCAAAGGTATGACTACACCCATGCCTACTAGTGGACATCTTGATTTGACCAAAGATGGTGGACCGGTTGATCAAAAGGTTTATCACTCTATGATTGGTTCATTGTTATATCTATGTGCTTCACGTCCCGATATCATCCTAAGTGTGTGCATGTGTGCACGATATCAAGCTGCTCCTAAAGAATGTCATCTTAAGGCTGTGAAAAGGATAGTGAGATACTTAATCCATACACCAAACTTTGGCATTTGGTATCCAAAGAGGTCCTCTTTCGAACTTGTTGGCCACTCCGACTCGGACTATGCCGGTGACAAAGTTGATAGAAAGTCCACTTCGGGTACTTGTCAATTTCTTGGTAGATCTCTTGTGTCTTGGTCTTCCAGGAAACAAAACTCGGTATCCTTATCCACCACCGAAGCGGAATACATTGCCGCTGGTTCATGTTGTTCTCAATTACTTTGGATGACCCAAATTCTTAAAGATTATGGGATATATGTGAAACATGTTCCATTACTTTATGACAATGAAAGTGCTATCAAGATTGCTCACTATCCCGTGCAACACTCTTGAACTAAGCATATTGAAGTTTGTCATCATTTCATTCGAGATCATGTTGCCAAAGGGGACATTAATCTTAAGCATGTTCACACCGAAAAGAAATTAGCAGATATATTCACTAAACCACTTGATGAGAAAGTGTTTTTCAGGTTAAGAGGTGTATTGAACATCATTGATGCTTCAAACTTGGAGTAGGAACTCCATTTGATACATGCAAGACATGAGCTTATGACTAATCCTTGATATTTCTCTTATGATGATAATCCTATGTCTTGGATATATTTGCACCTTGCATGTTATCTAACCCATGTAGGTACTTGGATGAATCTAAATCTATGAGATTGCAACTCACTCATATCTTGAGCAATCTCTACATCACCAAGTCTCTACACAATGGTGGTTGAAGACAAGGAAGCACAGAACCATTCAAACATATCCTTTGACAAATTTATTGTTGAACTTCATAATTGTCATTTTGGATACACAAGTGCTCTTCCTTGCAAAAACTAACTCATGTAGGTAGATGAACTCAAATTCCATGTGGTGCTCCCAACTCTTGATGAGCTACATCAACCTTGAGCAACCCACACAAGTTCAACTACATGATCATGATCAACACCACCACCCAAGGTATGTTATTCCATCTTAGAGAAGCTTTACTCCAAGTCATGAGTCAAAGCAACTCAACAAGATGAGAATACATTAAGATGCTTAAACAAAAAATGGTAACCCCATTTTGAGCTTAAATGATGAGTATGACATATGATTAAGTGATCTCACTTGACTCCTAAGTCAATATACTGTAACATAGGTCACTTTGTCGCCGACCATCTCTAGATGAAGTTTTATTGTGTTCTTTTCTGTGCTCTTGCATTTGTCTCATGCATATTTGTTTCCCCTTTCAAAAAAACTTCATATAGATTTCTTTTCTTTTCTTTTCTTTTTGTTCTGCATTCCCTGCATCCAATTCATTGCAAATCTATCAGTTAATTCCTTGCAAATCCTTGTGAGATCTTGCTTGTCTAGTGAGCTGCGGTGACAAGTGATTTCTCTGTGATGAACTCGTTCACACTGGTCTCTTATTCTCGGTCGAACCGAATTATTTCGATGCAACCGAAACATACCACTCGGTGCCACCGATTTCACTATAGGAAAGACATTTCGCCATTTATTCCTGCATTTCTCTTGATCCAGCTTCGATTAATAAATCTGGTCCTCTACAAGCATCACATTTACCTTAGTGCATTGTGCTGTGACTCAAGGACCAAACCCATTCACGACAAATTCCAGAAGGCCCTTCTTGGAAATTGATGTCAAAGGGGGAGAGAGATCACATCAAAGCTTAATGACATCTCTAGGGGGAGAGAATACTCAAGGAAAGAGTAATCTTCAAGGATCCCAGATGCTTGGTGTTCAAGAGGAGAGATGCCACATGTCTTCTTGAGGGGAAATACATGTTCATATGTGCTTATTTGCATTAGCTTTGTTCATTTGTTTCTTTGAGCTCTGATTTTCTGCTCCCTATCTTCTCCCAGTATCCCATGCTAGATTCAGGGGGAGCAAGACATCTAAGGGAAAGAAATTCTTTAAATTCATTGCACATCTTTACCTTTGGGGACATGTCTATATCCAATGTGGTACTTAGTATTCACTCTACATGTCATCCCAGTCTTGGTACTCTTGTGGTTTCTTTCTGTTTGCTTTGGCTAGTAGGTGCATCTGTGTTATCTAACCTTATTTTCATAGGTTCATTCCATCCTAAGCCAACTCAAGACCACAAGGTAAGTATATGCATCACACTTATGTGTATGAGGAATTCTTGCTGATGTACATACTGTTTGCAAGAAGGACTCATGAGCATGAAGGTACATTTCCCACATTCACATCTTTTGCTCTGATGCATATAGCCAAGATACACGTAACACATTGCCTACTCTGTCATGGTTATGCTCTCACATGCTTCTATATTCCATATTCACATGATTGCATACACGTAGGGGGAGCCTATGCATGTTACATGTCTTTCCAAAGCTTTACTGGTTATTCTCTATATCTTTATCTAAAGCTTTGATGTATGTGGTCATAAATTACCTAAAAGGGGGAGATTGAAAGCACAAGTGCTCCCTGGGTCATTTTGGTAATTAATGTCAACATATCTCTTGTTGGACTAACACTTCTACCTAGTATGTTTCAGACAAGTTCAACAATGAAGTGGCATGGACTAAAGGATATGGAACCCATTTAAGATGATAAGGACAAAGGATTGGCTCAAGCTCAAAGCACAAGACTCTACATTTTATATTTTAGTGATCCAAGATCACATTGAGTCTATAGGAAAAGCCAATACTATCAAGAGGGGATGAGGTGTTGCTTAATGGCTTGATTGCTCAAAGTGCTTAGTGATATGCTCCAAAGCCCTCAACTACTTTCTCACATCCACATATATACTAAACCAAAAAGTCAAACTCGGCCCCACCGATTCTTTCTATCCGGCGCCACCGAGTTTAGATGTCATAGCCAGTGCCACAAACCCTAGGCAAATCGGTCTCACCGATAGGGATCCCGGTCTCACCGAGATGGGATTGTAATCTCTCTGTTTCCCTTCGTAACATTTTGGTACCACCGAGATGAGCGACCGGTCCCACCAAGATTGCAATGGAAACTCTCTGTTTCCCTTTCGTAACATTTTGGTCCCACCGAAATGAGCGAACTGGTCCCATCGAGTTTATGTGACCAACTCTCTGGTTAGCTTATTAACAAAATAAGTCCCACCGAGTTTGTGTAATTGGTCTCACCGAGATTACGTTATGCCCTAACCCTAACCATATCGGTCCTACCGAGTTGCATGTCGGTGCCACCAAAAATCCTAACGGTCACTAGATTTGCTAAATCGGTCCGACCGAGTTTCTCAATTCGGTCCCACCTAGTTAGGCAAGTAGTGTGTAATGGTTAGTTTTTGTGTGGAGGCTATATATACCCCTCCACCCACTCTTCATTCGTAGAGAGAGCCATCAGAACGAACCTACACTTCCAGCATACATTTTCTAAGAGAGAACCACCTACTCATGTGTTGAGGCCAAGATATTCCATTTGTACCATATGAATCTTGATCTCTAGCCTTTCCCAAGTTGCTTTCCACTCAAATCTTCTTTCCACCAAATCCTAATCCTGTGAGAGAGAGTTGAGTGTTGGGGAGACTATCATTTTAAGCACAAGAGCAAGGAGTTCATCATCAACACACCATTTGTTACTTCTTGGAGAGTGGTGTCTCCTAGATTGGCCAGGTGTCACTTGGGAGCCTCCAACAAGATTGTGGAGTTGAACTAAGGAGTTTGTAAGGGCAAGGAGATCGCCTACTTCGTGAAGATCTACCGCTGGTGAGGCAAGTCCTTCGTGGGCGACAGCCATGGTGGGATAGACAAGGTTGCTTCTTCGTGGACCCTTCGTGGGTGGAGCCCTTCGTGGACTCGCACAACCGTTACCCTTCGTGGGTTGAAGTCTCCATCAACGTGGATGTACGATAGCACCACCTATCGGAACCACGACAAAAACATCCGTGTCTCCAATTGCGTTTGAATCCTCCAATCCCATCCCTTTACATTCTTGCAAGTTGCATGCTTTACTTTCCGCTGCTCATATACTCTTTGCATGCTTTCTTGATATGTATTGTGAGTGTTAAACGTGTGTCTAAACTCCACTTAAACTTAAAGAAGTTAAAAACTGCAACTTTTGGTACTTAGTGTCTAATCACCCCCCTCTAGACACCTCTTCTCGATCCTTTCATGAACCTCGACAAGCATTTCCTGGCAGGACTCCCTGAAGCCGCCGGTGGAGAAGCTGGCGGGGGTAATCCTGCTTCGGTTGGTGAGTTGCACCCTCCCGCAGAACCACAAGTGCGTGCGGTAGAAGGGCTCCCACGAGTTAGGAGGTGCCTTTAGTCCTTGTTGTTGAGCCGCAAGCTCCAACTTGGGCATAGCACATATCCCATTTCCTTCAAATAGGAGAACTTCCCGAAGAGCAAGAACAAGCTGAAAGAGTAGACCGACGATCCAGTATGTACCAGTTTGTCGGTGACACTCTGTACAGAAAGAGACCAAACAGGGTGAAATTGAAGTGTATCTACCGGGAAGATGGGCATGAAATTGAAGTGTTGGAAAGGCCTTCCAGCAAGGTTTCTACTGGCCCACAGCCCTCCAGGATGCAACTGAGCTAGTCACCAAGTGTGAAGCCTGCCAGTTCCACTCCAAGAACATCCATCAACCAGCTCAAGCTCTCCAGATGATCCCTTTGCCTTGGCCATTCTCGGTCTGGGGGCTCGACATTTTGGGCCCCTTCCCCATGCTACAGAGGGCTTTGAATTCTTGTACATTGCAATCAACAAGTTTACAAAGTGGCCTGAGGTGGAGCTAGTGAGGAAGGTGAACCCACAATCAGCTTTCAAATTCTTGAAAGGATTGGTGTGCCGTTTGGAGTACCTACTAGAGTGATCACCGACAAGCCACACCATCATGCAGTATGTCCAAAGCCTTGGGAGCAAGGTCTCTTTTGCATTTGTTGCTCATCCCCGGAGCAATGGGCAAGCCAAGAGGATGAATGCTGAAGTGCTGCGTGGACTCATGACAAGAACCTTTGATAAGTTGTTGAAATGCGCCAGACGCTGGATTGATGAGCTGCAGATGGTTCTTTGGTCCCTCTGTATGACACTGAATCGAGCCACCAGCCAAACTCCCGTCTCCCTAGTATATGGGGTAGAAGCAGTGGGCCCCACAGAACGCATATACGGGTCACCTCGAGTACTTGCCTACGATGAAGTAGAGCAAGAGCAACTTTGGCATGATGATGCCATGCTCCTCGAGGAGGATTGTCTCCGGGCCGCTGAACGTGTTGCACGCTACCAGCAAGCCCCGTGCTGCTATCATAGCCGCAAGTTACATGCTCGGATCCTTGAGGAAGGCGACCATGTCCTTACGCGTGTCCAATCCACCAAGGGTTCCAACAAGTTGACGCCAAAGTGGGAAGGCCCTTACCGGGTAGTAAAACTCACTAGACTTGGCGCAGTCCGTCTGGAGACCGAACATGGCATTAAGGTGCAAAACTCGTGGAATATTGAGCTTCTTTGCAAGTTCTACCCGTAAGGCGCGGTTGCCGAGCTCAGCCCCAGTATCCACCTTTTGTACAAGCCTTGCTGATGCGCATGTACCTTTTGTACAAAGCCAGGCGCAGACCCTGTGCATAGATAATAAAACGAAGCGCTCGCGCTTAGAACTTGCATGCATGTTTATGATTTTGCCATAATCATTTAGAAAGGGTCGTATGCTGCTATTTTCCTCCTGTACTAACTACAGGGCTTCTGCCATGGATAAACTCTCAAGGGGAAGAAGTGAAAACAAGCTTGCATATCAACCCCCGGCAACATGAAACAGATAAGTTCCCCTAAGCCATCCATAGTGTACCTCTGTGCAAAAATCTTGTGCGTAGGAAAACCTTGTCACCCTCGAACATTTGTTCTCCCGTCCTTTGATTCAAAGATTACTTCAGTCAGGCTAGTCATAGTGGCATTTGGAAAAAAGGGTTGACAAGGGGCCAATTCCCTTCCATGCTCCTAACCCGTCAGGCTGAGCCCTGCAACAACAATGGGAGGGACCGACAGGATGTCTTACCAGAAAACCTTGTTTACTTGGAAGGATAGAGGAAGCATTCCTCGGCATGGACATGATACATGCACAAGTTCTCGGCAAGCATATCTTTTTTCATTAATACACGGATAAACAAGTACAAACAATAAGGGGTACAATTATGGATGAAAGGGTACATAATTTTAACTAAAGTTTGGCGGATGCCTACATCCTTTGAATTAAAAAAACATAAGTGCCCCATAATGCCTTTCTTGTCCCTCTCCTCCTAGGAGCTATAGTGACAGGTGAAGAGGGCAAAATAAGTACCTGCGCAGAAACCCAGCCTGACCCCGTTAGGACCCGTGAGACGCAGCCTGACAAGACCGGGAGGGAGTGGACAAAGGCAACAGACGAAGGGAGCAGCTAGGCGATGCCCTGGTCACCAACACCAGGACCAGCGGAACACGGCAAGAGGGACACAGGCAGGGAAGACAAAGCCGGAGTCCATGAGGAAGCATGCCGGGGTCCAGCTGGAGGAGGCGGAGACATCCACACCAAACACCCCATCAAATCGCTCTGCCGGGGAGAAGACCAGGTGCAGATGATGATGCTGTCGGCACCTAGCTAACGGTGATGGTGTGTCCGGCGCTCAGCTGGAGTCCGAGCCGCCATCCTCCCGCTCGATGCGGTTGTCATCACCATCACTGTCCTATTCGTGGCTGTCTCTCGAGGAGGAGCTTTCATCATCGGTCGAGCTCTCCGTGTAGCAATATAAGTGAGCACCCAAACGCCCGAAGACCTTGATGGAGAGTAGGTCTACATCCATTAACTGAAAATGGAGGATGTGCCCCTCCGCCAAGATATGGGCATGAGCGAAGGTTTTCCAACCACGCAGGAGAAGCATGACATGAGGCGCGGGGAACTCAACGTCCGCCCGCATGTTGCCATTACAACAACCCTCATGAGCAGCTTCAACGCATACGGTTGTTCAACCTCCATCACCCTTGAAAAAGAAGTAGGAAATCGAAGACGGCTGCACGGAGGACCGCGCAGCCTGACAATGAACTCCAGCGGCGTGTCCCTAGCGTGGCCTTCCATTGGGGAAGGAACGACTGAAGGGGGAGTAGCCGGCCCACCACCGCGTCCTCCTCGGCCCCAAGTGCCGCGAAGACCGCGCCCACGTCCTGCGGCACCACCTTGTGCGCTGGATTCTACCCCTACATCCCCAGTTGGGGCAGGGAGGCACTACCGAGAAGGGACCCTTTGTCGCTACCGCTGGAGCTCGGTTGCGTCCTCTTCCCCTCACCATAGTGGAAGAAAGAGACATAAGAAGAAGAAGGAGGAGATGTGTGTGGGTGATCCCTTTGCCCACGCCTCCTTTTATAAGAGAGCGTGGCCGGGGGCTGGCTCCACACTACCCAGAAGGCAACCGCCCCTCTCCGCCAATCCGTTCCCTCTTCATTGCTGATGACGTCCAGAATTGACGTCCGCCCTCCTGCGCCTATCCACGATGTTGAGCTTTATGCCATGGTACTCATTTTTGCACCCCACGCGTCCGCCACCAACCCTATGCAATGCATGTAGCGTACGTGGCAGAAACGGCATGAGTAGTGGGATGGGTAAAATGGCAGTTACCTCCTCGTGAAATTGGGCGGCCCGCGGGCCATTACATGGATAACCCCACGTCGTTTCGCATGACTCACAGAAAAACCAGAAACTGATTCAATCATAGGTTAATGAAGAAGCAAGGAGAATATCAAGAGAGACATAAATCCCATCGCAGCACGGCCTAGGTGTTCGCCTGTGTATTTGTTGGGGCCTACCCCAACAATGCCCGGCAGCACGTATGGGCCAGGCCCGGGGGCTCCTATCGATACATCAAAAATTTGCATTTGTTAACCAAACTTGTACAGAGGCATGCTCGCAGTTATGTATTCTGCACCAATGCGTAACACAAGGCCAAGCCAAAGAGAGTGCTCTTCGTGAGATCAAGGAGCGGATCAAGAAGACCAAGCCAACATACAAGACAGCAGAACGCCTCCTAAGGAAGGCCTCCCTTGTCGGTCAGGAGAGCCTGGCCAGGTCGAGATCACCCCAAGGACAAGTCCAAGATTACCCCAGCAGGCTTGCCGGGGCTGCCAAGGGCAAGAACTCCCGCCAAGGCACCACCGCTCCATCGCACAGCAACGCAAATCACTTATCAATGCGGTGTCGAGCCTCCGGGTGATTAAGTGACTTCCACTAAGCACGTGGCGGCCCGTTGGAAGACAGATTACACTCTCATGACACCCATCCAGAGGTGTGTCGAATAGATAAGCTGAGGATGATTAAGCAGCAAGGCAGGCTTGCCGGATTTCGCCCTCAACATGACACCTAGCGATGCATTTAATGCATTTTATCCTAACTGCCAGAGTTAGGTACGATAGCATTGTTAGCTATCTAATCACTAGATAAAGACTGTTTTGCTACTGTGGTTACACGTTAAGTCGTAAAAGGAGGTCCATGGCAAACTAGAGATAGATTCGGACCCCCCCCCACACACACACACTTGTACGTGCGTAGCTACTCCTCCGAGGCCACCTTGTCGTGTTTGAGCATTGCGTGTTGTTCTGATTCCTCCATCCAATCAACCAAAAGCAGGAGTAGTGTTTTACGCTTCTCACCGGCCCGAACCTGGGTAAGAACCACTAGTGTCATCATTGTCTTACTGCTCCATGGCTTCTGCTCTTTGTGCAACGTGTCCTCCCCCTTGCCGAACTACAAAGGGGCTCATGGCCCCATAGGTGATCGTGCTCTGCCACGACAAAATAGTAGCCCATAATTACTTTCATAATAATTATAGGCATCCACATTGCAGTTGTTAAATTTGAAAGAAGATGAAATAACTATATATGCTAGTTCATTGAAGGTTTCAGCTCGCAAGAGGGCATGCAAGGAAATTAATCTTCCTAAAAATTAAAAAGTCCTTTTGTAAAATAAGTCTTGCTAAGATTCATGTTTGGCTTGCATATCATACAAAAGATGAGATGAGCCTATAGCATGTCTCAATGACAGAAGACTTATAATTATATAAAAAATATAGAGTCCCAAAAAGAATAAGAGGAAATGAATAATTGCTTTCCCAGTTGAAACAACGATGAACTAGGATATGAAGTTGTTACCTGTTCACAATAAAATTGAGTGACAAAATGTGGATGTCTGCATGATCCTTATCATGGTGAATATGAGCTGCCATTTGTTACAAATATCTTATCTCAAATCATTCCCTTAGAATAGTGATGGACTCATGCTTCTACATATCCGTATCTCATAAACACAAGGCTGACCTTGTTTCCAAAAGCTACAATACTTGCTCGGGGACAAGCAAGACTTAATCTTGCGAGAGTTGATGAGTCCAATTTATGTGATCTTTTATCTAAGTATTTTGTGCCTACATTATAGGCTTTGTGGAATTTTACCGTGTTGGCGCACTTCTTTTTGTTGATAATCCCTCAAGTAACGTCTTTTGGATCAATTATCATTTAATGGAGAAAATCCTCAGAAATGGTGGTGCAATCACGTATTTAAGGTGATGGTCACTCTCCATAAAAGAATCAAGCAAGGAGGCCAAAGGAATGGACACCGTCACGCCTTCAGCATGAAAGATGGCGTTCCATACGATCTCAAGTGCCCGTATGAGTGGTCATATGGCATGCCGCCGCCACTGGATCAAGTATTTTCACCCCCTCGAATCAGATCATGAAGCAGACGCCAGAAACTCTTCTAGACACTACAAAAAAAAGACACATCCTTGACATTTTGGGCCGAACGAAATTTTATTCTGTCATACATATGACACTTCTATGACGATAATTGTGACAAAACCCGGTATCATCATAGATGTGGCGGGCTCATACTTCTATGACAAAAAATCATGACAGAAAAATGGGCTTTTCGTCCTGGGCGGGCCGGAGACGCAGCTGCATGACATTCTTTGGGCCGTCCATGACGGAAAAAACCGTGGTAGTAGCGAGGGGGAGGAAAATTTCGGGGAGTTGCCAGTTACGGTGGGAGGTCGAGGGCCGAGTGATGCGTGTTTCTCTCGTACACATATGCGTGTGTGTGTGAGGTATTGGCTCTAACTGAACCCGAGCGAGGCGTTTGGCTCTAACTGAACCCGAGCGATTGCACTGCAGGCTACGCGTTACTAAACCCGAGCGATCAATCGATGGCTGTTAACTGAACCCGATGGAGCGATTCCTTTGCTACTGCTGCTAACTGAAGCCAATCGATGCTGCCTCTAGGATGAACAGTGAGCGTTGCGGGGGGGGGGGGATGAACAGTGAGCGGTGGCATTGCCTCTGGATGAACAGGACCCGGTGGTGTGGAGGGCTGGATGAACAATAGACGGTGGAGGGGTGGCCGTGGAGGGGTGGTTGAACAGGAGCCCGTGGTGTGGAGGGCTGGATGAACAGTAGACGGTGGAGGGGTGGTTGAACAGTAGACAGTGGAGTAGCGCACGGTGGAGGCTGGATGAACAGGAGCCCGTGGAGGCTGGAGGAGGTCGACGGTAGCCCGTGGAGGCTGGAGGAGGTCGACGGTGGAGATGAACAGTATCCCATGGAGTCCCGTTTTGCGGTACGCCACACCCCTCCCGATGAACAAGACCCCCGTTTCGACCGTAGCGCTCCAACACAAGTTGGTTTCGTCCGTTTTGCAGTACGCCACACCCCTCCCGATCAACAGGACCCCCGTTTCGACCGTAGGAGGTCCGTTTCCTCCGTTTTGCGGTACGCCACACCCCTCCCGATCAACAGGACCCCCGTTTCGACCGTAGGAGGTCCGTTTCCTCCGTTGTGCGGTACACCAGACCCCTCCCGATGAACAAGATCCTGTTTCGAACGTGGCTGGTCGAACACAAGGCCATTTCCTCCGTTGTGCGGTACGCCAGGTCTCATTTCCATTGCCTGTTCTGTCCAAGCCCTCCCGATGAACACGACCATGCATTCCGTTCCGACCCAGCCGGTTGGCTCCCATGCGTTCCGTTGCCAACCGATGAACACGACGCACTCCGTTGCCTCCCCATGAACACGACGCATTCCGTTGCCTCCCCATGAATACGACAATGATGCTGTTTCTCCGTTTTGACCCAGCCATGTACGTATGCGCGAGTAGGCGTTCGAGACCCTGCCAGTATGTACGTATGTGGCCGTATTTTCTTTCTTGCACCCTCGCCGTTGTACGTTCGTGTACATGCTACGTGCGCACCTCTACTACGACACGTGTGAGCCTCTACAACGACCAGTATGTACATACATGTTCACGACCAGAATGATAACGCTACATACGCTTCGACCAGGTGGGTCCCGACTGTCAGGCACTTCCTTGCGTGCGAAGATGTAGCTGGTGGGTCCCAGCAGTCAGGGGTGCGAATCGTTTTTTTGCCCGGATGCACTTCCTTGCGTGCGAAGATGTAGTTGGTGGGTCCCAGCAGTCAGGGGGGCGAATCATTTTTTTTGCCCGGACGCACTTCCTTGCGTGTGAAGGTGTAGCTGGTGGGTCCCAGCAGTCAGGGGGAAACATTTTTTTCACGAAATATGGTGGCCCGTCCGGTGGGTCCCCGCTGACAGGTGGAGGAATAACTATTTTGCGCGTAATAAGGAGGCACTTCCTTGGGGCCGCCGTGGACCCAGCTGTCAGCCTCTCCACGCACAGTACTCTTCCGATGGAAGTAGGTCATTTACCACATTGAATACGCCGCGCTGAGAGCACCACGGCGGTGGACGACGGCGAGGCCTAGGAAGGGGACGACGCGGAGCCGGGGAAGACGCAACAGTGGATGCCCACACGAAGAGGAGTACGACGGTGAGGCTATCGTTGTCGCAGAATAACAGGGGGCGTGGGTGAGTAGAGGGATGGCCTGGCCAAAGGTGGGAGTAGTAGGGGGCGGTGAGGCCTCCGCGGCATCACAGCCGGCCACGGGAGGCAGGAGCACGTGGCACGACCGGCGCTGCTTTGGGCGGCTGGAGCACGAAGACCAAAAGTTGAAGAAGCACTACGGCCGTTGGATGGACATCGTACGGTCACTGGACCTAGAGTCGTTCATATTGACTAAGTTGACAAAGCCCTCCGTCCCCGTAAACTTAGTAGGCCCACAAGTCAGCCTCCCACCAAGGTGAGTCCCAGCTAGCAGGGGGGTATTCATTTTTTTGTGCGTAATAAGGAGGCATTTCCGGTGGGTCCGAGCTGACAGCGGGGGGAACGTTTTTTTCGCGAAATACAGAGACCCTTCCGGTGGGTCCCAGCTATCAGGTGGAGGAATCATTATTTTACGCGTAATAAGGAGGCATTTTCCTGTGTGGGCCCCTACTATCAGCCTCTTCCGATGGCTATTGTTTGTTGACCATGTTGACCTTGCCGCGCCGAGAGCACAAACGTGATGGACGAGGGCGGGGCCCAGGAAGAGAACCACCCGGAGCTGGCGAAGCCACCGCAGCGGATGCCCACACTAAGGGGAGAACGAGCACTGACTAGTCGGCTATGGGGTGAGGCTGACGTCGCCGGAAAATAACAGGATGTGTGGGTGGTTAGAGGGATGGCCTGGCGGCAACACAGCCAGCCACTGGAGGAGGGAGCAGGCAGTCCCGCCGGCACTGGTTTGGGCGGCTAGAGCAAGAAGATGAGAGATTGAAGAAGCACGGCGGCCGTTGGATGGACATCCAACAGTCACTGTTGTGTGTTGACTAAGTTGACAAAGCATTGCGTGCGCGTCAAAGAAAAATTTAGGACAGCATCATCGTCAACCTAGTAGGCCCAGAATTCAGCCTCCAAATCTGTGGAAAATAGCATGCAACCCATTAGCCATTATTTTCAATAATTTACAGCCCATTTGCTAATTCTTAAGGATATTTGAAGCCCATATTCTTTTTATTAGCATTACAGACCATATATTCTGGGCACTGCTAAAAAATACAACAAAATTTTGCATATTTCGGTGGGGTCCAAACTCTTTTAATCACGAAATTTCGAGTCACGTTAATAATAGTTTTCAAAAAATTATATCAAAATAAAATTCAAAAAACAATTCTCCGCAAAAAAATGAATGAAATTTAGAATCTTAACTAGCAAGATGCCCGTTCGTTGCACGGAACATGAAGATGCATTTGCATGAGTAGTTTATCTTGTGGGTGAAAAGATGATATTTTAATGTAATTACCAGTTGGCTTTGGTTTTTATAAGAGTAGAGAGTAGAGAAATCCTGAAAAAATGATATTTTAATGCAATTGCCGGTTGGCTTTGGTTTAAAAATTTACAGCCCATTTCTTACAACTTATAGCCCGTTTTCTGGGGAAGCCCATTTCTTATCCCTCCTCATCTTGAAAGATTTGCAGCCCAACAGCTCTTAGAAAAGCAAGTAGGACTCGGTTTTGGTATTCTCCAAAAAAAAGAACTGGGCTAGCCAATTTCAGAAGGAAAAAATATCAATTGGGCTCGTCATGTGCTTAATAAAAGCGTAAGCGTGGGCTAGACGGGCCACAGCCCTTGCACAGCACGCAGTTGAGCTCCGTCTCTGAAACTGAAAAATAACTGGGCGAGCTGCTGGGTCCCTGGTGTTATCCGCTCGTTGTGTAATTTTCTCGTTTATTGACTACATTGACAATGGCGTGGAACCTAGTTGTCAAACAATTAGGAGGAAGTATTGTTTTGGCTTGTAATAACGAGGCACCTACTTGCGAAATGCAATGACCCTGGTGGATCCCTACTATCAGCCTCTCCACGTACAATCATTTCCTGATTCCTCTTGGTTGTTGACCATGTTGACAACACCAGACGGCGGCGAGCACAGCGAGCTAACTAAGGCGGAGAACGACGACAAGGCCTCGGACGGGAACGAACAGCAGCCATGGAAGATGCGGCAGTGTAGTGGCAGGTGGAGGGGAGTACGAGGGCAACAACATGCAAGTCAAGCATACAAATGGTACAAAAAGCCCAACGATTAATTGTTCATCAAATTTTTATACAAAACCCAGATTGAACATGACAGTAATATCTAACCCAACCACTCTTTTTTGCAGTCACAAACAAATGGATCGGTCTGATCCATAAAATCAAAATCCTGTGCAAAAAAATTTATTTTAGGATGTCTAGAACTTGTTGTAAATAGAAGCCGAGCACATTTAGAAGCCCATTTGTCCACCTGAAACTTCTTTTTTTGTTGTTCAACATGTTTGTCCGTGAGAAATCTCTTGCTGTAAAAATTAAGCCTCATGGACAATAGTAACCTCGCATTCAACAGGAAGAATGTGACAAAGCTTCTGTTTGCCTGGTTGGATGCATATTGTCCCATCGTTATTGTCCTCAAATGAATGTCATGAGAACTGAGAAAATCCTTGTGCTTATTACGCCAACGATTGGTTATATGTTTTTCTCCATGTGGTTCTGCCTAAGTAGACATGAAGATTGAAAACAGTTAAGGTCTGAAAAAAGAGTATGTCGAAAGAACGACAACTGAACAGTTAATTCTAGTACAATATATACAGGCTTTCAATGTGCATCAAATCATCACCTCTATGTATAAATTCTCCAGAGATCGAAAGCATCGCAGCAAGCCAATAATTATGTCCAGATCAAAACTATACATTCTGATATATATGATCCTGACAAAATCCAGCAGCATTGATAGGCTATCAATGGACGAACTCTTCATTGAGCATATAACATAATATTAGTACCCAAAGTGTACTCCAAGATGATATAAACTTATGCGCACAAATGAAAAATGCAGCATATGATTACAAATGTGTAGATGATAATATACGGTACCTGAAAAGGTGAGGAGCCAAACACCAACTCCTTGTGATTATTAAACGGGTCACGAATTACACCCAAGGTCTCCAGTTTCGGCGCAGAGACGACAGTTATTTCTGAAGGTGTATAACAATTATGAAGGAGCAACCTTTCAAGTGAAGGGGCATCTTCGATGATGAGCTGGTGTCCTGCAAAATGAATTCCAATGCTTTTAAGGTGAGGCGACTTTATTTGGAGACAACTGATACCGATTTCTATTCCCAAAACAATCAGCAAGCGCTCCAGGGCAGGGCAACTGGAGTGGATGATGCTGTGCAGTGAGGCCTCCGACAGATAAACCACCACAAGCAAAAGTTTTTTTAGCAGTGGGAGTCGAAGCATTTGTACCAGATCGTCTGGTAGATGCCACCGGGCGAAGGTGGCGGTGTGGAGAGAGGAGGAAAACCGCGAGATGGACAACGGTGGTGTGGGCATGAATTCTTGGTATGTTCGTGGTATGAAACTTTCATGGTAATGGTAGAACTCAAACTGCTGGAGTTTTCCGAATTCAGGGGATGTCAGCCAAGCGTCCACCTTGCCGGGTATGGACAGCAGGTAGCTTGTCGGGATGCAGAGGCATTGAACGAGGCCCTACTGGTGAGAAGAGATGATGGCTCTGATGAGATCAAATTCAGGAAGGACAAATATCTGACGACAGTCGAGATTGAGGGGCGCGGTGCGCCATAGACGGCGCCACCAAGTTGAGAGGACTTGTGTGCGGCAGCAATCCTTAGTGGGGAGAAGCGAGATGATCTCCTCAAGCATGACATCCGGGAGATCGCTGATGCGGTCTACCAGAGATTCTACCGGTTCCTCAGATCCGGGTGAGGGGGCTCGCCGCTTCTCCCCGCGCTACCGGGTGCGGGATCTACAACCGGCGTCGCCGCTGGCGGGAGCCTCATCTTCTTGGCGCTGGGGCCAGCCGACTCCATTTTCCTTGGCGTCGCGCCGAGCTCACGGGTTTGAGCAGAGTAGCCAGAGACAAGCCTAGTGGCAGTGCGAGTGGGGAAGAAGGAGGGCTGGGGATTTCTGTAGGAGTGGAAAAAGAGGAGCAGGCGTTTTTTGTACGAGTGAGGAAGAAGGTGAGTGGGGTTTTCCGGATGAGTGATGAAGATTGGGGAGCGGGGGGAATTGGGTGGGGAGACGGAAGCGGGAGAGCGAGTTGTTCGTGTTTATAAGGCCCGCTGCACTAACTACTCGCTTTTTCCCAAGAACCGCTCTCTTCTTTTGCGTTGCTGCATGACTGGCCATGCATGCAGGATGCATGTGCCCGTCGGCCACTGCATGCACCTGGTTTGTTACTAGGCCTATTTAATAGGGTGGTTATGGAGTAAATTAAGGAGATTTATTTTCTCTGTGTGCATCCACCAAATTAGAGGATGTGGTACTAGATGCAGACACTCACATTAAACTAACATTCAGAAGAACAAAAGTTCAGCATGTCTATGGATCTCAATGATTCACCATACTATAACCAATATACAAAACTGTGAGAAGGTGTGGAAATAAAGAAAATCGGTCGATGCTTCTCTGAGCAAAGGGCCTCCCTGCGCACGCATTAATTTCCTGGGCATGCTTGTTTCTTCTCAATGTTGCGAGCACTTTGAGCATGTTGGCAACTCCACAGCTAGCTAGCTACCTCATCTTGCAATTGATACTGACACATTTGCAGCAAACATATGAGGCAATAGAGATGACTCAACATGGGTCCATATTGTGCAGTTCCCCTGATATCATATTCATTGTCCTGAATCTGAAAAGATAGGAAAATAGTAGCTATACTTAAACGGTGTTGCAAAACAGTAGCACATATCAATAGCTCGGCATGACAAAACATGATCATCTGGACGAAGGGGATACTGACCTGCCTGAGGAAGATTACATGTAACTTCATAGGTCCTTGGTTGATTTCCACCTTCGACTGCACTGCTTGTTTGCTCCTCCACAAATGACAGGATCGTTCCACACTGCATTCAGCAAGTCAACGTACGAATAAGCTAATTTCATCTTGCGGTGGTCATTGTACCTAGTTACGAATGTACGAATACCTGGAGCACCATGAGGTTAGCTGACAGCAGGTAGATGCAGCCATATAAATTTTGTGCAGTGCTACCAAAATTGAGGTTTGTATCCCTTCCCATTATGAGAATTTTTCTTGAAGTTGGTAGAATGTGACGGCTTGTTCTTTGCATCAAACTTGCCTTTCCCCTGAGATTTGTTCCTGTTGTTTTGGGGCTGGATGGGCTGGAAGTTCTTCTCGTGTACCATGTGGGCACTAGAAGCTCCCTCGGCGACCCGAGCACGTGTGTCTTTTGCTCTCGCCTTCTCCTCAAAATCAAGAGTGCTAATGAGATCCAAAACAGAAAACTCATGTCTCTTGTTTTTCAGAGAAGTAGCAAAATCGTTCCACGAAGGTGGAAGCTTGGCAATGATGGTCCCAGCAACAAATTTGTCCGGCAACACACACTTAAAGTACTCAAGTTCCTTAGAGAGTGACTGTATCTCATGAGTCTGTTGAACAACAGAGCGCTCATCAGTCATCTTGTAGTCACAAAATTGCTCCATGACGTACAACTCGTTGCCAGCGCCCGAGGGCCCAAACGTGGCCTCGAGCGCAGCCCACATGTCTTTGTCGCTGTTAAACAACATATACGAATCCACAATGGAATCGTCAAGAACACTCAGCAGGGCGGCTTTGAAGAGGGTATCCATGTTCTGAAAAGCTTCCTGCTGTGTAGGATTAAGATCGCCGTCAGGCTTACCCTTAGTGGCGTCATAGCAGTATATGATCTGAAACCAATATACTGCTCTTGTGCGCCACCTTTTATATTGCACCCCCTTAAAAGTAGGCGGCTTCAAAAGCGCAGCAAAACAACTCGGAGTAAATTGCCTGTGATCAGGTTTTTGGATTGGATTGTTGAATATAAGAGCAATTTAGTATGAGATTTAATCCGAACCAGCAGTAAATAGATCATGACGACAATTGCAAACATCAAAGTAATGATGCGGACTAAACCAAGAGGACAGAATCACATATTGTACAGCGGGAGCAGAACCGATGTGGTTGATGTTGTCACTCACGTCGTTGATGAAGAGGTTACCGAGGTCGGGGAAGAAGAGGCTGTCGTCGAGGAAGTCGTTGCTGGCAGTAGTCACAGGAGTGTGCTCCCCAAAAACGTGATCGCCCCTCTCCCGTACAGGATCACGAAAGGCGGGGTTCGGAGGACTGCTGTCCCTTCTCGCGGTGCACGCTGGAAGGAGGGCTGGAGAAGAATTGCGTGGCGGCGCTAAGATCTGGAACGGTGCAAAACCATATGATACAGCGGCGGCTAGGGTAGAGCATGTCAGGTCGGAGTATAATAGTAGGCCTTTGGCCCCCAAACCCCACGTCCAAGTCAATAATAGCTCAAAAAAAGTCAATAATAGCCCCACCAAGGTTTGTCCAAAAAAAACCAGAGTAATTAAGGCGTTCGTTAGTCCCTTTAGTATAAATACAATATCATTAATAATGGCCCCACCTTTTGTCTCACAAAGTAGAGTGTATGTTGGAGTACAACCGGCTACATGTTTACAATCTGCTTCTCTTCTCTCTCCTATTCTCTCTCCTTCAACTAAGCAAAAACACTATATTTAAATCCTTATAGCCTGCTTATGTCATCTAATTATAGTACTTGCTCTAAAAGTTACTATCCACTGTGTAGTCCAAAATGTCGGGCGTGCAGCGGGCGGTACCCTCGGTCGGTGTGCCGCTTCAACGGCGGAAGCAGTGAGAGGTCGCGTCGCCCTGACTTGCCATCAATGTGGAGCGGTGGGCTCAGCTGGCGCCGGGCGGGAAGCGCACGCGAGAGGGGGGAGGGGTTTTTGTAGGGCCAAGAAGGTGAGAAGCCAACTTGGGATCGGTCCGGACGGAGAAATATCATGTGCTTCCATACTCTGCATATGACACTAGTCTATGTTACTACTCCCTCCTTTCCGGTTTATAGAGATGTTTAGAGTAACATAGTAATATGTTACAGTACAAGTTACTCCCCACTATGACCAGCCTTGGCCTCTCCCGGTGCTCCACCATGTATAGCTGCTAAGCCTGCCACGTAGGCCTAAAATATGATGTGGTACCAATAAACTAAGCACCTATGCATTGAACACTTGAGTAACTAAGCCATTTAATGCACTTAGCACCTCATCTAAAGAGCATTAATAGTATAGCCAACTGCTGGCTATTAGCCTGCAGCCCATCTTATAGTCAACATGTACAAAGTGCCTAGGAGCACGTGCTAGAGCTGGCTCTTCACGAAGAGCCCGCTTACCTTCTCTCTCCTCTTCCCTTTCCTCCAACTAAGCAGAAATATACTACTGTTTATTCCTTATAGCCCACTGACTCAGCTCTATTGTACTTGCTCTAAGCACATCTAAGAACTTGCTAGCACCCCCTTGACCGTGGACCTTGACGGTGTACGTCACCTTGTGTCTCATAATTTTCCTCGTCATCATCTGAGTCCTAGAAGATCTCACCCACATCATCATTAGCATGCAGCCGCCTTGATAGACAACATGCGCAGAAGGAGTAGAGGCGACTGGGGACGCACCACCACCACGTCGTGGGCACTCCGTATGTGCTCGTGTGCGTGCAGCGTGCGTGTTTTTCCATCGGTGCTAGCTCTAAAGATGAGGCTGCGGTCGTCTTCGTCTCCGACTAGTAGTTGAGCAACGACGGCAAAGAGGTGCTGCAAGAGATGCGTATGCGCTGTTGCGTGCGAGCTTCGCCGTAGCATGACGAACCGGACGTCGCCGCGGATGGCGCACGCCTCCATGCATCCGACTATGTGCGCATGCATGTGTTATTCACGTGCATTCTGCGGCCGAGCGTGTGTGCATGCACATCTTGTGTACGTGGGTTGTGTGCTCCATGCTGTGCGCGTATGTGCATGAGTTGGATCGGATGGAGTTAGTGCGTTGGCTTGTGTACATATTTTAGAGTGTAGATTCACTCATTTTGTTTCGTATGTAGTCCCTTATTGAAATATCTAAAAAGACTTATATTTGGGAACGGAGGAAGTATAAAACATCTTCAACTTAGCATCCTGATGTACCGTTTCTAGTGGTTAGCGAAAATTTCATGTTCTTTTAGTTGTTTATAGGTGGGCAGGCGGCAAAAAATAGGGGAAAACGTGCAAGGTTCCTTGCAGACGCTCCACCGCAAGGTTCCTTGCTCCTCCTCGGTCGTCGGGACTCTATGCTCATCAACTCTTTTCTGTTACGTGATCTTTGTTCATCCTTTTCCCAACACGCAAGACATCTAGCATCAAGGTGCACGTGTCATGCAAGAAAATGGAGATAATCAGATAAGCAGTGCGTAAGTGAGTCGTGCGGGGGGGGGGAGCGGGGGAACCCTTTTCCGTAAGTGAGTCGTGCACTTCGATGGCACCTACGCAATATTTTTTCTTCTCGGTGGCACGTGAATGGCACGTGAATAGTGCATGTACTCAACGATGGAGCACGGGATGGTAGCAATGACATGGTCAGCCCTTTTTTGGAGAGAGTACGTACTACTAGTAAATAACTTTGATGTGTCCCGTCAACTTGCAGAATGACGAGAAGCTTGATTACGCCTTCTCCCTCGCCAACGCGTGCGCGGTGGCTCGCAGCACGAGGAGAAACTTTTGCTTACAAGCGGTGGATGTGCAGCAGTTCATTTGGTGTCAGATTGCCAGAAGCACTACTGTAGAACCATCGACTTCCGGAAGAGGCGAAGAGCCAAGAGCAAGGACACCTACTAATCTTAGGCTAGGCGTAGTGGGAGTAACATAAGTAGGGGTACCTCCTCCCTCAAGAAAAATTAGGGGTACCTCCTTTTTTTATTCTAGAAACAACCACACGCGAATATGAAGGTGCTGGTTACGTAGAACAAATTTCCTGCAGTCCGTGCTCAGCCCTCCTCTATCTCTCTTCTCAGCCAGCCAGCGGATGCGCGGAGCCCATTGTCTGTTTGCTCACATGCGGCCCCACATGTCAGTGAAAACGCAAGAGGACCCACTGAACTTGCACATCTTTCACCTCGACGTGCTGGCGATGAAAAACAAATCCAATAAAGATCTACGGTGGCCGCTTTTGGAGTTACTAAAGAGTAGTAAGATTCTACTTACAGTTTAACCCAAGATGCACATCTCGTAGCTCCACTCTATTTTCTTTCATGACACAACCTGTATGCTGGATGTCCCACGTGTCGGCAAAAGGAGGAAGAACCCAACCAAATCTTCGGTTGTGCTCTCGGATTAGACTAGTTGTGCTAACTTAAAAAATTTATTGTGTACTCCCTCCGTTCCAAAATACTTGACTTCCATTTGTCCAAAAATGGATGTGCCTATATACTAAAACATGTCTAGATACATATATATTTTGACAAGTAGAATGGACGGAGTAGAATGGATGCAAGTTTTTGTATTGGGAAGAAGAATACATCCATATATTGATAGAGCGTTGGAGTTGGCCTTACAAGTGGGACCGCAGTTGAGGAAACTGACTATCGGCAAACCCCCACCTCGCCCGCCATGCGATGGCTGAGTTAGAGAAACGATGAGGTTGAAGAGATTGCTCTAGCACGGACTCCAAGAAATATGGTGTCAGATGGAAGTCATGCTGGTGGCGTGTGCCGTACTCCTGGACGTGAATGCTTGTTCTGGCCCATGCCACCCTACTACTCCTACTACTTACTATATAGTACTAGTATCAAGGATTCGAGGTGCTGGTTACATAGTACTGTATGGCTACAGTAAAAACACCAGCACGATGCGTGAAGCATGTGAAGCTGGTACAAATATTGTACTACTATTGTTGATTGGCCTCATCCGATAACCTGTTGCAATGCACGTACAATTATGTATTCGGAAAATATTTTTTTGCCTCGTCGCACCAGTCACACACAGAAGCAACTCGAAAGCCATTCATAAATTTAGTAAGTTTATCACAGGCATATCATTTTATTACATACAACAGGTCATCAACCCACATCGACAACAAGGATACATTATAAATACAAAGTTTTCACCACACAACAAATAACAAGCAATGAAGTGAACTTCAACTCAACCATTCCTCGGCGTTGGAAACTCTTGCTTTGAACCACAAGTGATTCTCTGGGACAGGGCATCTATTGTCGATCTCGAGACCAACGCAGGATTGATCATCCAGGCTAAAGCGACCTACTATATCAATACCAGGGTAGGGAACCACGCTAATGTCCGAGGTATAGACACAGTTGCTTCTCATAAATGGTGCTAGTAACATTGTGTCAATAGCAGTTGGATCGCCTTTCACCATCATCAGATAGCTTTGTCCAAGGAAGAGCGAGTTTTCTCCAAGACTATCAATTCTGTACCAGGGAGAAGGTGTTGGTGCTAGCACACTAGTATCCATCCCGAATACCATGCAACGGGTGTTGGAATAGGTCCGGAGAGTGCGACCATGGGAGACTACACCTGCTTCATAGTTGTTGTAATTCCAAGAGTGGGTGGGAACTCGAGAAATTGCTATCTTCCATAGAAGACAGTCACCATGATTGTATTTGAACGTGCGTACAATACCGGTGTGCACAACCTCTGGGCAGTCTGCTGAGATTTTTGGAAGTGGAACCCGGTCACGAGTGTACACATTCACAAGTTCCCACTCACAGTTGGACCCAATGTAAACAACCCAATCTTCATTTGCGCCTGCCCAAGCCTTGCCCTCAAGCGATGGTATCTTAACATCATACGTATCATTATCAAGCGGCATCAACTTGCACAGGGCGAGGCCTCTGTCGTGACGGCGCCAGTCATCAGGGTCACGGCGAAGAAGATAGGGGAGATCAAACCGCTCCTTGACTCTTGGGTTCCTTATAATGATGTTATTAGTTGAGTCAAGAATGGGTGTCGGTGTCAAAACCGGCGGATCTCGGATAGGGGGTCCCGAACTGTGCGTCTAGGCGGATGGTAACAGGAGACAAGGGACATGATGTTTTTACCCAGGTTCGGGCCCTCTCAATGGAGGTAAAACCCTACTCCTGCTTGATTGATATTGATGATATGGGTAGTACAAGAGTGGATCTACCACGAGATCAAGGAGGCTAAACCCTAGAAGCTAGCCTATGGTATGATTGTTGTAATGGTTATTCGTCCTATGGACTAAAAATCCTCTGGTTTATATAGACACCGGAGGGGGCTAGGGTTACACAGAGTCGGTTACAATGGTAGGAGATCTACATATCCGTATTGCCAAGCTTGCCTTCCACGCCAAGGAAAGTCCCATCCGGACACGGGACGAAGTCTTCAATCTTGTATCTTCATAGTCTTGGAGTCCGGCCGATGATGATAGTCCGGCTATCCAGACACCCCCTAGTCCAGGACTCCCTCAGTAGCCCCTGAACCAGGCTTCAATGACGATGAGTCCAGCGCGCATATTGTTCGGCATTGCAAGGCGGGTTCCTCCTCCGAAACAATTCATAGAAGATTGTGAACACCAGGATAGTGTCCGGCTCTGCAAAATAAATTCCACATACTACCATAGAGAGAATAATATGTACACAAGCTCAATCTGCTGACGTATTTTGTGGCGTGACGTCACACCACTGCCAAGCCTTTACTTGAATCGTTTTTACTATACCACCTCAGCGCATTTAGCGAACCGGTTTCCTTGGCACGTCTTGTCGAAGCAGAGATCGTGTTCCCCTTATTCCGGGATTCCCATTAATACAGACGTGGGTAACCCAACCGCACCATTGATTGTGGCGCTTGGGAGATAGGCGAGTTTTACCAGGCTGGTGGGGACGCATAGTCTTCGTCCGCCCATATATAAGGGGATAAGGATCCACCCTTTTTACCTATGCCTTCTTCCTCCTTTGCCTATCCATCTACGCGCACTCGAGCTCCAGTGCCCAAGTCCGCACACCTGGCCTCAACCTTCTCCAGCCATGTCCGGAGCGGGAGGCAAGTGGATAGCCTCCTCCGTTACGGAGGGGCACATCGAAAAACTGCGCGGCACCGGATACTTGTCCAGCGACATCGCGCACCGGCTGTCCAACAAGGGGCAGCTCATCCCCACCCCCAGGCCCCATGAGAGGGTCGTATTTCTTCCCCACTTCCTCCGTGGACTGGGCTTCCCACTTCATCCCTTCGTCCGGGGGCTCATGTACTACTACGGCCTGGACTTCCACGATCTGGCGCCAAACTTCATCCTCAACATCTTGGCGTTTATCGTCGTGTACGAGGCCTTCCTCTGCATCCAGCCCCACTTCGGCTTGTGGCTAAAGACCTTCAATGTCAAGCCGAAGGCTGTGAAGGGAAACCAAGCGGAGTGCGGAGGCGCCATGGTGGGCAAAATGCCCAACGTCACTTGGCTCGAGGGTGCCTTTGCGGAAACCATCAAAGGGTGGCAATCGGGGTGGTTCTACATCACCGAGCCGCGTGACCCTAAATGGGCAGCGGCCCCCGAGTTCAGATCTGGTACCCCCATGCAGCTCACCTCCTGGAAAGAGAAGGGCTTGCTATGGGGCAGTTCGGAGGAGCTGACCGGACTCCAGTCCTATCTCCAGACCCTGGTGAACAAGAAGCTTAAGCTTGTCAACGTGATCCAGGTCATGCTCGTCCGCCGGATTCTCCCCTGCCAACAACGGGCCTTCAATCTGTGGGAGTATGATCCAGCACAGCACCGGACCCTTAGCGGGCTCTTCGACACAATGTACGAAGCGTCCTGGAGGGTGCTGTTCAAGGGGGGAGAAGCCCCTGCATCCGCAACTGAAGATCGCGGATTCAGCACGCAGCGCCCGGCCGGTGCGGTAAGATATGTTATCCTTTATGGGACATTCATTTCTTTCATAGTTTGACTCTGTGTGGGATCTAAAATTCCCCATGCCTTTAACAGGATTGGCAGAGGACGTCCGGACAGGTTAACTGTCCTCCGGACTGCTCCGCCAACACCGACGATGGCGACAAGGAGTGGCCCTCAAGGGCCAAGCCTCTGGCAAGATCGTAAGTATCTGGATTCCTGAATGATTTATAATTTTTCTTGTTGTCACACGGTGTCTTTCTAATGCCGCATACAACCTGTAGTCTGGCCGAGGACGATCTTCCCGCTTCATCGAGCGGGTCCTTGGCTCCATCGGATGTGGATTCCCTTCCGACCGCCTCAACTCCCCGTGACGCTGATGACGCCGAGGTGGGATCCCAGGAGGGAACCCATCAGGAGGAGGAGGCTCCGGAGGTGCCGCAAGGCAGCCTCCCGGACTTTGCACCGGACTCCGCACCGGAACCAGCAGTGGTTCCAGAGTCCGGCAGGCGGCCCCTTCGTAAGAAGGGCAAGACCGTGACACCGGTGGCCTCCGTCCAACCGGAGGCGCCGGACAACTTGTTGGGGGCGCTCAACGGCGCTTCCGTCGAGGAAGAACACCGCACTATAATGAGTGCGGTGATTCAGAAGGTTCAGCTCGCCAAGAGCGGGCTGACCGAAGCCTGCAGCAGCCTTCTAACGGGCTTTGAGGTAAGAAATTTAAAATATGTAATGTAATACCGCATAGACAGTAGCCCCTGATGCTCGGTTCGGTGTTCGAAAAGAAAAGCCGGACTGAGGATCGAAAAAGATATACGCAGGAGGTCTAAAAAATATGTCAATATGGGATTGCAGGCTGCGCTGCTGACCTCTGCCGCACTGACTGCGGAGGTCGATGCTTTAAAGCAGAACCTCGAGCGGTCCGAGAGCGAGCTCGGCCGTGCCAAGAAGCAACTCGAGGACAAGGAAGGTGAGTAACATCGTATTAAATTTGTACCTTACAGAAAAGGATTTTGGTTGCAAGAAAAATAACAAGGATAACGTGGGTACTCCAGGGGCCACGAACGAGGTGGCGACCCTTAAGGAGGACGTGTCTGCGGCCGAGCGTAATGCGGCCGCGGAACGAGCTGAGAGCGAGAAGCAGGAGGCGCGGGTGGCGAAGGTGCAGCAAGAGCTCCAGGTTCTTGTGAAAAGCACAAGAGTTTGGAGCGCGACTCGAGGACTTGAGAGTCCGACTTTCCTCGGCTCTTGAGAGTGCCAAAGCCGAGGCCGAAGCCCACAAGGCCCTCCAGGAGGTGGAAGATTTGAAGAAAATAGCAGCGGGTAAGGCTTTTTTCATGCAAAGCAAGCATGTGAAAGTGAATTACCTGTTACTTACCCGAATTCAGAGCTCTCTAGGAGCGTTTGCAGATCTGCCTCGCAGCGTGTCTGATGCCGCCGCATTCTACCGGGCCAAGGAGGGGAGCTCGACGGAGAAGGCCTTCTGGTCTCAGTATGCTGAGGCCGGACATTCGGTGCCCCTTAGCGACCAGCTAAAGCAGCTGGTCGAGCTCCACAAGGTAGCCGAACAGGCCATGAAGGGCCTCATAGTTCGGCTGTGGCCCGGGGAGGCCATGCCTGGGAGCTACTTTGGCTTAGTGCGGCGGCTGGTGGATGTGTGTCCCTGGGTGGAAGTCGTCAAGCGCTCCGCCTACATTGAAGGTGCCCGTCGGGCCCTTGCCCGTGCAAAAGTGCACTGGGGCAGGCTGGATGCTGAGAAGCTTCTAACGGACGTGCCGCCAGCGGGCAAGGAGTATCGCACTCCCGAAATGTACTATAAGAGTGTCCTGAAGGGTGCCCGCAATATTGCGGATGAGTGCTCCAAAGTAGACTCGCAAGTGTTATCCTGTGCGCTGAAAACTTTGTTCATATGCGCTAAGAAATGCTTATTAATTTAAAATATTACCTTCTGTGCGGCCATTTATAAAATCTGAGAGATGGCAAGTCGTCGGCTTCAGCCCCCATGCCACGAGTACTGGGGTGTTCGGTATAAACTTGAGCGCTCTTGTTCCCATTTTTGGGTCCATCTAGGGAGGCGCTCAACACGACGAACAAGGCAACCGGACTTATAATGCTTGAACACTCTCACTTAGCCATAGAATTCTATAACTTTAAATTTCGGCGAAGCCCCTAGTATTCGGAAGACCGAGTTCGGGGCGCTATCCACGCCTGGGCCGGACAAAGCCGGTTCCTCGCTCTAAGTGGCATAAGTCTTTAGGGACTCGAAAAGACCTCTCGAACAGCGACCAGCTCTCGCCTTATCATGACGGTCAGTTTTAGCTTTCTCCACTGAGGCGCTCGCCCAGCTCAACCGGGGCGCAATCGCAGTGGTTCTCCCAGTGCTACCTTAGCCGATAAAACGGAACGTAAGGTACCAAAACATGGGAGCCGGGCAAACCCAACTATTGACCCAAGACATGATTCGGAGCCGATGCATATAATGCTATAAGTTCGGGGTGCCGCACTTGGGAAAGTGTTCGGACTTATCACACCATAATGCGGGGAACATAAGCCCCTGGTGTATTCGGCCGTACCAAAGTGTACGGATGCAGGATGTCGTAAATGAACATATATAAAAAAAAGAAATGCGGCTATAAGCAAAAAGCGATGCATTGTTTATTCAGAAATGCTGCCATGAATGCGGAGCGATACAAATAGTGCGGTAAGCAAGGGATTGGACTATTTAAACATGTCCCCCTCCAGGGGTAGGCTGCGGAATGGTGTATTAAACAGATTTAATGCTCGTAATGGAGACCACCTTAGTATTCGTCGTAGCCTTTCTCCTTCCCTGGCTATTGCATCGTGAGTGCGGCAGGTCTACTGCCGGACAAGGCCTCTGGTGAACGGAGTCCTGTGGATAAGAAAAAAGAAAAAGAAAAAGACCGACGTACTTGGGAGCCCCTGGTGTGGTTAAACCGTACTCTGGGCCTGTCGTGGTCGTGCCCCTCCCCCTATGCCCATGGTATCTCCAGAGCGTAATGATGTACGCGGAGGACTGGTCTTGCAATTATGCGAGGGCTGGGGTTGGGGCCGCATTGCTACGCGTGCTCGGAATGTGCCAGGTGGTCTTGATGTATGTTACTCCGGGCGCGCTTGGCCATGTCCGGTCGCTTAACGGCCGGACTTGAGAATTGCCTTAAGAGGCTGCTCTGTACTTCTGCCGCGAGAGCCGCTGTATGTTCCTCCGTTCGGAGGGAGCGTTCCGTGTTTCCGTTGACCGTGATGACTCCTCGAGGGCCTGGCATCTTGAGCTTGAGGTATGCATAATGCGGCACCGCGTTGAACTTTGCAAACGCGGTCCGTCCGAGCAGAGCATGATAGCCGCTGCGGAATGGGACTATATCGAAGATCAACTCCTCGCTTTGGAAGTTATCCGGGGATCCGAAGACCACTTCCAGTGTGATCGAGCCTGTACAATTGGCCTCTACACCTGGTATGACGCCTTTGAAGGTCGTCTTTGTAGGTTTAATCCTTGAGGGGTCTATGCCCATCTTGCGCACTGTGTCCTGATAAAGCAGGTTCAGGCTGCTGCCGTCGTCCATCAGGACTCTGGTGAGGTGAAATCCATCGACGATTGGGTCTAAAACCAATGCGACGAATCCACCATGGCGGATACTGGTGGGGTGGTCCCTTCGATCGAAAGTGATCGGGCAAGAGGACCATGGATTGAACTTCGGGGCGACTGGCTCCATCACATATACATCCCTAAGTGCACGCTTCCGCTCCCTCTTGGGTATATGGGTTGCGTATATCATGTTTACCGTCTGCACTTGTGGGGGGAAACCCTTCTGTCGTCTACTGTTCGGCGGCTGGGTCTCTTCCTCGTCATCGCTATGCAGCCCCTTGTCGTTGTTTTCGGCAATTAACTTGCCTGCCTGCTTGAATGCCCAACAATCCCTGTTAGTGTGATTAGCTGGCTTTTCAGGGGTGCCATGTATCTGGCAAGAGCGGTCGATTATTCGGTCCAAATTGGACGGACCCGGGGTGGTTCTTTTGAATGGCTTCTTCCGCTGACCGGGTTTAGAGCCTTTGAATCCGGCGTTGACTGCCGTATCCTCTGTGTTATCACTGTTAATGCGGCGTTTGTTTTTGTTTCGACGCGACCTGCCATTGCGGTCCTTGGTATCCGGACTGCCAGAGTTTTTGCTGAGGTTGTTACTGCGGGCTAGCCAGCTGTCCTCCCTCGCACAGAAGCGGGTCATGTGTGATGTGCGGGCTGCCATGGATTTCGGCTTTTCCTGTCCTAGGTGCCGGGCCAGCCACTCGTCGCGGATGTTATGTTTCAAGGCTGCGAGGGCCTCTGCATCCGGATAGTCGATGATTTGATTTTTCTTTGTTAGGAACCGTGTCCAGAACTGTCTGGCCGATTTGTCTGGCTACTAAATTATGTGGCTTAGGTCATCGGCGTCTGGTGGTCGCACATATGTGCCCTGGAAGTTGTCAAGGAATGCGGCTTCCAGGTCCTCCCAACACCCAATTGCCTCTGCTGGCAAGCTGTTAAGCCAATGCCGACCTGGTCCTTTAAGCTTAAGTAGGAGATATTTGATGGCGTGGAGATCGTCACCGCGGGCCATATGGATATGAAGGAGATAGTCTTTGATCCAAACCGCAGGGTCTGTTGTGCCATCGTAGGATTCAATGTTTACGGGTTTAAACCCTTCAGGGATTTGATGATCCATTACTTCATCTGTGAAGCATAGTGGGTGTGCGGCGCCTCTATACTGGGCAATATCACGACGTAGCTCAAGAGAGCTTTGTCTACTGTGTTCGGCCCGACCGGAGTTGCTGTATCCAGCATGACGGTAGTTGTCGCGCATCATGGGGCGCCCACGTGATCCCTAGATCGATCTTGATTGTCTTGCCTTGTCCTCCAATATGTCTCGCAAGTCCGGCGCATTCCCCCGTGGCTTCACACTTTTCGAGCAGAGCTGGGGTACGGTTCTGGTGGAGGGCCTAGATGCCTCTCTGTTGCGTCCACGAGGTGGTCGGTCTGCCGTATTGTGCGCTGGTGATGAGGGTTTATACTCCTCCTCCTCTAATTGGGGGAGCAACTTGCATTTTGGGTAGCTTTTGGAGGGGCGTTCGAGTTCATGCTCTTCGGCCGCGAGGACTTCGGTCCATCTGTCGGCCAGCAGGTCTAGATCAGCTCTGAGCTGTTGCTGCTTTTTCTTTAGGCTGTTTGCCGTGACCATAAGCCTGCGTTTAAAACGCTCTTGTTCGACGGGATCCTCGGGCACGACAAATTCGTCATCGTTGGGGCTTGCCTCGTCTCCGGAGGGAGGCATGTAATTGTCATCCTCGACCTCTTCGTCTACCACTCTCTCGTGAGGGCTGGCTTCTGCATCCTCCGGCACTCTCTGGGGTGTTATTATCTCCGGTGCCGGAATCTCCATTCTTGCTGTGGCGGGATTTAGAGCGGCGCCGCTGACGTCGGCGCTTGGGCTGTTTCTTAGGGGAATCTGCCTTCGCTGCTTCTTCGTCGTTCCCATCCTTTGGGATGTCCACCATGTATATGTCGTATGACGAGGTGGTCTTCCAATGCCCCGTAGGCGCTGGTTCTTGGTCATCTCCGGCATCATTGTCCATACCGTCGATGTCTTCGGAGTCGTAGTCTAGCATGTCGGTTAGATCATCGACAGTGGCTACAAAGTGGGTGGTGGGTGGGTTTTGAATTTCTTCATCGTCCGCATCCCAACCGTCCTGACCGCAGTCCGGCCAGGGCTCTCCTGATAACGAGAGATGTTTTAGCGAATTCAGAATGTCGCCAAAGGGTGAGTGCTGAAAGATGTCCGTGGCGGTGAACTCCATGATCGGCGCCTAATCGGATTCGATTGGTAGGGGCGCAGGAGGTTCGGAGTCCGGCACCTCAGAGTCACGAGCTTTACAAGGGACAAGGTCAGTGTTCGGCTCCATCGCCATAGAGATTGCAGCTCCCGAGGCGGTGTCCAGCCACTTGTCCTCGATCTGCGCGGTCGGCTCCGAACTAGGGGTCGGAGCGGACTCATGTGCGGCCTCCAGGGCACTGTCCAGCGGCAGAGCTAAATCATGCCCATCGTGACAGTGCGGCGCGCTTGGCTGTGGCTCGAATCCATCGAAGATCAAGTCTCTGCGGATGTCAGCCATGAAGTTTAGGCTTCCAAATTTGACCTGACGGCCAGGGGCGTAGCTTTCGATCTACTCCAGATGGCCAAGCGAATTGGCCCGCAGTGCAAAGCCTCCGAACACGAAGATCTGTCCGGGGAGAAAAGTCTCACCCTGGACTGCGTGGTTGTTGATGATTGAAGGAGCCATCAAGCCTATCGGTGACGACACAGAGGAACTCTCAATGAAAGCACCAATGTCGGTGTCAAAACCGGCGGATCTCGGGTAGGGGGTCCCGAACTGTGCGTCTAGGCGGATGGTAACAGGAGACAAGGGACACGATGTTTTTACCCAGGTTCGGGCCCTCTCAATGGAGGTAAAACCCTACTCCTGCTTGATTGATATTGATGATATGGGTAGTACAAGAGTGGATCTACCACGAGATCAAGGAGGCTAAACCCTAGAAGCTAACCTATGGTATGATTGTTGTAATGGTTATTCGTCCTATGGACTAAAAACCCTCCGGTTTATATAGACACTGGAGGGGGCTAGGGTTACACAGAGTCGGTTACAATGGTAGGAGATCTACATATCCGTATTGCCAAGCTTGCCTTCCACGCCAAGGAAAGTCCCATCCGGACACGGGACGAAGTCTTCAATCTTGAATCTTCATAGTCTTGGAGTCCGGCCGATGATGATAGTCCGGCTATCCGGACACCCCCTAGTCCAGGACTCCCTCAATGGGCTTGAACGAACCTGCCATGCTAGCTGAGGTCATGACGTCGCACCGATCAATGAGTTCCTCCACCACGTCATCTTTCAGATCGGGGTAAGAATAACGGGGTCATTTCTGTCCTATTCCCTCCATGGAGAAGACGATCGAATAATGGCAAAAAAAAGCGTGAAGGGCTAAAGGAAAATGGAGGAGGGAGAGTAAGAGCGTGCGACATCAGTTTCAAATCGAGAGGGAAAGGCGAAGAGTTGGTGGACGATTGCCAGTTTGCCACGGTTCACGAAGGGGCGCCCCGGCCTACATGTCAGTTCAGAAATACTCCTACTACTCGCCGTCGTCTCACTGGTATGATGGAACGGGACCACATGTCAACGAAACATGGTGTGTAATTTCTCGTGCAAAATCTGATCTGGCCACGTAGGTGCCGCATTAGTTTTTTTTTGAAAGTTTGCCGCATTAGTTATCGACCTTTTTTTAACATGCAATCTGAATGGATAGCTCCTGTGGTCATCACACATGAGCGGATATAGTGATGGTCGATTCGCCCGAGCAACTTATTACTGTGGGAATATGGGAGTACCAGCGGATTCAAGGAACAGAGAAATGATGGTTGCTTTGTCCGAGCAACTTACTGTGGTGAAGGTGGGGCTCTGTGATTTGACTGCTCACTAGTCATTACTACTGCGGCGCAATGACCGGGGTGAATCTTTCCATGAAGTTGTGTTGTGCACTCAATATTGCTACATGGCAGGTGGAGCCGGATGAAGGATGTCCAACATGTCAGCGAAACGAAGTTGAATTGTTTCTGGCATTGCTATCAATCCTTCAGGATTTGTTTATATGTACGCATAATTTTGATGAAATTGTACTGTGAAGCTATGAAGGTTTCAACTCTGGTCCCCGCAGGAGAAAAACAGGTTTCAACTTAGGATTCATGTGTCTTGCCTCGAGATTATCTCGTTACAACATTCCATCAAATACAAATGAAACTACCATGGCTAATGCATCTCAATGGTTCGGAGATCAGCGCCAATATTCACATCACAACTGAAGACAAAGTTGTGAGAAGGTGTACAAATAAAGCAAAAAAATATAATTGACCGATGATGTTCGTAGGCATGGCTCCATTTCCTTGGCACAATGTTCATTGCTTGGCAGCTAGTTTCACCCAGCTCTGTACCCAAAAAAGAGGTGTACGAAGGACACCACAATCCGATCATTTTGTGCAGCTCCACTAAAATCGGGCGGACCATCCCTGTTTGCAAAGATATCCATTCAGTGTGATTACAATAATAGTGGAACTAGATGATGAAACATAACACACATAAATAGAAGCCGATCACCTCTATGATCTCTCTTTAGGACTAACTTCTTGTTGGAGAAGATTAGGCACGGAGTTGGATGAGGAGGATAGCAAAACCAATCTCCCTTTCCGCAGTCCCACAGAAATGTAAAAACGTTGCCCGTGTCACATTTTGGCGGTACTGCACGAAACACTCTTCAGAAAAGTGATTTGTGCAGTTCACCAAAAGGTCGCAATAGCAATGAGGTGAAAATGGATAGGTTTGTTTGCAAAAGGAGGTCAAAAGGAAACAATTACTGCCCAATAACATGAGTTGAAGACACATACGCCGACAAAAAGGAAGCATGTTCCATGTAAAAAGGGAAAGATAGCACATGGTGGTTTACCAAAAATGGTTTGAGGACGAGATTGCAAGATGGAAAGTACGCTGGCCGAGATACGATTTAAGCAAACAACTAAAGAAGATCCACATGCAGCAACGTGGGAAGATGGGCAGTGGAGCAAGGCTGGAGGAAGCTGTACCTTAGGGTCATCGGGATGTTACGAGGAGGGCGCCGGCGGCCGGGATCTGCCCATACTACGGCAGCGAGCAAGTGGCGAAGGCCCTACCGCGCCGGAGCTTGGTCAGAGAGAACGGCGAGTACCGCAGATCGGGACGAGCTGCCTCAATGTCGTCGAACGGAGAGACGATGCACATCCTCCCTTTCCACCGGCAGACGGGATGCGGCCGGATCACTGACCAACGCTGAGAGAGAGAGGCCACTGCGGCCTTGTGTGAGATTGTGTGACGAGACTCATGAGAGACAAACCCATTTTTCCATTTTCCCCATAGCAATCATTTTATATTCTAGGCGTGGTACCCGACCCTCCTTCGAGTAAACAACCGCTACACGCGTCAAATTATCACGTGGGCTGCCTTTTCGTACAGAAACGAACTCCATCGTGTACCCGCGCGGGTGTGGACGGGAATGAGACGTGAGTACGTGCGTCCTGCGTGCACTTCTTCTTTACTTGGAGGTACGTACGTGGGTGGGTGTGAGAGAGATGGTTTGTGCGAAACAGAGGCAATGTGTTGATGATATCTCAATCAGAAAAACGTAACATATGCAATGTGTGTGAAACGGAGTCATGGACGTGAGATATCGATAGAATTGAAAACAGGGATGAAGTTTGTGGCTGCGCGATCGATAAAGAGTGCCATCGAATTTGTGTTTTCCCACGTCAAAGATACAGGGCGGCTGGCCTACTGGAATTTGAGAGGGCAGAGGTGCAGTTCTTCTCCGTGGCATGGATACCTACCCACAACGTTCAACTATCAGTGTGTGGGGGGGGGGTAGAGACCAGTCGGCTAGTATATGTGTGGGGAAGGAGAGAGACCTAGCTATGTATTGAGGGAGATCGATCGACATCCATGGATATGTGTAACTGAGGAATAAGGTTGGGAAAAGGACAAAGGTAGAGCATCGGAGGGTTGGTGGTGGAGTGGCGTCTCACAAATGGTGGGAGAGGCCTGCTAGACTAACGGAGGGTATGAGTGCAATATCAATAAGAGAGGGCGGGGGATGTCTGTCTGTCTATGCACGTGCGTGTGAGAGACGGGTCGGGAGGTATTCAAGGATGATGAGGGGAGAAGATATGGTTGTGGTAAGCATGCGTAACTACATAGGAAGATCAACCGTCGTGTGTCCGAGAAAAGGAGAGACATAACTAGCGAGGTAAGTGTATCGGTGCTTGGTGAAAATGAATTATAGTCGACCTGGCTATATGTAGGGAGATCAGTTCATATACACGCCTGCATGTGTTAGAAGCAAATAAGGTCCGGAGAGGCAGACAGGGGGAGAGGGTGTGGCTAGGAGGTGATGCGAGAGGCCTACCATGTCGAGGGGGGAGGAGTGTGCGAGCATGTGATTAATGAAAAGAGGGGCAGGAGTGTGCACCTGCGTGGAATCGTATTGGACATATGGGGGCATGGACGGTGAGAAGAGAAGAGGGGAAGTATATATGTGTTTGTTGTAGGCACACTTTGCTAGAGAGGTATATCGGCCGGTGTGTGCCAAAAAGAAGGAGCCGGGGGCCTACACACACCGCTGGTGGATCACCTAAAGAGAAATAATGAACGTGCGCGATGGAGGGGACGCTAAGGGTGTGTGAGGGGGGCAGGCATGTGCATGCACGATAGAAAGTTAGCGCTAGCTAGCTACAAATAGAAGAGGATCGTGAAGGTGTAAAAGACAAACAAAGATCATAATTCATTATAGAAAGGTGGATACGGATACTTGAAGAAGATATCATAATGTAGAACATTGATTATAGTTTGGGCTAATGTGTGGCTTTTGCAACTCAGGTCTAAATACTTGTCATAATGTAGGGGGCGGGGCACTATACTTTGTGTGATATACACGGTGTACGTATGGAACATGGTTTAGTTTATGAATATATAGTTAGTACATCAAATGTACTATTATTTGGAATCAACATCAAGTGTATTCAAAAAATAGAATTCGATTTCTTGTAGTACACATAGTTCATATCTATCTCTATAGTAATCATGTGGTGTGTTATTAAGGTAATACATGAATGATGGTTAAAGTTGGCAACAATCATGATTGTAGATTCTTATTGAAATAGAGAAACGAATTCAAATTTAGTTCGAATTGCAGCGGTAGTATAGACATTTGGAATGCACTAAAATGTTGGTATGAGTAGGTTACATGCATTATACAGCAAGCGAAAAAAATTAATCGGACACAACATGGATTCATACTCCCTCCTTCCATCTATATAGGGCGTAATGAGATTTTTAAGACCACCTTTGACTATTGACAAGATTAATAGTACATGACATGCACAATGTGAAAATTATATCATTGAAAGAACCTTTCACAGACGAAGTTAACGGTGTGCTTTGTGTAAGTTGCATGTCATATATCATTGCTCTAATATTTGGTCAAAGTTAGCATCGAAAAACGCATTAGGCCCTATATAGATGGAAGGAGGGAGTAGCTTTGAATAGCATTTGTATAGTAAAATGGGGCAAGACTCTCTCTCTTTGTGTGGTGTGAATAGTTTTATTTTTTTGTTTTCTTTTTGGTTGAAGGAAGTGCGAATTGATTTGGTACGTACAAGTACAATATTACTACACATTAGGCTTGTCCCTAAAATTTAACCCGCGTCTTGTTATATCCCGAAAATTCAGATATCGTGCTCCCAAAACTGGCGCCTTCACAACCCGCGCCTTGCTATCCCAAAATTACAACGCGCGTGAAAACTCCCTCCAGCTGCCAAATCCCGACACGCGAAATCCACCTTCTAACCCTGAGCCGAAAGGGCCGCTAGTTCAAATCGGTGAGGGGTACTTTTGTAACACACCCTACATTTTGGACAAGCGCGTCCCAAAGTCATGCTTCACCCCCTCCCATCGCCCCTTTTTCGCCATTCGAAATCCCAGGCTGCCATAACCTCTCCGCTCCAGCCGCGAAACCCCACCCTCCTCCATCTGCCACGTCACCGCTACCCAGCCGGAGCCTCTTCCCCGACGACGTCGTCCACCGCAACAGCTCGACGTCCCTCGTCCACCTCCCCGGATGAGGATCCGTCGTCTATCTCGCCGTCCCGCCGGTTCAGCCGCCCCGTCCTCCACCTCCAAGGAGCTGCTCCGACGATCGCCTCGTCTATCGCGGTTGCTCCATCCCCACAACGCCGCCTTAACCTGCTCCACCGGAACCGCAACATCCTCACCGACTCCTCGGACGAAGACGAGGCCTACTCGGTGCCACCAAAGAGGTTGTACACTCATCGCATCACACCTTCTCCTTAACTCGACCTCCCGGCACCGACTGTGCTCCATCCCGCACCCCCATGGAGCGGCTACCTTGAAGCCGGTGCCGCGGGCGACATCTCCACGGCGGCTCTCCCCCAGTGCGAGGCCCCTTCGGCGGCGGCGGCCATACCAGCTGGATATGTTGCTGCTGCTACTCCGGCTCTCACTCGCTCGCTCGCGCTACTGCTGCTGCTCCGGCTCTCGCTCAGTCGCTCGCTCGCCCAGCTACTGATGCTGCTCTCCCCCTCGCTTGTGCTGCTGCTCTACTCTGATTAAGCCACACTTCAGTCGACTGAATCGACTTTTGGGTCAGTCGATTTTCGGGGGTTGGGGGGGCGGCTCGCCGGAGTTAAGGAAGAACCACCCGCAGCGAGGACGGGGGCTCGCCAGAGAGATACCCCACTATCTAACTTAGGGTTCAGGGTGGGGGGCCTAGAGGGCTGGCCGGGGCGGCGGTGGCGAGTTGTTTCGGGGCGGCGAGGCGGTGCTGGGGCCGGCGGTTCGGCCAGTGGTGGCAGGCGGCTCAGGGGTGTGCAAGTTGAAGATGAACTGCAGGCCCTCCCTAAACTACATGTCAAGTGCCTCTCTGCTACCATTGCATTCAGTTTCGACAGTAGCATTCAGATTCCACAGTAAATTTCAGTTTCGACAGTTAAGTTCAGAGTCAACAGTTTTTACCTCATTTGTTGTAGTCAGGTGGTTTTTGGTGATGTTAATTTTACATCCATTTTACATCATCTATTGGAGATGCTATTATAATCCCACTTGAGATTGACGATGTCTGTCTTGTGCTGCTTCAGCCTTGATGTCTTACGGCTCACCGGAGCTGCTCCAACGACAGAATGATCCATCACTACAGAGTAGTGCCATGGACGCCGTCTACAGATTCCTCAGATCTTCCTCCACACCTCTGACAGCCACCTCTGCCTCAACTGCTTCAGTGACCAGCCCGATGATGCTGAGGTCGACACGGCTATGGCAAAGAGGTTGTACACTTGTTGCATCACTTATTACTATACATTCACATCGATCCATTAGGGCTATTTTGGTTCATCGGAAAAACATAGCAATAGGGAATTTTCCAATGGCACTCTACTATTCAATTATTCATGCATTTTGTTGAAAGGAATGAAGAAAAACATCCACCTGGACCTACTTTTCAAAATCCTATGCATGAAAACAAGACCAAGTGCATTAGTGCCATAATAACATTCTAACTGTACACGCTTTCATATCGTTTCTCTTTGTTTTGGCCATGTTTCTTTGCATTCCTCTGCTCTTCCAATTCCTGTAAACCAAACACCCAAGTTGACAGAAATCCTGTGTTTACAAATGCTCTGTTTACCATGTGCATTTTCCTATCCTATTTCGGTGTTTTTCCTATCCCTGCGTTTTAAGAATCATGCAAGCCAAATGAGCCCTTACAGAATTACTTCAGTTACAGGTACGTGTCAAAGGGAACTTTGTCTGGTTTGTCCTGCTCCTGCCGCGACGTCGTCCACCTCACCTGAGCTACTCCATCGACAAAAGCATCCACCAAACTAGACATCACGACTCTTGACCGTCTTTCGCCGCCTCAGATCTCCTTCCCTGCCACCGACACCCACCCCAATGGCATCACCATCATCGACTCAGTAGATGAACCTGAGGAGTAGACGGGTCCACAAGAGAGGTCGCACTCTTTTGTTTCTGCTTATGTTATGCATTGCTCAAACTTACCTGCTACTTTATCGTCCTGTTCAGCTCTTGGAATCCCAACTCAGGTCCAAATTAATGTTCAAACTTGAGTTCTAAATTAGTTGTGGGGCACATATCGAGGCAACAATGAATTGTATGTCTGTCTAATATCTGGTTCACCTAGGGTATGCCTATGTTGTTCATCTTGGGTGGGAAACAAATAGTAAAGCAATCATCATGTGTCTTTTTATTAATTTAAAGCAATCATCAGCCTGCTATCATTATTTTTGGATCCATCCACTGGTTGTTACCATCACTCTAAATTTCTGCATGCTCTCCTTACATAATCTCACCATATTTTTCGTATGCATGTCAGATATTGTACACAGTCATGTTGAACATGTAGAGAAAAATAGAAGAGTTTTGCACGGCAATACAATGTCATGCAGACATCGCTCCATGGTGGGTTCAATGGCAAACCCTCCCCACCCCTCTCCAGATTGTAATCCAGAGGAATATATCTGTTCTGAGGCGGATTCAGATGCCGCTGACCACTCCTATTTACCCCCCAAGGTGTTTGCTCTACCTTGGCATGATGATGTTAGTCATATCATGCATATGTTGCCTTGCAGTGCCTACTTTTGACATCATATATGTCATCTTCTTAGTTTAGACATGTTCTGTAATGCCACCTATTTAGTTTCTATATCATATGTGGGAATTATGCAGTCTCATGTCTTTTAGCCAGCCATAATATATGTGAAATGTGCAATGCCATCCTGTTTAACCAGGCATCATATATTTGAATGATATCTTGCCCATCCTTTTCTTCATTACATTTCCATTTGTCGATGATGTTTGTACATTAAACTACTCTTCCTGTGAATCAGCCATTTGGGTGGGAGATGGAAAAATCTGGAGTGAAAACAAGACCTTCAGAGCAGACAGTGCTACCTGTCGAAGCAGATCTCTTGTTGGGTCAAGATAGATCCTCAGAGATGGATTCAGAGACAGATGACCAATCCTATTCCCCTACTGAGGTGTATGCTCTAACTTGGCACGATTATACTTCTCATATCATGCATACGGTGTCTTGCATTGCATAGTTTAGACATCATATACACAATATTCAACACCATGTTCTTAGTTCAGACATCATATCGAATGCCCTCTGTTTAGCATATAAATCACATATGTGAATTAAATGATGCGATCCTGGTTACTTAGATAACATGTAGGTGAATTTTGTCATGCGATCCTGTTTAGTTATTCATCATATCTTTGAATTATGTTATGCTATGCTATCCAGTTTAGATAGACATCATATATGTGAAATTATGTCATGCTATCCGTTTTAGTTAAACAATATACATGTCAACTATTTCATGCCCTCTTTTTTCCACACTGTCTATTGCATCTGTCTCTCATACAATGTCTGTACATTCAACTATGTTTCCTGTTTATCAGCCATTTGAATTGGAGCGCGTGATGCCAGTATCTAGCGGAATAAAAACACAGTCTTTAAATAAAACAGTGCTACCTCTTGGTGGAGATAGCACCCCGGTTGTAAATGCACAAGAACCAGCCCTACCACACATAACCCAAACTCTCGCAGATTGTACCCCTACTGCGATGGACGGAGAACCAGCTTCACCCAATCTAACCCCAACCACAGCCTATAGTAACCCAGTTCCTGTTGACACAGCACCATCTCCATCACAGAGCTCCCACATAAGAGCAGTTAGTAAGGCAGCTCCAGTGCCCAAAGGGCGAGTACTATCACGGCGAACACCAACTCCACCAGTTAGTACGCCTATTCCTGTGGAGGAAGCACAACCATCCAGTCGTAGTTTAGCATCTATCGCATTTGATGTTGTTAAATCGTATGTGCATATCTTCCCATCTTGGAAATATTATACTGAAGATGAAGGAAAATGTCAGTTGCAGGTGTTTGTTCAGGAGTTATGTGTAAGTAATGTTATTCATGGCAATTACTTTGCTTCGTCCCATACATCCTACCTCGATGATGGTTATAATATAGCAAATTTTCCCATTTTTCTCTATAGAGAAGGACCGATTTGGAAACTCAGGATGAGGTAACCTGTGCTAATACCTCTGCTATCTTCAAGAATGCTTGGTGGCAGTATCGGAATTACCTAAAGAGAACGTACTTCACCGGCAAAGAAACTCATCAAATCCCCTTACGTTCTCCTAAGACACATTTACTAGACGATGGCTGGGAACGCCTTGTTTTGTACTGGTCCCGAACCACGAATGTGGTAAGGTCTATGAGCTCATTTTCTATTTTTAAGTATTATATTCTTGCGTCTTATTGTACTCTGTTCATGTAGAACAAGTGCCTAAACCTGAAGAACAACTATTCTAATTTAAGATTCCATTGCTATCATAGTTCAAAAAAAGCGCTAGGTGTTAATTGTGCGTTTTGCCACCGCCTTGCGCTTTACTGACCAAAGCGCATGCTTATGCGCAGTTATGCACAGATTAAGCATAGTTATGCGCAATGCGTTTTGCCAACGCCTAGAGCCTAGGCGCGCTTAAGCGCTCGCTTAGCGTGCCTTTTTTAACTATGATTGCTTTGCTCTTGTATCACTGTATTTACTGATACAAACTTATTTTTAAATTGAAGGATCCAATCGAAACTCCAATGGCACAGCAGGTATGTTCACGCATGTTTCTTTAACAGGTTTGCTCTTATCAATAGCTCTTTTTATTTCAATTTCAATTGTGTATACAGTTGACTTTCATATCGTGCACATTACTAGCATCACAACAGAGCTAATAGTGTTGTTGTACATGTAGACCCGTGGTACCCATCTGAAATATTGTTGTGCCGTGTAGTTTCCCACGCTTTATATTCTTTCACTGCTGCTTTGTCTTGAACTGATATGATTTGAACCGTGTCTCTATTTTGATTTGGCAAGACAATGCAGTGACCATAGGACATAGATATATGTTTGTTTGATGCTTTTATTATGTACTAGTACTTGGCAATAGAAGACTTGGTAGTTTAATCTTGTCCACCTTACTAATGAACTGGTTCAGCGAAATGAGTTTCATATACTAGTACATGCTAAACTTTTTATGTGTCTGCTTGTTTCTTCTTTTAGAATGCTGACAGAATATTGGGGAAGAGTGCCTTATTAAGCAATGGTAAAGGAAGTAATGCAGATAAGGTTCAGGATAGTGACACATCCTTGTTGGTCTCCAACAAAGCTGATAAAAAAGCTAAGGAAGACTATCTTGAAGACAGCGAGACAACCCCAAAGTCCTGTCTTGGTTTAGTGTTCGAGTTACTGGCCACTACCGCTTGCACAAGCTATTGAAACTCACTGTCTGAATCAGTTCGGTTTCTTGAGTCTCAACTACAAGCTGAAAGACATCGATCAGCTGTGCTGTGACACGAAGCGGAAGGACTACGGAAGTCCCTGGAGCATTCAGATGCATACTTTCTGGTGCAACAACAAGCGTTGTAGGATTTTAGCACCAAAAAGGACAAAGCTAATCAGCTTGCTAAGCTTATTGCCAGCATGGTGGATACCCAGGATAACGTTTCTTAAGCTCTTCTAAAGTTGTTTCAGTTATGCTCTTTTTTGCTGCCGCGTTTATTTGCACTGGTGGCCAATTTTGATGGCCAGTGTATGTAATATGCTGCTTTGTTCCCTATATTTGCACTGGTGGCGAACTTTGATGCCCAGTGGATGTAATATGTGTAATAGCGGTAATAGGCTAGCCTTAATTGCTTGCTTATTTATTTCCTTATTGTCTTGTTTAGTTTTTTGCTTGTAGTCACTGCAGTTCTTTTTCTATGTTTTTCTAGTGGCCACAATAGCCTATTTTTGGTAACTAGGCCAAAATAATCATGGCAACACACGGACTGTTGTAACCATGGGCCTCCTGCAGGCCGTATGATCCATGGGCCTTCGTTCGGCCGTATGACCATTGGCCTTCTATACGGGCCGTAGGATCCATCGGCCTTCTATACGGGCCTTAGGGATCAATGGGACTTCTACGGGCCGTAGGGTCCATGGGCCTTCTACGGGCCGTACGATCCATGGGACTTCTACAGGCCATACTATCCATGGGCCTCATACGGGCCGTAGGATCCATGGGCCTTCTACGGGGCGTATCATCATTTCGCCAATCATGGGCCGTACTATTCGTGGACCATAACGAGTCGTTAATAGGCCGTATTTGATAACTCTATGAAAACAGCCCAACGGGTTTTTTTGACATGAAAACGGCCCAACGTATTAACGGTCCGCAAACGGGCCGACTGTAATGACGGGCTGAATTTGGCCCACAAGCAGAAAATGACAGTAACGGGCCGTATGTAACCGAATGCTGCAAATGAGCCCAAGAATCAATGGGCCCTGAGAAGGCCGAAAGATAACTTGGGCTGGAAACGGCCCAATGGAATAACGGGCCGCTAATGGGTATAAAGTGATACACTGTTCATTACGGGCTAGTTTCACCACGGGCCGTTAATGGGCCAAGAGTTACAAAGGTCCTCATATGGGCCGAAAGAAGTCATGGGCCACACATGGGCCGGAAGTTAAAACGGGCTGAATCATATTGGACGGCCCAGATGACGCTACTGGGCCTAATTTGGATAGGGCGTAACGGGCCCTGGGTTAGCGGGTTGTAAATAGGCTATATGCGAACAAGCCGTTAACAGGCTTTCCGTGGGCCGGCCCGCCACCTTTTGACCAAGTCAAACGGGCCGGCCTTTTCACAGGAATGGGCCTCTGTTGGGCCGTGCCACGTGTCGCCGTATCATAGGCGCCTTCGGTCTAATGAGCGGATGACATCTATCCCAACGGTGAGCCGACACGTGTTTCCTCCAGCTAATGATGATTTTACACATGGAAAATCCCCATTGGTCGGGGCTGTTAACGGGTTATCAGATCCAAAACCCAACCCGATAGCTTAACAGCGTTCCGTTACGGTGGATGCCACGTGTCGGTCACCCTTGACGAAAGCACTTCTGTGATGCGCGATTTATCGTCATGGAAGTGGACACTTCCGTGATGATAATTTTGGTAATGTCATGGAACACTTCTACGACAGCACAGGTATGACTATCTTGATTCTGTCATAAATTTGTCATCGATGTACATGCATGACAAAAAACGCGACCTACTGTGACAAACACGTATCATCACGGAAGTTTATTTTTTTGTAGTGAGAAGACAGAACCCTAGCCTCCAAAGTTCATCCAGAGGAGGGATTGTCAAGGAGAAGGAAGGGATCCTTCTCACCACAGAAGAGGACAACGTCATCACCACCATCATCGTCATCCAGTACATCATCAGCATCAGCATCCACATCCTTGTCATCTGCAACATCAAGAACCGTAGTGGATCCTTCGGTGTATCATTTGAATCTCTCATCCATGTATTCCAATACCATTGTCAGGATGTTTGTTGCCCTCATATGTGAGTAGACCCCAAGTTCTCGGGGATATGGATCAACTTTGGTATGTGTAGGATCTGAAACATTTAATGTGGATATGAGATCCTCTACTGAATGCTTAGTTTAATAACTTCGTCAATGTTGTGAAGGGGCCCCACTCAACATTTGTTCCTTATGGCCATGAAGTATATCACTGTCATTGTAAAGGTTTAGGACGCGGAGGTAATTCAAGGTGATAGTAAAATCCTGTCGATCCTAGCCTTTGCAATTGATCGGGGAATAACGAAGAACCCTTAGAGAGGCTGCATCCATGGGGAAACCCTTAATTATCATGAGATGTAACCCTTTGGGGAGACTATGATGGTGGCGTGCGTGGCACAAAGTCTACCATGAGTAGAACATGTACTGTACATGGCTCTGCACGGCATAATCCTCAACAGTGGCTCAAGTATCCGGTATATACTATGCTTATGCATATGTGCGTTAGAAACATGCCATTGGGGATTCCGGACTCCCTGGGAGCGCCCTTTTTATTCTGCCATTTCACTAGTCATCACAATTCTCACACATCATTTACTTTTTATGTTATTTGGTTACAAGTTACAAACACTACTCAACAATCCTTTATATCCGCCCTCAATTTTCTTTAAGTCTAGAATTGTTTGCAGGCACAAAAGTACATAGTTCTTTACAAGAGGCAAATGTCTGATTCTTGTGCTCCCTGTCGGATCGATACTCTTACTTTGAAAGGGCTACAACTAAACCCTATGCACATGCAAAACATCACTTAGCATGGTAATTCAGAGAACAAGTGGCAGTACAGTGAAAGTAGGGCGATAGTACCGGACCAATCGGTATTATCATGACCTACTTCCACTCTACTACCGCGAGAAATGAACAGGGGAACTCAAGGCTCGGGCAACATGGAAGTGACCACGGTAACAGGGCCGAAAGTACCACGCCATGCGGTACTACCACTAGGGCAGGAGAGGTACTACCGCTTGATGTGGTACTACCACACCCTACTACCGCCATATTACCACCGATGCAAAGAAGTCCGTGCTGACCCAGCGGTAGTGCCCTTGTCACTAGACAGCAAGAGTACCGCGAAAGCGGTATTACCATTGACCAGGGAAGAACTACCGCTCCCCAGAGCAGTACTAGCACTTAGCACAACGGTACTACCGCTTGGGTGCCTCGAGGTAGCCCAAAGACGATAGAAGTTGGAACTCCAGCTTGCCAGGAAGGAAAGTGGGTGCATAAGTGAATGTGTATGAATTGATTCCACGCAAAAACTTTCCATTGCGGGCCCCCTCTTAGTAGTATGGTTTTCATAGGACTCAATTCCACCAAAAAAGAAACGCTGAAAATAAACCACTACTCTCTATATCACCGAGAGGAATAAATTTTCTTCTGCCATATGATAGAATATTTGAAATGCTCAATACACACGATTAGTCCGCAAAATGTATTTTAATCAATCACCAAAACAATCAAGGGAGAAATATGCCCTAATAACCTCCTTTTTCGTCTGTTTGAGGCAGCTAGCTTATCGTCTCGGCGAGTTCATCTTTTTGGAAGCCGCCTTCGACGGATCCTCCACCTTTGCTATCTCCAGTAGCTTTTGGTACAGGTCCATGCGACTGCGGCGGCGAAAAAGGGCAGGAATTGGGGTGAAGAGTGGCGGGATGGTAGTAGAGAGGGTTGAGAAAGCGGGTTTTGCCGCTAAAATAGTGTGGCCAGCTCCAAATGTGTGGGCCCCGCCTCTATTTTGGATGGGTCAGCAGTGTCAGTGCCCTACATGGTGGGTGTCCGCACTCTCGCAAAGCCCTATTGTTTGCTTATGATTGCCAGCAAACGAAAACCCTGGTGGGATACTGTTGGTTGGCTTATGGCGTCCAGAACACTTGGTTTAGACGAATGCGGGAGCTTTGAGGGTCCATGATGGAGATGCTATTACAAGGGTGAAGACTAGAGAGATAGCGGTGCAAGATACATGGCTACTCTCGGAAAACTAGGTGCAAACTGCAAAGCACCCGCTAAGAGCATCTACAGCCACGCGCCTCAAACACCTGGGGGGATGGCTTGGTCAGTGACTGGTCAAAAAAACTGTAGGATCGAAAGTATGTCTAGAGGGGGGTGATTAGATTACTTGACCAAATAAAATTCTAGGCTTTTCCCAATTTTAGTTCTTGGCAGATTTTAGCAACTTAGCACAAGTCAAGTAATCAACCTACACATGCAATTCTAATAGTATAGCAGTGGAATGTAAAACAATTGCATATGAAGGTAAAGGGAGGAGTTTGAGGGAGCAAACGCAATGTTGACACGGAGATTTTCTTAGCCTTGGTTCCAATAGTGTTAGACTGTATTTACATGTGTATATTGTAATGTTGTATACCACCTCATTATATATATATGTGATAGGCCACCCCTAGAGGGTTGTGCCGGTTCCCCCCAAAGCCTATTGTCTTACATGGTATCACGCTAGGTTACGTCCGCTTCCGCCTAAAAACCCTAAACCGCCGCCGCCGCCGCCACCGCCGCCGCCGCCGCGCCCGCCGTGGCCGTCACCCGACTGCTATGACGTCCGCCGCTGCTTCCGGCTCCACCGCCACCGGTTTTCTGCCGGCCTCCCTCGCGGCACTTCTCTCGAGGCCGCTGGATGCGGCCTCCCTTCAGGCGCCGATCAGGACACGAAGCATCGGCTCCCTCTTCGCGCTCCCGCCGGCTGCTACTTCGCCCGGGCAGGCGCTTGTGGCCCACACCGCCGCCGCCCTGTCAACCGCGGCTGTCGCGCCCTCGGCCACTGCGCCGCTGGTGGCGGAGGACGTCGCGCTGGCAGGCTTCGCGGCGTCAACCGCGGCCATCGCGCCCTCTGTCACCGCGCCGGCTGCCCCTCTGACTGTCTCCACGGTGGTCTCACCTCAGCCAGTCTCCTCGATGGGATCGCAGCCGCCGCCGCCGTTTCACTTCGGCCATCTCATCACCATCAAGTTGTCGTCGGACAATTACATCTTCTGGCGCGCGCAGGTTCTTCCGCTTCTTGGGAGTCACTATCTGCTTGGCTATGTCGACGGCTCTCTCCCTTGCCCTCCTACGCTGGTTGACAACATGCACGGTCCGGTCTATAATCCGGCTCACCGTGTCTGGACAGGGCAGGATCAGGCGAACCTCTCCTCCATCCAGGGGTCGCTCTCTCCGGCCGTTGCTGGGCTTGTTGTCTTCGCCAAGACGTCCCACGAGGCATGGACTATTCTTGAGCGCTCGTTTGCGGCACAGTCGCAGGCTCGTGTATCTGGGCTCCGTCGCCAACTTGGGGAGTGTCAGAAGCTTGACTCCACCGCCACTGAGTTCTACAACAAAGTCAAGAGTCTCGCCGACACGCTGGCCTCCATTGGACAGCCCCTCACCGACTCCGAGTTCAACTCGTTTATTGTCAATGGTCTTGATGAGGAGTATGACGCCCTAGTCGAGATCATCAATGAGAGGGGCAACTCCACGCCCATGCCAGCACACGAGGTCTTTTCACGCCTCCTGCTTACTGAGCAACGAGTCGAGACGCGCTGATCCAGGGGCAACGGCGCCCTCTTGACAAACGCCGCCACCAAGGGTGGTCGCTCCTCTGCTTCATCCAGGGCTCCTTCGGGGCAGTCACCACCACCCGCCTCGGCCCCTCCTCCTACTGCGACGCTACCAGGGGCTGGCGGTCCACGTGTGTGCCAGCTTTGTGGTCGCGATGGGCACTGGGCCTCGAAGTGTCACAAGCGCTTCCAGCGGGGTTTTCTTGGTCTCGGCAATGACGGGAAGGATACACGCAACTTTGCTCGTCAGGTCGCCATGGCTGATCGTCCGCCGCCGCAGAAGCCACAGGGACACACTCAATCCTACTCCATTGATCCCCACTGGTACATGGACTCTGGGGCGACAGAGCACCTGACCAGTGAGATGGGGAAGCTTCACACTCGTGAACCCTACCATGGCTCCGACAAGATCCACACCGCCAATGGAGCAGGTATGCACATCTCTCATATTGGTCAAGCATCACTTCTCACTAGACATGCCAATAGGAGTCTTCAACTTCGCAATGTTCTTCGAGTTCCATCTGTGACACGTAATCTTCTTTCAGTTCCTAAACACACTCGTGATAATAATGTGCTTTGTGAATTTCATCCTTTTGATCTTTTTATTAAGGATCGGGGCACGAGGGACATTCTTCTTAGTGGGCGGCTCTGCCAAGGTCTCTATCGTCTGGAGCATCCTGGCGTCGCTCGCGTCTTCAGTGGAGTTCGGGTATCTCCGTCACAGTGGCATGCTCGTCTTGGTCACCCGGCCACACCTATTCTCCGGCATGTTTTGCGTCGTCATGAGCTTCCTAGTGTGTCTAGTAATAAAGATGTAGCAGTGTGTGATGCTTGTCAGCAGGGGAAGAGTCATCAACTTCCTTTTTCGGAGTCCAGTCGTGAGGTGAAACATCCTTTAGAACTTGTGTTTTCAGATGTATGGGGTCCTGCTCAGACTTCTGTTAGTGGTCATAATTACTATATCAGTTTTGTTGATGCTTACAGCCGCTTTACCTGGCTTTATCTTATCAAACGTAAATCTGATGTGTTTGACATTTTTATTCAGTTCCAAAAACATGTTGAACGCCTTCTCAAGCACAAAATTGTTCATGTTCAGTCGGACTGGGGTGGCGAGTATCGCAACCTCAACTCCTTCTTTCAGTCGCTTGGGATCACTCACCGTTTAGCATGTCCACATACACATCAGCAGAATGGTTCAGTAGAACGTAAGCATCGTCACATTGTTGAAGCTGGTCTGACTCTTTTGGCCCATGCATCTGTTCCGTTTTGTTTTTGGAGTGATGCTTTCACCACTGCATGTTTTCTCATCAATCGTACTCCCACTCGTGTTTTGAATATGAAGACTCCCATTGAAGTTCTCCTTAATGAAAAACCGGACTACACCTTTCTCAAGGTGTTTGGGTGTGCTTGCTGGCCCCATCTCCATCCATATAACAAGCGTAAGCTCGAGTTTCGTTCCAAGAAGTGTGTTTTTCTTGGTTATAGCTCTCTTCATAAAGGATACAAATATCTTCATGTGCCCACTAATCGTGTCTACATCTCTCGGGATGTTGTGTTTGATGAGCATGTTTTTCCCTTTGCCAAACTCCCTGTGTCCACTACCGAGCCACCTGTCATGCATTCATCCTCTGTTGCTTCTGACCAATTTGATGATGTTGCATATTCTCCTCTATTGTTGCCTAACCATGGTGCAGGCACTGGTCGTGGGGCTCGTTTGGAGATTCTGGAAGTGCCATCTTCCTCTTCGTCGCCATCGCCTTCATCCTCGGCACCTTTTGTTGTGCATGAGGAGCCCATGGCGCCCCTACATGGCCTCGGTTTCCATGCTCATGCACGGCCGATCGACGTCCTGGCCCGGTCGCCTCTGGCTTCTGGGCTGCCTTCGCCATCGTCGCGCCCTGCAACCCCGCCGACTGGGCCGGCCTCCTCGGTCCCCGTCTCGCCCAGGGCGTCGGGGCAGTCATCACCAGGCCTGGCCTCGCCCGCCCCTGCCTCGCCCAGGGTGTCTGGGCCCTTCTCACCAGGGCCGGCCTCGCCTGCTCTCGCCTCGCCAAGGCCGTCTGGGCCGGTGTCACCGGAGCTGGCCTCGCCCACTCTCGGTTCGCCCATGGCCTCTGAGCCCCTGTCGTCGGGCCAGTCTTCGCCATGCAGCCCGGAGTCGTCTGTCCCGAGCTCGCCTGAGGTGATTCCTTCATCTCCGGCGACCGTCACGTCTCCGCCACCTTCGCCTCCGCCGGCTCCTGCTGCTGCTCTATGTCCACATACGCGCAGTCGGAGTGGCATTTTTCAGCCTAAGCAACGTCACGATGGCACAGTTGCTTGGTTAGCGGCGTGCATGTCTGCTGCTCTCGCAGATCCATCCTCTGAGCCACACACGTATCAAGCTTCTATGCGCATTCCTCATTGGAGAGAGGCCATGGAGCAGGAGTATCAAGCGCTTCTTCGCAATCAGACATGGACTCTTGTTCCTCCACAATCACGGGTAAATGTCATTGATTCTAAATGGGTTTTCAAAGTGAAGAGGCATTCTGATGGGTCCATTGAGCGCTATAAGGCTCGTCTGGTTGCTCGTGGTTTTCGGCAGCGTTTTGGACTTGACTATGAAGACACCTTCAGTCCCGTGGTCAAACCTACTACCATCAGACTTCTTCTCTCTCTGGCTGTTACTCGAGGTTGGTTTCTTCGTCAGCTTGATGTTCAAAATGCTTTTCTTCATGGTGTCTTGGTGGAGGAGGTTTACATGCGCCAGCCTCCGGGTTTCTCTGATCTGGATCGCCCTAATCATCTCTGTCGTCTGTCCAAGGTAATTTATGGTCTGAAGCAGGCTCCTCGTGCTTGGCATGCTCGTCTTGCAATGGCTCTTCGTGCTCATGGTTTTGCATCATCAACTGCTGACTCCTCATTGTTTCTTCTTCAAAGGCCTCAGGTTACTATGTACTTGTTGGTCTATGTAGATGATATCATTTTGGTCAGCTCCTCTTAGTCGGCTGCTACTGCGCTTGTTCGCTCACTTGGTGCTGATTTTGCGGTCAAGGACCTTGGGAAGCTTCATTACTTTCTTGGTGTGGAGGTTACTTCTCGTGATGCTGGCCTTGTTATGACGCAGAAGAAGTACTCTCTGGATTTGTTGCAGCGAGCTGGGATGCTTAAGTGCAAACCGACGACTACACCCATGTCTACCACTGATAAGCTCAATGCTGTTGATGGTGTGCTTCTTTCTTCTTCTGATGCGACAGAGTACAGGAGTATTGTTGGTGGGCTCCAGTACTTGATGATCACGCGACCAGACATTTCCTATGCTGTTAACCGAGTCTGCCAGTATCTGCAGTCACCCCGTGACACTCATTGGTCTGCTGTTAAGCGGATTTTGCGCTATATTCGTTTCACGGTGGCTCATGGTTTGCATATTCGGCCGTCTGACTCTGGTTGTCTTTCAGCATATTCTGATGCAGACTGGGCTGGCAATCCGGATGACAGGCGATCCACGGGGGGTTATGCTGTCTTCTTTGGCTCTAACCTGATTGCCTGGAGTGCTCGGAAATAGGCTACTGTCTCGCGTAGCAGTACTGAGGCTGAGTATAAGGCTGTGGCCAATGCCACATCAGAGATCATCTGGGTACAGTCCTTGCTTCAGGAGTTAAGTATACCCCAATCACAGCCTCCTGTTCTTTGGTGTGATAACATCGGTGCTACATACCTTTCTGCAAATCCGGTATTCCACGCCCGAACGAAACGCATTGAAGTTGACTATCACTTTGTGCGTGAACGTGTCTCTCAGAAGCAACTACAGATCAAGTTTATTTCTTCCAAGGATCAACTTGCTAACATCTTCACCAAGCCATTGCCTTTGCCACAGTTTGAGACTTGCAGGCGCAATCTTACCCTTCTAGATTCATTAGAAAGTGGCTAAGATTGAGGGAGGGTGTTAGATTGTATTTACATGTGTATATTGTAACGTTGTATACCACCTCATTATATATATATATGTGATAGGCCACCCCTAGAGGGTTGTGCCGGTTCCCCCCAAAGCCTATTGTCTTACAAATAGGTGGCGCTATCATACATCCATGTTGATGGAGACTTCAACCCACGAAGGGTAACGGTTGTGCGAGTCCACGGAGGGCTCCACCCACGAAGGGTCCACGAAGAAGCAACCTTGTCTATCCCACCATGGTCGTCGCCCATGAAGGACTTGCCTCACTAGGGGTAGATCTTCACGAAGTAGGCGATCTCCTTGCCCTTACAAACTCCTTGGTTCAACTCCACAATCTTGTCAGAGGCTCCCAAGTGACACCTAGCCAATCTAGGAGACACCACTCTCCAAGAAGTAACAAATGGTGTGTTGATGATGAACTCCTTGCTCTTCTGCTTCAAATGATAGTCTCCCCAACACTCAACTCTCTCTCACAGGATTTAGATTTGGTGGAAAGAAGATTTGAGTGGAAAACAACTTGGGGAAGGCTAGATATCAAGATTTATGTGGTAGGAATGGAAGATCTTGACCTCAACACAAGTGTAGGTGGTTCTCTCTCAGAAAATGTATAATGGAAGTGTAGGTACATTCTGATGGCTCTCTCCATAAATGAAGAGTGGGTGGAGGGGTATATATAGCCTCCACACAAAATCTAACTGTTACACATAAGTTACCAAACTCGGGGGGACTCACATGTCAACTCGGTGGGACCAATATGGTTAGGGTTAAGGCATAACGTAATCTCAGTGAGACCGATTGCACAAACTCGATGAGACCGATTTTGGTAATTGACACACAGAGGGTTGGTCAGGCAAACTTGGTGGGACCGATTCGCTCATCTCATATGGACTGAAATGTTACGAAGGGGAAACAGGGAGTTTGCATTGCAATCTCGGTGGGACTGATCGCTCATCTCGGTTTGGCTGAAACATTACGAAGGGAAACAGAGAGATTGCAATCCCATCTCGGTGTGACCGAGATCCCTATCAGTGAGACCGAAAAGACTAGGGTTTGTGGCTATGGCTATGACATCTGAACTCGGTGGCGCCGGATAGATGGTTTCGGTGGGGCCGAGTTTTACTTTTGGTTTGGGTCATATGTGGATGTGAGAAAGTAGTTGAGGGCTTTGGAGCATATCACTAAGCATTATGAGCAAGAAACTCATTAAGCAACACCTCATCCCCCATTGATAGTATTGGCTTTTCCTATAGACTCAATGTGATCTTGGATCACTAAAATATAAAATGTAGAGTCTTGTGCTTTGAGCTTGAGCCAATCCTTTTGTCCTTAGCATTTTGAGGGATCCACTTTTCTCATCCATGCCATGCCAATCATTGAGCTTTCCTAAAATATTTATCTTGAAATAGCATTAGCTCAATGAGCTATATGTTGTTAGGAATTACCAAGACCACCCAGGGATAGTTGCACTTTCAGTCTCCCCCTTTTTGGTAATCGATGGCAACATATAGACCAAAGCTTAAACAAATGATAATAAGATTGAAAAACATCGTCGCTTTGAGAAGTATGTGATAAGTAAGAGCTCCCCCGAAAGTTGTGCACTATTTTAAAATTTTGCTTTGGACTGCAAATTCACAATGAGTTAGGATCAGGGGTCACTCTTCCATGTCACATACATCTTGGTGGAGCGCTCAAAATGATAATAATTGAACATATGCACTCATTACCAAGCAAAGTGAATGAACATATAAGGATATAACAGATAATGTCATCCAACAAGCATTAAGGTAGCATATGATCAAACACATGATCATCCAAGTATCTCACAAAAGGCATAATGTATCAAGCAAAACACATAAAGAAGTTCAACCACCAAAAGCCAGAGAGATAAAAAGCAACACACTCTCTCTCGAAGCCTATGATCTATACATTCTTCTCCCCCTTTGGCAACAAGTTACCAAAAAGTTCAAAGATGCATAGTACTAATTGTCTCTCAGGCTTGGTCTTCATGTGGTGGTGTAGGGATGACGCCAAGGACGAAAGCATCAGTTGATGTAGCTGGAGCTGGTGGAGTGTGTGCTGGAGCTGGAGGCACTGAGGCTGTGGCAGCTGGTGCAGATGATGTAGCTCTGGTGTTTGGAACAGGCACAACAGCAGATCTCTGTCCTCTGGGAACTCTAGCAAATGCATCTGTGGTAGACTTGCCCTTCTTCTCCTCCACTTCCTCCTGAAGTTGCTCAACTGCAGTTTGGATTTCTGTGGCCTTCACATCAAGTGCATAAAACTTCTACTCTATGATTCTCTGCAAGCTCTCCTGGTTTTGAGTCAGGGTGCCCAAGCCCTTCTCAATCCTGAAGGTGGAGGCAATCAAGTAGCCAAGCTGGTCTTGTTTGCTTTTCAGAAACACTTGAGATGTCTCTTCTGCAGTTGGCATCTTTGCAGCTTTCTCTGCCCTTGCTTTCTCTGTCTTTTCATGTGCTTGCACAGATGATGGTTCTTCCTCATTCATCTCAACTCTGTTGTCCTCAAATTCAGGATATAGGGGTAGATGCTCCTTGTCCAAAAGATATGTGCATGTGGCCATCTTTGAGTTGATGAGCTCCTGAATGTGTGGCGCATACCCACAACTCCTCTTCTGATCAGCTGCAGTCCTCTTGATTGTTTCCATAATCAGGCTCATGACTTTGAATTTCTGAGGTATATCAAACAAGTGCAGCAAGTTGATAACATGACCTCTGATCATCTTGTGATCTCCTGACTTGGGAAGCAATGTGTGCCTCAGTATCAAGTTGATAGTAGGAAGACCAGACAACAAGAAATGCACAGATCCAAGCTTGTGAGTTTCCAAAGCCTTTTCTGGGATCTCTCTGTACATGTGAGTCATAGAGTTGTGGTCTTTCTTCTTCTCTACATATACATCCAAGTCATCTTCAGATTCCTTAGGAGCATTGATCAGCTCAGCCCATTCCTCAACTGTGGATTGGTACCTAGTACCCTCAGACATCCAGACAATCCTCCCATCTGGGTAGAAATGAGTTGTGGAGTACAACTGCATAATGAGCTCATCATTCCACTTGGTGAGCTTCTGGGCAACAAAGTCATCAACTCCACAAGACTTGAAGCTGTCATACACTCCTGGCTAGTGAGCTTCATTCTTCTTGATGTATTCCTAGTTGATCCATCTCATGTCACACACAATGGGCTTCTTGTCAAGCAAGATCGTCTCATAAAAGTCATGTCGCTCCTTGGTGTGAAATCTGTAGTCAACTACTATCCTTCTCCTCACAGCATAAGGATTTGACTGTCTCCACAATCTCAGTCCAGCATCCTTTCTGATATGCATATCTTCAGCTACAGGATGAGCATCATTGTGATCAGGAATCTTTGGCTTCAACTTCCTCAAAACAAGAGAATCTTCTTCCTCGGCAGCTTCAGGCACTGGGGCCTTGTTCTTCTTAGATGCAGGTATGTTTCTGGTGTTCCTCTTGGGTTTAGGCTTGGGTGTTGGTGCAGCAGCCTTGGGAGCAGCTTTGGGCTTAGATGGAGCAGCCCCTGACTTGATTTCATCTCCCATTAGCTTCTAAGCTTTAGGAGCTGGTGCAACATCCTCTTCCTCTTCTTCTTCTTCATCAGAAGATCTCCTCATAGAGGGCTTGCCAAGGACTTTGGCAGTAGTAGTTCTGACTCTCTTCTTCTTCTTATCTTAGCCAGCAGCTTCTTCATCAGACTCGGTGGTGAACATCATTGTTTCACCAGTGGCAACCTTCCTAGGTTTGGAAGTTGGAATTCTCCTGGCAGGTGCCTTCTTGTGCATGCCTGGCTTGGTGGTAGCAGTTGTGCCTACTCCTTTTTCAGCACCTTCTGCTTAGAAGTGGCCTCATCATCAACAGCAATATGATCCTCATCTTCTGAATCTGAGGTTTTCTTCTTCCTTGCCCTGGTTGCTGCCTTGGGCAAATTGTTGGGTGTGCTCCTGCTACCCTCATCATAACTGCTAAAGGGACTAGTGGCCTCACTCATATGATCTTGCTCCTCTGACTTGTTCTGGCTATCACTTTGATCATACATATTGCAAACTCTGACAGCAGACCCTGTGAATAGATGTAGATGTGGTAGAGTGGATGAGCATCACAAAGCACAGAGGTTTTTGCAAAATAATTGAATCAAAAACTTAGGTTTAGTTTTCCACAGAAAGCATTTCGGAGCTACCGATTTGTAAACTCGGTGATACCGAAGCAGCTTTTGGAACCTAAGCTAGTGAACTCGGTCAGACCGAGTAACAGTTTGGTGGCACCGAGACTGCTAGGGTTTCACAAAGAATCAATCTCGATCACACCGATTTGCAATTCTCGGTCAGACCGAGAATCACATGTGCAGTGGCCTAATCCAAATTGGTGAGACCGATTTCTACAACTCGGTCGGTCCGAGATGAATTCGGCGGAAACCTAACCCTAAATTTTCAATCCAAATCTAATCTACGGAGTTCTATTGCTGGATAGAGTGATTTCAAACATGGCAAGATTCATGGCAATGCAATGTGCTAGGAATCGGAGTGAGGATAGCACAAAGTTTTGAGTCCATAACCTAGTTCGGCGATGAACTCGCTACGGCGGCAACGGCGGGGCAGAATGCCGTTGACAGCGGCGGAGACCAGCGGGCGGGAGGTCGCTGGCGACGAGGAGGACAATCCGGAGACCCGAGAAGGCAGAGCAGGCTATGCGCGGGCGAAGGGGTTTCGGAAAAATTTCCAAACTTTGACCCGGGGGTATATATAGCCAGACCCTGTCGGTGTGACCGAGTGGAACAACTCGGTGGCACCGAGATGCAAAACTGCAAGCAGTTACTGCAACTCGGTGTGACCGAAAAGTTCTAATCGGTTGCACCGAGGTTGAAAACCTAGATCAATTTAGTGATCTCGGTATGACCAAAAAGGAAGAATCTGTCAGACCAAAATGCACAAAGAGGTTTTGGAAGTTTAAGTCTGTGACGAATCGGGGACTCCGAGTGGTCCTCACACAGAGTGGTTCGAATCTGACTTGATCAAACTTTGTGATGTAGTACGAATAAAGTTTGAGACAAGAAGAGCATAGATAGCTAGAGAAGGTTCTTAGGCATTCTTGTCCATCCACTTGGCAAAAAGAAAAGAAACCAAACAATCAAAACTACAAGTGGATGTCCTCGAATGAGAAAAATATGCAACCAACATGCTCACACAATAAAATGGCAAATGAAATATGTGGCAAAGCATGCACAACCAATTCTAGCATCTATCAAGCAATTGGTGATGACTAGGTCATCTATATATGAGTATATTGACTTAGGAGTCAAATGAGAACATTTGATCATAGGTCATACTCATCGTTTAAGCACAGGTGGGGTTACCACTTTTACATAAAGCATTGTTGTGTTCACACCGTTAGAGTTGCTTTAACTCAATTCTTAGAGTAAAGCTCCCACTAGATGTGAGATCCCCCCTAAGAGGGATGAACTAACCTTGGGTTTTGTCGATGATGACTTGATGTAGGTGTTGAAGATGTGGATGCTCAATGTTGATGTAGATCTTTTGGAGCAATCCATTGGAGTGAGTTGCACTTTCAATACCTACACGGGTTAGTCCCACAAGGAACAAACAAGGATATCCATAGACATAGAGTGATGCATACACAAGATGATGTCCATGAAAGCATTAGGTTACCTTGTCCCTTGTCTTACCAACAAGAGGGTTTGTGACTCCTTGAACTAGTGCAAGATGTGGAAGTTGATTGCACTTGTTCTTGCTAGAATGATAAGAGTGAAGTACGTTGACGGAGTCACCCTCAAGAACTCTCTAGTTCTTCTTCTTTGGGATCCACATCATCTTGATGGGAATCCTCGGAGTTGTAGTTGTACTTGTTGAAGTAGAACTTGTCGTAGTCTTGGGAACCCACTTAACCATGGCCTTAGGAGCTTCTTCAAATGCATCAATCTCCTCTTGAAGCTTGTCCTTGCCTTTTTGCTTGTGTGTCTTGTGGTGGAAGATCATCTTAAGCTTGTGTCCCTTTGAAAGAAGTAGGATCATACTTCTCTTGTTGAGGAACAAACTTAGTCTTGGGGTACTGATCTTCTTCCTACTCAACTCTATTGGCGTCGAACTTTCGTTCAAAGCCAACACCTTGATTCTTCCGGTGCCTTCCTTCCTTGCATACAATTTCCTCGAATTGCTTACTTGTGAATCATGAAACACGAACTCAAATATTCAAGAATGACATAACACAACCTCAAATGATAAGGTAGAAAGAATTGCACTTCAGACTGCAAGATGAAGAATGCTTGAACTCCTCAAAACAAGACATGTGTTGAACACCATGTTTAATTTTGAGTATAGCTTGGCGGGTCATAACTTCGAGAGAAAACTTGAAGAACAATTGAGGAATCAAAATAATTCTTGATGAACCACCATGTAGAGCCTCCATGAAGAACTCCGGTAATAAAAGGATGATAAAAAGAAAGAGAGGTTGAAAACACAAGGTGAAGCCTTGCGATGATTTAGATGGAGCTTCGCGACAAGATAATGCGGAAAACTTGGAACTCCGGAAGAAGATGAACACATATAACTGAGAAATTGATATCACTACGAACTCCGGAAAAAGGAATTGAATTCACTTGGATGAATCAAGAATAAGAATTATGTTATGTGTATCCTTCACCAATTTAAATTGATGACAAGCAACGGATTTGGCATGCCACTTATTCTTCTTGAAAAGATTGATGAGAGAAATAACGCAAACTTGGGAAGGTCTTCCACGAACCACTGGTGGGGTTGGAAAGAACGAATGAATTGATATGATAACCAAGGAAGAGAACTCTTGAATGAACCACCGAAAGAATTGAGAATGAACATAGCAAAGGCACGATTCATCGGGAAGAATTGGAAAACGAATGAAGATACTTGAGGGGATTTAGATACATGAGAACGAAGAGGCCATGAACTGATTAGAGGTTATTAGAATGATTCACCGGTAAGATTTGGAGAAGAGGGCTGAAAGCTGGAATGAATAATTATGAGGTGATGGGCTCTAGAGAATCAAACTGAAAAGACTCCTGAATTGCTCCGGATGGATAAAAAAATATCACAATCGAAAACAATTATGAGAGGATGGCATCAAGCTAGAATCATGAATCTTCGAGAAAAGGGACAAGATTTATAGGAAACAATTCTTCGGTCTTCACGTGCTGAGAATGATGACGAGAACCACCAAAATTGTTGAGATACTCCGGGAGAAAATTAGAAAGGTTGAACCAACGATGAAAAGAGTTTGAAAGCGATCTTGGAGAAAGTATGTGACTGATGGAATCCATTCTTGCGTCACACTTTGAAAAGAATTGGGAATAGCTCCGAAATAATTAGAAGAGTCAGGTAAGATCCTGGGAAAAGACCTGTGGGTTAGGGTCCACTCAAAAGAAAACACTGTTGAACAATTTTAAGGAGAGGTTGCACCGGTTGAATTAAATGGCTTGAATGAGATAACAACCTCGAAATATCTTGAACAGATTGAGAATGGAAACACAAGTCTTGTGAGATATCTTCAGCACTCCAGAACAAATGAATAGGAAGAAGTGAATGATTAAGAGGTGCATCGGCACGAGAAAGCATTAGAAACGAGGAAAAGGAATATGATGAATATCGAAAGCTTGAATTGGATCCACCGGAGAAGAAACAACAATGAAGGATGATGAACTTGAAACTGTTGAGCATCTTCATGGGAAATCACCGGATAAGAACATTAAAAGAAAAGAATGAAGAGACTTCTCATGAATAAATGGATACTTGATTAAAATATATGAGTCCTTACAGAAAAGGGTGGGAGGGCGGGAAAACAAAGGCAACTTGGGGCAGATGGAATGGATACCGTTGAGAGGGAAAAAAACTTAGAATTGATCTTGCGGATGTTGAAATGAGTGCCGGTTGGAAAAGAATTAACATGACAACCTCAATGATCAAGAAGGATTAGCACTCCCATAGAAATATGAGAACACCATTTAGGAAAGGTATGGATCAACACTTGACATCGAAGCAACTCGAATACCACAAATAAAAACAAAACAAAGGATTGGCTTGCAGAAATAAGCCGGAACAAATACATATGATAGAGTTTACCCAATCCCATATCATGCATCTGTCGGAAAGATATTCTAGGAGCTACTTGAATTCCCACCTATAAACTCCTGAAACTTTCTGGTTATGCAATCTGGTGTTGGGGATACAGGGGATGTAATATATCTCACCCAAACTAACAATCCCTACATCTAGCTGTATCCATCCGTCAACACATAACCAAGAAAACTCTGGAAATCATGTACCTCAACCTTCGAAAAGCATCAGTTATACGAGCTATGGCAATACTCCCGAACTCCCCAGTACTGGGTGGCGTCGAGGTTATCTCACCAACAACTGCATAAAAGAGATTTTCGATGTCGGCAAAACTCAGGTATTCTAGAACTGCAACGCTAAAATTATGACGACAACACCTTGGAGCTCAACTCCCCGGGACACTGCCACAACCCTAAATGTCAGGAGGCACCAAGAACAATGTTCTCGTCACAAAACCATCGGAACGATTCCAAGATACCCGCGTGATCCTAAATTTTTTTTGTGAAATTTAAGGAGAGGAAAGACAAAACATCTACGTCAGGAGTCCTCACCAGAGCGACGAAGGAGGCTGAGGAGTAAAAAGAATCCTAATCTCCGATATATATAATCCTAAGACTCAAAATAGTTTTTTTCTAGACTCAACAACGGCCAACAATCAAGGGGGCTCCTATGGTCGGTCGAGGCTCTGATACCAACTTGTCATGCCCAAGATGCGACCCTATCCTAAAGGAACTCGAAGGTCCCACCAAGGATAGAACCGCATATTGAAACGCTTTTGCAAGGTGGATATCATTACATCAACATTACATAATAGATGGGGAAACATACAAAAGGCATACAATGCCACACGAATACAACATCATCTTACATAAGGGCACCATCCGACTACGGATGAAACACAAACAGAAACTCAAACGACATCCACCCTGCTAGCCCAGGCTGCCGACCTGGAACCTATCCCCTGATCGAAGAAGAAGCAGAAGAAGAACTCCAAAACAAGTAAGCATCGCTCTCGCGTCAAGATCATCACATAACATGTACCTGCAACTGTTGTTGTAGTAATCTGTGAGCCACGAGGACTCAGCAATCCCATTACCATGGGTATCAAGACTAGCAAAGCTTAATGGGAAAGGAAGGGGTAAAGTGGTGAGGTTGCAGCAGCGGCTAAGCATATATGGTGGCTAACCAACGCAAATAAGAGCGAGAAGAGAGCAAACAGAACGGTCGTGAAGCTAGCAATGATCAAGAGGTGATCCTGAACTCCTACTTACGTCAAACATAACCCAAAACCGTGTTCACTTCCCGGACTCCGCCGAGAAGAGACCATCACGGCTACACACACGGTTGATGCATTTTAATTCGGATCTGGTGTCAAGTTATCTACAACCGGACATTAACAAATTCCCATCTGCCACATAACCGCGGGCACGGCTCTCGAAAGTTTAAACCCTGCAGGGGTGTCCCAACTTAGCCCATGATAAGCTCTTGCGGTCAACGAAGGATATACCTTCTCCCAGGAAGACCCGATCAGTCTCGGAATCCCGGTTTACAAGACATTTCGACAATGGTAAAACAAGACCAGCAAAGCTGCCCGATGTGCCGACAAATCCCGATAGGAGCTGCACATATCTCGTTCTCAGGGCACACCGGATGAGCAAGACGTCGGGTTGGCATAGACCCTAGTTGCCCAAGGGGCGCCGGACATCGCTCAGGTTGGACCAACACTCGGAGGAGCCCTGGCCCGGGGGGGGGGGGGTAAAATAAAGATGACCCTCGGGCTCTGGAAACCCAAGGGAAAAAAGGGCTACGTGAGGCAAATGGTAAAATCAAGGTTGGGCCTTGCTGGAGGAGTTTTATTCAAAGCGAACTATCAAGGGGGTCCCATAAATCACTCGACCGCGTAAGGAACGCAAAATCCGGGAACATAACACCGGTATGACGGAAACTAGGGCGGCAAGAGTGGAACAAAACACCAGGCATAAGGCCGAGTCTTCCACCATTTACCAAATATATAGATGCATTAATAATATAAGAGATATTGTGATATCCCAACATAACCATGTCCAGCATAGAGCAATCTTCAACTTCACCTGCAACTAACAACGCTATAAGAGGGGCTGAGCAAAGCGGTAACATAGCCAAGCAATGGTTTGCTAGGAAGGGTGAAAAGGTTAGAGGCTGACATGGCAATTTGGGAGGCTTGAGAGCAAATGATAGGTAGCGCAGCATAGCGATAGAACGAAGCAACTAGCATAGCAATGATAGTAGTGAGATCCAGGGTAGCGGTCATCTTGCCTGAAATCCCGCTAGGAAGAAGAACGAGTCCATGAAGAAGACGAACGGGAGTAGTCAAACGAATCCTCACAATCGCAACAAAACCGGAACTAAGAAGCAACACCATGGTAAATGCACAAGCATAAACATGGCATGATGCTCAAAGAAGTATGATGCATGTCCGGTTTAAAGAGGCATGGCATGGCAAAGTGCAACAAACAATACTACAAGTTAAGTGGAGCTCAATATGCAACGAGTTGCATATTGATGAAACACCACATTCGAGTTATTTAGTTCGCTCTCGTTTAAGCTATCAAACAATATTAAATGTTGTTAAACATGGCAAGAGGGGAAGCATAATAAAACTACCTATCTAGGCAAGTTTAAATGAGGCCGGAACAACAAACAACAATTCCGGAAAATCCCCATGTCATTTAGCAATTTAATGCAAACACAAATTTTAAACATTTAAATGTTGTTAACATGATGCGGATGGCATATGCAAGTCTTAAGCAATTTTATGAAAATGTTGACATGAGCATGTTATGAAGCATTTGGTCACCATGGCGGAACGAAAGGGGTGCCACGGCGGTGAAACGGAAATGGTGCCACGGCAACATTCCGGTTTCGGTAACTTGAGTGAGATACCGATGCAAACGAGAAGTGTATGGATGTGTGGAACACGCAAGAGATGGGGAGTGATCCCGGATACCGGGTGTCCCACATGTCGGTGGCATGGCAAAAGAGGGGCATCGCAAGCGACAATTTGATCATGGAGCAAACACGGACATCTCATTCAACACATGCATTCGGCGGTCGTCTCGGCTGTTATACCTTTGAAGCGTGCATTTTCGGGGCGAAACGAGTTTGGTGCAATGAAGAGGAAGTAGACGTTCTCGCAACGGTCGTAGTGGAAGTAGTTGTACACGTTCATTTCGAAAAGGCACTTGACGAATCCAACATCTTCGGGGCGACGGTAGTGGAAGTAGTGGTACACGTCTCGAAGAGGGACTTGACGCACTCGATGTCTCCGGGGTCGACGGTAGTCGTACACGGTCATCATGGTACTTGGCGAGTCCGTGTAGTCGAACTTGGCGGTCTTGAGGAACCGTAGTGGTACTGGGCGAGATACACGGCCATGGTAGTCTTCGGACTTGGTTTTTCCCGTGCATGACTCCACGGGTCCTGGGTAACCCAGCGATGGCCTTGGCAAAGAGGCGGCAGCATCAGTCGAAGGAAGCGACAGCGGCAGCTTGGCCCGAAGACGACGGGAGATGGGGGCGTCGGCCCCTGGTTCGAAGCAAAGGCGAGGCGCTGGCCTCGAGCGACGCTCATCAGCGGGAACAGTGACGGGGTCGCAACACCATGGGGATGGAGGTGCTCGTGAGCAGCTGATGAAAGAGGATGTTGGCGCAGGATCTCGAGGACATGGGGATGGCCGGTAGAAGGAGGCGCGGGCGAGGCGAAGCAGGAAAGGAAGGTCGACAGGGAGGCAATGACCTTGGTCGTGGTGGAAGGAGTCGCGCAGGGGAAGGAGGCCCCTGGTCGCCGTAGAGGAAGCAGAGGACGGCGCGGGTCCGGCAACGATGGAGAACGGCGGGATGCGGCGAGGCTGCGCTGGCACTTGGTGAAGGCGTGGCCATGGACGACGGCGAGGTGGGTTGAGGGCGGCGGCGCTCCTGGTCGCAGCGGCCGGACTCCGGCGATGAGGAGGAGGCAGAGGGGAACGAGACGAGGGCGCGGCGCTGCTCTCTCTCTCTCTCTCTCTCTCTGTGTGTGTGTGTGTGTGACGGCGCATCAAGGGAGGAGGGGATCGAGCAGGGCTCTCCCTGGTGATGTGCGTGTGTGTGAGTGGCGGCGCGAGGTGGTGAACGAGGAGGACGGGGATCGGGTGATGGTTGGGCTAGGGTTAACAGCGGGGCGCGGCTGGGCCTCGGGAGGGTTGGTGGGCCTAGGGGGCCGGCTGGGCTATCTCTCTCTCCTTTTCTTTAGCAGAAAAGAATTAGAGAGAAGAAAAGAAGAGAGGGTTAGGGAAAGAATTTGAGAACAAGGACAACTTTCCTGGACTCATAAAAATGAGCTTAACCCAAGAAAAATAGAGTGGGCAAGATTGCAATAATTAAATTCAAAGTCATTTGAATTTAATTCAAATGGTTTGAACAAGGAGTAGGAATCCGAAGTTTCCGAAAATGTTGAACATTTAGGAAGAGCCACGATAAAACGATAAAAGAATAAGAGGACAAGTCAGAGACCAAGAATTGAGATAACAAAGGCATTGAGATTTTGCAAGTGGGTTATGGTTAATTCCAAATAAATGGAATAATTTTATTATAGATCCCTAACAATAGTAGGAGACTTTGAATATGTTTTAAAGAGAAATTACCATGTGCATTTCCCTCAATTTAAATGGATCAGAGATCCATGCAATTTATTTGAGTTGCAAAATTTAGTGGCATGATGACATGATGCAATGCAAATGATGCAATGATGAATGCAACAAGCAAAAACAAATCACACAACGAATCTCGAAAACCCTGGAAGGCATCTGAAGCTCCGGTCTTGGGGCGTCACATGATTAGACTACTTGACCAATTAAAAACCTAACCTTTTCCCAATTTTAGACTTTGCTCAAGATTGAGCTTTTCAAAGCGTAACTTCTCATGAGCCCTTAAAAGTTCTCAATGATCTTCGAAGATAGTTTCATGAGCTAACTTAAGAGTGTTTAGTTCTTTAGTTAGAAGCTCAATCTTCTCCTTATCATTGTCATTCGTTTTATCTTGATTAGCATGATTAAATGACGTTTCATCATAGTATTCATTACTAGAGTTGTCAATAAGTAAATCATCATCACCTAACAAGTCATCTTCATCACTATTAAAATCAACATACTCGGGGTGTGTTACCTTAGGACCTTTGGCCATGAGGCGTCTTCCAATTCCTTCATTTGGTGAATCAAATATGACGTAGGAGTTGGTTGACACAAGTGCTAGACCGGCAACACCTTCATCTTGAGTATATTCGGAGTCGGAGTGATAGCTTCTCTCGGAGTGATTGTCGGAGTCGGAGCCGGATACCCATTCACCAACATGAGCTTGATGTCTTCGTTTTGTGTAGCTCTTCGATGACTTGTCCTTCCTTTCCGAATCCTTGCTTCTCCGTGAGGGTCTTCATTCATAACGATCATCTCTACTCCTTCTCTCTCTTGGAGGTGAGTCTTCTCTTCTACTTCCTCTTTTTGGAGAATCTTCTCTTCTTTTGTAGGGTGTCGTACACTCATTGGAATAGTGTCTGGGTCTCCTACAATTGTAGCAATTGCGCTCTCGACTAGAAGATCTTTTGTCATTGTAGGACCTTGACTTAGAGCTTCTTTCCTTGCTTCTACTCTTGTAGAATTTGTTGAAGTTCTTCACCATTAAGCTCAATTCTTCATTGACGGTTTGTTTCTCACTTGATGATGTGGGGGCTTCACATGAGGCTTTGTAAGCACCACTTGACTTGTTGTGAAGTTCCTCCTTATCCTTGAGTGACATCTCATGAGCAACAATTCTTCCAATGACTTCCGTTGGCTTGAGATCTTTGTAATTTGGCATCATTTGGATCAATGTGCACACGATATCATACTTTCCATCCAATGCTCTTAGGATCTTCTTGATGATGAATCTTTCGGTCATCTCTTCACTTCCTAAGCCGGCAATCTCATTTGTGATAAGAGCAAGCCTAGAGTACATTTCAGCGAAACCTTCACCATCCTTCATTTTGAACTTGTCAAGCTGACTTTGGAGCACATCCAACTTGGATTGCTTGATGGAGTCGGTACCTTCATGCATATCAATCAAAGTATCCCAAATTTCCTTTGCATTCTCAAGACCGCTGATTTTGTTGAATTCTTGGGGGCACAATCCGTTGAAGAGGATATCACAAGCTTGAGCGATGTATTGCAGCATCATCAACTCTTCCGCGCTAGCTTCACGGTTTGGCTCTCTCCCATCAAAGAATTCACCTTGCAAGCCAATACACACAATAGCCCAAATGGCGGGGTTATGTCCAAGAATATGCATTTTCATCTTATGCTTCCAACTAGCAAAATTAGTACCATCAAAGTAAGGACCTCTACGGTGATAATTTCCCTCGCTAGACGCCATACTCTCCTAGGTTGTGAAACCAAGGCTATGACCACCAAAAGCTATGGAAATCAAAGTAAATGGAGACCAAAGCTCCGATACCACTTGTAGGACCTTGAAGTATGTCTAGAGGGGGGTGATTAGACTACTTGAGCAATTAAAAACCTAACCTTTTCCCAATTTTAGACTTTGGCAGATTTTAGCTATCTTTGGACAAGTCAAGCAATCTTCACACAATTCAAGCAAGCATGCAAAGAGTATATGAGCAGCGGAAATTAAAGCATGCAACTTGCAAGAATGTAAAGGGAAGGGTTTGGAGGATTCAAACGCAATTGGAGACACGGATGTTTTTGTCGTGGTTCCGATAGGTGGTGCTATCGTACATCCACGTTGATGGAGACTTCAACCCACGAAGGGTAACGGTTGCGCGAGTCCACGGAGGGCTCCACCCACGAAGGGTCCACGAAGAAGCAACCTTGTCTATCCCACCATGGCCGTCGCCCACGAAGGACTTGCCTCACTAGCGGTAGATCTTCACGAAGTAGGCGATCTCCTTGCCCTTACAAACTCCTTGGTTCAACTCCACAATCTTGTCGGAGGCTCCCAAGTGACACCTAGACAATCTAGGAGACACCACTCTCCAAGAAGTAACAAATGGTGCGTTGATGATGAACTCCTTGCTCTTGTGCTTCAAATGATAGTCTCCCCAACACTCAACTCTCTCTCATAGGATTTGGATCTGGTGGAAAGAAGATTTGAGTGGAAAGCAACTTGGGGAAGGCTAGAGATCAAGATTCATATGGTAGGAATTGAATATCTTGGCCTCAACACATGAGTAGGTAGTTCTCTCTCTGAAATGGTAAGTTGGAAGTGTAGGTTTGTTCTGATGGCTCTCTCCACGAATGAAGAGGAGGTGGAGGGGTATATATAGCCTCCACACAAAATCCAACCGTTACACACAATTTACCAAACTTGGTGGGACCGAATCGAGAAACTCGGTCGGACCGATTTAGCAAATCTAGTGACCGTTAGGAATTTCGGTGGGACCGACATGCAACTCGGTAGGACCGATATGATTAGGGTTAGGGCATAACGTAATCTCGGTGAGACCGATTACACAAACTCGGTGAGACCGATTTTGGTAATTAGCTAACCAGAGAGTTGGTCAGGTAAACTCGGTGGGACCGATTCACTCTTTTCAGCGAGACCGAAATGTTACGAAAGGGAAACAGAGAGTTTACATTGCAATCTCGGTGGCACCGATCGCTCACTTCTGTTAGACCGAAACGTTACGAAGGGAAACAGAGAGATTACAATCCCATCTCGGTTGAGCCCGAGATCCCTATCGGTGAGACCGATTTGCCTAGGGTTTGTGGCAGTGGCTATGACATTTGAACTCGGTGGCGCCGGATAGAAAGAATCGGTGGGACCGATTTTGACTTTGGGTTTAGATCATATGTGGATGTGAGAAAGTAGTTGAGGGTTTTTGGAGCATATCACTAAGCACTTGAAGCAAGAGGCTCATTAAGCAACACCTCATCCCTCCTTGATAGTATTGGCTTTTCCTATAGACTCAATGTGATCTTGGATCACTAAAATGTAAAATGTAGAGTCTTGAGCTTTTGAGCTTGAGCCAATCCTTTGTCCTTAGTATTTTGAGGGATCCACTTTCATCATCCATGCCATGCCATTCATTGAGCTTTCCTGAAATATTTGTCTTGGAATAGCATTAGCTCAATGAGCTATATGTTGTTATGAATTACCAAAACCACCTAGGGATAGTTGCACTTTCAATCTCCCCCTTTTTGGTAATTGATGACAACATATAGATCAAAGCTTCGACAAATGATAATAAGATTGAAAAACATTGTCGCTTTGAGAAGTATGTGATAAGCAAGAGCTCCCCCTAAATTTGTGCATAGTTTAAGATTTGCTTTGGACTGCAAATGCACAAGGAATTAGGCTCATGGATTACTCTTCCATGTCACATACATCTTGGTGGAGCGCTCAAAATAATAAAGATTGAATACATGCACTCATCACCAAGCAAAGTGAATGTTCATATAAGGATAAGTAAGATAATGTCATCTAACAAGAATAAGTGTAACTTATGATCAAACACATGATCATCAATGTCTAACAGATAATAGCATAGTATGTCAAGCAATCAAAAGTTTAACCACCAAAGCAAGAGAGAACAAAAAGAAAACTCTCTCTCTCAAAGCCTATGATCTATACATTTTTCTCCCCCTTTGGCAACAAGTTACCAAAAAGTTCCTAGAATATGCATAGTACTATATCGTCTCTCAGGCTTGGTCTTCAGGTGGTGGTGTAGAGATGGCTCCTTGGACGAAGACTTCGGTTGATGTGGATGGAGATGGAGGTGTGGGTGCTGAAGCTGGTTGCACTGGAGCTGTAGGAGCTGTAGCTGGTGCAGATGAAGTGGCTCTGGTGTCTGTCACTAGCACTGCAGCTGATCTCTGAGCTCTAGGCACTCTGGCAAATGCATCTGTGGTTGTCTTGCCTTTCCTCTCCTCCATGTCATCCTGAAGCTGCTCAACAACAGACTGGATCTCAGTCACCTTCACATCTAGATTGTAGAACTTCTGCTCCATGATCCTCTCCAGGCTCTCCTGGTTTTGAGTCAAGGTGGCCAGCCCCTTCTCAATCCTCAGAGTGGATGCTATCAAGTAGCCTAGTTGATCCTGTTTTCTTTTCAGAAAGTACTGAGATGCCTCTTCCATTGTTGGCATCTTGGTAGCCTTCTCTGTCCTTGCCTTCTCCTTCTTAGCTTGAGCATGCACAGAAGATGGTTCATTCTCATTCATGACAACTTGATTGTCCTCAAAGTCTAGATAGAGAACAAAGTGTTCCTTATCCAACAGATATGTTCGTGTGCCCATCTTTGAGTTAATCAACTCCTGAATTTGTGGGGCATATCCACAACTTCTCTTCTGGTCTGCTGCTGTCCTCTTGATAGTCTCAACCATGAGGCTCATGACCTTGAATTTCTGTGGCACATCAAACAAGTGTAGCAAGTTAATTGCATGCCCTCTGATCATGTTGTGGTCACCTAACTTGGGCAAAAGAGTGTGCCTTAGGATCCAGTTGATCGTTGGCAGCCCTGACAGAAGATAATGTACAGATCCAAATTTGTGTGTCTCAACTGCAGCATCTGGGATCTCCTTGTACATATGAGCCATGGAATTGTGATCCATCTTCTTCTTGGCATAGACATCCAAGTCATCTTCACTCTCCTTTGGGGCATTGATCAGATTTGCCCATTCCTCAATAGTTGATTGGTATCTTGTACCTTCAGACATCCACACTATCCTGCCATCTGGGTAGAAGTGTGTTGTGGAGTAGAATTGCATGATGAGCTCATCATTCCACTTTGTGAGCTTCTTCCCAACAAAGTCTGCAACTCCACAAGCAATGAAATTGTCTTGCACTCCAGGATAGTGTTCCTCATTCTCCTTCATGTAGGTCCAGTCGACCCATCTCATGTCACAAACTATAGGCTTCTTGTCCAACAACACTATCTCATAGAAATTCTGCTGTTCCTTTGTGTGGAACCTATAATCAACAGCAGTCCTTCTCCTAATAGCATAGGGATCAGACATCCTCCACTGTCTGAGTCATGCATCCTTCCTTAGCTTCATGTTCTCAGCCACAGGATGAGCATCATTGTGGTTTGGAATCTTGGGTTTAAGCTTTCTCAACACATGCTCTTCATCATCTTCTTCAGCAGCAACTTCAGGCACTGAGGCCTTGTTCTTCTCACTAGCAGGTATACTCCTGGTATTCCTCTTTGGTCATTCTTGGGCTTGGGGGCAGCTTTGGGTGCTTCTTTGGGCTTTGATGATGCAGCCCCTAACCTTGTAGCATCACCCATCAGCTTTTGTGCCTTGGGTGCTGGTGCAGCAACCTCTCCTTCCTCTTCCTCTGAGTCTCTCCTCATAGAGGGATTGCCAAGAACTTTGGCAGTGGTGGTTCTGACTCTCTTCTTCTTGTCTTGACCAGCAGCTTCATCTTCTGACTCAATAGTAAACTTCATGGTTTCTCCAGTGGCAACCTTCCTGGGTTTGGAAGTGAGAATTCTTCTTGCAGGTGCCTTTTTCTGCACAACTGGCTTAGTGGCTGCAGTAGAACCATATTATTTCTTGACCACCTTCTTCTTGGAAGTGGCCTCATCCTCTTCTGCCATATAATCCTCATCCTTAGATTCTAATGTTCTTTTCTTCCTTGTCCTACTGGCAGCTTTGGGAAAATTGCTTGGGGTGCTCCTGCTGCCATCATCTGAAGTGCTAGAGGGACTAGTGCCCTCACTCATGTGATTGTGCTCTTCTGACTTGTTCTGACTGTCACTTTGGTCTAACATGCTACAAACACTGACTGCTGACCCTGTGAATAGTTATAGATGAGATAGACTGGATGAGCATCACAAAATGCAGAGATTTTTGCAAAAGAATGATTCAAAAACTTAGTTTTAGTTTTCCACAGAAAGCATTTCGGATCAACCGATTTTCAAACTCAGTGATACCGAAGCAGTTTTGGAACCTAAATTGTGAACTCGGTCAGACCGAGTCACAGTTCGGTGGCACCGAGACTGCTAGGGTTTCACAAAGTTCTAAAATCGGTCACACCGATTAGCAATTCTCGGTCAGACCGAGAGTTACTAGTGCAATGGCGTTAGCCGAATAGGTGGGACCGAGTTTTTCAACTTGGTTGGTCCGAGATGGTTTCGGCGGAAACCTAACCCTAAATTTTCAAATCGCATCTATTCTAAGGATTGTTTTGATTGGATAGAGGTGTTTCAATCGTGGCACGAATCATAATGAACACAATGTGCTGAGAATCAGACGAGGATAGCACTGTGATCGAGTTCATACCCTAGTTCGGCGATGAACTCGCTACGGCGGCAACGGCGGAGACGAAATCCGTTGACGGCGGCGGAGACCAGCAACAGGAGGCGGCTGGTGACGAAGTCGACGATCCGGAGACCTAGAAGGTAGAGCGAGCTATGCGCCGGCGAAGAGGTTTGGAGAAAGTTTTCGAATTTTTTGCCCGTGAGAATATATAGCCCGACCTGTCAGTGTGACCGAGTGGAACGACTCGGTGGCACCGAGATGCATAACTGTTGATAGTTTCAGCAACTCGGTGTGACCGAAAAGTTCAAATCGGTTGCACCAAGATGGAAAACCTAGATCGACTTAGTGACCTCGGTATGACCAAAATGGAAGAATCGGTTAGACCGAAATGCACAAAGAAGTTTTGGAAGTTTAAGTCTATGATGAATCGGGGACTCCGAGTGCTCCTCACACAGAGTGGTCCGAATCTGACTTGATCAAATTTTGTGATGTAGCATGAATAGAGTTTGAGACAAGAAAAGCATAGATAGCTAGAGAAGGTTCTTAGGCATTCTTGTCCATCCACTCGGCCAAAGAAAAAAAGACCAATCAATCAAAACAACAAGTGGATGTCCTTGAATGAGTAAAATATGCAACCAACATGCTCACACAATAAAATGGCAAATGAAATATGTGGCAAAGCATGCACAACCAATTCTAGCATATCAAACAATTGGCGATGACTAGGTCATCTATATATGAGTATATTGACTTAGGAGTCAAATGAGAACATTTGATCATAGGTCATACTCATCGTTTAAGCTCAAGTGGGGTTACCACTTTTACATAATGCATTAATGTGTTCACATCATTAGAGTTGCTTTGACTCAATTCTTAGAGTTAAGCTCCCCCTAGATGTGAGATCCCCCCTTAGAGGGATGAACTAACCTTGGGTTTTGTCGATGATGACTTCATGTAGGTGTTGAAGATGTGGATGCTCAATGTTGATGTAGATCATTTGGAGCAATCCTTTGGAGTGAGTTGCACTTTCAATACCTACATGGGTTAGTCCCACAAGGAACAAACAAGAATATCCATAGACATAGAGTGATGCACACACAAATGATGTCCATGAAAACATTAGGTTACCTTGTCCCTTGTCTTACCAACATGAGGGTTTGTGACTTCTTGAACTAGTGCAAGATATGGAAGTTGATTGTGTCCTTGCCATAATGATATGAGTGAAGAATGTTGGCGGAGTCACCCTCAAGAACACTCTAGTTCTTCTTCTTCGGGATCCACATCATCTTGATGGGAATCCTTGGAGTTGTAGTTGTACTTGATGAAGTAGAACTTGACGTAGTCTTGGGAACCCACTTGACCAAGGCCTTAGGTGCTTCTTCAAATGCATCAATCTCCTCTTGAAGCTTGTCCTTGCCTTTGTTCTTGTGGTCTTGTGGTGGAAGATCATCTTGTGCTTGTGTTCCCTTGAAGGAAGTAGGATCATACTTCTCTTGTTGAGGAACAAACTTCGTCTTGGGGTATTGATCTTCTTCCCACTCAACTCCATTGGCATTGAACTTTCGTTCAAAACCAACACCTTGATTCTTCCGGTGCCTTCCTTGCTTGCGTACAATTTCCTCGAATTGCTTACTTCCAGCAAGGCTCTTGTATACACCTTTCTCTATAATTCCCTTCAATAAGCTGTTTTCTTGCTCAAGTGTAACTTGGCTAAGAGAATCGTTAGTGGAATCATGAGAACTACTAGAAGCAACAATATTGGATTTAGCATTATTATTTTTACTACTAGAGGAAAAATCTTTCTTGTTCTTGTTACTAGACTTGACTTGAGGCATGTAAGTAGATAAGAGTAAACGCTTGGCAATGTAAGAAGAACTTTTCTTAAAGAGATCATCATTGATTGCCTTTAAGAACTCATGCTCTTGCTCAAGATTGAGCTTTTCAAAGCGTCACTTCTCATGAGCCCTTAAAAGTTCTCGATGATCTTCGATGATAGTTTCATGAGCTAACTTAATAGTGTTTAGTTCTTTAGTTAGAAGCTCAATCTTCTCCTTATCATTGTCATTTGTTTTATCTTGATTAGCATGATTAAATGACGTTTCATCATAGTATTCATTACTAGAGTTGTCAATAAGTAAATCATCATCACCTAACAAGTCATCTTCATCACTATTAAAATCAACATACTCGGGGTGTGTTGCCTTAGGACCTTTGGCCATGAGGCATCTTCCAATTCCTTCATTTGGTGAATCAAATATGTCGTAGGAGTTGGTTGACACAAGTGCTAGACCGGCAATACCTTCATCTTGAGTATATTCAGAGTCGGAGTGATAGCTTCTCTCGGAGTGATTGTCGGAGTCGGAGCTGGATACCCATTCACCAACATGAGCTTGATGTCTTCGTTTTGTGTAGCTCTTCGATGACTTGTCCTTCCTTTCCAAATCCTTGCTTCTCCGTGAGGGCCTTCATTCATAACGATCATCTCTACTCCTTCTCTCTCTTGGAGGTGATTCTTTTCTTCTACTTCTTCTTTTTGGAGATTCTTCTCTTCTTTTGTAGGGTGTCGTACACTCATTGGAATAGTGTCCGGGTCTCCTACAATTGTAGCAATTGCGCTCTCGACTAGAAGATCTTTTGTCATTGTAGGACCTTGACTTAGAGCTTCTTTCCTTGCTTCTACTCTTGTAGAATTTGTTGAAGTTCTTCACCATTAAGCTCAATTCTTCATTGACGGTTTGTTTCTCACTTGATGATGTGGGGGCTTCACATGAGGCTTCGTAAGCACCACTTGACTTGTTGTGAAGTTCCTCCTTATCCTTGAGTGACATCTCATGAGCAACAATTCTTCCAATGACTTCCGTTGGCTTGAGATCTTTGTAATTTGGCATCATTTGGATCAATGTGCACACGATATCATACTTTCCATCCAATGCTCTTAGGATCTTCTTGATGATGAATCTTTCGGTCATCTCTTCACTTCCTAAGCCGGCAATCTCATTTGTGATAAGAGCAAGCCTAGAGTACATTTCAGTGAAACCTTCACCATCCTTCATTTTGAACTTGTCAAGCTAACTTTGGAGCACATCCAACTTGGATTCCTTGACGGAGTCGGTACCTTCATGCATATCAATCAAAGTATCCCAAATTTCCTTTGCATTCTCAAGACGGCTGATTTTGTTGAATTCTTCGGGGCACAATCCATTGAAGAGGATATCACAAGCTTGAGCGTTGTATTGCAGCATCTTCAACTCTTCCACGCTAGCTTCACGGTTCGGCTCTCTCCCATCAAAGAATTCACCTTGCAAGCCAATACACACAATAGCCCAAACGGCGGGGTTATGTCCAAGAATATGCATTGTCATCTTATGCTTCCAACTAGCAAAATTAGTACCATCAAAGTAAGGACCTCTAAGGTGATAATTTCCCTCGCTAGACGCCATACTCTCCTAGGTTGTGAACCAAGGCTATGACCACCAAAAGCTATGGAAATCAAAGCAAATGGAGACCAAAGCTCCGATACCACATGTAGGACCTTGAAGTATGTCTAAAGGGGGGGTGATTAGACTACTTGACCAATTAAAAACCTAACCTTTTCCCAATTTTAGACTTTGGCAGATTTTAGCTATCTTTGAACAAGTCAAGCAATCTTCACACAATTCAAGCAAGCATGCAAAGAGTATATGAGCAGCGGAAATTAAAGCATGCAGCTTGCAAGAATGTAAAGGGAAGGGTTTGGAGGATTCAAATGCAATTGGAGACACGGATGTTTTTGTCGTGGTTCCGATAGGTGGTGCTATCGTACATCCACGTTGATGGAGACTTCAACCCACGAAGGGTAACGGTTGCGCAAGTCCACGGAGGGCTCCACCCACGAAGGTTCCACGAAGAAGCAACCTTGTCTATCCCACCATGGTCGTCGCCCATGAAGGACTTGCCTCACTAGCGGTAGATCTTCACGAAGTAGGCGATCTCCTTGCCCTTACAAACTCCTTGGTTCAACTCCACAATCTTGTCGGAGGCTCCCAAGTGACACCTAGCCAATCTAGGAGACACCACTCTCCAAGAAGTAACAAATGGTGCGTTGATGATGAACTCCTTGCTCTTGTGCTTCAAATGATAGTCTCCACAACACTCAACTCTCTCTCGTAGGATTTGGATCTGGTGGAAAGAAGATTTGAGTGGAAAGCAACTTGGGGAACGCTAGAGATCAAGATTCATATGGTAGGAATGGAATATCTTGGCCTCAACACATGAGTAGGTAGTTCTCTCTCAGAAATGGTAAGTTGGAAGTGTAGGTTTGTTCTGATGGCTCTCTCCATGAATGAAGAGGAGGTGGAGGGGTATATATAGCCTCCACAAAAAATCCAACCGTTACACACAATTTACCAAACTCGGTGTCGAGAAACTCGGTCGGACCGATTTAGCAAATCTAGTGACCGTTAGGAATTTCGGTGGGACCGACATGCAACTCGGTAGGACCGATATGATTAGGGTTAGGGCATAATGTAATCTCGGTGAGACCGATTACACAAACTCGGTGAGACCGATTTTGGTAATTAGCTAACCAGAGAGTTGGTCAGGTAAACTCGGTGGGACTGATTCGCTCTTTTCGGTGAGACCAAAATGTTACGAAAGGGAAACAGAGAGTTTACATTGCAATCTCGGTGGGACCGATCGCTCACTTCGGTTAGACCGAAATGTTACGAAGGGAAACAGAGAGATTACATTCCCATCTCGGTGAGACCGAGATCCCTATCGGTGAGACCGATTTGTCTAGGGTTTGTGGCAGTGGCTATGACATTTGAACTCGGTGGCGCCGGATAGAAAGAACCGGTGGGACCGATTTTGACTTTGGGTTTAGGTCATATGTGGATGTGAGAAAGTAGTTGAGGGTTTTTGGAGCATATCACTAAGCACTTGAGCAAGAGGCTCATTAAGCAACACCTCATCCCCTCTTGATAGTATTGGCTTTTCCTATAGACTCAATGTGATCTTGGATCACTAAAATGTAAAATGAAGAGTCTTGAGCTTTTGAGCTTGAGCCAATCCTTTGTCCTTAGTATTTTGAGGGATCCACTTTCATCATCCATGCCATTCCATTCATTGAGCTTTCCTGAAATATTTGTCTTGGAATAGCATTAGCTCAATGAGCTATATGTTGTTATGAATTACCAAAAGCACCTAGGGATAGTTGCACTTTCACAAGTACCTGAAACTTGCTGGGCAACCAGAACCGAGTCTCCAAAGCATCTTACTCGGCTTAAGTTCATTTCCTTAGCCACTTGAAGACCATGGAGTAAGGCTTCATACTCAGCTGCATTGTTAGTACAAGGGAACATTAAGCGAAGAACATAATGAATTTTATCACCTCGAGGGGAAGTAAGGACAACTCCAGCCCCCGAGCCCTCCAATTGTCTAGACCCCATCAAAGTGAATAGTCCAATATGTACTGTCCAGTTTGTCCTCCGGTATCTGCAACTCTGTCCAATCATTGGTGAAATCCACAAGGGCATGGGATTTGATAGTTGTTCGAGGCATATACTTCAAACCGTGTGGTCCAAGCTCAATAGCCCACTTAGCAACCCGGCCAGTTGCCTCCCTGTTCTGGATTATATCCCCCAAAGGAGCAGAACTGACCACTGTGATGGGATGACCTTGAAAGTACTGCTTGAGCTTCTGACTTGCCATAAAAACCCCATACACCAGCTTCTGCCAATGTGGATATCTTTGCTTTGACTCAATGAGCACTTCGCTGATATAATAAACCAGCCTTTGAACCGGGTATTCCTTTCTAGCCTCCTTGCGCTCCACCACAATAGCTACACTGACGGCCCGGGCATTAGCAGCCACATATAACAACAGTGGCTCCTTATCAACTGGAGCAGCAAGAACTGGCAGTTCATCCAACTGCTTCTTCAAGTCCTCAAATGTCGCATCAGCAGCATCGCTCCAGACAAAATTTTCTGTCTTCTTCAACATCTGATACAGAGGGATCGCCTTTTCTCCCAACCTGCTGATAAACCAGCTCAAAGCCGCAATAAAACCCGCCAAACATTGAACATCATTGATGCATACCGGTTTAGCCAGTGATGAGATAGCCTTGATCTTTTCCGGATTAGCATCAATGCCCCGGTTGGACACTAAAAAACCCAAGAGCTTGCCAGCTGGTACACCAAAGACACACTTAGCCGGGTTGAGCATCATTTTATAAACTCTCAGATTATCAAAGGTTTCTTGCAAATCAGTTATAATTGTCTCTGCTTTCCTGGACTTCACCATAATATCATCCACATAAGCATGAACATTGCGCCCAATCTGAGTATGAAGACAATTCTGCACACAACGTTGATAAGTTGCCTGGGCACTCTTGAGCCCAAAGGGATAGACACATAACAGAAGGCTCCAAAGGGAGTGATGAAAGTTGTCTTCTCCTGGTCCTTAACTGCCATCTTGATCTGATGATAACCAGAATAAGCATCCAAGAAACTTAAACACTCACAACCCGCCGTAGCATCAACGATTTGATCAATACGAGGGAGGGCAAAGGGATCAGCGGGGCAAGCTTTGTTCAAATCTGTGTAATCCATGATGACCCACAAGTGTAGGGGCTCAATCGTAGTCCTTTCGATAAGTAAGAGTGTCGAACCCAACGAGGAGCAGAAGGAAATGATAAGCAGTTTTCAGTAAGGTTTTCTCTGCAAGCACTGAAATTGTAGGTGATAGATAGTTTTGTGATAAGATAAATAGTAACGAGTAACAAGTAAATAAAGTAAATAAAGTGCAGCAAGGTGGCCCAATCCTTTATGTACCAAAGTATAAGCCTGGACAATTTCTAATAATGAGAAAGGAGCTCCCGAGGACACATTGGGAATTATCGTCAAGCTAGTTTTCATCACGTTCATATGATTCATGTTCGGTACTTTGATAATTTGATATGTGGGTGGACCGGTACTTGGGTACTGCCCTAACGTGGACAATCATCCCACTTATGATTAACCCCTATTGCAAGCGTCCGCAACTACAAAAGAAGTATTAAGGTAAACCTAACCACAACATTAAACATATGGATCCATATCAGCCCCTAACGAAGCAACGCATAAACTAGGGTTTAAGCTTCTGTCACTCTAGCAACCCATCATATACTTATTACTTCCCCATGCCTTCCTCTAGGCCCAAATAATGGTGAAGTGTCATGTAGTCGACGTTCACATAACACCACTAGAGGAAAAGACAACATACATCTCATCAAAATATCGAACGAATACCAAATTCACATGACTACTAATAGCAAGACTTCACCCATGTCCTCAGGAACAAACGTAACTACTCACAAAGCATATTCATGTTCATAATCAGAGGAGTAATAATATGCATAAAGGATCTGAACATATGATCTTCCACCAAGTAAACCAATTAGCATCAACTACAAGGAGTAATCAACACTACTAGCAACCCACAGGTACCAATTTGTGGTTTTGATACAAGATTGGATACAAGAGATGAACTAGGGTTTTGAGAGGAGATGGTGCTGGTGAAGATGTTGATGGAGATTGACCCCCTCCCGATGAGAGGATCGTTGGTGATGACGTTGGTGATGATTTCCCCCTCCCGGAGGGAAGTGTCCCCGGCAGAACAGCTCCGCCAGAGCCCTAGATTGATTCCGCCAAGGTTCCGCCTCGTGGCGGCGGAGTTTCGTCCCGTAAGCTTGCCCACGATTTTTTCCAGGGTAAAAGTGATGATATAGCAGAAGATGGACACCGGAGGCCCACCAGGGGGCCCAGGAGATAGGGGGCGCGCCCTATAGGGGGGGGCGCCCCCTGTCTCCTGGACAGGGTGTGGGCCCCCTGGTGTATTTCTTTCGCTCAGAAATTCTTATTAATTCCAAAAAGTTGTTTCGTGGAGTTTCAGGACTTTTGGAGCTGTGCACAATAGGTTTCCAACGTTTGCTCCTTTTCCAGCCAGAATTCCAGCTGCCGTTATTCCCCTCTTCATGGTAAACCTTGTAAAATAATAAAGAATAGCCATAAGTATTGAGATATAATGTGTAATAACAGCCCATAATGCAATAAATATTGATATAAAAGCATGATGCAAAATGGACGTATCAACTCCCCCAAGCTTAGACCTCGCTTGTCCTCAAGCGGAAGCCGAAATCGAAAAATATGTCCACATGTTTAGAGATAGAGGTGTCGATAAAAATAAAATACGGACATGAGGGCATCATGATCATTCTTATAACAGCAACATATATAGATTTCATCATATGATTTCTTATGCTCAAGTAACAATCAATTCACAATGTCAAGTATGGTTCAAAAACTTCATTGGGAACTAACAAACTATAATCTCAGTCATTGAAGCAATTGCAATTTATCGTAACATCAGAAAGAGTCAACAATAGAGCTTTTCAGCAAGCTCACATACTCAACTATCTCGTAGTCTTCTACAATTGCTAACACTCACGCAGTACTTGTGGTTATGGAGTTTCAGCCGGACACTGAGAAAGATAGGGGCTTATTGTGTTGCCTCCCAACGTATTCACCTTTAGGTGATGTCAACAATAATAGCCCATGCTAACTTACATCCAATTGGATATATATATCATGATCTTTCAAACACGAGGAGCTTGCCAAAGGATAAAATGAAAAAGGGAAAGGTGAGGATCACCTTGACTCAAGCATAAAGTAAAAACATAAAGTAAAAGATAGGCCCTTCGCAGAGGGAAGCAGAGGTTGTCATGTGCGTTTAGGGTTGATGCACAAAATCTTAATGCAAAAGAACGTCACTTTATATTGCCCCTTGTATGTGGACCTTTATTATGCAGTCCGTCGCTTTTATTACTTCCACAACAAGTTCGTACAAAGCTTATTTTCTCTGCACTAATAAGTCATACATATTTAGATAGCAATTTTTATTGCTTGCACCGATGACAACTTACTTGAAGGATCTTACTCAATCCATAGGTAGGTATGGTGGACTCTCATGGCAAAACTGGGTTTAAGGATATTTGGAAGCACAAGTAGTATCTCTACTTGGTGCAAGGAATTTGGCTAGCATGAGGGGGAAAGGCAAGCTCAACATGTTTGGAAGGTCAATGACAATATACTTTAACTGAGATGTCGGAAAACATAAACCATTACGTTGTCTTCCTTGTCCAACGTCAACTCTTTTAGCATGTCATACTTAATGAGTGCTCCCAATTATAAAAGGTGTCCAAGATAATATATTTATATGTGAACCCCTCTTTCCTTATCACTTCCTATTAATTGCAACGATGACCAAAGCTACGTTCATCAACTCTCAACAATTTTTATGCCTCATACTTTCTATATGTGAAGTTATCACTATCCATAAGATCAATATGAACTCTTTTATTCTTTCTACTTTCTCAAGATCATAGCAACATAGCAAAGCCCTTGACTCAACACTAATCTTTATTATAGATAGCTCACGGACTCGATTACAAAAAGAGATCACAAAGCAAAACTCAAACTACTTGATATCAAAACTTCAATCTACTAGATCAAGATACTACTAAAAGGATCGAACTAAATAAAGCGGTAAAGATAGGAGTGTGATGGTGATACGATACCGGGGCACCTCCCCCAAGCTTGGCAGTTGCCAAGGGGAGTGCCCATACCCATGTGATTATGTCCTCGGAGGTGGTGAAGTAGGAGTTGTTGATGATGTAGGCTTGTCGTCCGTCTTCCAAGGCATAGGCTCTCCATCATAGAAGGATGATCGAGTCTCCGGGATCCTTAAATCTGCAGCCAAACTCATCCTCTTGAATCTATATTCATACTCACAGTTCTGGTTTTGCAGGTCATAGATCTGGGCTTGGAGGTGCTCGATTTTCTCTTGAAGCTTGAAGATGGTCTCCCCAATGACTTTGGCATCCAGCTTGTGGTTGTTGGTGAACTCCGTGATCATCATCTGGTTGGCGTTGAGTCCACGCTCCACCATCCCTTGACACTTGAAAACTTGCTGCTCCACGGCTTCGAGCTTTGTCTCCACGCTCCCGGTATGCCTTGGTCCCTCCACATCGCGGATGTGCAGCACCCCCTCACGCATCTCAATGGTTTGAGGGTGTTGCAGCACCTCCGCGAGATAGGGGTTGATAACCCTCTCGAAAAACTTGTCCTTGGGAGCGCTTGGAGATGCATGATGCTCTAGATCTGAAACAGAAACAGCTCGAAACGAAAACAGAGGATATTTGCATGATACGGTGGTCAAAACCTTCGGGAGTATATATAATGAATTTTTACCGACCAAAATACGTAATGTGCAAGAAAACGGAGTCCGGGAGGCACACGAGGTGCCCACGAGACAGGGGGCGCGCCCTAGTAGGGGGGGCGCCCTCCACTCTCGTGGGAGCCTCGTGTCCCTTTCGGACTACTTCTTTCTTCCTAAAATTCTTAAATATTCCAAAACTGATAAAAATTGCCATTGGAGTTGTTTTGGAGTCGGTTTACTTACCGTACCACATACCTATACCTTTTCGGAGTCTGGAACGTTCTGGAAATTATGTATTCCTCAGGGGTTACGGTTTCAATAATATTAGTTTCAACATTGATAGGATTACCTGAAATATAATGTTTAATTCTTTGACCGTTTACCACCCTTGGACTTGTGCCTTCGAAGTTGTTGATTTTTATGGCACCAGAACGATAGACCTCCTCGATAACGTAAGGACCTTCCCATTTTGAGAGAAGTTTTCCTGCAAAAAATCTTAAACGAGAGTTGAATAATAATACATAGTCTCCTACGTTAAACTCACGCTTTTGTATCCTCTTATCATGCCAGCGTTTGACTTTTTCTTTGAATAGCTTGGCATTCTCATAGGCTTGGGTTCTCCATTCATCAAGTGAGCTAATATCAAACAACCTCTTCTCACCGGCAAGTTTGAAGTCATAGTTGAGCTCTTTAATAGCCCAATATGCCTTATGTTCAAGTTCAAGAGGTAAATGACACGCTTTTCCATAAACCATCTTATATGGAGACATACCCATAGGATTTTTGTATGCAGTTCTATAGGCCCATAATGCATCATCAAGTTTTTTGGACCAATTCTTTCTAGATCTATTCACAGTCTTTTGCAAAATTAATTTGAGCTCTCTATTGCTCAACTCTACTTGACCACTAGACTGCGGATGATAAGGAGATGCGATTCTATGATTGACATCATACTTAGCAAGCATCTTACGGAAAGCACCATGAATAAAATGTGAACCACCATCAGTCATAAGATATCTAGGGACTCCAAACCTCGGAAAAATAACTTCTTTAAGCATTTTAATAGAAGTGTTATGATCAGCACTACTAGTTGGAATAGCTTCTACCCACTTAGTAACGTAATCAACAGCAACTAAAATATGTGTATAACCATTAGAGGCAGGAAAAGGTCCCATATAATCAAAGCCCCAAACATCAAACGGTTCAATAACAAGAGAATAATTCATAGGCATTTCTTGACGTCTACTAATGTTACCTATTCTTTGACATTCATCACAAGATAAGACAAACTTACGAGCATCTTTGAAGAGAGTAGGCCAATAAAAACCAGATTGTAGTACCTTGTGTGCAGTTCTATCTCCAGCGTGGTGTCCTCCATAGGATTCAGAGTGACACTTGCGTAGGATCTGTTCCTGTTCATGCTCAGGCACACAACGTCTAATAACACCATCTACTCCTTCTTTATAAAGGTGTGGATCATCCCAGAAGTAATGTCTTAAATCATAAAAGAACTTTTTCTTTTGCTGGTATGTGAAACTAGGCGGTATAAATTTAGCAACAATGTAATTAGCATAATCAGCATACCAAGGAGCAGTACGAGAAGCATTGACGACCGCTAATTGTTCATCAGGAAAGCTATCATTAATAGGCAGTGGGTCATCAAGAACATTCTCTAACCTAGACAAGTTATCTGCAACGGGGTTCTCAGCTCCCTTTCTATCAATAATATGCAAGTCAAATTCTTGGAGCAAGAGAACCCATCTAATGAGTCTAGGCTTAGCATCTTTCTTTTCCATAAGATATTTAATAGCAGCATGATCAGTGTGAATAGTAACTTTGGAATCAACAATATAAGGTCTAAACTTATCACATGCAAACACAACTGCTAAGAACTCTTTTTCAGTAGTAGCATAATTTCTCTGGGCAGTATCAAGAGTCTTACTAGCATACTGGATAACATTCAATTTCTTATCGACTCTTTGCCCTAGAACAGCACCTACAGCATAATCACTAGCATCGCACATAATTTCAAAAGGTAAATTCCAATCAGGTGGCTGAACAATAGGTGCAGTGATCAAAGCTTTCTTAAGTGTTTCAAATGCTTCTACACAATCATCATCAAAGACAAAAGGAATATCTTTTTGCAATAAATTAGTCAGAGGCCTAGAGATTTTAGAAAAGTCCTTAATGAACCTCCTATAAAAACCGGCATGACCAAGGAAACTTCTTATACCTTTTATGTCCTTGGGACATGGCATCTTTTCAATAGCATCAACTTTGGCTTTATCAACTTCAATACCTCTCTCGGAGATCTTGTGCCCCAAGACAATGCCTTCATTAACCATAAAGTGACACTTTTCCCAATTCAGGACGAGACTAGTGTCTTCGCATCTCTGCAAAACTCGATCAAGGTTGCTCAAACAATCATCAAAAGAGGATCCATAAACGGAGAAATCATCCATGAATACCTCACAAATCTTTTCACAAAAATCAGAGAATATAGCCATCATGCATCTTTGAAAGGTAGCAGGTGCATTACATAAACCAAAAGGCATACGTCTATAAGCAAAAGTACCAAAAGGGCAAGTAAAAGTAGTTTTAGATTGATCCTTCGCTGACACAGGTATCTGAGAGAAACCAGAATAACCATCTAGAAAGCAGAAATGTGTGTGTTTGGATAGTCTTTCTAGCATTTGATCAATAAAAGGTAAGGGTAATGATCTTTCTTAGTAGCTTTATTTAACTTACGGAAATCAATTACCATCCTATAACCTGTAATAATTCTTTGCGGGATCAATTCATCTTTATCATTAGGAACAACGGTAATACCTCCCTTTTTAGGAACACAATGGACAGGGCTTACCCATTCACTATCAGCAACGGGATAAATAATACCTGCCTCAAGGAGCTTTAGTATCTCCTTTCTTACCACTTCCTTCATCTTGGGATTTAATCGTCTTTGAGGATCTCTAACTGGTTTGGCATCGTCCTCCAATGTAATTTTGTGTTGACATAATGTGGGACTAACGCCCTTAAGATCATCCAGAGTATATCCAATAGCTGCTCGGTGCTTCTTCAGAGTTTTCAATAATCTTTCTTCTTCTTTCTCTGAAAGGTTAGCACTAATAATAAAGGATATATTTCTTTTTCATCAAGATAAGCATACTTAAGATTATCAGGTAATGGTTTGAGTTCAAACACGGGATCACCCTTGGGTGGAGGGGGATCCCCAAGAATTTCAACGGGAAGGTTATGTTTCAGCATAGGTTCCTGTTTAAGGAACACTTCATCTATTTCCTCCCTTTCCTTCATAAACATATCGTTTTCATGGTCTAGCAAATATTGTTCTAACGGATCAGTTGGAGGAACAGCAACGGAAGCAAGACCAATAATTTCATCCTTACTAGGTGGTTCCCTTTCACGAGGTTGTCTACTAAACTTAGCAAAATTAAACTCATGAGACATACCATCTATGCCAACAGTGACAATATTCTTTTCACAATTAATCTTAGCACTAGCTGTATTCAAGAAGGGTCTACCAAAAATAATGGGACAAAAATCATCTTGTGGGGAACCAAGAACAAGAAAATCAGCAGGGTATTTAACCTTCCCACACAAAACTTCAACATCTCTAACAATCCCAAAGGGTTTAATGGTATCCCTATTAGCAAGCTTAATAGTAACATCAATGTCTTCTAATTCAATGGGTGCAATGTCGTGCATAATTTCTTGATATAAATCATAAGGTATTGCACTAGCACTAGCACCCATATCACATAAGCCATGATAACAATGATCTCCTATTTTAACAGAAATAACAGGCATGCCTACGACAGGTCTACGTGTCTTAGTATCAGGTCTAGCAATATTAGCAGTCTCACCACAGAAAGAAATAACATGCCCATCTAAATCCTCATCCAAGAGATCTTTAACCATAGCAATACTAGGTTCAACATTAATTTGCTCAGGAGGTGTATAAGTCCTAGTATTACTCTTACGAACAACAGTCGAAGCTTTAGCATGATCCTTTATCCTAACAGGAAAAGGAGGTTTTTCAACATAAGCAGTAGGAACAATAGGATCACTATAGGTAATAGTCTTTTCTTCGACTGTAATAGGTGCAACTACTTTCACTTCAACAGGAGGATTATATTTAAACCACTTCTCTTTAGGGAGATCAACGTGAGTAGCAAAAGATTCACAGAAAGTAGCTACTATCTCAGAGTCAAGTCCATACTTAGAGCTAAATCCACGAAAAGCATCGGTATCCATAAAAGATTTAACACAATCGAACTTAGGTGTCATACCTGACTCCTTACCATCGTCGGAACCCCAATCTTCAGAGTTGCGTTTAATTCTTTCCAATAAGTCCCATTTGAAATCAATAGTCTTCAGCATATAAGAACCAGCACAGGAAGTATCGAGCAGGTTGCGATTATCAAGAGAAAGCCGAGCATAAAAATTCTGAATAATCATTTCCCGAGAGAGCTCATGATTGGGGCATGAATATAACATTGACTTAAGCCTCCCCCAAGCTTGAGCGATGCTTTCTCCTTCGCGAGGCCAGAAATTATATATGTAATTACGATCACGATGAACAAGATGCATAGGATAGAACTTCTGGTGAAATTCCAACTTCAATCGCTTATAATTCCAAGATCTCGTATCATCACATAGCCTATACCATGTCAATGCATCTCCCTTCAAAGATAAAGGGAAGACCTTCCTTTTGACAACATCATCGGGAATACCTGCAAGCTTAAATAATCCACAAACTTCATCCACAAAGATAAGGTGTAAATCGGGATGCAATGTTCCATCTCCTGCAAATGGATTAGCTAGCAGTTTCTCTATCATACCCGAAGGAATCTCAAAGTAAATATTTTCATAAAGTTCAGTAGGTTGAGGAGCAACTCTTTGCTCTTCTGGTTGGGGTGAAGATACCCCAAACAAGCCCCTCAAAGGATTAGTTTCCATAGTGACAAGTAACAGAAAATTTCAGCACACTATATAAATGTTTCCTTACCAAGTTCCACTCACCAAAAGCGCTACACACCCCGGCAACGGTGCCAGAAAAGAGTCTTGATGACCCACAAGTGTAGGGGATCAATGTAGTCCTTTCGATAAGTAAGAGTGTCGAACCCAACGAGGAGCAGAAGGAAATGATAAGCGGTTTTCAGTAAGGTTTTCTCTGCAAGCACTGAAATTGTAGGTGATAGATAGTTTTGTGATAAGATAAATAGTAACGAGTAACAAGTAAATAAAGTAAATAAAGTTCAGCAAGGTGTCCCAATCCTTTATGTAGAAAAGGATAAGCCTGGACAATTTCTAATAATGAGAAAGGAGCTCCCGAGGACACATTGGGAATTATCGTCAAGCTAGTTTTCATCACGTTCATATGATTCGCGTTCGGTACTTTGATAATTTGATATGTGGGTGGACCGGTACTTGGGTACTGCCCTAACGTGGACAAGCATCCCAATTATGATTAACCCCTATTGCAAGCGTCCGCAACTACAAAAGAAGTATTAAGGTAAACCTAACCACAGCATTAAACATATGGATCCATATCAGCCCCTAACGAAGCAACGCATAAACTAGGGTTTAAGCTTCTGTCACTCTAGCAACCCATCATCTACTTATTACTTCCCCATGCCTTCCTCTAGGCCCAAATAATGGTAAAGTGTCATGTAGTCGACGTTCACATAACACCACTAGAGGAAAAGACAACATACATCTCATCAAAATATCGAACGAATACCAAATTCACATGACTACTAATAGCAAGACTTCACCCATGTCCTCAGGAACAAACGTAACTACTCACAAAGCATATTCATGTTCATAATCAGAGGAGTAATAATATGCATAAAGGATCTGAACATATGATCTTCCACCAAGTAAACCAATTAGCATCAACTACAAGGAGTAATCAACACTACTAGCAACCCACAGGTACCAATTTGTGGTTTTCATACAAGATTGGATACAAGAGATGAACTAGGGTTTTGAGAGGAGATGGTGCTGGTGAAGATGTTGATGGAGATTGACCCCCTCCCGATGAGAGGATCATTGATGATGACGTTGGTGATGATTTCCCCCTCCCGGAGGGAAGTGTCCCTGGCAGAACAGCTCCACCGGAGCCCTAGATTGATTCCGCCAAGGTTCCACCTCGTGGCGGCGGAGTTTCGTCCCGTAAGCTTGCCCATGATTTTTTTTCCAGGGTAAAAGCGATGATATAGCAGAAGATGCACACCGGAGGCCCACCAGGGGGCCCAGGAGATAGGGGCGCGCCCTGGGGGGGGGCCTCCTGTCTCCTGGAGAGGGTGTGGGGCCCCTGGTGTATTTCTTTTGCTCTGAAATTCTTATTAATTCCAAAAGGTTGTTTCGTGGAGTTTCAGGACTTTTGGAGCTATGCAGAATAGGTTTCCAACGTTTGCTCCTTTTCCAGCCAGAATTCCAGCTGCCGGTACCCCCCTCTTCATGGTAAACCTTGTAAAATAAGAGAGAATAGCCATAAGTATTGAGATATAATATGTAATAACAGCCCATAATGCAATAAATATTGATATAGAAGCATGATGCAAAATGGACGTATCAATCCACACACATACGCCAAGTGCCGTTTTTCTTAAGTACCAGCACCGGATTAGCCAACCACTCTGGGTGAAATACTTCCACAATAAACCCTGCTGCCAACAGCCGGGCTACCTCTTCACCAATGGCCTTGCACCGCTCCTCATTAAAGCGGCGAAGAAACTGTTTGACCGGTTTGAACTTTGGATCAATATTAAGAGAGTGCTCAGCGAGTTCCCTCGGTACACCTGGCATGTCAGAAGGATTCCATGCAAAGATGTCACGGTTCTCACAGATGAACTCGATGAGCGTGCTTTCCTATTTCGGATCCAAGTTGACGCTGATGCTGAACTGCTTGGCTGAATCGCCAGGAACAAAATCAACCAATTTAGTCTCATCAGCCAATTTAAACTTCAAACCGGATCATGCTCTGTAGTGGGCTTCTTTAGAGAGGTCATGTCTGCCGGATCAACATTGTCCTTATAAAACTTCAACTCCTCCGTTGCACAAACCGATTCAGCATAAGTCGCATCACCTTCCTCGCACTCCAGCGCAATCTTACGGCTTCCATGAACCGTGATGGTCCCTTTATGACCCGGCATCTTGAGCTGCAGATAAACATAACACGGCATTGCCATGAATTTAGCATAAACCGGCCGCCCAAACAAGGCATGGTACGGACTTCTAATTTTGACCACCTCAAAGGTCACCGTCTCAGACCTTGAATCATGATCATCTCCAAAAACCACCTCCAGAGCTATCTTACCAACTGGGTAAGCCGATTTACCAAGCACCACACCGTGAAAAACGGTGTTTGACGGTCTAAGGTTCTTGTCCGTCGACCCCATACGCTGGAAGGTTTCATAATACAGGATGTTGATACTACTCCCTCCGTCCATGAGCACCTTGGTGAACTTATAACCTCCAACCTGCGGTGCAACCACCAAAGCTAGGTGGCCCGGATTGTCAACCCGGGGCGGATGATCCTCCCGACTCCACACAATAGGCTGCTCAGACTAGCGTAGATAACGTGGCACTGCCGGTTCAACAGAGTTTACTGCCCTTTTATGGAGCTTCTGAACCGGCAGTGAAGAAGATCCCTGGCCCGTCGCGTCTCAATCGCCGCTAGCGAGTCACCCTCCATCGGAATAGCTACCAAACGCAATGCTGCAGCGATCATGTTATCCAAAGGGCTAGAAAAGTGACCCGGTGGTGTTGTTACATATTGCGGCGGGTTGTCCGCCAGTCGCGGCGAGCCCATCACTCGTGGCTGATCCGGCGCCGCCCTAGGTGCCTCGGTCCGGTTTATTGCTGCCGAATTACTGGGCCCGGCTCCTGGCGTATTAAAGAGATTCATACCCTCGTAAATCTGCGGCAGACGAGACCGGTACTTCCTTCTCATTACTTCGTTTGACGCGTTCTGATCCAACATAAGCCGGTAATTCTGCGCCTGGATCTGTTGTGATTGGGCATCTAAAGCGGCCCATTCTTCAGCCATCCTGGCCTCCTCAGCCGCCAAGTCTGCCTTGGCCTGAGTTATCTGATCCTTTAGCTTTGTAACATCCGCATTATGCTGAACTTGGGTCTCCGGGGTGACTGTTGTGGTCAACAATGCCGTCAAGGCGTCCAGCAAACCGGCAAGGACCTGAGCCGGCCGGCGCGCCGGGCCTCCTGGCGCGGCTGCCGACCCGGAGATCATTGCTGCTGTAGATGAAGATTGCACGGTGGGTTGTGTACCGGCCATGAAGATTGCAACCCGGTTTGGCAGTTCAAAGGGGCCCGGGAATACTGTCGCCATCGGAATATCCCCCAACCCGGTCATCTTGAAATTGGTACAGTGACTCGGTTTCGCCAGTGGATGATTCGCCATCTGAGTAGATGGCTGTCTCACTGCCGAACACCGGTTCAGGTTCCGCACCATGGATGAACCCTACGAACGCACACTTCATGGCAGGCTGAACCCGGGCGGGACTTGCACGATGAGTCGTTTCGACGAGGTCGGTGGATATGTCTAGCTCAGGGCCCGGTTCGCCGATCTTGCCGATGAAAATGTGAATTCCACCAAAGGGGACCCGGTACCCGTACTCGATTGAGCCGGCCTCGGGGCCCCAGCCTGCGTCGTCGATGTAGAGCTTGCCGCGATGACTCTTGGTCATCCGGCCAACCGCGTACCCTTTGAGTCCTTCAAAGTTGCCCTTTAAGAACCCAAAACCATCATGCGATAGCCCCACGGTGGGCCCCAACTGTCGTGGAATTAACACGTCAGATGTCCTAGCAGAAGGACTTAGTCGTGGAGCCATTGCAACGAGGTTAGCTTGAAGGGGTTAAACCGGACAAGGGACACGAGAGTTTTATACTAGTTCAGCCCCTTACGATGAAGGTAAAAGCCTACGTCTAGTTGTGATGGGATTATTGGGGTTTCAATGACCAGGGAGCAATACGCTTTGCCTGGGTCTCAAGTTGTTGTTGCTTGTCCCTGAACCGCCGCCGGGTCGTCCCTTTATATACACAGGTTGACGCCCGGCCGGTTTACAGAGTTCCGAGGCCGGCTCATACAAGTGTCCGGCTCGGTCTCTTCCTTTCCCTAACTTACAATACACGTTACACGACAACGGCGGTTTACAACTATGGGCCGTAATCCGCCTTTGGGCTCTGGGCCTCTAAGCTTTACTGGTAGAGCACCATCTTCTTTTATCTTCATGGGCTTCAATACAGATGAGCGTGAACCGGCCCCTCCTGGGCGGTTTACACTCAATAGTTATATCCTCGACAGGTCATGTCCATCACATCATTCTCCTAATGATGTGATCTCGTTCATCAAATGACAACACATGTCTATGGTTAGGAAACTTAACCATCTTTGATTAACGAGCTAGCCTAGTAGAGGCTTACTAGGGACACGATGTTTTGTCTATGTACCCACACATGTATCAATGTTTCTGGTTAATACAATTCTAGCATGGATAATAAATATTTATCATGAATAAGGAAATATAAACTAACAACTTTATTATTGCCTCTAGGGCATGTTTCCTTCAAAACTTCCCGATGAACCCGTAAGTTGTTGCTATGATCATCGTGTTACAGATGACGTTTGAGCAGCCCCAAAGCCCACCTTACGGTAAGAAGTGACCACGATACTCTCATGGTCTAAGGAACAAGATCACACATTAACACTCTATATTATTATAATTGATTACAAACGATATTAACTCAATTCAGAACATACAAGATTGGGTCGATTCAATATGACCTTTCTTTAACGCCATAATCTCAATGTTGCTTTGGGACTATCGTTACTCTTAACGATATCCTAAGATCCGGAAAACGTGAACACCAACGACACTTGAGCTAGTCCCAGAGGCAAGACTAGGAACCTTCTATTTAACCGTTTATCATTCCACACATGCATATGTGTTTTTCGCTGAATCGAATATTCTAGGATCATAGCAGTTGTAGCATAGAATATAAACTCCATAATTATGAATATGGAAATATAATAGTACAAATATTATTGCCTCTAGGGCACATTTCCAACAGAGAGGAGTTGTAAGCGGCTTGATAGTAAACACTTTTTCATTCGTTAATTACACAAAAATGAAACCAATGTTGTAAGGGGTCTGAGATGAAGAATGTTGTAAGTAACCACTCACGTAGAATGGGCCGGGATGCGCAACGGGGCTTCGGCTGTGCCAAGCTCTTCCCCTAGGCGCACTTGGTTTCATGATGATCTTCGGGTAGACTATGGTGTACTATTAGAGTGTTTCAGTACGAGTTGTGATCTTGCATGCACTTCCACGTATCCATTTTTGCTAGCAGCTATCATCGTGCATTGTCTACTCTCACCTTGAGATTTCGCGCATACTTTGTCGATACATCCATATCTCGTGAGAGAACGTCATCATACCTACCTATTATGGTATTTTCATAGCCATTCCAAGATATATTTTGATGTAACTTCCATCATCACTCGTTACATGATTAGAGATATTTATTTTCGCTGTTGCATGAACGTAAGATAGCTAGCTTAATATTTACATGGCTTGTTCATTTTTTATGTCTTTGCTATGCTAGATCATTGCACATGCTGGTTTACTGCTAGAGGCATTCATTAGATGTTTTTGCATCATGTTTACTATTAGTTGAGTTATTAGTACATTTATTGTATTGCTTGTCATGTTAGAGTTTGCCCCTACCTTGCGAGGAATAAAAAAATGATCCAAAAAAGACAAAGAGAAAAAGTTCCATGGAGGCCAAAAAAATTGAGAGAATAAAAGAGAGAGGGGCACACTACTATCCTTTTTGCATACATATGTGTTCCTCAATGTAACAATTTGATTTGTCATATAAAGAGTTATCATACGCTTCATGTTTATATACTAGTTGGGAATTTTCACATTATATAACTTGGCCTGCATATTCCTATGATGAGCTTCCTCAAAATGTTATAGATCTTCATGAACAAGCGAGTTGGATGCACACCCCACTTGTCCATTAAAGGGTTGATCAATAGAGGGAGTTCTATTGACAGTTGGGTTCAATAGTGCAAGTAAGCTACCGTAGTTACAGAAAATGGAAAGGCTTGTATTGGTGTTGTTGCCGCTAGGGATAAACAGATGGTTGCATAATTATCCTTTGAACGCGGGGTGAAGACGATATATCATCAACTTCATGTCATGATACTTGATGCAATACTCTATTTACTTAACACTTTAAGATGCATGTTGGATATCGGTCTTCGGTGGAGTATTAGCTATAGGTGCGGTTGGATAACGGTCTATGGATTTATGGACGTGATGCTCATATGTTGATTATGTTGTGAATAGTCATACTTATAAGCATTGCAATTTAATCATTGTCCAACTATAATTAATTTACCACACCCATTTCTTATTTTTTTAGTAGACCACTAGTGAACCTATGGAGCCCGTTCCTTTTTCCTCCATAAAGTTCTCAACCATAATCAACGCTCTTTTAATTTCGTGTTTTAATTTTCTGTTAATCTTCATCAACACTCTCCACACATGCATTTTATTTCTTTTTGTAACCAACCAATCTAGTGAGATTGGCAACCTCGCTACTCTTGTTGGGGGAACAAGAAAGTTTGATTTGTGTGTGCAAATACCAATCGTTGATTGTAACCATGTAGCTCTCATGGATTCGACAAACCTTGAGGTCAACTAGGGGAAACTGTTGCTTGCTGCAAGCCCTTGCACTTGGGGGGCCAACACCTTCCTAGTAGAGAGGAAGCACGCCGCCAACCATCCACCCTCTGCCCATTGTCCGATGTGTCATCTCTGTTGCCGTGCATACTCAAGACCCTCCTATGGCAGAGGAAATGTTGGAGTTTCGTTTGGAAGAGCTGGGCTCCGCCATCTGTGCGTAACTTCGCATGGCGACTCTCCACCAATGCTCTCCCGACATGGCAGAGGAAACATAGAATCGGACTTGAAACTGTGAGCCAGTGCCCGGTTTGTGGCAGGGAGGAAGAAGATAACTTTCACCCCTTTGTGCGCTGTCAGCTTGGACGCGACCTCTATACAGCCATGGCCAAAGCGTGGGCGATTCCAAAGCTAGAAGAATTAGTGAATAATGGAAAGGAATGGCTTCTCCATGTTCTGGCGCCTTTGAATGACGTGGGGAGAATGATGGTGATGATGGTTTTCTGGAGATCCTGGTTTATCCGGAACGAAATTGTGCACTCTAAACCTGCACCTCTTTTGGAGGCCTCAGTGAGATTTCTCCGGAGTTATGTCGACTCTCTGATTGGCATCAATCTTAACCCCAAGGCGGACGCGATCAAAGGGAAAACTTGCATAGTTTATGATAAGCCAGCCCCGGCTCTGAAGAAAAGAATCAAGGCTGATGGGAAGAAATGGTGTGCCCCGGATTCGGGTTGGTATAAACTGAACACTGACGGTTCTTTCGTTTCTTCGGAAGTGGCCGGGGTTGGAATGATTCTTCGTAATCACCAGGGGAAATAAATTTTTCAGCCTGTAGATCTCTGTTCTCTTGTCGAGATGCCCTCGAGGCGGAGTTTTGTGCTTGCATGGAAGGTGTTTCCCTGGCGTTACAACGCTGTGATCTTCCGATAGTGGTGGAGCTGGATTCTAAGGAGGCTGTGACCATGATTTCATGTGAAGGCGTCGATCGATCAATCTATGCCCCCGTTGTGCAGGAGATTAAGTACTTGCTGTCCCTGAGGCAAACTTGTATTACTCATGTTTCTCGATCCCAAAATAAAGCTAGTGATAGTTTAGCATTGTTTGCTAGAATTCATGACAGGACTATGACCTGGCTAGGGTCTGGTCCGGAGGAGACTCTGGTGATAGTAGCTGATGATTGTAAGGTTCCCTTGATTGAGTAATACAAGTTTCTCATTCGCAAAAAAAAGACCCTCCTATGGCTTTAATTGTGTTGCAACGAGCTTGATGCTCTTGGTGTTATCTTGGTTTATCTTTGCTCAATGACGATGCAAGATGCCTCCTCAACATGCTAATCATTCTGAATTCATGTGACGGAGCTCCCAGTCAAGGTCCAAGTTCGTGTTCATATGTCACACGCTGATTATGGATGGTCCCGTGTTGTACCGTAGGGTTCGGTATGAATGTCGGTGTTGCGTGTTAGGAAGCTTGCAAAGTTTTTGTGTTGTGATCCCTGGACGATACCTTGCATCTACTTGTGCCTCTTATGGTGATGACCCTTCTATCTGCTAGCTAGGGCGTCCCTTGTTTGGGCGTCAATTTTTTCTCATCTTCTTTTATCCTTATTACTTGTATGGTTTTCGCTTCGGTTTTTCTGGGGTCAATTATCCGGATTTTCATATAAACTGGATCAATTTTTCTTTGAATGACATTAAATTCAGGTGAGGAAGCTCTCCCCCGTTGACTGTTAAAAAAACCATTAGGCAAAACATTTCTGCAAATCTAGTACTCCCTCCATCTCAAAATAAGTGCCTTAACTTTATACTAACTTTAGTACAAAATTATACTAAGATAAGGGCATGTCCAACGGGGACGCTAGGAATTAATTTCCGGTAGAAGGGCAGTTGGACCGTCAATTCCTGGCGTCACATGAAGCATCTATGCAAAAAGTTTTTTTTTTTTTTGAGACAACCTCGCGAAGCTTTTATTAAGACGTCACAATGTTTACAGGGACGAAAGAAAGTTCTGCAGGGTGGCCTAATCAAACATGGCGGCTAACCCCGAGGGATAAAGCATGCTTCGCTAAGTTGTGAGCTTGGAAATTCGAACTCCTAAACTCATGACTAAATTTACATATCTCAAAATCATTCGATCGGCGGACTATCTCCTGTCGCTTGTGCTTGAAGTGGAAGCGGGCGCTTGTGCTTTTTTACCTTGCGGGATTCAGGGCTGGTGCAGCGGCCCGTTCTTCCTAGCGCCTACGAATTAGCGTTCAGCGTTGAAGCAAACCAGCGCTTGGATATTTCTTTAGTTTTACCATATATTTTTATTTCCCTAAGCGCTTCTATAAGCGGCTTGCATTGAAGATGCCCTAAGACACTTATTTTGGAACATAGGGAGTAATCTTATTTGTATAGCACCTATGTGCAGACAAAACATCACATCAATTACAAGATGCAGATGATGATGATGATGATGATGCATGGTTCTATTCTAGCAAATGAATTAAGTAGGGGCAAAATCACCAAGGCGTCTAATCTCTTCGCCCAAAAGATGCCACCTTTACTTAATATAAACACTCTCAGATCATCCAATTCGGCTGACACTTGACAAGACAGATATGCTGATTGAGTAATTCACATGTCGTCATCCTATGTAATCAGCTCGATCATGGTAAACATCGCCACCCACTGACTCCAATTTTGGCTTTGCGGAGAGCTGAGTCCCGTATCTCCACAGGTAATTCAGCCCAACAAGCAGCTCGATGATGGCATCTTCGGTCTTGTCCCGGTCAGCGAAGTGCAGCGTCTGCAGGAGCAGAACGCTCGTGCCGGAGCCGACGTTCCGCTGCTCGAAGCTCCTCTCGGACCGCCACCGCACAGTGTTGTGGGCGACCGGTGCTAGCCATCCGAGGATCCCCTGCACCGTGTCAGCCCACCCGGCGGCCAGGACGCGATCGCAGGGCGTGCCCTTCTTCCGAGCTGCGGACGACGGCGGCCTTAGGCGTGCTCGGAGGGACGCCCGGATACTGTCAGTCAGCATGCCGTACAGCGCATCCCTCTCGTCGGGGCAGATGTGCCGGGGCGAGATGGCGAGCTTCTCGGCGAAGACGACGAGGTTCGCGGAGTGCGATGCCAGGGCGGCTGCGCCGAGGGTCGTCTCCGGTGCGTTTTCCAGCACGTCGTGCGACGAGCACTCGAACACCGAAGTGGAGAGCTTCCTGTTGGCGCTGTGACGATCACTCTCGTTGGTCTGGTAACTGCCACTGAAATCGTCGTTGTTGGATGAGACGTAGCTGAAGCTCAGTGGGAGATCATGGCCGCCGTGGACCCACCCCTCCTTGTTCGGAGACTTGCTCCCGCTGACCATGCAGTCGATGAGGTGCTTGCCACGCACAGGCCACTTGAGCTGCTTCAAACTCTGGCTCCTGGAAAGTAGGAACCGGCGAACGTCGCCGTTAGGCCTCGTTTGATACGAGGGTATTGACAGGGTTTGGAGAGGATTAACCTCGCGAGGCCCAGAAACCTCGAGAAAGCGGGATGGCCCATTTGTTTCACGTGGTTTGCACAGCTGATCCCCCTTCGATCCCCGTCGACCCCCTCCTATCCACGTGGTTCTCAGCCCTCGAGGGGGGACTCAAGGATTTGGAGGAAACGAAGCCGCCCCCACCCGCCGCTCACTCAACGCTCTGCCGCCCGACTCCTCCTCAAGACGCTGCCGCCCGCCGCCTCGACGCCGGTGTACCCCTCCGGCATACTGGACGTCTCCCCGGCGGTAAGTCCTCGCCTGCCCTCGCCTCGCCTCCCCTCCTTTTCCCTCGTCGTCTAGGTTTCTTCCATCGGCCCGGCCACTGCTGCCGCCTTGTCCTCCCTGGCGAGCTCGCCAAGCACGCCGTCTCCGAGGGAAACAAAGCCGTCACCATCACCAAGTTCACTTTAGTCTGGTTCGGTCTGTTCGTGATGCTTTTAGTGATGGAAGTTGCTGAATGATTCCAGAACTGAATTTCTGGATCTTTTTGGTAAACTGAGACTTTGATAGGAATGATTCATTTCTGCTGTGATGTAATTATCATTATAATCTCTGCCATGCGATTGTGCCTTTTAGTAATTCACACAGATTCTAGCTAGGTTGTTGATCCACCCACAAGGGTGTACTTCTAAATTAGGTGCAGTACCCACCAGATTATTCAATTGCCCCGTTTAATTGCGTGTTGTCACTGAGCATTGCCGTTGTGATGATCATTAACCTGGTTTGCCAATGCTTTGTTCGCTCATTGGTGGTAACTGAATTTGTGCTGCTCTTGCAAACTGAGATTTCGAAAGCAAGAATAAAGCTTCGCCTCCTCTTAGGTTTAGTTACTTTGGTGGCTGTTGACTCTAGTTATCTGCAAGTCATTGAAGTACTGGTGCAGGATGGAAGTTGTCCAATTATCGCTTGGCTCTTTGGCTGTAAGAACTGAATTTGTGATGCCTTTACTACCTCGTTCGTGCCTTTACTGCCTCGTTATGAATTTGGCTTGCTATGCCTTTACTGCCTCGTTCGTGCTTTGGTTGTAATGCTAGAAGTTAGCATATATAATCAACCAGTATCAGCTATTCAGCCTGTTTGGAGTGCCTTGTTGTCACTATATGTTAAACTGTACTGTTGTCACTATTTTAAATTGTCAAGTTTCATAGTTCCAAGGCAAAAGTGGTGATCTGGACTCTCATTTTATGCATTGTTGGTGAATCTAGTCTAGCAATGGTCTGCTGGTTGTAGTTGCTGACTTGGTGTGCCAGTATCATGGACCAGTAATATTTGACTCATCTGTAGAGTTTGGATTTCAAATGGAATGTGAAATGTCTGTACTTAATTAAAGGAATTGAAATTTCTACGACTCGCCACCATAGTATGTATAGTTTTGGATATGGATAGCAGTAGCGAACTGAATTTGTTCACCTAATCATTACCACTTTAGAAATTCTGAACTACTAGCACACCTGTTAACCGTAGCAATTTTTGTAACCATCTCTGCGGCAAAAGAAATTGAGCCTGTTTTTTCTTATGATAATCGTGCTAAAATCTCATCCATGATCTCGATTTAGCTTGAGAAGCAACATATGCACAGTTACAATGATCTTGGGCATGTCTCCAAAATGGTAGCTTGTCCCCCAAAACCTACAGCAATAGTATCACGGTTCTTATCGGAATGAACTAGTTGTAATTGCGGAGCATCCTTCCATCATCCCCATAGACTCTACATCAACACATCCAACCCCATAAGGACCTATGACTCGAGCACGTGCAAGAGCTCTTGAAACCGAGGTGACATCACTCTTCTCACAATTCCCTTTCGATTCACATGAGACATGGTTACTACCTCAAACGGAAACGCTATGCATACTCAGGTACCAAGGAGCTAACCATGAAGAAGCTAGGAAGCAAGGAGAATCGGAAGCGGAAGACATGCATGAAGACGGAGGGGAAAAAGCACCAAGGACCAGGATGGCCGGACGATCCGGAAGGCGGCCCGGACGATCCAGACAGAGCCCGGACGATCCGGACCCCGGCCCGGACGATCCGGCTAACTCACCCGAAGACACCCGAAGCTCAACCGTGAAGCCGGATCATCCGGACCCAGTCCCGGATCATCCGGACCCTGCCCGGACGTCCGGACCACCAGCCGGACATCCGGCCCTGCGCCGCCACCAGCCGGGCATCCAGCTCATCCAGGCCTCCACCCGGACCATCCGGACCAGCCCGGATCATCCGGCTCCTCTCTCGGATCATCCGGCCAGCGCCTGTGTGCGCGTGTTGGGCTGAGCCCATGTACCCCTTCGCCCCCTAGTCTATTTATAGGACCCCATCTCCTCACTTTGAGACTTAGCATTGGATTAGCTCATATTTGTGTGAGAGCCTTTGCTCATCCACTTGGATACTTCTCCTCGGAGACCACGACCTCTTCGGAGAAGATCCCCCAAGCGGATTCAAGAACCCTTCTAGGGAAGAACATCAAGGCCTCCTCTCGGAGAAGAACAGTTCCTTTGTATCCTTACCTTTGTTGACTTTGGATCTTGTGGATCTCTTATGTGTGTGGTGATCTAGCACTTGTGTGATCGATTCCTTGTTGGTTGAGTGACTCTCTCTCGTTTTCCTCGTGTTTTCCCTTTGTGCTTCCGCATGTTCTTCGTGATTCCCCGTAGGATCCACTCCAAACGTGAAAGATCGACGCTATAGGGTTCCACCCTACATCATATGGTATCATGAGCCACGTTGATCACGTTTTTGGAGCCCCTGCCCCTCTTTTTCTAGCTTGATTTTGTTGTTTTCGTCCTAAATCCGAAAATCCCCACCAAAAATAGCCCCCAAATTTTTTTTTGTGATTTGTTGGTTTTGATGATGTTTTGTTGATTTTGATCTGTGGATTCGGTGTGTAACTTGTGGATCTTACTTTTCCCCACCTTCTCCCCCTCGAAATCCATCCAAAATCCGCGGAATCGTCGAATTTCTCGCCGTTTTCGAGTTCTTCCCGAGCAGTTCCCGACCGCGATTGACCTGCCCGGATCATCCGGACCCTGACCCGGATCATCCGGACACGCCCGGATCATCCGGCTCCTGGCCCGGATCATCCGGCTTCCTCTGCCGAAACTGCATTTCTGCAGTACTCCACCACCACCACCTACGTCTACATACATCCCCACTCCAACCACCACCACTTCCACCTGCCAAAACCCCACGACACAACCTCCGTACTACCATTCGACTTTGGGTTCGAGAATTTGAGTTGAGATTTCCGTGTCCTATTGTGTTTCGGCTATTTAGGTGCGGTGCGACATCAACAACTAACGCTCATTTTTGTCGACTACTCATCTTCGCTACGGACGGTAACTTCGACGACATCTTTGTCATACCTTGCAATTGCATTGATAACCATCATACACCATCTTTTGCGTTGCTTACCCATCGAGACTAGCCATTGAGTATTGCCGGCAACGTGACTTGTGCACATTAGTAAGCATACTCTATATCATACATACCATCGTGGTGCATATCTCGAAATCAACTTGTGTGTCACAAGGTTGTCATCGCATACACAATTGCTATCTTGGTTCGTGAAGTTTGCATAAGAAAAGAGCTCAAAGGAGAAAGCGCCACTCAAGCTTTTAAGCAAAGAGGAAAGATAAGCAAAGAGCTTATAAGCAAGAAGCATAGCATCATACTACATTAAGATTGTCATATAAGATCATCTTGGATCATAGCACCGAAATACCATACATATAGCATACTTGGGATAGAGATCGTTGCATTTTTGCCTAGTAGGTTGTGCACAAGCTCCGTATCCGCCTATTGTGCAATCGTGCTAGCGTCTCTCTAGTATTGTGCAACAAGAGCATTTTCGTGGATTCCACATTTTGGCTCACTTTTGGTTTGCACAATCCCATTTATCTATTTGCGTGTGTGTTTCCGTGTACCACTACTTGCTTGGTCTACTAGTTGCATTTGCGAATTTGCGAATCTTTTTCAACATTTTTGAGTCAAGCTAACGATTGCAATCAATTTTCTGCCACCATCCTAACCAAGCTCCACCAAAAGCTTTTACTTGTGTAGGTGTGAGAATCGACAAGGATTGGTACCAATAGTGCTATTTCATTGTCCGCATTTGAGTGAACTTGATTCATCTTCAACATCGGTCAAAGGTACATTGGTATTAGTTCTTCTCCTTCTACCACTCACAATTTTCTTGAAATGATGGATAGGCCAAGTACTTCTACAAACCCACTCTCCATTGAGCAAGACGACGACATGTCATCATACGCCACCAAGAGCCACCTCTTTGGCGCACAACGAGCTCTACATCAAGACCAACAAGCAATGAACGACCGCATCGACAACCTCGCCACCGACTTGCGACTCTCCGAGCAACGTACAAGAGACTACTTCGACAACAAGCTCGACGCGCACAAGCAAGAGAACGATGCAAGAATGGACGAGATCCGCGCCTTGTTGGTGAACCGGCCTCCTTTCTACATCGTCATACTCAAGACGGAGCCACTCAAGTCGACACTCCGACGACTCCTTCTCTGGCACAAGTACACCGTCATCGAACACTCTTCGACGAGCCGCGCGTCAAGACCGTCATGCATCTCGCAACCCGCTACACGACAAGCATTCACAAGAGCAAGTCGATGAACAAGTTCCTCGTCCTCAATCAAACCAAGTAGCGTTTGCTCAAGCTCAAGAACGACAACGTCTTCGTCGCCAACAAGAACAAGAACGAGCGCGTCTACACCAACAACAACAAGACACCGAGGCCCAACGTCTTCAACAACAACAACGAGAAGCACAAGCTCTTGAGGCGGAACGTGCCCTTCAAGCATCAAGTCGAGCTATCGCCAACCGCAATCGCGAAAGGCGCAATCAAGAGGAAACCCTTCGAGAAGAAATCCAAGAGAGGAACTACCATTTGCGAGCGCAACGTCAAGCCCCACAAGCTACTTCACAAGCACGACAAGCTCCTCATCAACCTCAAGGTCAACAAGAGCAAGTTGATAATGGACTTCCTCCACGCCAAGAGCAACATGAGGATGATTACCCTCCACGTCAAGGGCGTCATCATCACCATCGACCACAATACAATGAAGAGCAACGCTATGGCAAGCTCAAATTCACAATGCCCAAGTTCAATGGAAGCAATGATCCCGAAGAGTACCTCTCATGGGCATTGAAGGTCGACAAAATCTTTCGTTTACATAACTATGAGGAAGAGAAGAAGATCGCTATGGCATCACTTGAGTTCCAAGACTATGTGCTCATATGGTGGGAACAAGTCCTTGAGCGCCGACAAGCAAGAGGTGAACCTCCAATCACCACTTGGGCTCAAATGAAGGATTTCATGCGAGCACGTTTTGTGCCAACCTACTACAACCGTGATCTCTTCAAGAAGCTACAACTCCTCAAGCAAGGAACAAAGAATGTTGAAGAATACTACAAGGAAATGGAGATTGCCATGATTCGAGCCAATGTCACGGAAGATGATGAGCAAACAATGGCACGATTCTTGAATGGACTCAATCATCCCATCAAGAAGATCGCCGACTTTCAACCCTACTCCAACCTCATTGAGCTCGTGCATCAAGCTACAAAGGCAGAACGACAAGTACAAGATGACTTCAAGTACGCCAAGTACTCCTCCAAGACATACGGCTTCTCCAACAACCAAACTTCAACAACTACTCCAACTTTGACATCAACCAAGCCTTCTCCAAGCCACAACGACAAGTCAAGTTACAAGAAAACTTCCACAAGTTCAAGTCGTCTTCCTCCTACTACAAGCAACTTCAAGCCGCGTGCTTCATCATCTACTCCAACCGATGACACCGTCAAGACAAGCTCCTTCAAGTGTTTCACTTGTGGCGGCCGAGGCCACAAATCCTTTGAATGCACCAACAAGTGCACCATGATACTCAACGACGATGGCACATACGACTCAATGAGTGAAGATGAAAGGGAAGCTATCGAGCAAGTGACCATGCACCGGCGCGTGAACGAGGATGAAGATGATCAAGTCTTTTGTGATGAAGATATGAGCCCCGCTCTTGTTGTTTCCAAGGTCTTGACTCTTCAACATCAACAAGAAGAACACCAACGATGCCACATCTTCCACACAAAGGCCGGCATCAATGGACGATCCGTCAAGGTCATCATCGATGGAGGTAGTTGCCACAACTTGGCAAGCGAAGAACTATGCTCCAAGCTTCAATTGGTCAAGAAGAAGCACCCGCACCCCTACAAGGTTCAATGGCTAAGTGACTCCGACACTATACGAGTTGAGCATACGGTCCAAGTATCCTTCAAAATTGATGCATATGAGGACACTTTGGAGTGTGATGTGGTCCCAATGACCGTTTGCCACCTCCTCCTTGGTCGGCCATGGCAATTCGACCGTGGTGTCTTCCACAATGGGCGTACAAACCACTATAGCTTCAAGATGAAAGGAAAAGAATATGTCCTACGACCCATGTCTCCAAGTCAAGTGATAGCCGACAAGCAAGCCACCAACCAAAGAGAGAAGAGTGAGAAAGTGATCCACCAAAAAGTGAGTGAGAGCCACAAGCCAAACTTGGGCGCCTCTTCGCCTAGAGAGAAAAACCTCATACTATTTGCCACCAAAAGTGAGATGAGAGAAGTGTGTGAGAACCCATTGAGTGTGATGCACTTTGTCCTTGTGTGCATGGATGGAGAAACAAAAACTAACACCATTCACGAGCTACCTTTGTTGTTTCAATCTCTTTTGCAGGAATTTCAAGACGTTTTCCCCGATGAGCTACCTCCGGGTCTACCTCCTCTACGAGGCATTGAGCATCGAATCGACCTCATCCCCGGAGTGCCACTTCCAAACAAAGCTCCATACCATGTCAATCCCGAAGAAACCAAGGAGATTCAACGGCAAGTACAACAACTAATCGACAACGGTCATGTACGTGAAAGCTTAAGCCCTTGTGTCGTTCCCGTTATACTTGTGCCTAAGCCCGATGGAAGTTTCCGCTTGTGTTCCGATTGTAGACCTATAAATGCTATCACCGTTCGCTATAGGCATCCCATTCCTCGCTTAGATGATATGCTTGATGAACTTAGTGGAGCCAACTTTTTCTCAAAAATTGATCTTAAAAGTGGCTATTATCAAATCCGCATTCATGAGGGTGATGAATGGAAAACTGCTTTCAAAACCAAATTTGGCTTATATGAGTCGTTGGTCATGCCTATGGGTTTATCGGAGGCTCCCGGTACTTTTGTGCGTCTCATGCATCATGTACTTCGACCTTACATTGGAATTTTTGTTGTGGTTTACTTCGATGATATTCTTGTGTTTAGCAAAACCATGAAAGAGCATCTTGATCATGTTAAGCTTGTTTTGCAAACACTTCGAAAGGAAAGTCTTTATGCCAACTTGAAAAAATGCACTTTTGGCGTTGACAAAGTGGTTTTCTTGGGTTTCGTTGTCTCTTCCAAGGGTGTCCATGTTGATGAAACTAAAATTGAAGCAATTAAAACTTGGCCCCAACCCAACAATTTGCAACAAGTGCGAAGTTTCCTTGGTCTTGCAGGTTTTTATCGTCGCTTTGTGAAAAACTTTAGCACTATTGCAGATCCTTTGCATGCTTTGAGTAAGAAGAATACTCCTTTTGTTTGGGGATCTTTGCAATCCAACTCTTTTGATGAGCTCAAGTCTTTGCTTACTCATGCTCCGATTCTTGCTTTGCCCAATTTTGACAAAACTTTTGAGGTTCATTATGATGCAAGTGGTACCGGAATTGGTGGAGTTTTAATGCAAGAAAAACGAACCATTGCTTATTTTAGTGAAAAACTCTCCGGTGCTCAACTTAACTATCCCGTATATGACAAGGAATTGTATGCTTTAGTGCGTATACTACATGTTTGGGAACATTATCTTAGACCTCATGAGTTTGTCATCCATACCGATCATGAAACGCTTAAGTACTTGAAAGGTCAAACTAAATTGAACAAGCGTCATGCCAAATGGAGTGAATTTATTGAATCTTTCCCATATGTGATCAAGTACATTAAGGGTAAGGAAAATGTAGTTGCCGATGCACTTTCACGCATATGCACGCTTGTCACCCAACTTGAGTTGAATGTTATTGGCTTTGAGCACATAAAATATTTGTATGCTAGTGATCCATCTTTTGCACCTCATTATGCTAAATGTTTGACGCATACATCTTGGGAACAATATTACCTCAAGGATGGTTATCTTATGAGAGCTAACAAACTATGCATTCCCGAGTCTTCTCTTCGTTTGCTCCTTTTGCAAGAGGCTCATGGAGGCGGACTCAAGGGACATTTTGGACGCGACAAGACTTTCGCCACGCTCTCCAAGAACTACTTTTGGCCCAAGATGTTTCGAGATGTCTCACGCTTCACCACCCGATGCTCTACATGCCGCAAAGCTAAGTCAAAAGCTCAATCTCATGGTCTTTACATGCCTCTTCCTATTCCATATCAACCTTGGGAAGACATTAGCATGGATTTTGGTACTTGATTTGCCTAGAACTCAAAATGGAAAGGATTCCGTGTTTGTTGTTGTGGATCGATTTTCTAAGATGGCACATTTCATTCCTTGCAACAAGGTAGACGATGCTTCACATATTGCAAATCTCTTTTGTAGGGAAATCTTGCGCCTCCATGGAGTACCAAAGACAATCGTCTCCGACCGCGACGTCAAGTTCTTGAGTTACTTTTGGAAGACTCTTTGCGCCAAGCTCGGAATCAAGCTCTTGTTCTCATCGTCATACCATCCTCAAACCGACGGCCAAACGGAGGTGACGAACCGGACTCTCTCCACTCTACTTCGCTTGTTGATCAAGAAGAACATCAAGGAGTGGGAAGCATGTCTACCCATCGCCGAGTACGCCTACAACCGTGCAAGACATTCGACGACCGGCAAGTCCCCTTTTGAGGTCGTCTACGACTTCAACCCATTGTCCCCATTGGACATTCTACCTCTACCTCTACAAGAGCGCACCAACATGGATGCGAGTGCACGAGCAAACTACATCAAGAAGATACATGAGGATACAAGAACCACCATCGAGCGCCAAGTACAACGACTAGCGACCAAGCTCAACATCAACAAGCAACCCATGATCTTCAACATAGGCGATCTCGTGTGGCTACACCTTCGCAAGGAACGCTTCCCCAACGAACGCAAGTCCAAACTTCTACCTCGAGCCGATGGACCCTTCAAGGTGTTAGCACGCTACAACAGCAACGCTTACAAGCTCAACATACCAAGCGACAAGTACAACGTGAGCGACACCTTCAACGTCAAAGACCTCTCGCCTTTCCATGGTGATGAAGACCTTGATCCGAGGTCGGATCCTTTCGAAGGGAGGGGATATGATGCGGAGCATCCTTCCATCATCCCCATGGACTCTACATCAACACATCCAACCCCACAAGGACCTATGACTCGAGCACATGCAAGAGCTCTTGAAACCGAGGTGACATCACTCCTCTCACAATTCCCTTTCGATTCACATGAGACATGGTTACTACCTCAAACGGAAACGTTATGCATACTCAGGTACCAAGGAGCTAACCATGAAGAAGCTAGGAAGCAAGGAGAACCGGAAGTGGAAGACATGCATGAAGACGGAGGGGAAAAAGCACCAAGGACCAGGATGGCCGGACGATCCGGAAGGCGGCCCAGACGATCCGGACAGAGCCCGGACGATTCGGACCCCGGCCCGGACGATCCGGCTAACTCACCCGAAGACACCCGAAGCTCAACCGTGAAGCCGGATCATCCGGACCCAGTTCCGGATCATCCGGACCCTGCCCGGGCGTCCGGACCACCAGCCAGACATCCGGCCCTGCGCCGCCACCAGCCGGGCATCCAGCTCATCCGGGCCTCCACCCGGACCATCCGGACCATCCCGGATCATCCGGCTCCTCTCCCGGATCATCCGGCTAGCGCCTGTGTGCGTGTGTTGGGCTGAGCCCATGTACCCCTTCGCCCCCTAGTCTATTTATAGGACCCCATCTCCTCACTTTGAGACTTAGCATTGGATTAGCTCATATTTGTGTGAGAGCCTTTGCTCATCCACTTGGATACTTCTCCTCGGAGATCACGACCTCTTCGGAGAAGATCCCCCAAGCGGATTCAAGACCCCTTCTAGGGAAGAACATCAAGGCCTCCTCTCGGAGAAGAACGGTTCCTTTGTATCCTTACCTTTGTTGAGGATCTTGTGGATCTCTTATGTGTGTGGTGATCTAGCACTTGTGTGATCGATTCCTTGTTGGTTGAGTGATTCTCTCTCGTTTTCCCCGTGTTTTCCCTTTGTGCTTCCGCATGTTCTTCGTGATTCCCCGTAGGATCCACTCCAAACGTGAAAGATCGACGCTATAGGGTTCCACCCTACATCACCTTCCCCGCGGAGCCGCGCCAGCTGGTCCTCCTCGAGCGCGCGCCACAGGCTCGCGGCCCGCGACATGAGCGCAGCCACCTCGAAGGACAGCATCCCGACCCTCTCCCCTCCGCCGCGGCCAGTGCTCAGCTTACGCATCTTCCCCGAATCCTGCTAGTAGCAGTGGCAGCGTAATCGAGGCGGCGGCGCGCGTGATGGGGTTGGGTTCTTCAAAAGCGGCTACGGGGGGGGCAGCGGTATTAGGGAACCGGGAAAGCGCGGGTGGGCAGAGCTGCGCAGCTGCAACCGCATAGGTAGTGTCACGGGGGTGGGCGGGGTGGTGGGAGTTGAAACCGAAAGAGAGGGGAGGGGTCCGACCGGCATCGGGGAAAGGATTATTCGGCGCGTGCAGGGCCGTGGAAACTTTGGCGAATTTTGCTTGGACTCGGGTGGAGACAGACGGAAAAAGTCCAAAATAAACCTTAAAGTTATAGACGAAAGCTAAATCGAACCCCAAACTTTGAATCCCGGAAATTGACACTCTGAACTTGCAATCCCGGTCTATTTTGGACCCTAGACCTCTTTGTCAAACTGGGAATAGTACAATCCCCGCCATGATAACCAGCTATTCTCACGGACAAGAATTTGGGCCGGCCCACTACAACACAACAAGAATTCGTGAAGTTTCAAAAATGTTCATACATTTTTAAAATTGTCCAGAAGTTAAAAAATATTCCTGTTTTCTATTTTTGGCGCAAATTAAATTCATTTTTTTTGTTTTTTTCTGTTTGGCATTTTAAAATTCTATTCGCATTTAAAAAAACTGTTTGTGGTTTCAAAAATAAAAACACATTTGTCAAAATTGTTCATAATACCAACAGTTTTTCAGATGCCAACACCTTTTGAAACATAAACATTTTTTGAAACCTGAACAAAAATTTAAAGTGCAAACACTTTTTGAAACATAAATTTTTTCTGAAACCTCAACAAAATTTTAAAGTGCGAACACTTTTTGATACAGAAACATTTTCTGAGTTTGTGACATCTAGAAAATACCACAAATTCTAAAAAATGTATGTGCCATTTCAAACAAATGTTTATACAATGTATAATAACATTCGTGTGATTCAAAAAAATGTAACATTTCAAGAATGTTCACGAGTTTCAGAAAATGTGTTTGTGGCATTTTCAAAAAAATGTATGTACAATGTACAGAAAATGTTTGCGTGTTGTACAAAAATGTGTCATAACCTTAACGGAATATGCGTGACATGTAATAGAAAAAAGTGTATGCAAATTTAAAAATGTTGAACCATGTAAAAGAGTGTTCGCGTAGTTTTGTAAAATGTGTATTGTCATTAAGAAAATGTAAAACATGTATTTTGAAAAATATTACCATGTATTCAAAAATGTTTTGAAAACATTTAATTTCAAAATGTCCATAACGTATTTGAAAATATCAGAAGTTTATCAAAATATATTTGATGTCTGCGTTCAAAATGTACATTGGGTACTGAGAAAAATTAGACATGTGTAAAGATGAAAAAACGAAAAAGAAAAGTAAAATAAAAAAAAGAGACTAGTGCGCGCGCACGAGCGACTGCGCTACTGGGCCGGCCCAATTCAGCAAATACCGGCCGAGTCCTCTCAAGGTTTAAAATGGACTGGGATTATAGAGTTCGGTGTGCTAATTTCAGGGATTGAGAGTTCAGGGTTTGATTTAGCTTTTGCCTACAAATTCAAGGTTTGTTTTGGACTTTTTCCGGAGACAGACAGGGGAGAGGGATGCGGTGTGGATGATGAGCCATGTGTTGGGTCCGTTGCGCACTATACGTGACTGCGTGCGTCAGGGCGGCCTCTGTCGGGGGCTCGGGATGTTCGCCGGCGCGGCACTCCCAATGATTGGAGGATATAGACAAGCAGACGGTTCTTTGACTAGTTGGGCAAATTTGACTATTTTGACCTGTGGACGAAATCAATTCACAAAATGAACTGGGTGTGAATCACACCCCTGACCTTTTTGTGTAGCGCCCGCGACGCCGGCGCCACACCATACTGTGCAGCGCCTAGCTAGCGGGCGTTGCACCCCAGTCCACCATGGCAGCCCCGGGGCCCGCACCCAGCTGTGCAACGCCTCGGTGCTAGGCGCCACACATTGTGCAGCGCCTAGCCGCCGGGCGCTGCATTGTGAGTTATGTCCAGGCGCGCGGCGGCCCTCTCCTCCCCACCCACCCATTGCAGCAGTTCCAGAAAGAAAGAACGCGGCGGCGGCGGCCTTATCCACTCCCCCTCTCAATCCCCTCTCCCAAATCCTTCAAATCCGACGATTTGGTCCGTGGATTTCGTCACCAATCCATCCTAGAAGGTACTCTCCTCCGATCCCCTTCTTTCTATCCATAGAAAATATTGTATTTGAAGATTTGGGGAACCTTTGTTTGATTTGATTAGATCAGAATCTTACATGTATTATAATGTTGCATGTATTAGAACTCTTCTTTGTTTGATTTCGGGAACCCTAGTTTAGTTTATTTTTCGAAAAAATATGGTTGGATGCATAGGTTGACATTTTATTTCTATGGAAAATATATTTGTATGAAGTAGGCCTAGTTTAGTTTATTTGTGTTGAACTTATATTTGTTTTGACAGGAATGCTTTGTATACATATGCTTTGAATTTTGCATCTAGTAAGCGTAGTTCAGTTTATTTGTATTCGAAAGATAATTGTATTGACAAGAAAGTTTTTTTTAAATTGTTAGGATGGTTTGGCTTCTCGATGATCACTGGGACAAACAACACCGGTCGTATGCTATGTCGGTGGAGCAACGGGTAATAATGAAAGTTGCCGGTGTTATGAATTTCATGTTTATTTCAAACACAAATGCCCATATGTAATGATTTGTTTGTTTGTTTGTAGGAGCTTGCACCTTTGAAGATTTGGTCTCACGGTGTCACCCTTGGGTGGATGCGCTATGATGAGCGGTACACACCGTATGTAAGGGAGACAGGACTTCTCCCTTTCATTCAGTTGGTCAGTCGATCGACGCCACCCAACAATGCTGCGGCACTCACCGCGCTTATTGATCATTGGAGGCCGGAGACACACACTTTCCATCTTCGGACCGGGGAGATGACCTTGACGCTCCAGGATATGGCTATGATCACCGGTCTTCCTATCGATGGAAAGCCTTTGTGTATGAACACCGATTCTGAAGGGTGGCGCGCGCATATGCATGCCCTTATCGGTATGGTTCCTCCGGAGCCTCGTGAACCAGAAGCAGAAGACAAGAAGAAGGAAAGAGTCGCAGCTGGTGCCCCTTTCACTTGGATTCAATCGAACTTTAGTACTTGCCCTGAGGATGCTAATGAGGACACGGTGAAGACATATGCTCGTGTGTACATGTGGTACGTGATATCCAGGACTATGTTTGCTGATGGCACAGGCAAGAATGCTCCATGGATGTGGCTGAAGGCGTTGACCGTCTTCGATAGCAAATGGAGTTGGGGTTCGGTCACACTGGCTTACTTGTATCGGCAGGTACGAAGTTGTTTCCTTTTCACTTCATTGCTACATTATCAATGCGATCTTGTTGTTAATTCAATCATGTTCTCTTTTATGTGCAGCTGGACGAAGCCTGTTGTAGGCCATCTGGAGGTATTGGTGGTTGTATGCTCGCACTTTCCATATGGAGCTGGGAGCGTTTGCCGGTTGGACGACCGAAGATCGTTAAGCACGAGGATTGGGACGACAAACACGACCCACTACGGCGCCCCACTTGGGCTTACAAGTGGGATGTGTTAAATGAGACGACGGATGATCCGTCGGTCATGTACAAGTTGTACAAGAGCGAGCTGGACGCGACCGGCTGAGCAGGTGAATGGACATTGCATAAGTGATTATCATTGCTTCTATCGTAACTCAATATCAATTTTGCATTCTATCCCATTTTGCAGGTGGAATGGGAGCCGTATGGAAAAGGAGAGAGTTTTGGGTTCACGCCAGAGTTCACTCTGAATCCGATGTGCACTAGGGATAGGGATCTTTGGCATATGCGGTGCCCACTCATATGCATCGGTTGAGCTTCACCTGCCACATCGGGTGTTCCACCAGTTTGGTTTGTTCCAGTCATTTCCGCCAGAGTGGCAGGACACGGACAAGGTGCTACACGGGTAAGTTTCTGTTTCTAACTAGCACATAACGGCTTCTCGGTTGTTTCAATGGTGGTAATATTCTGTTTCTAACTTGCAGGTTGGACAGGAAAAAGCAGCGGAAGATCAAGGATTGGGCCAAGCATCACAGGAAGTATGTCGTAGAGTTCGCGCTTAGTGTGGAGCAAGCTAGGGCTGGAAAATGAGCCCAACTTCGTGAGCACTGCCCGATCGCGTTCAACAACTATCTCACATGGTTTCTTGAAAATACACGTGTGGAGGTATGCAAGCCGGCGCATGCTGATGAGATCTCGCTTCAAGGGTGGGGGGCTACTAGCAACCAAAGGGGAAGGGCTCCGGTTCAAGTCCTAATGCAACCTTGAATCAACCTTCTTTGTTGCAAATAACTCAAGAGCCTTGTCTAGTGATTTGGCCACCGTCTCCTTGTATGCAACCCAACGTTGCTCCGAGTTGACACGCATTGTCTTTCAACGGATGTGCATTCCAAAACCAACATTATGCCTTCCTTCCAACTCAACGATATCACTAGGGTCCATCCAATTCAAATCTTTCCTAACTTGTTGCAAGAGCTCCGCATAGCTAGGACTACTATCAAACACCATGTCAAGCTCATCCGGGTCCGGTTCAATATTGCCTTTCAAGAAGGCGTCTTTGTCCCCATGATGAACAAACACACATGTTCTTTCCATCCCTATAAGCATTCAAAGAACACAAGGTAACATTGCTTCCATGAGTACTAATCCAATGATACAAACCCTAATATATATATGAAACAGCAACCCTAACCCTAACCATAACCCTAACCAAAACCATAACCCTAGCCCTAAACCTAACCCTAGCACCAACATAAGAAGACCCATAAGAATAACCTTAACATACTAACAAAGCCTAATCATAGGAAAATGGCAAACAAACATCTCACATCTCCATGCAAATCTCTAGATCCAAACAAAACTAGGGTGTCCCCAAACTAGCAAAAATGAGCAATTTGATAAAATTACTTGGATCAAAATAAGGGGATCGAAGAAGATTACCTTGAGGGAGGGTTTGACTTCAAAATCCACGGACAAATTCTTCAGATTTGCAAGTTTTGGGAGAGGATTTGAGAGGGGGACAGAGTAGGAGAGGGGGGAAAGCTCGGGTTGGGGTGGGAGAGTGTGTGGTGTGCGGGGCAGTGGAGGAAGGGGGGGCTAGCCGGATAAGTCACAGTGCAGCGCCCAAGCGCTAGGCGCTGCACATCAAAAGTGTGGCGCCTGGCGGCTAGGCGCTGCACAATGTGTGACACCTAGCACAGAGGCGCTGCACTGCTGGGTGCGGGACCCAGGGCTGCCATGATGGAATGTCGTGCAACGCCCGCCAGCTAGGCGCGGCACCGTAGGGTGTGGCGCCGGCGTTGCGGGCGCTACACAAAAGGGTCATGGGTGTGAAATAGTTTCACACCTAGTTCATTTTGTGAATTGATTTCTTTCACAGGTCAAAATAGTCAAATTTGCCGGCCAGTTGCCGTTGCTCATGGGCCACGAACTCACGAACCCCTATTTTGGCAGTTTGCCTTTGCCCCTGTGTCGATCGCCAACATGTGTCGGGAAGGTAAACGTTGGGACATCCTCAACGTCATGTTGCAAAACGCTTGTAAACATGCGACCAATTGTGTCTGTTGGGAAACCGGGTCACCCGGGAGGGTAGCGGCGGCCGCGTGCAAAACGCACGGGCTAGCCCCCCGTTTCCCCTCGTTACGTTAAGTGGGTACTTATCCCTTGACCCCTTACTCCCTATATAAAGCACCGAGGAGTCATCATTGTAATCCCTGATCATTGATTAATAAAGTTGGTCTCCTCCATATCTCTTTGTGTCATTTACTTTCGCATGTTCGACTACTTCGACTACTTTGTCTACGACGCTCACTCTCGCTCCGCAACCTCGGACCGGACTCGCCAGCCGAGTTGAGGAACACGTTATCAGCATGCTTCACACCATCAACTCTCCGTCAAGCCTGCGTCACGCCTGCATCACACGGGCTTTCGTCGATCCCGCGAAGGTATAAGATCCGATCCCCACTTTTGCAAAAATGGATTCCTCTAGTTACTACGATTCCGTTTTTGCGATTAGATTATTTTTCGGATAAATCTACCTATGGTGTGGATTTCTCCCCAAAAACTGAGCGAACGAATATGTCGCCGACCAATGTCGATGTTTTTGGATCACGACAGACTAATTAACTACACTATATGGGAATCGGTACAGATCGTGATCCAGATGATCACGGTACCGCCGCAACGCACCCGATGTGCCACGCATCGTCGATGTTCCTGATGAACACGACGAAGACTAGGAATCACGAGACATACGCATGCCCGTGCTCTGGCAGCGACCCCGCTGGTCGTCGGCGCCGCGCCGCGTCCTGCTGACGCCGCGCTTGAGTGCCCGATAGGCTGCCGTCGCCGCGCGCCGTAGCTCAGCTGCCGTCGCCGCGCTCGCGTGCCCGCTGCACGCGCAGCCACTGTGCCCTGCTGGCACCTCGATGTTCCGAGAGCCGCCGTCCCCGCGCAGGCGTGCTGGCCACGCTGCCCGTCGCCATGGTCGCGCCCTGCGGGCGCGCGTTCGTCGCCGCGTGCCGTGGCCGCCGCCGCGTGCTGACGCCCACCTCGCTGCCGCTGCACTGGCCGTCGCCTCGCCAGGCCCTGCCCGCTGCAGGTCGCCGCTCCCGGCATGCGTGCCTGCGTGCGAGCCGCCACCGTCGTCGCTGCGTGCGAGGCCCGGCGTGCGTGCAAGCAGCCGCCGCCACACCACTCGGGCGCTAGGGAAAACCTAGCGACCCGGATGATGCGCAGTGCGGGGGCTGGCCGGGCCAGCCTACTGGTTGCTGGGCCCAGGGCCCATCTGCGTCACGGCCGATGCGCCCTCCTGTAAAAAAACGTGGTGGCTGGCGCGCCCTAGATGGACCGACGGCCCATTTCGACCTGCAGCCGAACTGGACTGATCCGGATAGCACGTGCGTGCGGTTTTTTGCATTTTAGCCCCTATAGTTTTCTGTTTTTACGCGTATTATATTCCTGCTGTAATATTTTGCGTAGAAGCCCCTGAAACTGTCGGTTTTCGCTTAAAATGCGTATTTTGGCTTTAAAATGTCTCGGGAATTCAATTTTTGGGCTAGTTTTCACATACTAGATGCGCTTAACATGCTATCTTTTGTAACATGATATTATTGTATGATTTTACTGTTGTAGATTAATTGTTTAGCACTCTTAATTATTTAGTAAGTCATATAATAGCATGTTTTAAATATTGGAACGTATTTTTATTGAATAAGTTTATCAACATCGCTTTGTGCAAAAGATTACCTACTGTAATCTCATGATTTTTGCATAAATCGCATATGGCCGGAATTGTCCACAAGGAGTTTGCTGAGTTGGCCCAGACAGGGCTGAACTACCTGTCATGGTCCTCGGATTGCGAGATTTTTCTTCAGGGCAAAACCCTCCCGAGGGCGATCAGTAAGGGGGCCCAACTGGCCGCCACTGATCCCATGTTCGAAACTGGGAATGCGCAGGCTCTGCACTTTCTCCGTCATCACCTGTCACCTACTCTGAAAGATGAGTATATGGCTGAGCGCAGTGCTTCTGGCCTTTGGACGGCTCTTAAGCAGCGGTTTGAGCGGCTAAAGTACACTGTGAAGCCACGTGAAGAGGCAGAGTGGATCCGTCTGAGGTTTGCGGACTTCAAGATGGTTGGGGAGTACAATTCGGCTCTGCACCGGATTTGTACGACTCTTCGGGTGTGTGGTACTGAGATTACCGACTCCCAGAAGATTGAGAAAACCCTATCCACTTTCCACCCCGACGCGGTCCAGTCCTCAGGAACTACCTCCAGGGGAACTACACGAGGTATTTAGAGTTGATTGACGTCCTGCAGGTGGCGGAGGCGCAGGATGAGGTTCTCAAAAAGAACTTTGTCGCGCAACCACTTGGGAGGAGTTCTCGCGAGGAGGTGAACGCTCTCAAAGTCCGCAAGCCACAACAGAAGAAGAGGAGCCGCAAGGGCAAGAAGAAGGGCCATCACCCTCCTGCCCCGGCTAAGCAGAACAAGCCGGGCAAGGGAGGGCAGAGGCCTCAGGAGTGCTTCCGTTGTGGCTCGGTGGAGCATTTTTCCCGCCAGTGCCAGGCACCACTGGAGGTCGTTGAAGCATATAAGGCTCGGAAGGCGCGTGAGACGCACCTCGCCTTGGTTCAGGAGGGAGCACCATCGGCGCCCATGGCGGCACCCGTGATGATCGCTACTCCTCCTGCTGCACCCATAGAGGTGACCCCCGTGGTGCCCATCGCGGAAGCTTTGGCGGTCTCTACCGACGCCCACGTCGCCATGGAGGTTGACCACATGGTCGCCTCGGCAGCAGCGCCGCCACTAGACATTGATGCTGCCTCCAAGATCATTTCTGAGGAGGATCAACTCACTAGTATGAAGATTGCGGCTGAAGTGGATGGCTTCTTCACCGAGTGCACTTAGCATACCTCTTTGGTTATCATGATTCCGTGATTTGATACAATAAAATTGAATAAATTCGATTTGGTTGTAAGCTCTATGAGAGCATAAAGTTATTCTTTACTTTGGCGATTGGATGACATTTATTCATTTATTCCATTGTTTATACATGATAGCATGTTATGTTCTGAGATGTGTGCATTTATTTTTAATGTATTTTCTTCCTCATTACATTAATTAGATGTCATATTTTAAAACACGTGTGGCGCCCGAATGGAGGAAACGTGCCTTGCCGATAGCTCCACCACTCATACCATTTTACGAGAAACTAAGTATTTTGAGTCCATTAAAAAATCTCCGGGAAGTATTATGACAATCGCCGGCTGCGGTTCTTACATAGTTGGCTCCGGACGAGCCACTTTTATACTCCCTATGGCAACAACTTTGATCATTAATGATGCATTGTTGTACCCAGAGTCGACTAGTACTCTTTTGAGCTTTAGAGACATCCGCGCTAGTGGTTTCCATGCTGAGACCGATGATGAAAACGGCAAGGAGTGCCTACTCATCACAAAGCGGGATGCATGTGGCAAACATGTTATCGAAAGGCTTCCTTCGTTTGACACAGGGCTATACTACACTAAGATAGTAGCACCGCCCATGTACACTACCCTCAAGACCATCTTTAGAAGCTCTGAACTCTTTTGCCTCTGGGATGATGAGAAATATAATTAACAACTCGCATGGCCATAATGTTAACGTGAAGAACTTCCCGAATCCCGATGATTTTGTGTGCTCCGCATGCGCTAAGGGGAAGTTAGTCATTAGGCCATCGCCCCTCAAGGTGAGCGATGAAATCCCCGCGTTCTTGGAATGTATCCAAGGGGACATATGCAGTCCAATTCAGCACCTCACGGGGCCGTTTTGGTACTTCATGGTGCTCATTGATGCTTCCTCTAAATGGTCCAATGTTTGCCTCCTGTCAACACGGAACCATGCCTTTGCAAAATTGATCTCACATATCATACAAATGAGGAATAATTTCCCGGATTATCATATAAAGTCTATTCGAATGGACAACGCCAGAGAATTTACTTCAAAGGCGTTCGATGATTATTGCATGGCAATGGGAATCAAAGTTGAGCACTCGGTACCACATGTTCATACACAAAATGCACTTGTCGAGGCATTGATTAAAAGAATTAAATTCATTGCCCGACCGCTCCTTCAGGGTTGTAATTTACCAACTACATGTTGGGGCCACGCGGTGTTACACGCGGCTAATCTCATCAACTTTCGACCGTCGGTCTACAACATCCACTCTCTTGTTCAATTTGCGCAAGGGTCGACACCGAAAATTTCCCACCTTCGTAGGTTCGGTTGCCAGGTATATGTACCAATACCACCCCTCAGCGATCGGTGATGGGCCCGCTCCGTAAGTCGCGGATATACGTTGGTTATGAGACTGTGTCCATAATCAGGTATCTGGACCCCATGACAGGTGACTGTCACACGGCTCGTTTTACTGATTGCATTTTTGATGAGGATCTTTTCCCGACTTTAGGGGGAGAGAATCGACCCCTTGATGCTAAAAGTCGAGAAATCACGTGGCAAGCCACAGGGATCCACGCTCATGACCCGCGCACTGCTGAGACTGAGAGAGAAGTCCAAAAGATAATAGATTTGCAATCTTTAGCAAATCAACTGCCCGACCACTTTAGTGACTTAAAGACTGTGACAAAATCGCATGTGCACGCGCGCAATGCACCGGAAAGGGTTGAAATACCGAAGAAAAATGATGGTATACTCGCTCCCGTCCAAAGGCCTAAAAGGACGAGAAATCCGGCTTCTCAAATCCCAAGTACTCGGGGACGCCTGACGAAAAAGGACAAGAAAGATTTATCACAGCATGTCGCCAAAGTACACCAAATTGAAACGGGGAGCCAGTCGAGACCTGGCACAAGTATGGAATATTCAGTGCACGAAATTCTGGACTTAAACTTTCCTATAGGGGAAACACCCAGCGGAGATGTGAGCGCACACATCGGCGCGGGAAATCTAAAGGACCTTGCTCCCATAATGGGAAATTTGGTAGAGCAAGTGTTTGCGCTGGATGCACTCCATGACTAAATGGCCATAAATTATATTTATACGAGGGAGTCCCTGAACCGAGCAACGGTGATTGTCGACATCAACTTTGCTACGAAAATTGCCTCAATCATAGATCTTGACCCTGAGCCTAACACGCTCGCTGATTGCAAGAAAAGGTCGGATTGGAAAGATTGGCAGCAGGCAATTACTGCCGAATTATTATCTCTCAACAAAAGGAAGGTGTTCGGACCAGTTTGTCGAACTCCTCCCCACGTTCGCCTTGTTGGCCATAGGTGGGTTTTTGTTCGAAAGAGAGATGAAAATAATAAGGTAGTACGGTACAAAGCAAGGCTCGTCGCTCAAGGGTTCACTCAACGACCAGGTGTCGATTTTGAGGAGACTTATTCCCCGGTCATGGATGGAGTTACCTTTAGATACTTGATCTCGATGGCAGTAAACATGGGCTTGAAAATGAAACTAATGGATGTTGTCACTTCTTACCTATATGGTAACTTGGATTCGAACATATACATGAAGGTTCCAGAAGGTATCCCTGTTCCGAACCATGATAGAGCAAACAGGGGTCTATAAAGTGTTCAAGTTCAAAAGGCACTGTACGGACTCAGACAGTCTGGTAGAATGTGGTACAATCACTTAAGCGATTTCCTTCATGAGAAGGGCTACACGAGCAATAAAGATTGCCCATGTGTTTTTATACGGCGATCCCAAGATGGATTCTGTATAATCTCGGTGTACGTGGACGATTTAAACATAATCGGTACACCTGAGGATATTGAGGAAGCGAGTTCCTACCTGATGTCGGAATTCGAGATGAAGGATTTGGGTAAAACCAAGTTCTGTCTAGGTCTGCAACTTGAACATTCCCTTGATGGGATTCTAGTGCACCAGTCGGCCTACACCCAGAAGGTGTTGGAAAGATTTGGATTTGATAAGGCATATCCTTCTAAGACCCCAATGGTCGGGAGGTCTTTACAGCCAGACAAGGACCCGTTCAGGCCAAAGGAAGAGGGGGAGGAAACTCTGGGACCAGTGGTTCCTTACCTGAGTGCAGTTGGAGCACTCATGTATCTCGCAAACTGTACACGGCCAGACATTGCATTCGCCGTCAGTTTGCTTGCGAGATACAGTTCTGAACCTACCAAAAGACATTGGAAAGGTGTCAAGGACGTGTTCCGTTACCTGCAAGGGACCAAATATCTTGGCTTGTTTTATAAAAGGAACCAAGACCTATCTATTATAGGCTATGCCGATGCTGGGTACCTATCGGACCTGCATGTTGCAAATCGTAGACTGGATATGTTTTCCTTTGTGGTGGAACTGCGTTTTCCTGGAAATCGTCCAAGCAAACACTTGTGTCGACTTCCACGAACCACTCGGAAATCATGGCACTATTTGAAGCGTCAAAAGAGTGTGTATCGCTTCGGCGGATGATCGGCCACATTCAGCAGACATGTGGGTTGAACACCGTACAAACCCCTACCATTATCTATGAAGATAATGCTGCTTGTGTTGCACAAGTCCAGATGGGTTATGTGAAGGGTAACCTCACAAAGCATATTAGTCCCAAGTTCTTCTATGCACATGAGTTGCAGCAGTTGAACGAGGTGAGATTTTTGCATACTAAGTCCTGTGACAATCTTGCTGATATGTTCACTAAATCATTACCAGCATCAACCTTAGAGAGGTGTGTGTGCATGGAATCGGTATGATGAGACTTAGAGAGATGCAAGGTTCAGGGGGAGAAACTTCACAAACTCGTCGCTAAAATCTCAATCCCGATGATCGAGTACTCAACTTGATGGTTGAGTGGATTGTACTCTTTTTCCCTTGAGTGAGTTTTCCTGATGTTTCTCACACGAGGTTTTTGACGAGGCAATTCGTGCAATACAACAATGTATACATGAAGGTTCCAGAAGGTATCTCTGTTCCGAACCATGATAGAGAAAATAGGGGTCTATACAGTGTTCAACTTCAAAAGGCACTATACGGACTCAGCAAGTCTGGTAGAATGTGGTACAATCACTTAAGCGATTTCCTTCATGAGAAGGGCTACACGAGCAATAAAGATTTCCCATGTGTTTTTATACGGTGATCCCAAGATGGATTTTGTATAATCTTGGTGTACGTGGACGATTTAAACATAATCGGTACACCTGAGGATATTGAGGAAGCGAGTTCCTGCCTGATGTCGGAATTCAAGATGAAGGATTTGGGTAAAACCAGTGCAACACCCTCGATGCGGCTATATCTCCCACGTGTCGAAGCACGACTTAGAGGCATAACTGCATTGAAAGCAATGTCGCAAGTGAGGTAATCTTCACACAACCCATGTAAAACATAAGGGAAAGAGATACATAGTTGGCTTACAGTCGCCACTTCACACAATACATAAATAAACATCCATCATTCAGTTTACACTCAAGGTACGACTACGGAACCAAAATAAAAGAAGACTACCCCAAATGCAACACAGATCCCCGATCATCCCAACTGGGCTCCACTACTGATCGTCTGGAAATGAAACATAGTAACGACCAAGGGCCTCATCAAATTCCCACTTCAGCTCAGTTGCGCCCTCTACGCTGGTATCGTCGGTACCTGCATCTGTTTTGGTAGAATCTGTGAGTCACGGGGACTCAGCAATCTCACACCCGCGAGATCAAGACTATTTAAGCTTAAGGGAAGGGTGGTGTAATGAGGTGGAGCTGCAGCAAGCGACTAGCACATATGGCGGCTACGATCGCAAAAGAGAGTGAGAAGAGAAGCAAGGCACGGTCGTGAAGCTAGTAGCGATCAAGAAGTGATCCTGAAACTACTTACGTCAAACATAACTCCAACACCGTGTTCACTTCCCGGACTCCGCCGAGAAGGGACCATCACGGTTACACACGCGGTTGATGTATTTTAATTAAGGTCAACTTCGGGTTTTCTACAACCGGACATTAACAAATTCCCATCTGCCTCATAACCGCGGGCACGGCTTTCGAAAGATAATACCCTGCAGGGGTGTCCCAACTTAGCCCATCACAAGCTCTCACGGTCAACGAAGGAATAAACCTTCTCCCGGGAAGACCCGATCAGTCTCGGAATCCCGGTTCGCATGACATTTCGACAATGGTAAAACTAGACCAGCAAGACCACCCGACTGTGCCGACAAATCCCGATAGGAGCTGCACATATCTCGTTCTCAGGGCACACCGGATAAGCAAGCGTACGAGTAAACCAGACCTCGAGTTGCCCAGGGTGGCCCGCAGGTGCTCTAGTTGGACCAACACTCGAAGGAGCACTGGCCCGGGGGGGTAAATAAAGATGACCCTCGGGCTCGCGAAAACCCAAGGGAAAAAGGGTTAGGTGGCAAATGGTAAAACCAAGGTTGGGCCTTGCTGGAGGAGTTTTATTCAAAGCGAACTGTCACGGGGGTCCCATAAATCACCCAACCGCGTAAGGAACGCAAAATCAAGGAACATAACACCGGTATGACGGAAACTAGGGCGGCAAGAGTGGAACAAAACACCAGGCATAAGGCCGAGCCTTCCACCCTTTACCAAGTATATAGATGCATTAATTAAAACAATAGATATTGTGATATCCCAAAATATCCATGTTCCAACAAGGAACAAACTTCATCTTCACCTGCAACTAGCAACGCTATAAGAGGGGCTGAGCAAAAGCGGTAACATAGCCAAACAACGGTTTGCTAGGACATGGATGGTTAGAGGTTTGACATGGCAATATGGGTGGCATGATATAGCAAGTGGTAGGTAACGTAGCATAGGCATAGCAAAAGAGCGAGCATCTAGCAAGCAAAGATAGAAGTGATTTCGAGGGTATGGTCATCTTGCCTGCAAGGTTCTCAGAGTTGTCGAAGGCTTGATCCTCGTAGGCGTTCTCAACAGGTTCCTCGTTCACGTACTCGTCTCCCGGCTCTACCCAAAGCAAGAACACAAGCAATGGAACAACAATCAAACAAGGAGCAATGCACAAGCAATATGATGCAATACATGACATGCTATGCGAGATGTGATATGCAATGCATATGTGTGCTCCGGTAGGAAAATGATGAACAAGGCATCAACTTGGCAAACCAAGTATGCCGCTGGAAAGATGAGATGATTTCGGTTGATATAAAGATCACCGGAATCGGATGCACGGTTTGCAAATGACAAGCAAAACAAGAATGACGCAAATCTGCGTTTAACAGCACGATGCTACTTAGCATGCAACAAGAAACTATGCTACAGCACCCCAACATAAAAACAAAGCATATGGAAGTGATCTACAAAAGATGCTTAACAAAAGAGGAACACTGAGCTACGGCTAAATCACATCATAACAGGTTCAAACAAGCATGGTGAAAGTGCAAAAAATATCAGGTTCACAGACTTAGTGAAAATACTAGTATGCCAGAAATTAACATCAGGAAGGCATGTTTAGAGCAAGCAAACAACAAGCTACAGGAACTTATAATAGCAAAACAAGGCATGGACATGAATCTACTCAAAGCATAGATCAAAAGTCCCTTACTGACCATAAGCCAAAAAGGACCATAAGAAATGATGGCACCCATGTAAACATAGCAAGTTTCATTACAGATCTCAGACTTAGCAGAAAAACTGGACATGGCAAAAACAGATAACAAGTAGGCATGTTCGTGAGCTCGATGCACTCACTACAGAGCATCTCATGATAAACTAAGCATACACCCATCAAGAAGACATGGCATAGAAGCTATACATGGCAAGAACAACATCATAGCATACACGGATCAACTACAACAACCTTGTGAAAATTGAATCTCATGTAAACAATCTGCCAGGAAACATTTTGAAGCAAAAGTAGAGCACGAAAATGACATGCTAGACTACTCCATAAATGCCAACAAAGGCATGGATGGATAGAGCACATCCATATGTTCAAAACACCTTTACTGATCATGCTCAAAAAGGGCATAGATCTCTCTGTAACAACATGAACACATGGCATAAAAATAACAGCAGGAAAACACTAAGTTCCTGAAATCAGCAACATTATCATCCCTAGTTTGCATGCTTGTGCTAGTCACCACATTGATCACAAAAATACATGGCATACACCCCTAGAAAGATAGCATGGCATAGATCAAAACATATGTAGGGCTCAAGTTCATAAGGTGCACACATTAATCATGGCAAAAATGACAAAAGTGCAAGTTCTGTTAAGAAACAGAAACAAACATCACATAGCCCTCTTCCAACAGCATTTCGGGCATCAAGATGAGCTCAAATGTAAATGGTGCAATGAGATGAAATGATGTACTCACGGAGGCGAACAATTTGATATGCTACACGCCCAAAACGGAGCCACGGGTGCAAAGATGTGATGCGATGAAGATGCAACAAGATATTGGCAGAAAAGGACTTAGTGGATTTCGGGGGTCGGGGAAAAAGTCAACCTATCGATCTCCAGATCGGATCTGGCCGAAGTTCGAGGTCGCCGACTGGAGCTGTCCCGGAGCTCGCCGGAGAAGGGGGTCGGGGCCGGACGAGGGGTGGCGGGATCCGGCGCGCGGGGGTCCTGGACCCTGCCGGAGGGCGGCGGAGACGGGCGCGGCGGCGGGACTCGCCGACGCCGGGGACGGGCGCGCGGGCAGCGGCCGGTCGGCGCCCGAGGCGGCGGCGGAGGAGGTCGCCGGGCGCGGGGAGGCGCGGCCTCCAGGCGGCGGGCGACGAACGGGCTCCGGGCGCGGGGCGCGGCCCGGTCGGCGGCGGGAGGGCCGGTCACGGGCTCGGCGGGGCCCGCGGTGGAGGCATGGTGGCGGGGCAGCCCGGGTGGCGACGTGGCGCGCCCGATTGGGCGGCAGCGGCGGCGGGATTTTCATCCGGCCGGACCGGACGTGTCCGGCGGCGCGGGGTGGAAGAAGACTAGGGTTAGGGGTGGATTTGATCCGAGATTTCGGGTGAGGGGGTCTATTTATAGGTAGAAGGAGCTAGGAGGCTCCAAATGGAGTGCGGTTTTCGCCCACACGATCGTTATCCGACGACGGAGAGCATGGAAGTGACTTAGATGGGTTATTGGGCCGTTTTGGAGGGGTTTTGGGCTGCAAAGAGAAAGGGGCCTTTGCGAGAGTGCAGTTAACCGTTGGAGTACCAAACGAGCTCCAAATGATCCGAAACTTGACAGGTGGTCTATCGGTGGTGTACTAAGGCCACTTGGCAAGCCTCGGTCCATTCCGAGAACGTTCAACACCCTCTCACGACAAAGAGACAAAAGGGGTGCACCGGTGCATGTAGGAGCGTCGGAATGCAAAACGGACAACGAGGAAAATGCTCGGAATCATGAGACGAACGCGTATGCAAATGCGATGCACATGATGACATGATATGAAATGCATGACATGGACAAAATGCAAAATGAAGAAAAACCCCAACCACGGAGGGAATATCATATCACAATGCCGAAAATGCCAAGAGTTGGAGTTACAAATATGGAAAGTTACATCCGGGGCGTTACAACACTCCACCACTACAAGAGGATCTCGTCCCGAGATCTAGGACTGAAAGAACTCCGGATATTCGAAACGGAGGTGATCCTCGTGCTCCCAGATGGCTTCTCGGTCGGAATGGTGTGACCACTTCACTTTCAGGAATTTGATTGACTTGTTGCGAGTCTTGCGCTCGGTTTCTTCAAGAATAGCAACGGAGTGCTCATGATAAGAGAGATCTTCTTGGAGGTCAATTTCTTCAAAGTTGATAGTGCGCTCAGGAATCTTGAAGCACTTGCGAAGCTGTGACACGTGAAACACATCATGCACGTTTGCAAAGTTGGATGGAAGCTCAAGTTGATAGGTGAGATCGCCTCTTTTGCCAATGATCTTGAAAGGACCCACATATCTAGGGGCAAGCTTCCCTTTGATACCGAAGCGACGAGTGCCTTTCATTGGAGAGACGCGGAGGTAGACATGGTCTCCGATTTCAAAAGCCACATCACGGTGCTTGTCATCATAATAGCCCTTCTGGCGCGATTGCGCGGCTTTGAGATTCTCACGAATGACTTTGCACATTTCTTCGGCTTCTGTGATCAAGTCGTTGCCAAGAAGTTGGCGTTCACCTGTCTCGGACCAATTGAGAGGAGTACGGCACTTTCTGCCATAGAGAATTTCGAATGGGGCCTTGCCCGAACTCGCTTGGAAGCTGTTGTTGTAGGAGAACTCGGCATATGGAAGACAATCTTCCCACTTCATGCCAAAGGAAATGACACAAGCCCTGAGCATATCTTCAAGGATTTGATTGACTCGCTCGACTTGGCCACTTGTTTGAGGATGGAAAGCTGTGCTGAAACGAATGTTGGTGCCCATGGCCTTCTGAAAGGAGTCCCAGAACTTAGAAGTGAAGATGCTTCCACGGTCTGAAGAGATCAATTGTGGAATACCGTGCAAGGAGACAATTCTGGAGGTGTATAGCTCTGCCAGCTGAGCTGCTGTGATAGATTCTTTGATAGGAAGAAAATGAGCCACTTTAGTAAGCTTGTCAATGACAACGAAGATAGCATCATTTCCACGCTTGGACTTAGGAAATCCAGTCACGAAGTCCATCTCGATATGATCAAACTTCCATTCCGGAATAGCAAGAGGTTGGAGGAGACCAGCTGGTCTTTGGTGTTCTGCTTTCACCCTTCTGCAGACATCACATTCATTCACGAATTGAGCAATTTCTCGCTTCATTCGAGTCCACCAATACGACTGCTTGAGGTCATGGTACATCTTCGTACTTCCAGGATGAATGGATAGGAGGGAATTGTGTGCCTCATTCATGATGACTTTTCTCAGATCGCCTTTAGGAACCACAATTCGATCCTCGAAGAAAAGAGTATCTTTGTCATCCAAGCGATAGCACTTGTATTTGGAAATGCCCTTGTCAATACCACGTTTCACCTTCTTCACCATGGTATCCAGGAGTTGTGCCTCACGAATTTGATCTTCCAAAGTAGGAGAGACTATGAGGTTGGCAAGAAAGCCTTGAGGAACAACTTGAAGATTCAGCTTGCGGAAAGCTTCACAAAGATCCGGTTGGAAGGGCTTGAGAATTAAGCTGTTGCAATAAGCCTTTCTGCTCAGAGCATCTGCAATCACATTCGCCTTGCCAGGAGTATATTCAATACTTGGATTGTACTCTTGAATCATTTCGACCCATCGAGTTTGCCTGAGGTTGAGGTTTGGTTGAGTGAAGATATACTTGAGACTCTTGTGATCGGTGAAAATGTCCACTTTCCTTCCCAACAAGAGATGTCTCCATGTTATCAATGCATGGACAACTGCCGCCAACTCAAGATCGTGAGTGGGGTAGTTCTTTTCGTTGGGCTTCAACTGACGAGAGGTATAGGCCACAACTTTCTTCTCTTGCATTAACACAGCACCGAGACCTTGAAGAGAAGCATCACAGAAAACTTCGAATGGCTTGGATTCATCAGGAGGAGTCAAGACAGGAGCTGTGACTAGCTTCTCTTTGAGGGTGTTGAAAGCGACATCACACTCAGGCGTCCAGACATACTTGACATGCTTCTGGAGGAGGTTGGAAAGAGGCTTTGCAATCTTAGAGAAGTTCTCAACGAATCTTCGGCAATAGCTTGCAAGACCGAGAAAACTGCGGAGCTGCTTGACATTCTGAGGAGGTTCCCAATTCACAATTGAAGACACCTTCTCGGGATTAACAGCGATGCCCTTGGCGGAGATGATGTGACCAAGATAAAGAACTTCATCAAGCCAGAACTCACATTTGGAAAACTTCGCATAGAATTGATGCTCTCTGAGCTTGTCGAGCACCAATCGCAAATGTTTGGCATGATCCTGCTTGTTCTTGGAGAAGACCAAAATATCATCGAGATACACCAAGACGAAATCATTGGTGTAGGGGTTGAAGATAAAGTTCATCATTCGAGAGAATGTTGGAGGAGCATTGACAAGGCCGAAAGACATGACAGTATATTCATAAGAACCAAAGCTTGTTCTGAATGCTGTCTTGGGAATATCTTGTTCACGAATGCGAATCTGATGATAACCCATACGGAGGTCAAGCTTGGAGAATACTTTAGCACCTTTGAGTTGCTTGAATAGCTCATTGATGTTGGGAAGTGGATACTTGTTCTTGATTGTATTCTTGTTCAATGGACGGTAATCGACGCAAAGTCGATCCGTGCCATCCTTCTTCTGGACAAAAAGAACTCCACATCCCCATGGAGATGAACTCGGTCTGATCAAACCCAGACGCTCTTGTTCATCGAGCTGCTTCTTCAATTCCTTCAGCTCCTTGGGTCCAAGCTTGTAAGGACGCTTGCAAACGGGTTCAGTGCCAGGCTCAAGATCGATAACGAATTCGACTGGCCGATGAGGAGGCATACCCGGAAGCTCTTCTAGAAAGACATCTTGGTACTCACAAACGACTAGAATCTGAGAGATAGCATCCAACTCGCCCTTCTCATTGAGAGAAAACAACCGAATGGTTTCATCACGAGCGGCATAGATGATAACATCCTCAGAAGAGTGTGTCAATTGAATTTCCCTGACAGCACAATCAAGCTGAGCCTTGTGCTGAGAAAGCCAGTCCATCCCGAGAATTAGATCAATATCAGAGTCGCCAAGAACCATTGGAGAAGATAGAAATCTATAGTCGCCCATCTTGATAGAAACATCCGGAGCCATCATTTTGGTGTTCATGAATAAACCCGGAGAGGAAACCGCTATCGGCTTAGGCAGATCAACAGTATGCAAATCATGCATGGATGCAAAAGGCTTTGATATGAATGAAATAGAAGCACCCGTATCAAACAAAACTTTTGCAGGAATATCATTAACTGAAAGATTACCCATTATCACGTCAGTAGATTCCTCTGCTTGCGCTGCATTCATCATGTTCACCTTTGCAGACTTGGGATTATGCTTGACCACTACATTGCTTGAAGACCTCACAGGAGGAGGAGGAGAAAGGCGCCTTTGGTTGAAGCATTTGTTCGCATAGTGACCTTTTTGCTGGCACTTGTTGCAAGTCACTTCTGAGAGCGGACGGTGATAAGGAGCATTAGACCTTGGAGGTTGAGGCTGAGACTTGTTCTGGTAGCTTGGGTTGGGCGGGTGGTTTGATCCACGACCACCTGAGTTCTTCTGTTGGTAAGGCTGACGGAACGGAGGAGGAGGAAGGTAGAACTTTTGCTGCTTAGCTGCCACTTGAGAGGAAGAAGACTGAACTGCATCCCTGATTCTCTTCTTAGAAGCTTCACACTTGAGCTGAGCACCTTCTTGCTTGAGTGCCATATTGTAGAATTGATCAAACTGAGTAGGCTCAACAAGAATGAGAGCTAACTGCAGATCCTCTCTAAGGCCACCTCTGAATTTATAGATCATACTCTTTTCATCAGGAACATCTTGTTTAGCGAAGCGAGCAAGTTTCTGAAACTGCTTGTTGTATTCGTACACTGACATGTTGCCTTGCTTGAGATTGCGGAACTCCTCACGCTTGCTCTCAACAACACTGGTAGGAATGTGGTGAGCTTTAAAGTCCCGACATAAATCAGTCCAAGTAATCACTCGACCTCCTCTGGAATCCTTGTATTGCTGGAACCAATCAGCTGCCTGATCCTTGAGCTGAAAAGACGCGAACTTGACGTAGTCCTCAGGTCTGACATTGCTGCATTCGAAATGCTTGTTGATATCCACGAGCCAATCGTCGGCGTCTGTGGCCTCGGCACAGTAGCTGAAAGACTTTGGCTGATTTGCAAGGAACTGGTTGAGGGTAGGAAACTGAGGCTGATGGTAGAACTGCCCTTGACCTTGATTCCCTTGGTTGCCTTGGCCTTGGTTACGCTCTTGCATCAGCTGAATCAACAACTGAGCGTTGGCGTTAGTGGTTGCCATCAAAGTTTGCCATGCCTCCGGAGGCGGAGGTGGAGGTGGAGGGTTCGCCTGACTCCCATCACTGCGTTCCGGATTCTGACGCGTTGGCGGAGCCATCCTGAAGAGGGTGACATCCGTTAGCATCTTGATAGACAGATAGACAAGTTGAATCAACGGATAGAAATTGCAACATATAGTCTTCACAATAAACATTCGAACAGGGATGAACGAATGAATTCCAAAGTAAACATCACGTCCATTAAGGTGAGAAGCCACTTGATAAGAGATTGATGAATGAAAATAAAAACAAGGTATGAATGGAACAAATAAGTGGTAAGGATTACCCAATCACAAACCAAATATCTGCGGGAAGAAGTGCTAGAGCTACTTGAATCCCACCTATAAACTCCCGAAACTTTCCGGTTATGCAATCAGGTGTTGGGGATACAGGGGAAGCAATATATCTCACCCAAACTAACAATCCCTACATCCAGCTGTATCCATCCGTCAACACATAACCAAGAAACCTTCGGAAATCGTGTACCTCAACCTTCGAAAAGCATCCGTTATACGAGTCATGGCAATACTCCCGTACTCACCTCAGTACTGGGTTATCGGGGTTATCTCACCAACAACTGCATAAAAGAGATTTTCGATGTCGGCGTACTAAACTCAGGTATTCCAGAACTGCAACGATAAAATTATGACGACAACACCTCAGAGCTCAACTCCCCGGGACACTTCCACTAAACCCCTGACAGGAGGCACCAAGACAATGTTCTCATCATAAAACCATCGGAACGATTCCAAGATACCCGCGTGATCCTAAAAAAATTTTAGTGAAATTTGAGGAGAGAAAGTCAAAACTCTACGTCAGGAGACCTCACCAGAGCGACGAAGGGACTGAGGAGTAAAAAGAATTCCTAACTCTCCGATATATATAATCCTAAATGACTCAAAACATTTTTCTAGACACAACTCGGCCGCTAAAAACGATCAAGCAGTGGGGCTCCTAAGGTCGGGGAAGGCTCTGATTACCAACTTGTAACGCCCTCGATGCGGCTATATCTCCCACGTGTCGAAGCACGACTTAGAGGCATAACCGCATTGAAAGCAATGTCGCAAGTGAGGTAATCTTCACACAACCCATGTAATACATAAGGGAAAGAGATACATAGTTGGCTTACAGTCGCCACTTCACACAATACATAAATAAACATCCATCATTCAGTTTACACTCAAGGTCCGACTACGGAACCAAAATAAAAGAAGACTACCCCAAATGCAACACAGATCCCCGATCGTCCCAACTGGGCTCCACTACTGATCGTCTGGAAATGAAACATAGTAACGACCAAGGGCCTCATCAAATTCCCACTTCAGCTCAGTTGCGCCCTCTGCGCTGGTATCGTCGGTACCTGCATCTGTTTTGGTAGAATCTGTGAGTCACGGGGACTCAGCAATCTCACACCCGCGAGATCAAGACTATTTGAGCTTAAGGGAAGGGTGGTGTAATGAGGTGGAGCTGCAGCAAGCGACTAGCACATATGGCGGCTACGATCGCAAAAGAGAGCGAGAAGAGAAGCAAGGCACGGTCGTGAAGCTAGTAGCGATCAAGAAGTGATCCTGAAACTACTTACGTCAAACATAACTCCAACACCGTGTTCACTTCCCGGACTCCGCCGAGAAGAGACCATCACGGCTACACACGCGGTTGATGTATTTTAATTAAGGTCAACTTCGGGTTTTCTACAACCGGACATTAACAAATTCCCATCTGCCTCATAACCGCGGGCACGGCTTTCGAAAGATAATACCCTGCAGGGGTGTCCCAACTTAGCCCATCACAAGCTCTCACGGTCAACGAAGGATAAACCTTCTCCCGGGAAGACCCGATCAGTCTCGGAATCCCGGTTCGCATGACATTTCGACAATGGTAAAACTAGACCAGCAAAGCCTCCTGAATGTGCCGACAAATCCCGATAGGAGCTGCACATATCTCGTTCTCAGGGCACACCGGATGGGCAAGACGTCGGGTTGGTATAGACCCTGGTTGCCCAGGGGACGCCGGACATCGCCCAGGTTGGACCAGCATTCGAAGGAACACTGGCCCGGGGGGGTAAATAAAGATGACCCTCGGGCTCGCGAAAACCCAAGGGAAAAAGGCTTAGGTGGCAAATGGTAAAACCAAGGTTGGGCCTTGCTGGAGGAGTTTTATTCAAAGCCAACTGTCACGGGGGTCCCATAAATCACCCAACCGCGTAAGGAACGCAAAATCAAGGAACATAACACCGGTATGACGGAAACTAGGGCGGCAAGAGTGGAACAAAACACCAGGCATAAGGCCGAGCCTTCCACCCTTTACCAAGTATATAAGGTGCATTAATTAAAACAATAGATATTGTGATATCCCAAAATATCCGTGTTCCAACAAGGAACAAACTTCATCTTCACCTGCAACTAGCAACGCTATAAGAGGGGCTGAGCAAAAGCGGTAACATAGCCAAACAACGGTTTGCTAGGAAAGGATGGTTAGAGGCTTGACATGGCAATATGGGTGGCATGATATAGCAAGTGGTAGGTAACGTAGCATAGGCATAGCAAAAGAGCGAGCATCTAGCAAGCAAAGATAGAAGTGATTTCGAGGGTATGGTCATCTTGCCTGCAAGGTTCTCAGAGTTGTCGAAGGCTTGATCCTCGTAGGCGTTCTCAACAGGTTCCTCGTACACGTACTCGTCTCCCGGCTCTACCCAAAGCAAGAACACAAGCAATGGAACCACAATCAAACATGGAGCAATGCACAAGCAATATGATGCAATACATGACATGCTATGCGAGATGTGATATGCAATGCATATGTGTGCTCCGGAAGGAAAATGATGAACAAGGCATCAACTTGGCAAACCAAGTATGCCGCTGGAAAGATGAGATGATTTCGGTTGAAATCGATATAAAGATCACCGGAATCGGATGCACGGTTTGCAAATGACAAGCAAAACAAGAATGACGCGAATCTGCGTTTAACAGCACGATACTACTTAGCATGCAACAAGAAACTATGCTACAGCACCCCAACATAAAAACAAAGCATATGGCAGTGATCTACAGGAGATGCTTAACAAAATAGGAACACTGAGCTACGGCTAAATCACATCATAACAGGCTCAAACAAGCATGGTGAAAGTGCAAAAAATATCAGGTTCACAGACTTAGTGAAAATACTAGCATGCCAGAAATTAACATCAGGAAGGCATGTTTAGAGCAAGCAAACAACAAGCTACAGGAACTTATAATAGCAAAACAAGACATGGCATGAATCTACTCAAAGCATAGATCAAAAGTCCCTTACTGACCATAAGCCAAAAAGGACCATAAGAAATGATGGCACCCATGTAAACATAGCAAGTTTCATTACAGATCTCAGACTTAGCAGAAAAACTGGACATGGCAAAAACAGATATCAAGTAGGCATGTTCGTGAGCTCGATGCACTCACTACAGAGCATCTCATGATAAACTAAGCATACACCCATCAAGAAGACATGGCATAGAAGCTATACATGGCAAGAACAACATCATAGCATACACGGATCAACTACAACAACCTTGTGAAAATTGAATATCATGTAAACAATCTGCCAGGAAATATTTTGAAGCAAAAGTAGAGCACGAAAATGACATGCTAGACTACTCCATAATTGCCAACAAAGGCATGGATGGATAGAGCACATCCATATGTTCAAAACACCCTTACTGATCATGCTCAAAAAGGGCATAGATCTCTCTGTAACAACATGAACACATGGCATAAAAATAACAGCAGGACATGACTTCGTGAAAACACTAAGTTCCTGAAATCAGCAACATTATGATCCCTAGTTTGCATGCTTGTGCTAGTCACCACATTGATCACAAAAATACATGGCATACACCCCTGGAAAGATAGCATGGCATAGATCAAAACATATGTAGGGCTCAAGTTCATAAGGTGCACACATTAATCATGGCAAAAATGACAAAAGTGCAAGTTCTGTTAAGAAACAGAAACTAACATCACATAGCCCTCTTCCAACAGCATTTCGGGCATCAAGATGAGCTCAAATGTAAATGGTGCAATGAGATGAAACGATGTACTCATCGAGACGAACAATGTGATATGCTACACACCCAAAACGGAACCACGGGTGCAAAGATGTGATGCGATGAAGATGCAACAAGATATTGGCAGAAAAGGACTAAGTGGATTTCGGGGGTCGGGGAAAAAGTCAACCTATCGATCTCCAGATCGGATCTGGCCGGAGTTCGAGGTCGCCGGCCGGAGCTGTCCCGGAGCTCGCCGGAGAAGGGGGTCGGGGCCGGACAAGGGGCGGCGGGATCCGGTGCGCGGGGGTCCTGGACCCTGCCGGAGGGCGGCGGAGACGGGCGCGGCGGCGGGACTCGCCGACGCCGGGGACGGGCGGCGCGGGCAGCGGCCGGCCGGCGCCTGAGGCGGCGGCGAAGGAGGTCGCCGGGCGCGGGGAGGCGCGGCCTCCAGGCGGCGGGTGATGAACGGGCTGCGGGGCGCGGGGCGCGACCCGGTCGGCAGCGGGGAGGGCCGGTCACGGGCTCGGCGGGCCCGCGGTGGAGGCGCGGTGGCGGGGCTGCCCGGGTGGCGACATGGCGCGCCCCGATTGGGTGGCGGCGGCGGCGAGATTTTTGTCCGGCCGGACCGGACGTGTCCGGCGGCGCGGGGTGGAAGAAGACTAGGGTTAGGGGTGGATTTGATCCGAGATTTCGGGTGAGGGGGTCTATTTATAGGTAGAAGGAGCTAGGAGGCTCCAAATGGAGTGCGGTTTTCGCCCACACGATCGTGATCCGACGACGGAGAGCATGGAAGTGACTTAGATGGATTATTGGGCTGTTTTGGAGGGGTGTTGGGCTGCAAAGAGAAAGGGGCCTTTGCGAGAGTGCGGTTAACCGTTGGAGTACCAAACGAGCTCCAAATGATCCGAAACTTGACAGGTGGTCTACCGGTGGTGTACCAAGGCCACTTGGCAAGCCTCGGTCCATTCCGAGAACGTTCAACACCCTCTCATGACAAAGAGACAAAAGGGGTGCGTCGGTGCATGTAGGAGCGTCGGAATGCAAAACGGACAACGGGGAAAATGCTCGGAATCATGAGACGAACGCGTATGCAAATGCGATGCACATGATGACATGATATGAAATGCATGACATGGACAAAATGCAAAATGAAGAAAAAACCCAACCACGGAGGGAATATCATATCACAATGCCAAAAATGCCAATAGTTGGAGTTACAAATATGGAAAGTTACATCCGGGGTGTTACAACCAGGTTCTGTCTAGGTCTGCAACTTGAACATTCCCCTGATGGGATTCTAGTGCACCAGTCGGCCTACACCCAGAAGGTGTAGGAAAGATTTGGATTTGATAAGGCATATCCTTCTAAGACCCCGATGGTCGGGCGGTCTTTGCAGCCAGACAAGGACCCGTTCAGGCCAAAGGAAGAGGGGGAGGAAACTCTGGGACTAGAGGTTCCTTGCCTGAGTGCAGTTGGAGCACTCATGTATCTCGCAAACTATACACGGCCAGACATTGCGTTCGCCGTCAGTTTGCTTGCGAGGTACAGTTCTGAACCTACCAAAAGACATTGGAAAGGTGTCAAGGACGTCTTCTGTTACCTGCAAGGGACCAAAGATCTTGGCTTGTTTTATAAAAGGAACCAAGACCTATCTATTATAGGCTATGCCGATGCTGGGTACCTATCGGACCCGCATGATTGCAAATGGCGGACTGGATATGTTTTCCTTTGTGGTGGAACTGCCTTTTCCTGGAAATCGTCCAAGCAAACACTTGTGTCGACTTCCACGAACCACTCGGAAATCATGGCACTATTCAAAGCGTCAAAAAAGTGTGTATCCCTTCGGCGGATGATCGACCATATTCAGCAGACATGTGGGCTGAACACCGTACAAACCCCTACCATTATCTATGAAGATAATGCTGCTTGTGTTGCACAAGTCCAGATGGGTTATGTGAAGAGTAACCTCACAAAGCATATTAGTCCCAAGTTCTTCTATGCACATGAGCTGCAACAGTTGAACGAGGTGACAGTTTTGCATACTAAGTCCTGTGACAATCTAGCTGATATGTTCACTAAATCATTACCGGCATCAACCTTAGAGAGGTGTGTGCGTGGAATCGGTATGATGAGACTTAGAGAGATGCAAGGTTCAGGGGGAGAAACTTCACAAACTCGTCGCTAAAATCTCAATCCCGATGATCGAGTACTCAACTTGATGGTTGAGTGGATTGTACTCTTTTTCCCTTGAGTGAGTTTTCCTGATGTTTCTCACACGAGGTTTTTGACGAGGCAATTCGTGCAATACAACAACGTATACTGTGTGCTCTTTCTCCATATTTTTCCACTGGGTTTTTCGGAGTTTTGAGGCATGAATATATGAATAATTACCCAAGGGGGAGTGTTGGGAAACCGGGTCACCCGGGAGGGTGGCGGCGGTCGCGTGCAAAAAGCACGGGCTAGCCCCTCCTGTTTCCCCTTGTTACGTTAAGTGGGTACTTATCCCTTGACCCCCTACTCCCTATATAAAGCACCGAGGAGCCATCATTGTAATCCCTGATTATTGATTAATAAAGTTGGTCTCCTCCATATCTCTTTGTGTCATTTACTTTCGCGTGTTCGACTACTTCGACTACTTCGTCTACGACGCTCGCTCTCGCTCCGCAACCTTGGACCGGACTCGCCGGCAGAGTTGCGGAACAGTGTCAGCGGCCTACCGAGCGGCGCCCCTGAAGATACTAAGACGATTGCCAAGAGTAGTTGAGAAGGAGCGTGTTGTCGACAACAGAGGAACTGGTACAGTACCGATGGCACGGCCCAAGAGTTCGCGGCCCACGAAACTCCCCCAATGGCTTGCAAGCCCAAACTGGACCCGTTGACAAGGTGTACGTTAAATGGCTGATGACTGGCTTCATTTGAATTTAGCTTGTAACGGAAGGCGGCTTCACCCCAGAGTTGTGCTCGTACCTATAGTTGTGAGGATGGTTGGGTGGACAAGCTACAGTAAACCAAATTCCCCTTCCTCCAAGAACCCTAGCTAGGACTAGATCGAGTGAATTCCTCACAATTGGCATCAACGCCTCTGATCCAGAGCTTCCGTTCCACTCCCACCACACACAGTTCAGCAACCGGCGGCGACGTGAGAACATGGAGGGGCTCAGCAAGGAGTGTCGTGTAGTCTATGAGTTGTTCCGCCTTGAATTCGCCAACAACATGGACCGGAAACTACAAGCTCGGGGTGAGTCCCTACTCGAATCCATGGGAAAAAACATTGAGGCGGACAATGTGATGCTCGACAACCTCATGTCGGCAAGGCCAGATGGCATACGGGGCAAGCTTGCCCTCGATCTGGAGCAGTTCAAGGCGGATCTGAGCAAGCAGGAAGGCGTGGATCCGTATCCTAAGGCTGATGGAAGCTCTACCTCGCGCGGATTTGGACAGGACCGTGGTAGCACCGCTGCCAACCCCCTCGGCTTCGACAACGACGGCAGAGGCAAGGCACATAACATCTATGTGCCTCCTCCTACCAGAGGTGTGCGAGATCACAATTATTCCCGCAGAAATTTTCCGCCACGCGACACTCAAACTGTGGATGTTACTGAGCAAGTGCCTTTTTCTCTCCAACTGGACATGCCGAGATTTGATGGTTCCAACCCGCGGCTATGGCAGAATCGGTGTTGAAGATCAGTTTTGACTGGGCAACACTCCTTCACATTGTTGGATTTCTCTCGCCACAACCAATTCAAAGGAGCTGCACCAGAATGGCTTGGATTTGTGCAACAACGTATGCCAAATTCCAGTTGGACTGTTGTAAGTTCATCTAGTGCCCCTTAGTGATTTTGGTGTATTGAAGACTTATAGGTTAAGGGACTGATGCGTTTGTGAGTGTACACAGGTCTATAAGTCTATGAGGAGTTTGATAATTACAGAGAAAGTCGACCCCTAAAAATGAAGATCTTCGACTGAAGACATTGGATTTCTGAAGACTATCCGAAGACTTTGAAAGTGAAGAAATTGGTGTGACCTCAAAGACTTGGAATTCATTCGAGGAACATGAAGCGTGAAGACTTTTGTTTTCGTAATTTCATTTTCTCTTTCTTGAGTCATAGGAAACACCGTACTGTTAAAGGGGGTCGAGGAAATACTAAGTAAAAATTTCCATGTGATGCTCAACTCAAAATCCTACACCATACCAATCCCTTCGAGTGAAGCCATTGAAAATCTCATACAGTTCAGTCAATTTCTTCAGTAACAGAGACGAAGTTCTTCTGGTTGCTGAGGAATTTGTTCTGACTGAGGAGTTAGGAATTTGCCAGTGCGGATTGCCTACACAGTGAGGAACATGATAGCCTTGAGGAATTTGAGAGTCAAATTTTTGACCGTTGCTGTGCTATGCGCCAGCTGTCCCAAAATATCTACCCACCTAACGGCCATATCATTGAAGGGCATTTATGTCTTATCATTCTGGCTGCTCCCTAGGCTATAAATAGCCGCCCCCTACAACCACTAGCTGGTTGGCTGCTCCGAGAGAAACTGACACTTGTCATTTGAGAGCATCCCATCCTCCGAGGACTTTGAGCGAAAATCATCAACTGAGGAAAACCCAAACCCAAACACCTTCAAACCCAAAGTGATTGAGCATCACTGAAGAGATTGATCCTGCGTGGATCCGACGCTTGTTACGTTTGAAGATTGTGCTTCTTCCAGACAGTTAGGCGTCATGGTCTAGAGCATCCAAGAGGAATTGTGGATCGCCGAGTGTCCGAGTCTGTGAAGGTTTGGAAGTCACCTGAAGAATTACCACGAGTGATTGGGCGAGGTCTGTGTGACCTTAGCTCAAGGATAATACGATGAGGACTGTGTGTCCTCAGGTTTAAATACCTAGCCGCTCCAACCAGACATACAACTGAGATAGTAGTTGGAATTGGTCTACCAAATCATTGTCTTCATCAAGCTTGCTGGTTCTATTTCCTCAACTCTTTCATTTCCTCATTTCAGTTGTTGTGTGCCTGTTCATATCTGTTTGAAGACATTAACAGAAGACTTTCTCAATCTCCTCAGTTCAATTTCTTCAGTCTGTCTGTCTTCATCCCGTGTTATCCTGTGTTTATGCTTTTCTGTACTCTGTGCTTGTCTTCATTTCATCACGATAACTATGCTTGTGTTCTGCTATGTTTACTTTTGAGTACTTATTCCACTGCAAGTAGTTCTTCGCTAAGGAATTTTCTCACCAGCAAATTCCTCAATGAAGAATTGATAAAAATCGCATATTCAGCCCCCCCCCCTCTAGTCGATATAACGCTCTTTCAATTGGTATCAGAGCAAGGTACTCCCTTGTTCAATGTGATTTTTCTTTAACCACCTGGAGTTTTAGTTATGTCGACCGCTGGTATGAAGAAAGTGACATGCCCCATCTTTGACGGTCATGATTATCCCAAGTGGAAGGCCATGATGAGGAAGCGTCTCATGGCAATGAACAGCAGGCTGTGGACCATCACCGAGATTGGCCTTACTGATCTGTGCATGATGGCGGAAGCTGATGACATTCGCAAGTACACTCTTCTCAACCTTACGGCGAAGGACGTCGTCTGCTCCTGTCTGTCTCAAAATCAGTTCAGGAACATCATGGATGTCAATCATGCAAAGCTTATCTGGGACCGTCTCTTTAAGGTCTATGAAGGTCATCGAACCTGTCATGATCCTTGGTTTGAGGATTACAAGGAATCTCTCAATGCGATGACATTCGAACCAGAATCATCATCTTCTACACCATGCCTTATGGCAAAAAGTGCTAAGGTAGCTGAATGCTACCTATCCGAGTCCAATGATGATGAATCTGGAGACGAATTTGGACCCAGCTATGTCAAACTTGCTTCCCTTGCCACTAAACAACAAAGAGCTCTGGAAAAAGTTCAATACATGCTAAATAAGAGCGATGATATGTTGGGTGAAGAAATGGATCAGTCGAAAGCTTTGGCTGAAAGTCTTCAGAGACTTTAGTCCAAGTTTGACACCCTTCAAGGTCATCATAACACTCTCTTATCTGATCACGAGAAGCTTTCTTATGAATTTCTTCAAAGAAAGCAAGATCTTGAGAAGCTAAGAGTGAGTTATGAAGATCTTCGGAAGGAGCGCGATTCATTACTTGCTCAACAAATCAGCGCTACTCAGGAAGAATTTGTTCCTCCATGTTTGAAGTGCATTGAACGTGAAACTGCTAATTCTTCACCTGAATGTTCAAATGCTTCTAATGCAACAAATTATTCATCTGTCTCTTCTATCAGTAATTCCTCATCTGAGCACATTGCTAGTATCACTGATGATGCAGAGCTGAAGGAATTGTACATGACAGACATGTACAAAAGCCTCAAAGGGCATCAGACTCTTTGTGACGTGCTTAAAAAGCAGATCCTCAACAGGAACCCAAGGAAAGAGGGTATTGCCTTTGAGAGGAAACTCAATGGTGATGGAACATATTGGAAGCCTAAGCAGTACCCCAAAACCTCATGGGTTGCTGCAAAGGGACCTCCAGTTGATCCATCCAATTTATCTGGCTTTACATGTGAATCTCCTCATTCTTCTGATGAGTCATTTGACTCCAACTATAAACTGTTCAAAAATCAGAATGGTGAAGTATTTGCTAGATATGTTGGTACTAACTGCAGGAACGGTTCCCTGATACGTCCATTCTGCATCATGCTTTTATATCAATATTTATTGCATTATGGGCTGTTATTACACATTATATCTCAATACTTATGACTATTCTCTCTTATTTTACAAGGTGTATCATGAAGAGGGGGAATGCCGACAGCTGGAATTCTGGCTGGAAAAGGAGAAAACATTGGAAACCTATTCCACACCGCTCCAAAAATCCTAAAACTCCACTAAACTTATTTTTGGAATTAATAACAATTATTGAGAGTAAGAAATACCTTAGGGGGCCCACACCCTGGCCAGGAGGGTGGGGGGCGCGCCCACCCCTACTGGGTGCGCCCCCTGTCTCCTAGGCCCCCTGGTGGCCCTCTGGTGTCCATCTTCTACTATATGAAGGCTTTTACCCTAGAAAAATCATGGGCAAGCTTACGGGACGAAACTCTGCCGCCACGAGGCGGAACCTTGGCGGAACCAATCTAGACCTCCGACAGAGCTGTTCTGCCGGGGACACTTCCCTCCGGGAGGGGGAAATCATCACCATCGTCATCACCAACGATCCTCTCATCGGGAGGGGGTCAATCTCCATCAACATCTTCACCAGCACCATCTCCTCTCAAAACCCTAGTTCATCTCTTGTATCCAATCTTGTATCCAAACCACAAATTGGTACCTATGGGTTGCCAGTAGTGTTGATTACTCCTTGTAGTTGATGCTAATTGGTTTACTTGGTGGAAGACCATATGTGCAGACCCTTAATGCATATTATTACCCCTCTGATTATGAACATGAATATGCTTTGTGAGTAGTTTCGTTTGTTCCTGAGGACATGGGTGAAGTCTTGCTATTAGTAGTCATGTGAATTTGGTATTCGTTCGATATTTTGATGAGATGTATGTTGTCTTTCCTCTAGTGGTGTTATGTGAACGTCGACTACATGACACTTCACCATTATTTGGGCCTAGAGGAAGGCATTGGGAAGTAATAAGTAGATGATGGGTTGCTAGAGTGATAGAAGCTTAAACCCTAGTTTATGCGTTGCTTTGTAAGGGGCTGATTTGGATCCATATGTTTAATGTTGTGGTTAGGTTTACCTTAATGCTTCTTTTGTAGTTGCGGATGCTTGCAATAGGGGTTAATCATAAGTGGGATTCTTGTCCAAGTAAGGGCAGTACCCAAGTACCAGTCCACCCACATATCAAATTATCAAAGTACCGAACGCAAATCATATGAGCGTGATGAAAACTAGCTTGACGATAATTCCCATGTGTCCTCGGGAGCTCCTTTCTCATTATAAGAAATTGTCCAGGCTTACCCTTTGCTACAAAAAGGATTGGGCCACCTTTCTGCACTTTATTTACTTTCATTGCTTGTTACTCGTTACAATTTATCTTATCACAAAACTATCTATTACCTACAATTTCAGTGCTTGCAGAGAAAACCTTACTGAAACCACTTATCATTTCCTTCTGCTCCTCGTTGGGTTCGACACTCTTACTTATTGAAAGGACTATGATAGATCCCCTACACTTTTGGGTCATCAAGACTCTTTTCTGGCGCCGTTGCTAGGGAGTGTAGCGCTTTTGGTGAGTGGAACTTGGTAAGGAAACATTTATATAGTGTGCTAAAATTTTCTGTTACTTGTCACTATGGAAACTAATCCTTTGAGGGGCTTGTTAGGGGTATCTTCACCCCGACCAAAAGAGCAAAGAGTTGCTCCTCAACCTAGTGAACTTTTTGAAAATATTTACTTTGAGATCCCTTCGAGTATGATAGAGAAACTGCTAGCTAATCCATTTGCAGGAGATGGAACATTGCATCCCGATTTACACCTTATCTTTGTGGATGAAGTTTGTGGATTATTTAAGCTTGCAGGTATTCCCGATGATGTTGTCAAAAGGAAGGTCTTCCCTTTATATTTGAAGGGAGATGCATTGACATGGTATAGGCTATGTGATGATATGGGATCTTGGAATTATAAACGATTGAAGTTGGAATTTCACCAGAAGTTCTATCCTATGCATCTTGTTCATCGTGATCGTAATTACATATATAATTTCTGGCCTTGCGAAGGAGAAAGCATCGCTCAAGCTTGGGGGAGCTTTAAGTCTATGTTATATTCATGCCCCAATCATGAGCTCTCCAGAGAAATGATTATTCAAAAATTTTACGCTTGGCTTTCTCTCAATGATCGCAACATGCTCGATAATTCCTGTGCTGGTTCTTATATGCTGAAGACTATTGAATTCAAATGGGACTTATTGGAAAGAATTAAATGCAACTCTGAAGATTGGGGTTCCGACGATGGTAAGGAGTCAGGTATGACATCTAAGTTTGATTGTGTTAAATCTTTTATGGATACCGATGCTTTTCGTGGATTTAGCGCTAAATATGGACTTGACTCCGAGATAGTAGCTTCTTTCTGTGAATCTTTTGCTCCTCACGTTGATCTCCCTAAGGAGAAGTGGTTTAAATATAATCCTCCCATTGAATTAAAAGTAGTTGCACCTATTACAGTTGAAGAAAAGACTGTCACTTATAGTGATCCTATTGTTCCTACTACTTATGTTGAGAAACCTCCTTTTCCTGTTAGGATAAAGGATCATGCTAAAACTTCGACTGTTGTTCGTAAGAGTAATACTAGGACTTATACACCTCCTAAGCAAATCAAAGTTGAACCTAGTATTGCTATGGTTAAATATCTCTTGGATGATAATTTAGATGGGCATGTTATTTATTCCTGTGGTGACAATGCTAATATTTTTAGACCAGATACTAAGATACATAGACCTGTGGTAGGCATGCCTGTTATTTCTGTTAAAATAGGAGATCATTGTTATCATGGTTTATGTGATATGGGTGCTAGTGCTAGTGCAATACCCTATGACTTATATAAAGAAATTACGCATGATATTGCACCCGTTGAGTTGGAAGGTATTGATGTTACTATCAAGCTTGCCAATAGAGATACTGTTTCACCAATTGGGATTGTTAGAGATGTTGAAGACTTCTATGGGAAGGTTAAATACCCTGCTAATTTTCTTGTTCTTAGTTCCCCACAAGATGACTTTTGTCCCATTATTTTTGGTAGACCCTTCTTAAATACAGTTAATGTTAGGATTGATTGTGAAAAGGATACTGTCACAATTGGCTTAGAGGGTATGTCTCATGAGTTTAATTTTGCTAAGTTACGTAGACAACCTCGTGATAGAGAATCACCTAGTAAGGATGAGATTATTGGTCTTGCTTCTATTGCCAAGCCTCCTACTGATCCGTTAGAACAATATTTGCTTGACCATGAAAATGATATGTTTATGAAGGAAAGAAGGGAAATAGATGAAGTGTTCCTTAAACAGGAACCTATGCTGAAACACAACCTTTCCATTGAAATTCTTGGGGATCCCCCTCCACCCAAGGGTGATCCCGTGTTTGAACTCAAACCATTACCTGATAATCTTAAGTATGCTTATCTTGATGAAAAGAAAATATATCCTGTTATTATTAGTGCTAACCTTTCAGAGCAAGAAGAAGAAAGATTATTAAAAACTCTGAAGAAGCACCGCGCTGCTATTGGATATACTCTGGATGATCTTAAGGGCATTAGTCCCACGCTATGCCAACACAAAATTAATTTGGAGGCCGATGCTAAACCAGTTAGAGATCCTCAACAACGACTAAATCCCAAGATGAAAGAAGTGGTAAGAAAGGAGATACTAAAGCTCCTTGAGGCAGGTATAATTTATCCCGTTGCTGATAGTGATTGGGTAAGCCCTGTCCATTGTGTTCCTAAAAAGGGAGGTATTACTGTCGTTCCTAATGATAAAGATGAATTGATCCTGCAAAGAATTATTACAGGTTATAGGATGGTAATTGATTTCCGTAAATTAAATAAAGCTACTAAGAAAGATCATTACCCTTTACCTTTTATTGATCAAATGCTAGAAAGGCTATCCAAACACACACATTTCTGCTTTCTAGATGGCTATTCTGGTTTCTCTCAAATACATGTGTCAGCGGGGGATCAATCAAAAACTACTTTTACTTGCCCTTTCGGTACTTTTTCTTATAGACGTATGCCTTTTGGTTTATGTAATGCACCTGCTACCTTTCAAAGATGTATGATGGCTATATTCTCTGACTTTTGTGAAAAGATTTGTGAGGTATTCATGGATGACTTCTCCGTTTATGGATCCTCTTTTGATGATTGCTTGAGCAACCTTGATCGAGTTTTGCAGAGATGCAAAGACACTAGTCTCGTCTTGAATTGGGAAAAGTGTCACTTTATGGTTAATGAAGGCATTGTTTTGGGCCATAAGATTTTCGAGAGAGGTATTGAAGTTGATAAAGTCAAAGTTGATGCTATTGAAAAGATGCCATGTCCCAAGGACATAAAAGGTATAAGAAGTTTCCTTAGTCATGCCAGTTTTTATAGGAGGTTCATTAAGGACTTTTCTAAAATCTCTAGGCCTCTGACTAATTTATTGCAAAAAGATATTTCTTTTGTCTTTGATGATGATTGTGTAGAAGCATTTGAAATACTTAAGAAAGCTTTGATCACTACACCTATTGTTCAGCCACCTGATTGGAATTTACCCTTTGAAATTATGTGTGATGCTAGTGATTATGTTGTAGGTGTTGTTCTAGGGCAAAGAGTTGATAAGAAATTGAATGTTATCCAATATGCTAGTAAGACTCTTGATATTGCCCAGAGAAATTATGCTACTACTGAGAAATAATTCTTAGCAGTTGTGTTTGCATGTGATAAGTTTAGACCTTATATAGTTGATTCCAAAGTTACTATTCACACTGATCATACTGCTATTAAATATATTGTGGAAAAGAAAGATGCTAAGCCTAGACTCATTAGATGGGTTCTCTTGCTCCAAGAATTTGATTTACATATTATTAATAGAAAGGGAGCTCAGAACCCCGTTGTGGACAACTTTTCTAGGTTAGAGAATGTTCTTGATGACCCACTGCCTATTGATGATAGCTTTCCTGATGAACAATTAGCGGTCGTTAATGCTTCTCTTACTGCTCCTTGGTATGCTGATTATGCTAATTACATTGTTGCTAAATTTATACCACCTAGTTTCACATACCAGCAAAAGAAAAAGTTCTTTTATGATTAAGACATTACTTCTGGGATGACCCACACCTTTATAAAGGAGGAGTAGATGGTGTTATTAGACGTTGTGTTGTGTACCTGAGCATGAACAGGAACAAATCCTATGCAAGTGTCACTTTGAATCATATGGAGGACACCACGCTGGAGATAGAACTGCACACAAGGTATTGCAATCCGGTTTTTATTGGCCTACTCTCTTCAAAGATGCTCGTAAGTTTGTCTTATCTTGTGATGAATGTCAAAGAATTGGTAATATTAGTAGACGTCAAGAAATGCCTATGAATTATTCTCTTGTTATTGAACCGTTTGATGTTTGGGGCTTTGAGTATATGGGACCTTTTCCTGCCTCTAATGGTTACACACATATTTTAGTTGTTGTTGATTACGTTACTAAGTGGGTAGAAGCTATTCCAACTAGTAGTGCCGATCATAACACTTCTATTAAAATGCTTAAAGAAGTTATTTTTCCGAGGTTTGGAGTCCCTAGATATCTTATGACTGATGGTGGTTCACATTTTATTCATGGTGCTTTCCGTGAGATGCTTGCTAAGTATGATGCTAATCATAGAATCGCATCTCCTTATCATCCGCAGTCTAGTGGTCAAGTAGAGTTGAGCAATAGAGAGCTCAAATTAATTTTGCAAAAGACTGTGAATAGATCTAGAAAGAATTGGTCCAAGAAACTTGATGATGCATTATGGGCCTATAGAACTGCTTACAAAAATCCTATGGGTATGTCTCCATATAAGAAGATTTATGGAAAAGCATGTCATTTACCTCTAGAACTTGAACATAAAGCATATTGGGCTATTAAAGAGCTCAACTATGACTTCAAACTTGTCGGTGAGAAGAGGTTGTTTGATATTAGCTCACTTGATGAATGGAGAACCCAAGCCTATGAGAATGCCAAGCTATTCAAAGAAAAAGTCAAACGCTGGCATGATAAAAGGATACAAAAGCGTGAGTTTAACGTAGGTGATTATGTGCTATTATTCAACTCTCATTTAAGATTTTTTGCAGGAAAACTTCTCTCTAAATGGGAAGGTCCTTACGTTATCGAGGAGGTCTATCGTTCTGGTGCCATAAAAATCAACAACTTCGAAGGCACAAGTCCGAGGGTGGTGAACGGTCAAATAATTAAACATTATATTTTAGGTAATCCTCAATGTTGAAACTAATATTATTGAAACCATAACCCCGGAGGAATACGTAAGGGACATTTTCCAGAACGTTCCAGACTCCGAAAAGGAATAGGTATGTGGTACGGTAAGTAAACCGACTCCAAAACAACTCTAATGGCAATTTTTATCAATTTTGGAATATTTAAGAATTTTAGGAAGAAAGAAGTAGTCCGGGAAGGACACGAGGCCTCCACGAGGGTGGAGGGAGCGCCCACCCTTCCTGGGTGCGCCCCCTGTCTCTTGGCCACCTCGTGTGCCTCCTGGACTCCGTTTTCTTGCATGTTACGTATTTTGGTCGGTAAAAATTCATTATATAAACTCGTGAAGGTTTTGACCATCGTATCACGCAAATATCCTCTGTTTTCACTTCGAGTTGTTCTTGTTGCAGATTAAGAGCAAGATATCTTCTCAAGAGTCAGTCGGGGAGAGTCGGGTGTCTCACCCAACACCAGATCCAGGAGCAAATAGCGATGCTTATCACTTTGGACCATCAGCAGAGGATGAGATGGAGGCCGACTTTAAAAGTATAGATGCCATGGAGGAAGATCAAGAAGTTACCTCTCATCTCCAAGAAGAATTCATGATGGGGGAACTACATAGCTTGGCTATTTCAAATTCGGTCATCCCTTCCAACTTTAGATTTCGTTCTTATGAAAATATGAAAAAGAGCGTCACTTGTTCTCCAGAAGCTATGCAGCATCCTTGGGTAAAGGGAGCTTTAACCGTTACGGGCAAGCTCCGGAAAGAAATAATGAACCTCAAACAACAAGTCAATAAGCTCGAGGAGGAGAACCGTATCCTAAGGGGCATCATCGCCAAGAAGATCATAACACCAACCGTGAAGAAGGAGACATAATCACATGGGTATGGGCACTCCCTTGGGAACTGCCAAGCTTGGGGGAGGTGCTCTGGTATCGTATCACCATCACACTCCTATCTTTACCGTTTTATTTAGTTTGATCCTTTTAGTAGTATCTTGATCTAGTAGATTGAAGTTTTGATATCAACTAGTTTTGAGTTTTGCTTTGTGATCTCTTTATGTAATCGAGTCCGTGAGCTATCTATAATAAAGATTAGTGTTCAGTCAAGGGCTTTGCTATGTTGCTATGATCTTGATAAAGTAGAAAGAATAAAAGAGTTCATATTGATCTTATGGATAGTAATGACTTCACACATAGAAAGTATGAGGCATAAAAGTTGTTGAGAGTTGATAAACATAGTTTTGGTCATTGTTGCAATTAATAGGAAGTAATAAGGAAAGGGAGGTTCACATACAAATATATTATCTTGGATATCTTTTATGGTTGTGAAGCGCTCATTAAGTATGACATGCTAAAAGAGTTGATGTTGGACAAGGAAGACAACGTAATGGTTTATGTTTTCTCACATCTCAGTTAAAGTATATTGTCATAGACCTTCCAAACATGTTGAGCTTGCCTTTCCCCCTCATGCTAGCCAAATTCCTTGCACCAAGTAGAGATACTACTTGTGCTTCCAAATATCCTTAAACCTAGTTTTGCCATGAGAGTCCACCATACCTACCTATGGATTGAGTAAGATCCTTCAAGTAAGTTATCATGTTGCAAGCAATAAAAATTGCTCTCTAAATATGTATGACTTATTAGTGCAGAGAAAATAAGCTTTATATGATCTTGTTATGGAAGCAATAAAAGCGACGGACTGCATAATAAAGGTCCATATACAAGTGGCAATATAAAGTGATGTTCTTTTGCATTAATATTTTATGCATCCAACCCTAAAAGCACATGACAACCTCTGCTTCCCTCTGCGAAGGGCCTATATTTTACTTTATGTTTTTACTTTATGCTTGAGTCAAGGTGATCCTCACCTTTCCCTTTTTCATTTTATCCTTTGGCAAGCTCCTTGTGTCTGAAAGATCATGATATATATATCCAATTGGGTGTAAGTTAGCATGGACTATTATTGTTGGCATCACCTAAAGGTGAATACGTTGGGAGGGAACACAATAAGCCCCTATCTTTCTCAGTGTCCGGTTGAAACTCTATAACCACAAGTATTGCATGAGTGTTAGCAATTGTAGAAGACTACATGATAGTTGAGTGTGTGGACTTGCTGAAAAGCTCTATTCTTGACTCTTTTTGATGTTATGATAAATTGCAATTGCTTCAATGACTGAGATTATAGTTTGTTAGCTTCCAATGAAGTTTCTGAACCATACTTGACATTGTGAATTGATTGTTACTTGAGCATAAGAAATCATATGATAAAATCTATTTATGTTGTTGTTATAAGAATGATCATGATGCCCTCATGTCGATACTTTATTTTTATCAACACCTCTATCTCTAAACATGTGGACATATTTTTCGATTTCGGCTTCCGCTTGAGGACAAGCGAGGTCTAAGCTTGGGGGAGTTGATACGTCCATTTTGCATCATGCTTTTATATCAATATTTATTGCATTATGGGCTGTTATTACACATTATATCTCAATACTTATGGCTATTCTCTCTTCGTTTACAAGGTTTATCATGAAGAGGGGGAATGCCGGAGCTGGAATTCTAGCTGGAAAAGGAGCAAACATTGGAAACCTATTCTGCACTGCTCCAAAAATCTTGAAACTCCACGAGACTTATTTTTGGAATTAATAAGAATTATTGAGCGGAAGAAACACCTCAGGGAGCCCACACCCTGGCCAGGAGGGTGGGGGCGCGCCCACCCCTACTGGGTGCGCCCCTATCTCTTGGGCCCCCTGGTGGCCCTCTCAAAACCCTAGTTCATCTCTTGTATCCAATCTTGTATCCAAACCACAAATTGGTACCTGTGGGTTGCTAGTAGTGTTGATTACTCCTTGTAGTTGATGCTAATTGGTTTACTTGGTGGAAGATCATATGTTCAGATCCTTAATGCATATTATTATCCCTCTGATTATGAACATGAATATGCTTTGTGAGTAGTTACGTTTGTTCCTGAGGACATGGGTGAAGTCTTGCTATTAGTAGTCATGTGAATTTGGTATTCGTTTGATATTTTGATGAGATGTATGTTGTCTTTCCTCTAGTGGTGTTATGTGAACGTCGACTACATGACACTTCACCATTATTTGGGCCTAGAGGAAGGCATTGGGAAGTAATAAGTAGATGATGTGTTGCTAGAGTGACAGAAGCTTAAACCCTAGTTTATGCGTTGCTTCGTAAGGGGTTGATTTGGATCCATATGTTTAATGTTGTGGTTAGATTTACCTTAATACTTCTTTTGTAGTTGCGGATGCTTGCAATAGGGGTTAATCATAAGTGGGATGCTTGTCCAAGTAAGGGCAGTACCCAAGCACCGGTCCACCCACATATCAAATTATCAAAGTACCGAACGTGAATCATATGAGCGTGATGAAAACTAGCTTGAAGATAATTCCCATGTGTCCTAGGGAGCTCCTTTCTCATTATAAGAAATTGTTGGCTTATCCTTTGCTAAAAAAAGGATTGGGCCACCTTGCTGCACTTTATTTACTTTCATTGCTTGTTACTCGTTACAATTTAGCTTATCACAAAACTATCTATTACCTACAATTTCAGTGCTTGCAGAGAAAACCTTATTGAACACCGCTTATCATTTCCTTCTGCTCCTCGTTGGGTTCGACACTCTTACTTATCGAAAGGACTACGATAGATCCCCTACACTTGTGGGTCATCATTCCCCTATGAAGAAAATCTAGGTTCCCAAAAGTTGCCTTGAAAGTCTTCAGGTGAATGTCCTCATGACACCACCTGTGAAGAATAGGAACTCGAGATCAAATTCTTCATATGGACCAAAATCTTCATATGGATCCAAGTCCTCATACAGACCAAATTCCTCACGTGGATCAAATTCCTCAAAAGGATCAAAGTCCTCATATGATCATCATCGTGCCAACCCCTCTGTTTCGCAGGGAAGAGCTAAGGGCTATGAATATGAGCATTATTCTTCTAACCATTATGTTCATTAGTCCTCGAAAAATTTCTCTGCTTATTCATATGCTTATCCTAACCCCTCTTATGTGAAACAAAGTGGAATGGCTTCTATGCCACCTTTGTCATATGGTGCTCGCAGAGTGATGAATTCTTTGCCACCCCTTCAGATGTGGGAGGTGAAGAAAAAGACCTAATCTCTTATGCAGGGTCAGGACTCCAGACGTGCTCAAAACCTCCGAAGAATTTGTTGGAGACCTAAAAATTTCCTGAAAGGACACAGGCTAATCATGAAGAAATGAACTTTCATTTCTCACGTCCTCATACTGTTTTATCTATTCTATTGCTTGATGAAATTGATCTGATGATATTGATGTCATATTCTTCACTAATGAAGTATATGAGTTCGTAAGATGCACTAATTCATCTGCAGGATGATCAACCCAAAGCAAATGAGTGGGTCCTCGATAGTGGATGTACGAATCACATGACTGGTGACAAGAATCTATTGATGGATGCTCCTTTATCACCATCACATCTGAAGCATATCATCTTCGCTGACAAAGGCAAAAGTCAGGTATTGGGTCTAGGTAAGGTTGCGATCTCAAAGGATCGACACATGGACAAAGTCATGCTTGTCGAATCCTTAGGGTACAACCTCATGTCTGTCTTGATGCTTTGTGATCTCGATATGGTTGTTGTCTTTGGCAAATATCGTTGTGTTGTGATCATGGAAGCTGACAATTCCAAAGTCTTCGAAGGCTTTAGGAGAGGAGACTTGTACATTGTTGATTTCTCTACAGGACCACAACCGGCCGTATGCCTACTTGCAAAAGCTTCAGAAGGCTGGCTATGGCATCGACGACTTGGTCATGCTGGTATGAGGAATTTGCACATGCTCGCGAAGAAGAAGCATGTCATTGGCATTGAGAATGTCAAATTCCTTAAGGATCACTTATGCGGAGCCTGTGAAGTTGGAAAGATGACAAAGGCTAAGAATCCAGCGAAGACTATCATGACTACCACTCGACCATTTGAATTGCTTCACATGGATCTCTTTGGTCCAAATCATTATTCAGCAGTTACAAATGATGCATCTCTATATGGCTTTGTTATTGTTGATGATTATTCTCGTTACACATGGGTGCACATTGTCACTTACAGACATGAGGTGCAAGAAGTCTTCAAACGATTTTCCTCGAGGGCTTCAACCAACTTTGGTGTGAAGATCAAGCACATCAGAAGTGACAATGGGACCGAGTTCAAGAATTCCGGTCTTGATGACTATCTTGATGAACTTGGTATTACTCATGAGTTATCTGCTCCTTATACTCCTCAGCAGAATGGCGTCGTGGAGCGCAAGAACAGAACTCTTGTTGAGATGGCTCGCACTATGCTTGATGAATACAAGACGCCTCATCGTTTCTGGATTGAGGCAATTGATATTGCGTGCCACATCATCAACAGAGTATATCTTCGCAAATTCTTCAAGAAGACTGCTTATGAACTCCTCACTGACAAAAAGCCCAATGTGAGTCATTTCAAAGTCTTCGGTGCTAAATGTTGGATTAGAGATCCTCATCACAATTCTAAATTCGCACCGAAAGCACATGAGGGTTTTATGCTTGGTTACGGAAAGGACTCGCACACCTACAGAGTCTTCAACAACGTTCTTCACAAAGTTGTTGAAACTATAGATGTGTGGTTCGATGAAACTAATGGCTCGCAAAGAGAGCACCTACCTTCTGTGATAGATGAACCAGCACCTGAGGAATCTACCAAGTTCAAGGCTACCGAGGATGTCATTCCTACCGAAGAATCTGCTGAAGAATTCATTCTAGAACGTGAAGAACGTTGAGCTGGTGCACCTGAAGAAAATGGTGCTGAGGAAAATGGTCCTGAAGAAAATGCGGATCAAATTCCTCGACGACAACCCGCTCATCCTCGCGTTGCAAACGAAGTGCAAATTGAGAGAATCATCGATGACATTGAAGCACCAGGTCCTCTCACACACTCAAAAGCTTCACATTTGTCTAACTTTTGTGGGCACTTTGCTTTTGTATCTATCACAGAGCCCACTAAGGTAGATGAAGCATTTCTGGAGCCTGAGTGGATTCAAGCTATGCAAAGAATTACATCAGTTCGAGCTCAACAACGTCTGGGAACTGGTCAAACGTCCAGATCCTCGCAAGCACAATATCATTGGCACAAAGTGGATCTACCGCAACAAGCAAGATGAAAATGGCCTTGTGGTGAGGAATAAGGCACGGCTTGTAGCTCAAGGCTACACACAGGTTGAAGGAATTGATTTTGATGAAACTTTTGCACCTGTTGCTAGACTTGAGGCTATTCGCATATTACTTGCTTATGCTAACCATCATGGTATCATCTTACAACAAATGGATGTGAAAAGTGCATTCCTCGATGGTAAGCTTGAGGAAGAAGTATATGTTGCTCAACCCCTAGGTTTTGAAGATCCAAAGCATCCTGACAAAGTCTTCAGACTCAATAAGGCCCTGTATGGCCTCAAGCAGGCCCCTCGGGCGTGGTATGATACTTTGAAGGAATTCCTCATGAAGAAAGGCTTCAAACCCGGTTCACTCGGACCAACTCTTTTCACTAAATCTTATGATGGTGAATTGTTTGTGTGCCAAATTTATGTTGATGATATCATTTTTGGATGTACTGACCAACATTACAGTGATGAATTTGCCTATATGATGAGTGAAGAATATCAAATGTCTATGATGGGAGAGTTGAAATTCTTTTTAGGTATTCAAATTCGTCAACAGCGCAATGGCATATTCATATCTCAGGAGAAATACCTCAAAGATGTATTGAGGAAATTCGGCATGCAAGATTGCAAAGGGGTCAAAATTCCAATGCCCACAAATGGCTATCTATGCACTGATGAAAATGGTAAAGACTTCGATCAAAAGGTATACCTCTCCATTATTGGCTCTTTATTGTACCTATGTGCATCTAGGACAGATATTATGCTTAGTATTTGCATTTGTGCCTGATTTCAAGCTACACCGAAGGAATCACACCATAAGGCTGTGAAGCATATTCTTCGATATCTAGCTCACACACCAATACTTGGATTATGGTATCCCAAGGGCTCTTCCTTTGATCTCATTGGATATTCAGACTCTGACTATGCTAGCGACCGGGTGGACCGCAAGTCAATGTCAGGCACATGCCATTTCCTCGGACGATCTTTGGTCTGTTGGTCCTCGAAGAAGCAGAACTGCGTCTCACTCTCCACTGCAGAAGCTGAGTACATTGTTGCTGGATCGTGCTGTGCTCAATTACTATAGATGAAGCAAACACTCAAGGACTATGGCATCAACGTGAAGAATGTGCCTCTCTACTGCGACAATGAGAGCGCTATCAATATTTCTCATGACCCAGTTCAGCACTCGAAGACAAAGCACATCCAGATTCGTCATCATTTTCTTCGTGATCATGTGTTGAAGGGCGACATCTCCATCAACCACGCAAGCACTGAAGACCAACTGGCCGATATCTTCACTAAGCCCTTGGATGAGAAGAGATTTAGCAAGTTGCGGTGTGAGCTAAATATCCTACAATCTTCGAATGTTCTCTAAAAAGGACACACATCCTAACTCTTATGCAAAATTGATGACTTAGATGTGCAACACACAAAGTAACGTTTTTCTTCAATCAATGAAGACTAACCCTCTAAGTGTGAAGAAATTGATTCTCAGAGCCCTACGACAATTGTACGCGGTGTCTAAAGTCAGCTTTCTTATACGCTGGGTTACGCCACCAACCAAAGTTGAAAATCTTCAATTTGAGTTTTTCTTAATTTTTGAAATTCCTCAGTTTTTCAAATTCTTCAACTTTGCAATTGTCTTCACTCTTTCCGTCGTTGTTCTTCATTTGAATATATATATATATATATATGAGTTTATGTCCTCTACAGCATTCACTTATTGCTAATTCTTCAAGTTGATTTTTCTGCTAAGTGAATGTGATCGGACCCTTCCCCCTCTATGCTAAACTCAACCCAATCTTTTCACAAATTCTTCATGTGCATTCTATTTGAAACTCGTTCAAAATCTTCACCGTGTCCTTGTCAGCTGAAGAAATTGCGAACAGAACTTTTAACTTATCTTATCTAAATTTTTGGCTTTGCTGCCCAAACAGTTCTGCATCCCATGATAATACTTTTCTATTCACCCACGATCTCACACGATCGCCACCTCTCAGTACGTGGGTGACACATGTCAAGCGAATGAGAAGGGCCAGGGGCACGTTCGTCCAATTTCCTCGGGCGTACAGTTTTTCACTCCGACTATAAATACCCCTCCCCTTCCTCATTTTGTTTTTACTCCGCTCGTTCTCACTCCCGCTCGAGCTTCTCAAACCCTAGCACCGCTGCTACTTCATCATCGCCGGTGAGGAAGAGCTTCACTGCCTCAACCTCATCGCCGTCGTACTCGCGCCGGTTGCAGATTTCTTCACCCCGTCGCTGCCGTAGCTATCTTCCTCTGCCGAGTAAGGGCATGGAAGATCTGAACTGACGAACTTCACATCTACACTTCCCAGTTCGTCGTGTTCTTCATCAAGGGTAATTAAAAGTTACTTCTACTGCCCTCTTTGATTCAAATGTTTTCTTGAAAATCTTCAAAGGTGTTTATTCTTCAAATCTTCACAGATTGAACACCTCACATGTCATCTGCTCTTGATTCGTTTCTCTAAGCAATGATTTTCTTCAAGATTCCTCAATTGTGTGTATTTTTGATCTATACAACTCTGGAACCTAAGACAAAGAACGCTTAGTGAAATTCTTCAAGACTCATCTGGTAAAATTCCTCAAACTTATTTTTTAAAACCTTCTGAGAACGCATATGACCTCTCCAAATTCCTCCCAACTATATTCTATTCACAGGTACTCATGTCCGCTACTGAATCACTAGGTTCTCATCAACTTAACTCGTTTGCAGCGTTCCTCGAAGAAAAGTTGCATACCTCTTCAGAAACTTTAGTTGTTCATATTCCTCAGCTGAAGAAAATGGCTGATGGTAAGAAGCCACAGAAGGGTGGAAAGAGGCTTGAGGTCAATACTGCTTTTGAAATCCCTGATGACATTTATGCTGGGTATTGCACACCCCCTGAGGAGGACAGAAATCAGTGCAAGGTGCGCATTCAAAAGATTGAGAGGAGATGTGCACGGGAATGGAGGGAGTACAGATATGTTACTCCCAAGTATATGAAGAAATTCACTCTCAATCCTCCATGCCCAAGACCTCCGTTGGCACCTGGCCAATTGGCAGATCCCACCAGCCTCAAGCGCAGTGAGGATTATCCTGATGAATGGGCAAAGTGCCAGGCCAAACTGGCCAAACAAGCAAAGGAAGCAGTGAGGAAATTTAATGAAGACTCTGCTGTTGCTGCTACCACTGTTGAGGCCTCTGCAAGCAAGCCGAAGAAGGCCATGCCTAAGAAGCCTGCTCACAAGCCAAGTGCTTCTCCCTCAATGCCCTCACGGCCAAGTTCCTCAGCAATGCCCTCACGGTGAGATTCTTCAAAGCCCTCACAGCCAATTCCTCAATCTGTTCCTCCGACAAAGTCCTCAGCTGCTCCAACTAAATCCTCTGCACCTGTGCATCTCGCCACGTGCCAAAGGACTACAGGCATCTCACTTGCCTTAGGAGCGTCTGCAAGTTCCTCAGCTGCACCAAATTCCTCAACTGACCCCTCTCTGCTAAAGAAAAAGGCAACTGCTGGACGAGGCCCTCGACCAAGTCCTCACAAGAAGCGGGTCGCCTTTCAAGTGCCCTCTGATGATGAGTCTGATGATGAAGAACTTGCCGAAATCATCAGAGATAGGCATGCCAGGGCCGCTAGAGTCGAAGGCAGCAATGTGCCACTATTATTGGGTCCGAAGTTGATCCTAGATTTCATTGATCTATGGCACAAGGACCCGAACACACCTTTGCCGGAGATGAACCTCACTCCTGGTCAAAGTCATGTTTTGACTGCCTTCATTGAAGAAGAAAAATGGAAATTTGAAGAAGGAAGAAGAGTGAAGAAAGCGCAGTACAAGAAGTAGCGCTACCTAAAGGAAAACATCCTCACTCTTTCCCCTGAACAACTCGTTGCCCTACAAGCTGAGATCAAGCAACCGAGTGATGAATTTGATCGCTACTATGCTGACTGGCTTGGAGCCAAAGTCAGATTTGTGAAGATTACTGATAAATTCACTTCAAATGTTGCAGCCCCAACGCAACAAGAAAATCCTCAGGCTGAAGTATCTGCACAGCCTACTGAAGAACATGCCAGCACCGTTGATGACAATTAGGCTGCTGAAGAAAATGAAAGTACCAGGGCTGATGACTGCATTCCAGCCGCTGAAGAAATTGCCAGGGCATCCACTAGTGTTGTGCCTGAAGAAAATGAAGAAGTCAAGGCAATTGCATCAGTTGTGCCTAAACAAAATGAATTAAATTTCTCTGCTCCTCCTGCACCAACGCCAACTCTAATCCTTCCATCTGCATCAGATGTGAGGAAGACCAAGGCTGTAGAGCGTGCAGCTGTGAAAAAAAAGGAAGGCATCAACTTCATCAGATTCTTCCGCTCCGAAGAAGATGAAGCCTTTGACAAGCTCGTTTGCAAATCCCATTGATGATGTTCCTCTCTCATCTATGCCATCAAAGGACCTTGTTCCTTATGATGAAGATTATGTGATCCCAAGCGAATCCGATGAAGAGAATCCTTCTGCTGCTTCGTCAGAGCAGTTGGATGAAGAAATTGAAGTGGATGCAATCCCGTCAGCACCAGTTGTCTCCTCGCCTATGCCTCAGTTCACTGCTGAAGAGGCCGGCATTGAAGAAATGGAAGATGAGGATGTGGACATTGGTTGTACCACACCAGTGCTGAATGATGACTTTTGGGAAAGTCAACACCCCAACTCACCAATGTTCACTCCACTTCAATCAATTCCTCAGTCCCATGTTGCTACTGAAGTACATATGGGATCTGAAGAACCTCATGCAACCCCATCTGTAATGAAGAAATTCCAGCCACTAGTGCTGATGAAAATGTTAATGAAGAATTGAAGACCCAGGCTGCAGCTGAAGAAGAACCTGAAATTCCTCAGCCCGTGGATCCTGAGATTGCGATTCCTGAGTTGGTGATGCAATTGACTAATACTCCTCAGCCCAAGCCAGAGGATCCCTTCTCGAAGAATCATAAATTCAAGGCTGATGATTTCTTCGGCGAGCATGTTTTCTTCACTGAATTCAATCCTTATGACTCTGCTCGTCTTAGAAGGAAGTGCTTTTGGACTGCCAGCCATGCCAACTTCTATTCTTCATTGCTTTTCAACAAAGACAAAGTCTTCGACCATGAGCATATTCCTCATGTCGATATGGAATCAATGCCTTGCTTCTCTCAAGTCCTCAGTGTGCTTCATGATGCAGGACTGCTCAACTTTTGCTCTGACATCGTTGATTGGAATGAAGAGCTTATTCTTTAGTTCTACGCAACGCTGCATGTCACAGGTGATGCTGACGATATCAACACTTGAGTGTTGGACTGGATGACCGAAAACACTCATTATAAGGCACCGGCCTCTGAATTGCTTCATGCCCAGCCAATCAGTCCTCCACCTGAAGGTGCTTGTTGTCTGTACCAAGAACCTGAACTTACTGCTCATTACATGCAAGTGCTGATGAAGCCTCTGAAGCCCGATCAAGCCCCAAGGACCAAATTCCTCGTGAAGGAATTGTTGTATGTGCCAAGAACCGTCTATCGCATTCTGATGAAGACTTTGAGTCCTATCAAAGGCCACGACTCATCTGATGAGGAAATTGTTGGCATCATGAAGAATCTACTATTCAACATCATGCATGGCATCCCTGTCAATTATCATGATTTCTTCACGAGGACTCTTGCAAATGTTGCACTTTCTCCGTTTGAGCTGAAGCCTTATGCCCCTTGGATGATGAGATTCCTTAGAACAAGGTCTTCAGTCAACTACAAAGCCGATTTTCAGAATCGCCTCAGCTACTTGCCCCTGATTAAAGTCCTCAAGCTGACATATTTCTCAGCTGATGCGAAGGGCAAGGCACCAGCTGTTATTGATGAAGGCATTCGTCCATTGGATGGTCAGTTTCGCAAAGCTATATCTTATTCCACCAATGATGACTCTGCCACTCATGATTTTGCTGCCAATGCATCCAAGCCAAATCCTCAAGCCACTGCTCCTCGTGTGATGACTGACCGTGAGCTACTTCTTAGTCTTCACCAGAAGGTGGATCGAAACCACAAATGGGTTAAGCGTCAGTTTGGTTCTATTCTTCACAACATGACTGCTACACATAATGCGGTGAAGAAAAACCATTGCTACCTCCATGAAGTCTTCGATCGCACCTGGGCTATTCTGTCACATCTCTATGGTGAAGAAGATCTGAAGCAAATGGGTTTCAAGGAAGATTTTGACTGGTCTGCTCCTCCATCGAAGAAATACAAGAAGGCCAAGGTTCCTTCCTTGGTATCCAGTTCATTTTCTTCATCATGCGACACGGACGAGTATGAAGACTTGGACGACACTGCGGCAGGCCCTACAACGACACACGACCCCAACAACACTGGTGCTCCTCCATCATCATGATATTCTTCAGGGGCGTTAGTCCTCATTTTCAACCCTTTTGGTCATTCGATGACAAAGGGGGAGAAATTTGAGTTAGTCTTCAAGCGGGTCTATCCTATATGGGCGTTTTTTTTGCTAAGTTATAACTCTCGTTCTTTTGATGACTTTGCTGGATCGAGTTGTAAACTTAAACTCTATGGTGGCTTGATGCTTTTGCTGAGTTCTTCTACATGCTTATTCCTCATTAATGTCAATGCACGCATGCTGAATTACATCAGTCACCATATTTCATCATGCATTTCAAATTCCTCATATTATATGTCAAATGCGTGTATGAATTACAAGATATAGGGGGGAGATCTCCATGATTATACTCTTCAAGTGTGCATTGCTTCAAAAGCAAATTCCTCACTATGCACACCTTCAGGGGGAGTTCTTCTATATATTGCAATCAAATTCCTCAATATTAGTATTTACACTTCATATGTTTATCCCCGTTGAAAACTTAACCTATATTGTCAGCAATCACCAAAAAGGGGGAGATTGTAAGTGCATCTAGTGCCCCTTAGTGATTTTGGTGTATTGAAGACTTATAGGTTAAGGGACTGGTGCGTTTGTGAGTGTACACATGTCTATAAGTCTATGAGGAGTTTGATAATTACAGAGAGTCGACCCCTAAAAATGAAGCTCTTCGACTGAAGACTTTCTGAAGACTTTGAAAGTGAAGAAATTGGTGTGACCTCGAAGACTTGGAATTCATTCGAGGAACATGAAGCGTGAAGATTTTTGTTTTCGTAATTTCATTTTCTCTTTCTTGAGTCATAGGAAACACCGTACTGTTAAAGGGGGTCAAGGAAATACTAAGGAAAAATTTCCATGTGATGTTCAACTCAAAATCCTACACCATACCAATCCCTTCGAGTGAAGCCATTGGAAATCTCATACAGTTCAGTCAATTTCTTCAGTAACAGAGACGAAGTTCTTCTGGTTGCTGAGGAATTTGTTTGGACTGAGGAGTTAGGAATTCGCCAGTGCGGACTGCCTACACAGTGAGGAACATGATAGCCCTGAGGAATTTGAGAGTCAAATTTCCGACCGTTGTTGTGCTATGCGCCAGCTGTCCCAAAATATCTACTCACCTAACGATCATATCATTGAAGGGCATTTATGTCTTATCATGTCAGGCTACTCCCTAGGCTATAAATAGCTAACCCCTACAACAACTAGCTGGTTGGCTGCTCTGAGAGAAACTGACACTTGTCATTTGAGAGCATCCCATCCTCCGAGGACTTTGAGCGAAAATCATCAAGTGAGGAAAACCCAAACCCAAACACCTTCAAACCCAAAGTGATTGAGCATCACTGAAGAGATTGATCCTGTGTGGATCCGACACTTGTTACCTTTGAAGATTGTGCTTCTTCCAGACGGTTAGGCGTCATGGTCTAGAGCATCCAAGAGGAATTGTGGATCACCGAGTGACCGAGTCTGTGAAGGTTTGGATGTCACCTGAAGACTTACCACGAGTGATTGGGAGAGGTCTGTGTGACCTTAGCTCAAGGAGAATATGGTGAGGATTGTGTGTCCGGGACTGTGTGTCCTCAGGTTTAAATACCTAGCCGCTCCAACCAGACGTACAACTGAGACAGTAGTTGGAACTGGTTGATACGTCTCCAATGTATCTATAATTTTTTATTGTTCCATGCTATTATATTACCCCTTTTGGATGTTTATGGGCTTTATTTTACACATTTATATCATTTTTGGGACTAACCTACTAACCGGAGGCCCAGCCTGTATTGCTGTTTTTTTGCCTATTTCAGTATTTTGAAGAAAAGGAATATCAAACAGAGTCCAAATGGAATGAAACCTTCGGGAGCGTGATTTTTAGAACGAACATGATCCAGAGGACTTGGAGTGCAAGTCAAGAAGCAATCGAGGTGGCCAAGAGATAGGAGGGCGCGCCCACCCCTCCTGGGCGCGCCCCCTGTCTCCTAGGCCCCTTGAGCGGCCATCGACGTACTTATTCCTCCTATATATACCCACGTACCCCGAAAACATCCAGGGAGCCAACAAAAAACAGTTTCCACCACTATAACCTTCCTTATCCGCGAGATCCCATCTTGGAGCCATCGTCGGCGCTCCGCCGGAGGGGGAATCGACCACGGAGGGCTTCTACATCAACACCATAGCCCTTCCGATGAGTTGTGAGTAGTTTAACACAGACCTTCGGGTCCATAGTTATTAGCTAGATGGCTTCTTCTCTCTTTTTGGATCTCAATACAATGTTCTCCCCCTCTCTTGTGGAGATCTATTCGATGTAACTCTTTTTGCGGTGTGTTTGTCGAGATCCGATGAAATGTGGGTTTATGATCAAGTTTATCTATGAGAAATATTTGAATCTCCTCTGAATTCTTTTATGTATGACTGAGTTATCTTTGCAAGTCTCTTCGAATTATCAGTTTGGTTTGGCCTACTATATTGATCTTTCTTGCCATGGGAGAAGTGCTTAGGTTTGGGTTCAATCTTGCGGTGTCCTTACCCAATGACAGCAGGGGTTGCAAGGCACGTATTGTATTGTTGCCATCGAGGATAAAAAGATGGGGTTTATATCATATAGCTTGAGTTTATCCCTCTACATCATGTCATCTTTATTAATGCGTTACTCTGTTCTTATGAACTTAATACTCTAGATGCATGCTGGATAGCGGTCGATGTGTGGAGTAATAGTAGTAGATGCAGGCAGGAGTCGGTCTACTTGTCACGGACATGATGCCTATATACATGATCATGCCTAGATAATCTCATAATTATTCGCTTTTCTATCAATTGCTCGACAGTAATTTGTTCACCCACCGTAATACTTATGCTATCTTGAGAGAAGCCACTAGTGAAACCTATGGCCCTCGGTCTATATTTTATCATATAAGCCTTCAATCTACTTTTATTTGCATCTTTACTTTTTGCATCTATATTATAAAATACCAAAAATATATTTATCTTATCATATTATCTCTATCATATCTCACTTTCGCAAGTGGCCGTGAAGGGATTTACAACCCCTTTATTGCGTCGGTTGCGAGTTCTTTGTTTGTTTGTGTAGGTGCGTGGGACTTTTGAGGAGCCTCCTACTGGATTGGTACCTTGGTTCTCAAAAACTGAGGGAAATACTTACGCTACTATTGCTGCATCACCCTTTCCTCTTCAAGGAAAACCAACGCAAGCTCAAGACGTAGCAAGAAGGATTTCTGGTGCCGTTGCCAGGGAGGTCTTCGCTCAAGTCAATACATACCAAGTACCCATCACAAACTCATCTCCCTCGCATTTACATTATTTGCCATTTGCCTCTCGTTTTCCTCTCCCCCACTTCACCCTTGCCTTTTTATTTGCCCTCTCTTTCCCTATCTTCTCTCTCTCTTTAGTTAGCCTTCTTCTTCTCCTCACTTTTTGTTTGCCGTTATGTCTGAAATTGGGGAGATTATCGTTGATATGGACAATAATGATAACATGGAAAATTCTGAAGCTCCGGCTGAAGAACCCCCTATCTTGCATACTAAAAAGTTTCGAAACGGTAGTGGTAACATTATTGGAAAAGGTGTTATTCAAGATTTCTTTACTTGTGCCAGTGCTTTACCTTCCATGGGTGGTTCTATTCTTCATAGAACTAGTAGTCTTGCAGATGCTATCACTATGCTTGTAGTTGAACTTGAAAGACAATTTATGCATATGCATCCTTGCATACAAAGAATTTTCCTAGAATTTTCATTGAGCATTCTTCTGTTAAGCATGCTGTTACTATCTTTTTGGCTCATGAGTTTAGATTTATAATAAGAGAGGCCAAAGAAATCTTTGCGCACTATAGGGTGGACGCAAGTTGTCCTCCCATAGAGGCGATCCTCTTTGATCAAGAGGAAGTTAGGCGTTTTCAATCTTCGGACTATGTTGCTTTCAATGAAAACCTTAGAAAAAAGGTTCCTACCAATGTCCTAGTTGATCGAATTTCCGAACTTAATAATGATTTTGCTCTTCGAAATAATGAGCTAGGATACTCTCTTGAGTATAGGCTCACGAGATTTTGCCAAAAGAATGCTTATAGTGATGAATTAGTTGTGCATTATGAAGGGCCAAAGGAGGAACCCGTTCCTCCTGTGATTGATCTTGGGGACTTTTGTCCCGCTAAATTTATCCAGTTTGATTACTTTTGCTTGCCTCAAAGAAAACTTGCTGCTGAACGTAGAGAATATGAGATGAGTTTTCAAGATCTATCTTATTATTATGGCACTACTTAGATCTATCTTCGCTTTTATGCCTAGCTAGGGGCGTTAAACGATAGCGCTAGTTGGGAGGCAACCCAATTTTATTTGTGTTTTTTGCTTTTGTTTCTGTTTAGTAATAAATTTTGCATCTACCTTCTGTTTAGATGTGTTTTTATGTTTTAATTAGTGTTTGTGCCAAGTAGAACCTATAGGGTAACCTATGATGATAGTTAATTTGATTCTGCTGAAAAACAGAAACTTTGCGCGCACAAAATTAGTTTTGTTAAATCACAAAAACGTGATTTTGCGTTGATTCTTTTTTATGATGATCTATACACAAATTTTTCAGGACTTCCTATTTTGGTAGGATTTTTAGAGTTCCATAAGTTTGTGTTAGTTACAGATTGCTACAGATTGTTCTGTTTTTGACAGATTCTGTTTTCGTGTGTTGTTTGCTTATTTTGATGCATCTATGGCTAGTATTAAGTGGTATGAACCATAGAGAACTTGGAATACAGTAGGTTTAACACCAATATAAATAAATAATAAGTTAATTACAGTACCTTATGTGGTGGTTTTGTTTTCTTTCACTAACGGAGCTAGATTTTCTGTTGAGTTTTGTGTTGTGAAGTTTTCAAGTTTTGGGTAAAGATTTGATGGACTATGCAACAAGGAGTGGCAAGAGCCTAACCTTGGGGATACCCATGGCACCCCAAGATATTCAAGAGTAGCCAAAATCCTAAGCTTGGGGATGTTCCCGGAAGGCATCCCCTCTTTCGTCTTCGTTCATTGGTAACTTTACTTGGAGCTATATTTTTATTTGCCACATGATATGTGTTTTGCTTGGAGCGTCGTGTATGATATTAGTCTTTGCTTTTTAGTTTACCACAATCATCCTTGCTGTACACACCTTTTGGGAGAAGCCCACTTGATTAGAATTTATTAGAATACTCTATGTGCTTCACTTATATCTTTTGAGCTTGATAGTTTTTGCTCTAGTACTTCACTTATATCTTTTAGAGCACGGCGGTGGCTTAATTTTGAAGAAATTGCTAGTCTCTCATGCTTCACTTATATTATTTTGAGAGTCTTTTAGAACAGCATGGTATTTGCTATGGTTATAAATTGGTCCTAGAATGATGAGCATCCAAGTTGGGTATAATAAAACTATCATAGAAAGTGCATAAAACACTAGGATCAATTTGATGCTTGATAATTGTTTTGAGATATAGAGGTAGTAATGTTAGAGTCATGCTAGTGGGTAATTATGAAATTGAGAAATACTTGTGTTGAAGTTGGCAAGTCCCGTAGCATGCACGTATGGTAAAAGTTGTGTGACAAATTTGTTGCATGAGGTGCTCTTTTAATTGCCTTCCTTATGAGTGGAGGTCGGGATCGCGCGATGGTTAACTCCTACAAACCCTTCCCCTAGGAGCATGCGTAGTAGTACTTTGCTTCGAGGGCAAGTAGACTTTTGCAATAAGTATATGAGTTCTTTATGACTAATGTGAGTCCATGGATATACGCACACTCACCCTTCCACTTTGCTAGCCTCTATTATACCGTGCAACTTTAGCCGGTATCATGCACCCATTATTTACCTTCCTCAAAATAGCCACCATACCTACCTATTATGGCATTTCCATAGCCATTCCGAGATATATTTCCATGCAACTTTCCATCGTTCCGTTTATTATGACACGCTCTATCATTGTCATATTGCTATTTGCATGATCATGTAGTTCACATCGTATTTGTGGCAAAGACACCTTCATAATTTTCATACATGTCGCTCTTGATTCATTGCATATCCCAGCACACCGCCGGAGGCATTCATATAGAGTCATATCTTGTTCTAGTTTTGAGTTGTAATTCTTGAGTTGTAAATCAATAAAAGTGTGATGATCTTCATCATTAGAGCATTGTCCTAGTGAGGAAAAGATGATGAAGATTATGATTCCCCCCACAAGTCGGGATGAGACTTCGGACTCTGAAAAGAAAAAAAAAGAAAAAAAGGAGAAAAAGAAAGAAAAAAATGAAAGGCCAAAAAAAGAAAAAGAAAAGAGAAAGGCCAAAGAAAAAGAAAGAAAGAAAGAAAGAAAGAAAGAAAATGAGAGAAAAAGAGAGAAGGGACAATGCTACTATCTATTTTCCACACTTGTGCTTCAAAGTAGCATCATGATCTTCATGATAGAGAGTCTCCTATGTTGTCACTTTCATATACTAAGTGGGAATTTTTCATTATAGAACTTGGCTTGTATATTCCAATGATGGGCTTCCTCAAAATGCCCTAGGTCTTCGTGAGCAAGCGAGTTGGATGCACACCCACTTAGTTTCTTTTGTTGAGCTTTCATATATTTATAGCTCTAGTGCATCAGTTGCATGACAATCCCTACTCACTCACATTGATATCTATTGATGGGCATCTCCATAGCCCGTTAATACGCCTAGTTGATGTGAGACTATCTTCTCCCTTTTTGTCCTCACAACCACCACCATATACCACCATAGTGCTATGTTCATGGCTTGCGCTCATGTATTGCGTAAGAGTTGAAAAAGCTCAAGCGCGTTAAGAAGTATGAACCAATTGCTTGGCTGAAACCGGGGTTGTGCATGATGGGAGTATTTTATGTAATGAAAATGAAGCATGGCCTAACTATATGATTTTGTGGGGATAAGCTTTCTTTGGCTATGCTATTTTGATAGGACATGATTATTTGTTAGTATGCTTCGAAGCATTATTATTTTTATGTTTTATAAGCTTTTATCTTGAATCATTTTGATTTGAACAATCATGCCACAACAAAGAAAATTACATTGAGAATTATGCAAGGTAGCATTCCACATCAAAAATTCTGTTTTTATCATTTACCTACTCGAGGACGAGCAGGAATTAGGCTTGGGGATGCTTGATACGTCTCCAACGTATCTATAATTTTTGATTGTTCCATGCTATTATATTACCCCTTTTGGATGTTTATGGGCTTTATTTTACACATTTATATCATTTTTGGGACTAACCTACTAACCGGAGGCCCAGCCCGTATTGCTATTTTTTTGCCTATTTCAGTATTTCGAAGAAAAGGAATATCAAACGGAGTCCAAACGGAATGAAACCTTTGAGAGCGTGATTTTTGGAACAAACGTGATCCAGGGGACTTGGAGTGCAAGTCAAGAAGCAATCGAGGCGGCCAGGAGATAGGAGGGCGCGCCCACCCCTCCTGGGCGCGCCCACTGTCTCCTGGGCCCCTCGAGCGGCCACCGACGTACTTCTTCCTCCTATATATACCCACGTACCCCGAAAACATCCAGGGAGCCAATGAAAAACAATTTCCACAATCGTAACCTTCTGTATCCGCGAGATCCCATCTTGGAGCCTTCGCCGGCGCTCCGCCGGAGGGGGAATCGACCACGGAGGGCTTCTACATAAACACCATAGCCCTTCCGATGAGTTGTGAGTAGTTTACCACAGACCTTCGGGTCCATAGTTATTAGCTAGATGGCTTCTTCTCTCTTTTTGGATCTCAATACAATGTTCTCCCCCTATCTTGTGGAGATCTATTCGATGTAACTCTTTTTGCGGTGTGTTTGTCGAGATCCGATGAATTGTGGGTTTATGATCAAGTTTATCTATGAGAAATATTTGAATCTCCTCTGAATTCTTTTATGTATGATTGAGTTATCTTTGCAAGTCTCTTCGAATTATCAGTTTGGTTTGGCCTACTAGATTGATCTTTCTTGCCATGGGAGAAGTGCTTAGCTTTGGGTTCAATCTTGCGGTGTCCTTACCCAGTGACAGCAAGGGTTGCAAGGCACGTATTGTATTGTTGCCATCGAGGATAAAAAGATGGGGTTTATATCATATTGCTTGAGTTTATCCCTCTACATCATGTCATCTTTCATAATGCGTTACTCTGTTCTTATGTACTTAATACTCTAGATGCATGCTGGATAGCGGTCGATGTGTGGAGTAATAGTAGTAGATGCAGGCAGGAGTCGGTCTACTTGTCACGGACGTGATGCCTATATACATGATCATGCCTAGATAATCTCATAATTATTTGCTTTTCTATCAATTGCTCGACAGTAATTTGTTCACCCACCGTAATACTTATGCTATCTTGAGAGAAGCCACTAGTGAAACCTATGGCCCCCGGGTCTATCTTTTATCATATAAGCTTTCAATCTACTTTTATTTGCATCTTTACTTTTCGCATCTATATTATAAAATACCAAAAATATATTTATCTTATCATATTTCTCTATCAGATCTCACTTTCACAAGTGGCCGTGAAGGGATTGACAACCCCTTTATTGCGTTGGTTGCGAGTTCTTTGTTTGTTTGTGTAGGTGCGTGGGACTTTTGAGGAGCCTCCTACTGGATTGATACCTTGGTTCTCAAGAACTGAGGGAAATACTTACGCTACTATTGCTGCATCACCCTTTCCTGTTCAAGGAAAACCAACACAAGCTCAAGACGTAACACTGGTCTACCAAATCATTGTCTTCATCAAGCTTACTGGTTCTATTTCCTCAACTCTTTCATTTCCTCATTTTAGTTGTTGTGTGCATGTTCATATCTGTTTGAAGACATTGACTGAAGACTTTCTCAATCTCCTCAGTTCAATTTCTTCAGTCTGTCCGTCTTCATCCTGTGTTATCTTGTGTTTACGCTTTCTGTACTCTGTGCTTGTCTTTATTTCATCACGATGACTATGCTTGTGTTCTGCTATGTTTACTTTTGAGTACTTATTCCGCTGCAAGTAGTTCTTCGCTAAGGAATTTCCTCACCAGCAAATTCCTTAGTGAAGAATTCATAAAAATCGCCTATTCACCCCACCCCCTCTAGTCGATATAACGCACTTTCAACTGTATGCATTGCATCACAGAACAGGTTTGGGCGAAATCAACACAAGACACTTCTCAGGAAGCTATTTCGTATTGCTCAGGACAGTTCTATGGAGGATTATGTGGAGCGATTTGCAGAGCTCTATGACCAACTTACTTCTTATGAGGATGCACCAAACTCTCTCCACTATACCACTCGCTTCCTGGATGGACTGAAGCCCGGAGTTCGCATTGTTGTCGCTCTTTAGAAGCCAAAGGATTTGGATACAGCTTATGAACTGGCTCTCCTACCTCAGGAGTTAGGAGAAGGAGTCACACCAATGAACACTTCTTTCCAGCGCAAAACTGCACCAACACAATCGTCTTCCAGCAACAAGCCTAAGTTTGCAGAGGAGAAAAGGAATTTGGATACTACTAAGGGAATAGTTCCTGATTATAAGTGGGTGGCATTAAAGAATTATAGAAAGTCCAAGGGCTTGTGCTTTGTTTGTGGAGAGAAATGGCAAAATATGTGTGCAAATCAATACTTCAACTGCATTTTGTACATGAATTTATTGATTAGTTGCAGTCTTCTCTTCCTGAGGAACCATTTTATCTTGCTCCATTATGGCTGTAAATTTTCCTAGGCCTTCTCTTATCCATATAACCTATCTCCACCCAATTTTGGCATATTCCATCTAGCCATTATTCCCCAAGAATTTTTGCAAGTTTCTGGTCAGTGGAAATGCTTGTGAAGCAAGTACCATTTTGGGTTATCCAATTGGTATGAAACCTTTTGCAGCATCTTCATATGACCAAATAACTCTGCCCTGCTCAAGTTTAGCTTAAGTTGATACTCCATGTGAGAGTATCATCATGATCAAGTTTCTGGACCTAATCTGAGGTTACAAAGCAACCCTGTTGTTTTGTGATCCATTTGCCTCCAAACTTCACAAGACTCTTGTCCTTCCTATCATAAACACACCAGACAACTCATTTGGCTCCAAGCTCTTCGCTGTTGACCACTCTAACCTGATTCAGTTTGATACAACAATCTTCAGAGGAGTAATCCCATCGATCCAGAGATCACTTCTTTGATCCATCACTTCCCTCAACCTCAGGGATGCAAGGACTCATCACTAGACAACTCACGGTAGTCTCTTGCGTCCCCTCCTTGCCGGGCACAATGGTGACCGCGTGTATTTTGCCCGTAAACGCGCTCTGGATGTAGCAAACGCGCTCTGGCTCCATCTTGGTGCTGTGCTTGTCCGTTCTCCCCTCATCTCGACCCGCAGCCTTGTCTAGTAGCCTCCTCGTTATCGACTGCGCCTCCCAAAGCCCTTTCCCCCTCCGTCTTCTTCCCCGATGAGCCGTCCCCGTCGCCGAACAGTGAGCGTACACGGGAGCGCTGTAGCCGACCGGCTCTGTCCGCGCCTCGGCCGCTTCCTCCCCGTGCTCCCTTGGCCGCCTCTGCCCTCGTGATCTCTCCCCTGTGCCTTCCCCGTCACCTACCTTCGAGCTCATGCGCATGCACACGCGTCCGCGGCGCCGGACTCGCGTCCGCGGTGACACACGCTCGGCCTCCTCCCCCTCTGCCTATTTAAGGCCACCCCGAGCGCGTTCCTCTTCACCAATCAACCTCACGCACCCCTAGCTGCCTCCCCGACCACCCGAACGAGCTCGAGGAGCTCTCTATGTCCACCATCGCCACCATGGCCGCCGGACTCTTTCGCCTAAATTCGCTCGCAGTCGAGCTCTTCCCTCCCTCCTTCCGCCACCAGTAGTCCACCCACACCCCGGCGCATCTCCCCAACCCCTCAGTTCGGCGCCGGAGTACTCATGGCCGCGTGTCCCCCAAGATTGGCCGCCGCCGTTGCTCTCTGCCTCCGTGGTGCGCCGCTGTTCCGCCCCTCCTCGGAGTTCGTTTTGCGTCAGGATGGGTGCGCGGTGTTCTCCCGGTCGCGTAGGTGGTCCGGGCGCCACGAACGGTGGCCGGAGCCGCCCGAACAACCACCAGCGCCGGCTCTGGCCTCTGTCCCGCGCGGGCGAGCGCGCGAGGGAGACGAAGACGTCGGCGTTAACTCTTCTCCCCTGGCCAGGCGGGCCCCGCGTCGCCCCCGTCCCCACCGGTCAGCCGCACGGGCGTTGACCCCACCTCTGCCCACGTGGCAAGTGGAAGCGCATTCACGCGAGTATGTTTTCCCTTTCCGAAGGTGTGTTTCCGTGCGGCTTAGGCGAGGAATGCGCTTTCCTCTCTGTAAAGTGTATTTTCGCAAAACCGCTTCTGCCTTATCCACTCAGGGACTTGTTTGTGATGTTATTTTTGCAGAAAAGTCCCTGATCTTCATCACTTCACAACTTTTTACCCGTAACTCCGATTGAGGTGAATCCAACGCCCACTTCTTCGTCTTGTAAAACCCATTCTGTTGGAACCATTTTCACTATGTTTCAACATTCTGAAAATGGCCATTTTACCCTTGCCCCTAATCAGCCTCCTTTGAGAGAGTACCCTTTCCTGCGATTCTTTCTGCGGTCGTACCGCACTTCTCCCCGGAGCCTTCTTCACCCCCAGGCAAGCCACAACCACCATTTGCGTGATAGCCGTGTAGAAGCATTTGTTTTCAACTTGAATCTTTAATCACTATTTGTTTGCTTTGTTGCTGTTGTCGTTATTTCGGTTATGCTTGCGGATCGGTGTTTACCGTCCTGATATGTTTTCTTGCACTCTGTTATTATGTTCTTCATGCTAGTATTACTTTCATATCAGCCATGCTTGGTAGTAATACATGTTGGTGATGGTCTTCGGTGCATGACTATCGTCTGTTCCGAGTATCGTTGTTATGCATGTTCTTTTGCACCCATTTGGTTAAATGCTTGTATGGTAGTTTTATCGTTATGTTATTGCATGGTATTGCTGATGCTAGTGGTTATGTTATGCTATGAGTAGTATTCTAGTTGTGATATCCATGCTCATCAGTATGCCATGCTCATCTGGATAAATGGTTAAATGTTGATGTTATGCTCGTTGATTGGGATGCACCCCCATACTTATGTTAATACCATGTTCATGCATTGTAGTTTCATCAAGTTGTTTTTATCATGACTCGGTATATTGCATTCAAGTTTAACCGGATTAAATTGAACTTAAACAACTGTTGGCTGAGTCATGGTGCCACCATATCGAGGTGACAAGTGCAACCACGCTTACCTTATGGGGGTCCTAACTGGCTCTATTGTCATGCCTCTCGCCGGTGCCTCCCGCGAGGGAAGGTTATGCGCGGGCGCTACCTTGGCCAGGTAGGATGGCATAAGCCTTGTGTGCCCATTGTTTTTGTAAGGATCCTTGTCCCCGTTTGGGACCGTTTTGCCACGACGGTGGCCATTGGTGCCTTTGGTAGGCACAGGTCCACCCAGGACTTAGCTCAAAGGGGAGTTGGTCGGAGTGGTCGGGAGAGTGTCATGGCAGTAGGAAGATTTTGTCAGAACGTCGTTGGTCCACCTGAATGGGAGTGCGAGGCCATGGGTTCCGTGGTGTGGGTATAGTGTGCTAACCTCTGCAGAGTGTGTGTGCTAAATCTATCGATAGCCGCGCCCGCGGATATGGGCCCAGTTTGTGTCGGTCACACTGTGGGTCAACAATAATAATAATGATGTGTTTAATAACAACCCTAGTTCGATGATGAAAGAAGTTGGTTGATATTTATGTGATCAAGAGAGGATCATTGTGGTATTGTGAGTACCAACTTCTTGGATATTTGGGATGTTATGCGAGAGTCAAGGGTAAAAGTTAAGCTCCTGAGATGATCGTGTGATGTCCGTGATGGTAAGTGATACATGTGATGGTTACGAGGTAATCCGAGCAGAGTAAGTTGGTGCATGATAGTTTCATCATGTTGCATGCTAGTCTCATCATGTTCATATGTTTATGCCATGCTCGTATTGTTCTAGTTGTATCATGTTGTACATGCCATATTGTTCTGATAGTATCGTGTTCATCATTGCTTAAAAATCTGTAATTACCATGCTATTGTTTGTCTTGATTGCTTTGGTTGCTGTGAGCTTGCAAGTACATTCAATGTACTGACCTGGCGTGTCATGCCAGTTTGCAGGTCATGCTGGATATGATTGCTTGTTTGCCGTGGTTTCCTTGTTTGTGAGCTAGGATAAGCGTTCCAGCCAGAGTCCCTGCGGAGTTGAGTTCACCACCACCGTCGTTGTTCCGCTGCCAGTATTCATTCCGCTGCGTCGAGTTGTTCTACTGTTTGCATAGAGCAACCGTGGCAGGCGTAGTGTCGTCGTGCCGATGTAATTCCCTTATACCCAATATAGCTTGCAATAAAGAGCTGATTTGTTCTATGCTAAGCAGAGCCGTATTCCAGAAGACTTCTCCTCGATCTCTGGGCTGGAATATGGGTCGTTCCGGTTTCTCTGAGATGGGGTGCCACAAATACCCTCTTTCCTAGGGTTCCTATTGAGGATCTGCTTTTTAAGCACGTCACAAAGAGCCTGATGCCCTTTGAGGCTTTTGTACATGCCTGTCATATACAATTCCTTCAGCCCTGCATCGTTAGTGATACTAGTAATATCCTCAGATGAGGAATTAGTGATAGCAGAGGCAGGTGAAGCGCTGATTTATTGAGAAAGTAATGAATCGCGCTCCTTCTGAAGATCTTCATAACTCACCCTTAGCTTCTCAAGATCTTGCTTTCTTTGAAGAAATTCATAAGAAAGCTTCTCATGGTCAGATAAGAGAGTGTTATGATGACTTTGAAGGTTGTCAAACTTAGACTGAAGTCTCTGAAGACTTTCAGCCAAAGCTTTCGACTGATCCATTTCTTCACCCAACATATCATCGCTCTTGTCCAGCATGTATTGAACTTTTTCCAAAGCTCTTTGTTGTTTAGTGGCAAGGGAACCAAGTTTGACATAACTGGGTCCAAATTCATCACTAGATTCATCATCACTAGACTCGGATAGGTAGCATTTAGTTACCTTAGCACCTTTTGCCATAAGGCATGGTGTAGAAGATGATGATTCTGGTTTCAATGTCATCGCTTTGAGTGATTCCTTGAAATCCTCAAATCAAGGATCATGACGGGTTCGATGACCTTCATAGACCTTAGAGAGTCGGTCCCAAATGAGCTTCGCATGACTAAGATGCATGATCTTTCTGAGCTGATTTTGAGACAGACAGGAGCAAATGACGTCCTTTGCCGTGAGGTTGAGAAGAGTATACTTGCGAATGTCATCAGCTTCTGCCATCTTGCACAGATCGGTAAGACCAATCCCAGTGACGGTCCACAACTCGATGTTCATCGCCATGAGACGCTTCTTCATCATGGCCTTCCACTTGGGATAATCATGACCGTCAAAGATGGGGCATGGCACGGTCTTCATCCCTGCGGTTGACATAACTAAAACTCCAGACGGTTAAACCAAAATCACACAGAACAAGGGAGTACCTTGCTCTGATATCAATTGAAAGTACGTTAAGTAGACTAGAGGGGGGTGAATAGACGATTTTTATGAATTCTTCATTGAGGAATTTCAGGGTGAGGAAATTCCTAAGCGAAGAACTACTTGTAGTGGAATAAGTACTCAGATGCAATCATAACAGAACATGAGCATGGTCAACATGATGAAATGAAAACAAGCACAGAGTACAGGAAGCGTAAGCACAAGATAAAACAGGATGAAGACAAACAGACTGAAGAAATTGAACTGAGGAAATTGTGAATGTCTTTAGCCAAAGTCTTCAAATAGATATGAACAGGCACACAACACAGTTATGAGGAAATGAAAGAGTTGAGGAAATAGAACCAGTAGGCTTGGTGAAGATAGTGATTTGGTAGACCAATTCCAACTGCTGTGACAGTTGTACGTCTGGTTGGAGCGGCTAGGTATTTAAACCTGAGGACACACAGTCCTCACTGTATTCTCCTTGAGCTAAGGTCACACAGACCTCGCCCAATCACTCGTGGTAAGTCTTCAGGTGACTTCCAAACCTTCACAAACTCGGTCACTCGGCGATCCACAATTTCCACTTGGATGCTCTAGACCATGACACCTAACCGTCTGGAAGATGCACAGTCTTCAAAGGTAACAAGCGTTGGATCCACACAGGATCAGTCTCTTCAGTGATCCTCAATCACTTTGGCTTTGTAGGTGTTTGGGTTTGGGTTTTCCTCACTTGATGATTTTCGCTCAAAGTCCTCGGAGGATGGGATGCTCTCAAATAACAAGTGTCAGTTTCTCTCGGAGCAGCCAACTAGCTAGTGGTTGTAGGGGGAGGCTATTTATAGCCTAGGGAGTAGCCCGACATGATAAGACATAAATGCCCTTCAATGATATGATCGTTAGGTGGGTAGATATTTTGAAATAGCTGGCGCATAGCACAGCAACGGTCGGAAATTTGAGGCTCAAGTTCCTCAGGGCTATCATGCTCCTCACTTGTAGGCAATCCGCACTGGCGAATTCCTAACTCCTGAGTTAGAAAAAATTCCTCAGGGACCGGAAGAACTTGATCTCTGTCACTGAAGAAATTGACTGAACTGTATGAGATTTCCAACGGCTTCACTCGAAAGGATTGGTAGGTGTAGGATTTTGAGTTGAGCATCACATGGAAATTTTTCCTTAGTATTTCCTCGGCCCCCTTTAACAGTAGGTGTTTCCTATGACTCAAGAAAGAGAAAATTAAACTATGAAAACAAAAGTCTTCATGCTTCCTGTTTCTCGCATGAATATCAGGTCTTCATGGTCACACCAATTTCTTCACTTTCAAAGTCTTCAGAAAGTCTTCAGAAATCCAAAGTCTTCGGTCAAAGACATTCATTTTTAGGGGTCGACTTTCTCTGTAAATATCAAACTCCTCATAGACTTATAGACCTGTGTACACTCACAAACGCATCAGTCCCTTAACATATAAGTCTTCAATACACCAAAATCACTAAGGGGCACTAGATGCACTTACAGTTAGGGAGGCTGAGATTTAACTCAGAAGATCGCGTCTTCACCTTATTCCCCTTGAGCTAAGGACACTTAGTCCTCGCCCAATCACTCTAGAAAGTCTTCAAGGTAGACTTCCAAACCTTCCCAGACTTTCTTCACTGGCAATCCACAATGGCTCTTGGGTGCTCAGAACGCGACACCTAACCGACTGGAGGATTCACAGTCCTCATGTGTAACAAGTCTTCAGATCACGCGGACAGAAAGACTTCAGTGATGCCTAACACTCTTTGGCTCTGGGTGTTTTGGGCTTTGTCCTTGCAAGGATCTCTCTCTCTCTCTCTCTCAAATGCTTCGGAGGTGGGTTGCTCTCAAACGACAAAAGCCGTGCACTAACTCTGAGCAGCCACCAATTTATGGTGTAGGGGGTGGGCTATTTATAGCCAGGAGGCAACCCGACCTGATTTTTCCGAAATGACCCTGTGTCACTAAGGAACTGACACATGTCCAACGGTCAGATTTCAAACACACACGATAGCTTGACTTGGGCTACAAGTAAAGCTGACTCATCCAGCTCTTGATAAGATTTGCTCTTGTTGTCTTCGCTCGAAGACATTGGATTTGGTTGAGCATCAAATTAGTCACCCTGACTTTGTTCACTTGGACCCCACTTAACAGTACGGTGGTTCCTATGACTCAACAAAGAAGAAAAGGAAGCTACAAAACAACTACATCTTCACACTCCATAGTCTTCATATGAATGTCTTCTCATGTCATAATCTTCATTGTGAATATCTTCACAGACCACCATTATCTTCAATAAGTGACCACTACATCTGTTATCCTGCAATTCTCACAAACACATTAGTCCCTCAACCAAGTTTGTCGTCAATACTCCAAAACCAACAAGGGGTGGCACTAGATGCACTTACACATACCAAGCGTGAGGTGCTTGTTTGAGGCCATACAGTGCCTTGTTGAGCTTTTATACCATGTCAGGACGCTTTGGGTCTTCAAAACCAGGTGGTTGTGCCGAATACACTTCTTCTTCAATTTTACCGTTGAGAAAGGCACTCTTTACATCCATTTGGTACAGAAAAATGTTGTGATGGTTGGCATATGCTAGCAGTATGCGAATGGTTTCAAGCCTAGCCACAGGAGCAAAGGTTTCATCAAAGTCAATCCCTTCAACTTGTGTGTAACCTTGAGCAACGAGACGAGCTTTGTTTCTGACAACTTGACCATGCTCATCTTGTTTGTTGCGATAGATCCATTTGGTTCCGATGATATTGTGCTTGTGAGGATCAGGACGCTTCACTAGCTCCCATACATTATTCATCTCAAACTGTTGAAGCTCTTCTTGCATGGCTTGATAGACTCACTTGGTGTAGCTTCATCTAGCACATTTGGCAGGTGCTCTCTTTGCGAGCCGTTAGTCTCATTGAACCACACATCCACAGTTTCAATCACTTTGTAGTGAAAGAGGTTGAAAACTCTATAGGAGTGCGAATCCTTTCTGTAACCAAGCATAAAACCTTCATGTGCTTTCGGTGCAAATTTTGAAGTGTGATGCGGATCCTTGATCCAACACCTAGCACCAAAGACTCTGAAGTAACTTACATTTGGCTTCTTACCAGTCAGGAGCTCATATGATGTCTTCTTTAGGAACTTGTGAAGATAAACACGGTTGATGATGTGGCAAGCAGTATCAATGGCTTCAGGTCAGAATTTCCTTGGAGTCTTGTACTCATCAAGCATTGTGTGTGCCATCTCAATGAGGGTTCTGTTCTTGCGCTCCACGATGCCATTCTGCTGAGGTGTGTATGGAGCAGAGAACTCATGTGTGATGCCCAGTGTATCAAGATAAGTGTCGAGGCCGGTGTTCTTGAATTATGTGCCATTGTCACTTCTGATGTGCTTGATCTTGATACCATAATTGGTCATGGCACGATTGGCAAATCGTCTGAAGACATCCTGCACTTCAGTCTTGTAGAGAATTATGTGCAGCCATGTATATCTTGACTAATCATCAACAATGACGAAGCCATAGAGTCATGCAGTGGTAGTAAGGGTAGAGTAATGAGTTGGGCCAATTAAGTCCATGTGAAGCAGCTCGAAGGGACGTGTTGTCTTCATGATTGTCTTCGAGGATGCTTGGCCCTTGTCATCTTCCCGGCTTCACAGGCACCACACAGATGATCCTGGTTGAACTTGACGCCCTCGATGCCAATGACATGCTTCTTCTTCACTAGAGTGTGCAAGTTCCTCGTGCCCGCATGCCCTACCTCCGATGCCAAAGCCAGCACTCTGAAGCTTTTGCTAGAAGACATATAGAAAGTTGTGGTCCTGCGGAGAAATCTACCATGTACAAATTGTCTCTTCGATACCCTTCGAAGACTAGAGATTTATCAGATTCCATAAGCACAAGGCAATGATATTTTCCCAATATCACAGTCATGTTCAGATCACAAAGCATTGAGATAGACATTAAGTTGAAACCAAGGGATTCAACAAGCATCACTTTATCCATGTGTTGATCCTTTGAGATTGCAACTCTGCCTAGACCCAATACCTTGATTTTACCAGTGTCAGCAAATGTGATGTGACTCTTGTCAGACGGACGTAGGGTTGAATCCATAAGAAGACTTCGATCACCAGTCATGTGGTTAGTGCATCCACTGTCCATAATCCACTCAGTAGTCTCTGGAGCCGTACCCTATAGTGCAGTTAGCGGGATAGGCTTCACCAAGAGTATTGTGAAGCATAAACATTTAACGGACAAGCATACTATAAAAGTTCAAATCCTTGTTAGGGTAGATAGGATGATTGTCAAGAAACCCTGGGACGAAATACATAGTAAGACCATTTTGGCACTTTATCTTGCGTCCCACAAGATGTTTTAGGTTCCCTGCATCAGCACCTGACACCTTTGATTTCTGGCTGGAGGCCTTTCCCTGCAAAAGAAAGTTAGTTCTTCTTAGCCACCCACATCTTCAGGGGTGGCTTAGAAGGAATGAGTCTAAGTGCAACATCTGAGAACTTTGGCTTTGGAGCCCTAGCAAATAGCCTTGCAGGAGGTGAATAATACTCATAAGAATAGGCAGAAAAGTTCTTGGTCTTATATTGAACATAGTGGTTTGAAGAAACACGCTCATATTCATAAGTCTGAGTATGATTTCCCTGCAAAACAATGGCGTTAGGGTGACCATGTGAGGTCCTCTATTTGTATGAAGCCTTTGGACAATATGAAGCCTTTAGTCTAGGGTTTGTCTTCTTCCCAGGTGGTGTCAAGATGACATTCATGGGAAGCTTCTCAAGACAACTTTTGGGCATCCAGATCTTATTCAGAGGTGGTCCATTCCTGCAGTTAGTACCAATAAACCTGGCAAACACTTCACCATTCTGATTCTTAAATAGCTTGTAATTTGCGTCAAAGGATTCATCAATGATAATAGGGTCAGCACAAGTGAAGCTAGATAAGGTAGATGGGTCCACTGAAGGGCCCTTTGCAGCAACCCATGTGGTTTTGGGGTACTGCTCAGGCTTCCAGTAGGAACCATCACATTCATTTTCCTCTCGAACCCAACACCCTCTTTCCTAGGGTTTCGGTTCAGAATCTGTTTCTTGAGGACATCATATAATGTCTGATGCCCTTTGAGGATTTTGTACATGCCTGTTTCAAGCAATGTCTTCAACCTAGCATTCTCATCAGCAATAGTAGTGGTATCCTCAAATGACGGGTTAGTTACCACATTAGCATTTGAAGATATTGCAACAGTAGCAGTAGTAGAATATTCAGCAACAGAGACAACATTATCACGCTCAAGACATTTTAAACATGGTGGCACAAAATCTACTTGAGCGGAACTGATCTATTGAACGCGAAGTGAATCGTTCTCTTTTTGAATATCTTCATGAGATGCTCTTGGATTCTCTAGATCTTGCTTCCTGTGAAGATAATCATAGGAAAGCTTCTCATGAGTAGCTAGGAGTGTTTCAAGACGACTTTCAAGATCTTCGTACTTAACGTGAAGATTTTTAATGTCTTCAATTAAGGATTGAGTTTGATTCATTTCCGCATCCAACAGGTCATCGCTTTTGTCTAGCAACTTTTGAATATGTTCCATAGCAGTTTGTTGTTTACTTGCAATTTCAGCAAGAGTCTTGTAGCTAGGTTTGGATTCACATTCAGAGTCATCTTCACTGGATGTTTGAAAGTAAGCATCGCATGAGTTTACCTTGGCACCTCGTGCCATGAAGCAGTAGGTCAGAGCAGGGTCGTCCTCATCATCGGCTTCAACGTTGGCGACGTGACCATTGTCTTTAGTGTTGACGATGGACTTTGCGACGAATGCCGAAGCTAGAGCCAGGCTTGCCACGCCTGAATCAGACTCTTCCTCGGACTCCACCTCCGCCTCCTCAGAAGCAGAATCCTCCTCTGAATCCATCTCCTTTCCAACAAATGCACGAGCCTTGCTAGTTGAGCTCTTCTTGTGAGACGAAGACTTTGATAAAGACTTGGAAGAAGACTTTGAGGATTTCTTCTTCTTCTTGTCGTCAGAATCATATTCCTTGCTCTTCTTTTTCTTCTTAGATTCCTTGTCCCAATGTGGACACTCAGAGATGTAGTTGCCTGGTTTCTTGCACTTGTGGCAAGTTCTGTTCTTATGGTCACGAGTGGAAGTCTCATCATTTCTTGTGCTGGATCTTGAAGACTTTCCGAAGCAATTCTTTTTGGAGAACTTCTGAAACTTCTTCACGAGCATAGCTAGCTCGTTTCCAATGTCTTCAGGATCCTCAAAACTGCAGTCAGATTCTTCTTCAGATGAGGAAACGGCCTTTGCCTTCAAAGCACGGGTTCGGCCATAGTTGGGGCCATAGATGTCTCTCTTCTCAGATAGCTGGAACTCATGTGTATTGAGCCTCACAAGTATGTCAGATGGATCGAGATCTCTGAAGTTAGGACACTATTGAATCATCAAGGCCAAGGTGTCAAATGAGTTGTCAAGTGATCTTAGAAGCTTCTTGACAATTTCGTGCTTGGTGATCTCAGTGATGCCAAGAGCACGAAGCTCATTGGTGATATCAGTAAGGTGATCGAACGTGAGCTGGACATTCTCATTGTCATTCCTTTTGAAGAGGTTGAAGAGATTGCAAAGAACATCAATCCTTGAGTCTCTCTGAGTAGAGACGCCTTCGTTGACCTTGGACAGCCAGTCCCAGACTAGCTTTACAGTTTCCAGTGCACTCATATAGCCGTACTGTCCCTTGGTCAGATGACCGCAGATGATGTTCTTGGCGGTCGAGTACAATTGAGCGAATCACTTGACATCAGCAGCGGTGACACCTTCGCCGACCTTGGGAACGCCTGTCTTGACGACATACCAGAGGTCAATGTCAATGGCTTCAAGATGCATGCGCATCTTATTCTTCCAGTAGGGGTAATCAGTGCCATCGAAGACTGGGCACGCAGCGGAGACCTTGATTATTCCTGTAGTCGACATAGCTAAAACTCCAGGTGGTTAAACCGAATCACACAGAACAAAGGGAGCACCTTGCTCTGATACCAATTGAAAGTGCTAGTTATCGACTATAGGGGGTTGAATAGGCGATTTTTATGGATGTCTTCAAAACACTAGGTATTTGAAGACAAACAGATGAATTGAACCTATTGATATGCAGCAGAAGATAGACTACATTAGACAAGCCATAGTCAAGTAAGCAATGTAGTGAAAGTACGAAGACTATCAACAGCTAGGTAGTATGGATCAGAATGGAAGAAGGTATGAAGCCAAACAGGTAACAGTCTTCACACAGTGAAGTTAATCACATTAGACAGGCAAGCAATGACTTCACAAAGACAAACTGTAAAGTAAAGGGAAGTGAGGGATAGAACCAGTTGCTTGGTGAAGACAAGGATTTGGTAGACCAGTTCCAGTTGTTGTGACTACTGTACGTCTGGTTAGGGAGGCTGAGACTGAACTCAAAAGACAACGTCTTCACCTTATTTAGATATATTACAACCACGCACTATTCCAGCCCTCTCATGCCATCAGCGTTTTTAGCCGTTGGATGTGCTCTTCTAGACATTTCTGGCCGTCTGATTAAATTCTGAGCGCAGTATTTATCGCAACCGACTAGGCAGCTGCTCCCGCGGCAAAATTGGAGGCCCGTGGTTAATTGGGCCTTCAGAAGCCCCATCTCCCTTCGCTCGACGCTGCCCTCCTCTCCTTCGTTTCGACTTCTGCCTCCCCCCTCTCCCTCTCTCCGTCGCAACACCTCCCCAATCCTAATCGTGCTCGGGCGGCGGCAGCGGTGAATTGCCCCCCTTCCAGGTGAGATCTGTAGCGCCAAATCTCTCTCTCTCTCTCTCTCTCTCCAACCCTAATCATAGCGGATCAGCGCTGCGGCTTTTGTGCCGTGTCTAAATCCCACACTGTCGCCTCCGCTTGTGCACTCACGTCGTCTCGTTTTGGTATCAAGATCAAGTGGTATACGTGATGATGGGACTCTTCTCCAGTGACAATTTCCGGAGCTTTCTGTGAAATTGGGCCTGACCAACCACATTTCCTCGACCCCGCTGCTCGCATTCCAGAGGTAACAGGGGCGGGACGCCGCCAACGACGACGGATGGATGTCGACTACTAGATCCTGAATCCCTCTCCTCTGCCCTCGTGCTATTCATCTAATTTGCACGTCAATCAATGGCCTAAATTCCAACTTCGCCTCTGATTTTGGTCTGTTGTTCTTGGATATTGCAGGTTGTGGCCGGAGTCGTGCAGCTGGATGCAGCACACTGGAGCAGTGGAGCTTGAGTTTGCGACCACAGCGGAACGGCTCTGGCATGGACTGCCGATTGGTGATTTCTTTCCCTTCCAGTATCTTTGCCTCTCTTTATACATTATCTAGATATTATGGAACCTAAATTGCTATTTTGTGTGTTGAGCCAAAATCCCCAGATTAATCTGCGTCTACCTAGATTCTATACTTGTTAGTAGTACTAAATATATTAGTTACAAGGAAATTAGATCTATTGATCCAACTCTCCTCTTTAAATATAATATTTTTGAGGTTTAACTCAGATCCCGATTCAATAATTACTTGTATGAAAGTAAGGTGATGACTCCAAATTATTTTACTTGCCTTAAACCGTTTCATTATTTTTTCAGGCCGTGATCACTACAGGTTTCATATTCGTATGTACATGTCCCAGTTTAAAGTGTCCTTATCTTTCACTCTGTCACCTCCTATAAGATATGTTTGGTGCCTTCAAAATTTATTTTCCCATTTACTTTTGCAGGATTTCAACAATCTGTTCTTGGTTAGGATTTGTATCCATCAGACCATTTGCTTCTCATGCTATGCCATTTGAAACCCCTTCAATCCAAATTAAATTCCTATATATGCTCATTACTTTGTTGATTCCATTTTTATACTTTGTGATCCCTTCCACTTCTTTTTAAGGTGGGCTATAGCACCTTTTCTCATAATTAAAAATGCAACAATAGAGATTTTCTTTATCATAAATTTTTGTGAATGGTCTTGTTCTTATATGTTAGTTTATTTTCCATTTTTCTGACCAGGCAAAATTTGAAATGTTGTTTACTTCAGAAATGCCTTGTCATGGTGTATCATATTGCGTCGCTTGGCCAGATCTCCAACAAACTCCTACAACCGGACACCATCCATGTGAGTTGACTTCTCTTGGTTTTCATTTGCATGAACTAATATGTGGCACAACAAATTTGTACTTCATATGCTTTCAGAGAAGAAAATCCTGAGTGACCATGGAGAAAGCTTTTGAATCATCCACTTGACAGGTTGCAAATCTGTTATAGATGCAATATATTGATGTTATAAATCTGAAGTCAAGCATGTATTTTATATAAACCTAAATTCATTCGACATTCTTAAGTCAAACAACATCCTTCTATACCATCTCTTCACTTTCAATTGGGTGATAAGGTACCAACAGAACAATGACTTGATTCCAGCGTATGAGGAGCAACTTAATTCTAGTGCAAGTACGTGATGTTGGATTCATTACTTTGCAATCCAAATATAATAATTTGATCTCTAGGTAGTGTTTTTCATCCACCTTTTGTATTTCCGTTTTCTGATTTCCTGCATTTCTGTTCCCCTCTACTGCACATTAAGAGACTAAAAGAAAACCAATGGATTTTTTCTGACAATAAAAGCAAACAATGAATATATATATATATATATATATATATATATATATATATATATATATATATATATATGCTGGAATTAGTCAATTATGTTGCACAATATATGAGATTCTTATCAGCATCTTAAATTCATGTTACCGTATATATCACCATGACACCATCGTCGTCAGGGAGATTATCTCTCTCTAAACCATGTGATCCAATTTCATGTATGATTACCAAAGAAAAGTTTTCTGGCATTCGAGCATCGATATGATTGCTAGATTTCTTAGCTCTATAATTTTGCAACCTACCAACATCTCACTTAATTGCAATTATTTTGTTTTTCATGTTCTCGACATTGGAAGTAAGGGTATGTGAAGGCTGATCAGCAACTGGCGCTCAAGCTCTGAAAGGTAGGTGATAACAAATAATTTTTATCCATTTTCTTTCGATACTCTTTGTATTTCGTTTATAAATCTAACCTGAAAATAATATTTTTATTATTTATGCAGGCTGAATAATTACAAAAAAGGATTTTGGAATCAATAGCCTTGAGTACAAAAATCTAGGATCCTTTCACATGAATATATCCTAATATTCAGGCTTTCCAGCACATGCCTCTCTCCAAATCACAACATGTTTTAGAGTCATGTGCACATTTTATGCAGCCTTCTAACTTTTTTCATTTGATGGTAACTGCTAAATACTACAAACTATGGAGAATCCTCCTCTTCGCATTGTAACCGAAAAGCGATCTATCGATTATAATATCAACTACAAGTGTTATTGGATGGAGAAGTTGCTCGTACTTTGAACGGGTGATCTAGAGGTAGGCTTATGAAGATATTTAGTAAGTATGTCATCATATATATAAGCTGAAACAAAAGAGTTCAGTTGCCGGGCATTTTCAATTATTCTTACTGTGAACAAAACGTATTTTCTCCATACATTTTCTACTTACTACTGATTGGACCTCTCATATCAAAAGAAAAAAGGAAACCTGCTTGGAACATCTTATTTCAGCATATCTTAGTTTCCGTATACTTCACGTTTTGGTTTCTTTAGCTTTTGCCTCTATACATTACGATAATTCCTATCATTCTACCGTCAAAATGGACGGGTGCGGCAACGCGCACCATCAATGATCTAGTTCCCCTTGAGCTAAGGACACCCAGTCCTCGCCCGATCACTCTGGTACGTCTTCAAGGTTGACTTCCAAACCTTCACAGACTTCATTCACCGGCAATCCACAATGGCTCTTGGATGCTTAGAACGCGACGCCTAACAGGCTGGAGGATTCACAGTCCTCAAGTGTAACAAGTCTTCAAGTAATGCGGACAAAAAGACTCATTTGATGCCTAACACTCTTTGGCTCTGGGTGTTTTGGGCTTTGTCCTCGCAAGGATCTCTCTCTCAAAGGCTTCGGAGGTGTGTTGCTCTCAAACGACAAAAGCCGTGTACTAACTCCGAGCAGCCACCAATTTATGGTGCAGGGGGTGGGCTATTTATAGCCAGAAGGCAACCCGGCCAGATATGTCCGAAATGACCCTGGGTCATTAAGGAACCAACACGTGTCCAACGGTCAGATTCCGAACACATGCGGCAGCTTGACTTGGGCTACAAGTAAAGCTGACTCATCCAGCTCTGGATAAGATTGCTCTCATTGTCTTCGCTCGAAGACATAGGATTTTGGTTGAGCATTCTGACTTTGTTTACTTGGACCCCACTTAACAGTACGGTGGTTCTTATGACTCAATAAAGAAGAAAAGAAAACTACGAAACAACTATTACTTCGCACTCCATAGTCTTCAAGTGAATGTCTTCACATGTCATAATCCTCATCGTGAATGTCTTTCCGAACCACCATTGTCTTCAATGTCTTTACACATTTTTAGGGGTCATCTCTGATAGGTAAACCGAATCAATGAGGGACTACTACCTGTGTTATCTTACAATTCTCACAAACACATTAGTCCATCAACCAAGTTTGGCGTCAATACTCCAAAACCAACTAGGTTTGGCACTAGATTCACTTACAAACTCTCCAAAATAATCACTAATTAGCTAATTTAAAAATACGTCACACTGATCACAAAAAGCCAAAACAATTAGTACTACTCCCTTACACGCTCACGTAGATGGGTTTGCATGCATGGAGTTCTAAACTGTGGCTCGACGTCCTCTGCTGCAACAAGTTGAAAATGCCCAATAGAGATACATGTTGCCATCTTGCCACAGCGTAGAAAGTTGTCTCTCAATTCAATCCTTGATTGCCTTCATGCACAACAGTAGCTTCTTTCTGTTTCTTTTTCTCATTGCGCTTGGCAGGAATTACATACTTTTTTGTCCTTCTATGGTTAGCGTTATTGACCATACTTTTGGCGATAAGACATGAGGTCACATTAGTGGAACTGCTATATCATGGAAGTCTTCTAAACAGACTCTGGTGGCAACATCTACCAATCATTCTAAAATAATTTTACTATTTGAGGCATCACGCGAATATGTGTAGCTCCGCAGAATGATAAACCACAAACAATAGTCATGTGGAATTGGTTCTATAGAATCACCTACCATTATCTACGAAGACAATGCGGCCTGTTTTGCACAAATGCAAACAGGATACATCAAGAGTAATATCACTAAGCATATTTCTCCTAAGTGGTTTTCCCCCATGATCTTCAGAAAAGTGGGGAAATAAATATCTTGCTAGTTAAATCGTGTGAAAACCTTGCTGATTTATTTACCAAGTCTCTACCAAATACTACATTCCATAAATATGTTCATGGAATTGGTATGCGACGACTTCGGGACTTGCAAGTATCAGGGGGAGTTTCTCCCTGAACTATTCATGTTTAAAACATCATATTGTACTCTTTCTTTTTGTGAGTTTATATTTCTGGTTCTCATCAAGGATCCTATTGAAGAACTTTTTAAGAAGGATATTTTTTGAGGTGATGATACTACAATGGACGATCTTCGAGATGATGATTATACCTGGACAAGCGTGTGAAGATTCTGCATGAACAAGTGTAGATTAGGGGGGTGTTATGATTAATTATCTTGTAGTAATTAGAGGGAAAATCTCCCCTTGTCTTGCGGCATGCAGTTGCCTTTTTCCAGCAACGAACGCGTCTCTCTTTCCCCTCTCTTCTAACCGTTGCATCGGTTCCAATAGTCGCGACTTGTGCGACGTATCTCTTCAGAACATATATAAGTGTAATATGTCTATCTATCAGTATTGATCTATTCACTCAAAACACAAACAAATTACTTACATATACTTCCTCTATTTTTATTTACTCCGCATATTAGTTTTGGTCAAAGTCAAGCTTCTAAACTTTGACAAATTTTATAGACAAAAATATTAACATATATAATAACAAATCAATATCATTAGGGACATGAATTTTTGAGACATGGTGGCACGCGATGCCGAAATCCTAGCCGTCCGCATGCGCATCACGATTACTAATTAATATAGGTCTTTTTGCAATGCGAAGGCAGTCACTCAATGATACATAGGAATATACAGCCGTGGGTGGGAAATGACGCGTTAAATTCGTATGATACAACATTGCCTGGTAGTTGAGTTCTGGCACCCCCGTACATTCGCATATGTTGAATTAAATCGTTGTCGGGTAACTTGATGGCCTGCATGTCGGTCTTTGCAGTGAATTAAACACAGCTTGTATTTTTTTTAAGAAACCAGCTTTTGGCTGGTGTTTCATTGATTTAGCAGGAGGGAGCGACAAAGAGGTTCCGATCAAGTGATCGTATGAATGGGAAAAAATTACAACATGTGACTAGGAACACTGAGCTCCCAGTAGGATGTGGCTATGGCGCTATTTCACGTCATGTCCCCGAAGGGCTGCTCTATGCATTTGGCCCCTGCCACGCGCCATTTCTCCATGTCCCGGCGGCATGCCTCGACGATGTGCCGCTCGTCAGCTTGTTTCCCTCTGAAGACGCAGGAGTTTCTCTCCAACCATATATGCCACGCAATGAGGGCCAACATCGACTTGGTGCCCTTGCGGTTTCCCCGGGCTGCAGTGGTGATGATCCTTTCGGCACAGCCCGTCGACGTAGTCTCACTGCACCATCCAGCAGGGTTTAGAGCCTGGCAACCAGCCCAGGCCGCAGCTTGATTCCAAACCTTCAGGGAGATTGGGCACTCCCAGAATATCATGCACAGAGGGCAGAAATAGCCATTTGTCCACCCCCTTCGTTGCAGCCTGTCATTGCACCATAGCTTGTCTTGGTGGAGGAACCAGAGGAACATCTTGATCTTCCCCGGTGCCCAAATCTTCCAAATCAGGCTTCTGAAGCTACTGTGTTATCCCTCTGCAAATTGCGCGGTGTAGGCCGATTTGGTGGAGAACATCCCTGAGCTGAGCTGCGTCCAGCGGATTGAATCAGGCGTCTGTGAATCCAAGACAAAACCGGCGCTTCTGATCTCTCTAGCGAGCTGCATGACTTGGCGGATGATGTCGCTACGGTTGGCATGCCTTAGATCGAGGACCCAGCGGTCACCCTGCAAAGCCTCTTGAACCGATCAGTTCTTCCTGATGGATGCAGAAAAGAGCGCCGGGAAAGCCGTGCAAAGCTGCCGGCCTCCCAGCCAGGAAGAGGACCAGAAGAAAGCTGAAGTTCCATTCCCGATGGTTACGGATGTGCATGCCGCGAACAGGGCCATGTCCCCGTTGTCGCAAGGCGTGCCGATGCCGACCCAAGGTCGGTGGGGCTGTTGCCAGGCGAGCCACAACCACCGTAGTCGCAGCGCGCGGGCGAACCTAGATAGGTCGTGGATGCCCAGGCCGCCTTGCTGCTCCGGCGTTGTCACCGTCTTCCAGCCCACCTTGCACTTCGCCCCTGAGATCTCGTCGTCCTGTGCCCAGAGGAATCGTCTCCTCGACTTGCCGATTTCCTTGAAGAGCTTCTTGGTGCGCATAAAGCCGTGAGCGCAAAGGTTGGGATTGCTGACAGAAGGCAGCGCACTAGGATGCGGCGACCCACCATCGGCATTAGCCTACCCTTCCAGCCAGCTAACCTAGCCCTAACTCTATCAAGGATGAACTGCAGGTGAACTAGCCTAATTCTTCCGATCATGATGGGCAGGCCTAGGTATGTGATCGGGAACGCCGCCGTTGTCCCTCCAAAGTTCACCAGAACCGCGGCCAGGTCGATGTTGGTGCAGCGGATTGGGATCGCGGACGACTTGGAGAGATTGACCCGCAGGCCCGTGGCGTCGCCGAACTGTCGTAGCAGGCCTAGAAGGGTGTCTATCTCTTCACGCACCGGGTTTATGAAGATGACAGCATCGTCGGCATACAAGCTTGTGCGCATCCTAACTGCTGCCGCCGGTGACGCTGCCAGCAGGCCAGACGAAGTGGCCGCCTCCAGCAGTCGGTGAAGAGTGTCGATGCATAAGATGAACAGCAGTGGCGACAGTGGATCTCCCTGCCTAAGCCCTCAAAGATGATCAATGCAGTCCCCTAGCACCCCGTTTAGGAGGCAGGATGAGGACGACGTCGATAACAATAGAGCAATCCAATCCCTCCATCGTGGGGGAAATCCGAGCACCTCTAATAATTCTAACAAATATTCCCAAGAAACACAATCGAAAGCCTTAGTTATGTCGAGCTTCAGCAAAAGTGTCGGGGTTTTGCTGCGATGCAATTTTCTGACCGTGTTCTGCACATAAAGAAAACTGTCTTGGATGCACTTCCTCCTCTGAAATGTTGTTTGCGCTGGGCTAATGAGCTTGTCGATGACGTTGGCTAGCCGAATGGACAGGACTTTTGAAAACAGCTTGGCGACAGAGTGGATGAGGCTGATCGGCCGGAAATCGCTCATTTTGACAGCACCATCCTTCTTTGGGAGTAGAGCAATCATAGCCGTGTTCAAATCAGCAAAATTCCCACCTGCGAGGCTGTATAGATGGTGAAACATAGCCATGACGTCCTCCTTTATCGTGCCCCAGCATGATCTAAAAAACATGCTCGAGAATCCATCTGGGCCAGGAGCTCGGTCCGCCGGCGACGCCAGGATTGCTGCCCAAACTTCGGCTTCAGAGAAGGGGTTGTCAAGCCCCTCATTTTGAACTGTGGGCATGTCCAGCTCCTCCCAATTGAACGAGCATTTTCTATCCTCTTTTCTTCCCAGCAGGTTGGCGAAATGTGAGTGAGCAACAGAAGCCTTTTCATCGTGCGCGGTGATCACAGCTTTGTCCACTTCCAGGGAGTGAAAGAAGTTTTTCCGCTTGCGTGAGTTGATTTTTGCTTGGAAAAATGCAGTGCGAGCGTCCCCCTCCTTGAGCCAGGTGATCTGGGAGGCCTGCCTCTTGCGAGCTCTCTCGATCACAACCAAACCAAGGATTCTTTGCTTAGGTTGCTTGCGCAGGCTGAATTCACCTGGAGTGAGGGCACGCTTTTCCTGTGCAACGTCCAGCCGCAGTATCACCTCGCAGGCCAGGTGGAATTGCAGTTTGGCATCGCTGAAATGAGACCTGGCCCATATGGTGAGATCATGAGCAACCCTCTTAAGTTTGATCTTGAGCCTTATGATCGGGCATGTGTGGTTCACCGGCCGTTGCCAGGCCAGGTTTAAAGTGTCATGGAACCGTGGAAAACGCGGCCATAAGTGCTCGAAACGGAAGACAGGTTTTCTCTTTGGAGCTGTAGTGTTGGCCAGCACGAGCAGGCAGTGATCCGAGCATGTTGTAGCAGCCGCCATCACTATGTAAGATGGAAAGAGTGCATCCCATTCAGTGTTGCAGAAAACCTTGTCGATGCAGACCATTGTTAGGTCCTGCCGCTCGTTTGTCCAAGTGAACCTTCTGTTTTTGCACTTAATCTCATGCAAACCTGCAGTGTCAATAGCTGCCATGAACCTGCTCATAATCCTTCTGTTCAGATTCAGATTGTTCTTGTCCCTCGCTTCATATATAATGTTGGAGTCCCCGTTGATCAGCCAGGGCTCACCCGGCAGCGGTGCAGCGCGTGCCATCTCAGTCAGAAAAGCGTCCTTGCGCGCATCATCAGCAGGCCCGTAAACTGTCGTGAGCCAGAAGGATGAGTTGCTTTGTAGAACAGTCACTTTGCTTGTGATTGAGAAGCAACCAATAGCATGGGTGGTGAAGGTGATGACGGCCTTGTCCCAGAGAATGGCCACTCCCCCTCTGGTGCCCGTTGCAGGCAGGACGGCGCAACCTTCAAGCCTTCGACCTCTAAGCTCACGGACGATGGCAGGTGTCCAGGATTCCAGCTTTGTTTCTTGCAGGCAGAGTACGCTAGCACGATGAGCCTCCGCTATCTCACGCACCGCAGTCTGTCTTGCTGGCCAATTCAGCCCTCGCACATTCCAACTCAGAATTTCACCAGGTGTGTTACTCATATGGAACAATTGTTTCCTCCAGCAATGATAACATTCTATTGATCTGAGACGAACACACATACACCATCAGCATAGCAAGGGGGCGCTAGAGACCACCAATAGCCCCTAAACTACTCTGGCGCGAGACGATCCGACTATCCCTAAACGAAACATTATAGTCATCGATCATGAAACCTAACTCAAATTGGCCTAGTGCCAATCCCTGCCGGAGACTATTACTAATAAGCACTAACATAACAACACTAAGTCGCGGCGTCCGCGTCAGCATCAGGGCCTGCCATGCCGCCTGCAATGCGGAGAGCCGCTGGGTCGAGGCGCGTGAGCTTGGCGATGATGGAGATGTCCTCATCCGTCAGCGGCTCGTCGAAACGATGAACGAGAGCTTCCGCCGCCTTTGCAGTCATCTTCTCCTTGGGTCCCAGCATGCCGAGGCGCTTGACCAGCAACAGGGACGCCCTCTTCGCCACCGGGACGCTGGACTGCTGAGCAGCCTGGCGCGCGCTGTGCCTGACGGGGACGGAGGCGGCTCTAGCCTTGGGTGGTGCAGCAGAGCGACGTGTCGGCTGAGCAGCGATGATGGGGGAGGGGGTGTCGACGAAAAGGCGCGGCACCAGGGGGTTGGCACCGTTGAGGTGCAGCTGCATGACCTGCTGCGTCATGGCTCCGACCTGCAGATTGGTCTGAGCAGCGATGGCCATGGCGCGGCAGGCAGCGACGAACGAGCTGCCAGCGAATTGGAGCGGCTGGTCGAGCGCAGTGGCGATGGACTCGTCGAGCTGCAGTTGCGCATCGTACACACGGGGTGGCGGGGGGAGGACGGGGTCGGCGTCGCGGAAGAACTCGGCCACTGGGTCCTGCCCCGCGGCAGCAACCGCAGCAGCAACTGCCGGCTCACGCGGGGCCAGGGGCAGTGGGGCGTGGCCTTGAGGACGACAGGCTCCGGCCGGCCGCCGGAGGTCCCCCCACCGGTCCTGTTCCGGCGACTGATTGGCGTCCGGCTTCGCTGGCGGCTTGAGCTTGCAGGCGCCTTTCGGGGCTGCACCGTGCCACCAGCCTGCTTGCAGCCCAGGAGAGCGTCCTTCCAGGAGCGCCGCCCGGCTTGTCGTTGTCGTGGTCGTCGCGGTCGCGGTCGCGGAGCCCGCCTTGGCGCATGCTGCCGCAGCCCGACGGAGCCACCAGGGCCGGGTGGCGCCGGGTGCCTTGGCCGTCCTCGACGTGCATGGTCCACGTGCCCGGCCAGATGGACAGGACCGAGCGCGCGTCATCCGACTCCGGCGAGGATAGGCCGCTCTGCGCCGAGTGCGACGAGCACGGCGAGAGAGGCGACCAATCCTCGACGCGATCGACGTGGATGAGCATCTCATGGCGCCGGACGCGCGGCGGCGACGCCACCTCCCGGCTCGGCGGCGAATAGCCCAACATGGCCTCCACACAGCCAGCGCCCCGCGCCGCCCTCCAGATGATGTGCCGGGTGGGGATGAACGCCACATCCCACACCCCACACCCAGCAGCTTGTATTATTAATGGAATGGGGTGTGCGAGGCCGGCATTCTAAACACAGATTGGCTGGAGATTTTATTCTCCAGGGCAAAAAGAACTAGCGCTAGCAAAAGATTTATCCGACATCAGATCGGCTGGACATTTCATATTGCTTCGAACTTGTTCTGCTAGCAAGAGTTAGTTCTGAACTTGTGATATTTGTGCCTAGGAGTTGATTTGAACGGTGCTAAATCTTATCGTTTAGATTGGCTGGAGACTAATTCTCCCGAGCAGGTTCCAAATAATCAGTGCTCCTCGACCAGTTGTTGAAATTTCATCAGCAATAGCATTATAACAATATCAAGGTTCCCTGAATCAAAGCAACTTATTCTAGTCTTTTTTGCACTAGATGACCCTTGCGCTAATGGCGCAAAGGCCGAGTGCAAGTCAAGTATTGAAAGAGTGTGCAATAAAATATATAGACACAGAATGAAATATATGAAAATAAGTACGAATTGATGATAGACAGATGGTTCGTGATGATACATGTTTTCTAAGACGCAAAAAACTGATCCAAACCAAGAGTTATCTGAAAACAAAATTTTAAAATACTTTCACACGTCTAAGTCATACTCCATGCTATATCTCGGAGTCGTGTGTTATTTACAAACTCTAGTAAAAGATTAATGAATTTCAGAATTTCATATCACCGGCTTACAGTTCAAACCCAAACTTGGGGCATATTTAAATTCAAATCTGGAAAAGGGTAGTCAAATACTCCTGAAAAGTCTTGACGTTTTCACAGAGTTATATTATATACGTAGTAGCATATGTAAAATTTTCCAAGATATTTCTGATGAGTTTTGAGCACTGAAATTAATCCTGAGTAGATTATGAGGGACTAGAGGAGGAAGAGATATTCCAATCATTTTCATTTTTTCATTTTTCATTTTTCTTTCAACCTCTACCTTTGCTACTGATCAATTGGTCCCTCTCGTGAACCCACCAGTCAGGCCGGCAGCGCCAGCTCGTGGGACACGCGCCCGCAACTCCCTGCCCCCTCATGTTTTAGAGCATCTTCAGTCGGCCCCCAGGATGCCCCCCACGAGCACTTTTTGATCGCCGGCGCCTAATTTTTCTCTCAGCCGAGACCCCAAGAGCTCGGTTTTCGCCAAATTTAGCGAAAATTAGCGCCGGCACACAGGCGAAACCCAGCCTGCCGGGGGGCTCTTGGGGGAGGAGAGAGAAGGCTTTGCATGTCTTTTGGCCCACAGTCAGCCTCTCTTCACCCTTTTTCTTCGGGCCCCACCCACGTGCACTCTCTCTTTTCCTTCTCACCTCCACGCGCGCCTGCCTCGCTGCCTTGTTCTTCTCCTCGCCGCGCGCCTGCCTCGCCGCCTTGCTCCTCTCCTCGCCGCGCGCCTGCCTCGCTGCACTCTCCCCTGCTCTTCGCTCCGGCGAGCCGCCCCTCCCTCCTCCCCTTCCTCGCTGCCTTTGCTCTCGGAGGCGTTGGAGGCCTGGGCGTCCGCGGCCGGCTCCTGGCTGACCGCCTTGGGCTTGCGGCGAAACGGCGTCGTGGGCGCCCAGGGAGGGGAAAAGCTCGACGTCCCGTGGCGGCGGCGGCGACCACCTAACCATCTTCGTCCCCGGCGGGGCGGAGGAGAGGCTTGCTCGCGGGTGTGGACGAGCTCCTCCTCCTCCTCCGCCCAAGCTCCTCCTCCTCCACTACCACGCGTCCTTCTTCAATGCCACGCCCTCGCCTCGCCGTGCCCGGCACGCCGCCGCCCTCGCCTCGCTGTCCCGCACCAGTCGGCTCCCACGCGGAGTTGGAGAGCACCGGCCTTGGGCGACGGGGACAGGGACATGGCGACGGGGAACGGGACATGGCCAGCACCGGGCGGCTGGTGCAGGGCACAAGGAGGTGGTCAGGCTGCCGTGCCGGTCCTGGCAGCGCGCGCGCGCAGGGGAGCGCAGGGAAGGCTACTGCCGCTCATGCTCAGGTGGTCGTCCTCGGGTGGCGCGGTGGCCGCGATGCGACGACGGCCTTTCTGCATGCCAACGGCCAGGCGAGGGCGGGGCCAGCGGAGGCGAGGAGCGGGACTACGGGCGGCATGGAAGCGCTGCTGGAAGGCGAAGCGGCCTTCGACGGCCCCGCGGCCTCGGACGGGACGGTGGCGAGGACGACGGCCTCGCTTAAGGTGGAAACGGCTGAAGATTTTCTCGTTCGCATGACAAAATATTCACCGGCAGCCCCTTAAGCGACAAAAAAATGCCTCCTGAGGGGCTCAACGGCTGGAGATGCTCTTACTCCTACTCCTACTCCACTGCCTCCCTCCTCAATCCATTTCCTCTTCCCCTGGATCCTCTTTCTGGTCGAGCTCGCCGGGGACGCCGCAGCTCGCCGCTGCAACGCCAACCATAGGAACGGGCGGGATCCACCAGCCCTCCGTCCGGCTCGATGTCCACGCCCCAGGGTCCAACATGCAGGCCTGCAGTGCAGGACGCCGCCGTGAGTCACCTCATTTTTCCAGTGAGTCCTAGATCCTAGGTAGTTTCCCTAACTCTGTTCAGCTCCGGCCGTCGTTCTGATTCGATTCCTGGACACCGAGCATGCAGCAAACTTTTGGACCGAGGCCGCCTTCCTCTGTTCCGTCAGCTGCCGTTGCAACGCCACCGCGGTCGTCCTCCTCCCCGAGTAACTCCAGGAACCATGACGGGCTCCGCGTCTCCTCTGGACCAAGGATTCGAAGCCACAAGTCTCTCCTACTTCTTCCTCGACACTGACTGCCATTGCTGCCGTCCTGAATTTGCTGTCATTGGTCCCTGTGCCATCGGGCATCGCCAACAGCAGGGTGAGAAGCTGCCACTGCCTTCTTGTGCCTTCTTTTCTTTGTCAGCGTCATTTCTCTCATTCTAGCCGTTGCTGGAGATGGTTGTGGCGCTGCCACCTGAGACCATTTTGGTCCAGGCCACATGGTTAGGCCACGAGCTTGTTGCTGCTTACTGCTGTTTGATGCTGCTACTTCTGTTGTTTGTTGTTTGTTGGCTGCTCGCTATTGCTCTGCTTGCTGCTGCTCGTGGGCTGCCTGTACTTCAGAGAAAGAGAGAGTTTTTTGCTATACAGAGTACTATATTATGTTGAACCCTACTGTTCATCAACCAGCAGTTTGCTTGTGTGCTTGTCTAGCTAGCTTGCACACACGTAGCTTTCCTGGGTGATTTGATCTACCAAGTTCAGAAACCAACATATTAGGCTAAGTCAAGTTGTCGTTGAGTACGAAAGTTTACTCTAATATTTGATTTATCAACTGCTTGTGTGCTTGTCTAGCTAGCTTGCCCACACGTAGCTTTCCTGGGTGATTTGATCTACCAAGTTCAGAAACCAACATATTAGGCTAAGTCAAGTTGTCGTTGAGTACGAAAGTTTACTCTAATATTTGATTTATCAAGAAAATCACAAAAAAAAAATGCTCAGCTTGCTGACTTTGTAAAATCCATAAAAAATATAATCATTCCAGTTCTGTTTGGAGTAGTACTACTATGGAGTTGGGATGGTTTAACCTGTACTGTAGCCATAAAAATGAACATATCCAGTATTGTTGTTTAGAAATAAAAGATGGATTCAGAAACTTCTCGCCAAAAAAAAGGAACCATCAGCCGCTGCCGACCGCGCTCTCCGCCGCTCCGGCGATTGCGCCCACCCCAACTGCGCCGGCGTCCACCTCCTGCCAGTCTCTCTTGCACGACATCATCATCCGTAAGGTAAACAGGTTTGCTCCAACCCCTTGCTTTCTTTGTTAGATCCCATCCCTGCTCCTTGGACTTTCTGTGTAGCTAAGCCTCCCTCTCCTTCTCACGCTTCCTCAAGCACCATGCTTTCGGTCAGCCGTCGTGCTCTTCGGCTGATCTTCTTTGCATAGTTAGGCTGTTCTTCCTCCTTGATCATGCGTCTCTCCTTCCCGTCGTGCCACTCGCCTCGGCAGCTCGTTTGTCATACAGTCTCTAGGTGAACGTTGGGTGCCGCTCCATGGCCACGCCCTCTCTTCCTGGGGCTCGCTTTGAGAGCCGCATGCTCGAGCGCTACCACTGCGGTACGGTGCTTCCGGTGGCTGGATTCCGTCATGCCTTCTTCCTCCATGCTTTGATCCTCTCTAAAGGTGTGTTCGTTTTTTTTAAAAGAAAAGGCCAGAGCCCGACTTTATAGATAAAGCCTCAAGACAGCGTCACGGATACCGCACGTTCACAGGAGCACACACACATAAAGAAAAGGAAGAAAGTAGCCAAAGCAGTAATGATAAAGGCAACTGCCATACACGGCACGCAGGCCGGGGAAGGAGAGAGACCTAATCGCCACAAACTACAGCACCAGGTTTAGACGACAGGGATCCTCCCGGAGATCTGAGATGCCGAAGCCCGAATTTTGTCGATGAGCAGGTCCAGGGCGTCCGATCAGTCTCCTTAGTCAATGATCTCCACTGCTGCAAGAATATACATGATTTGAAAAGAACATCAGCAGGCTTAGATGGGAAGGTAAGCTCAATAGTAAATTTGTTTCTAATGGTCCAGAGAGCCCAACATAATGCTCCCAGGCCAACCCAAAATACCCTCTTGGTGACCCCAACCAAAATTTTGGCTAGGGTTCGAATCTCAGAGAAAGAGGAGGGATTCCAAGAGACCCGAAGCCAAGATCTGACGCAGCACCAGACCAACTTGGCCAGCACGCAATTGAAAAAGATGTGATCTGAGTTTTCCAAGGCCCCACACAAATTACAAAATTCCGAGCCCGGCCCATTGCGTTTTTTGATCTGATCAGCAGTCGAGAGGCGACCACGGAAGGCTTGCCAGAGAAAAATTTTAATCTTAGGAGGGACTTTGGATTTCCAAACGCAAGAGAAACGAGCCGAAGGAGTACCACCAATAAGTCTAGAATACAGCGACTTAACCGAAAATCTACCAGAGGTCGAATGAGGCCAAACCACCGAGTCGGCCGACTTCGAGAGCACAGGGAAGAGGGCAGAGAGACTTTGCCAATCTTCCAACTCTTCAGGAGACAGGGCCCGACGAAAAGCCAGATCCCAATTATTAGCAGCCACCTCCGCGATGGAGATATGCGGATTAGGACAATAAGAAAGCAAAACCGGAAAGCTCACGGCAAGGGGGGCATCCCCAGACCACCAATCCAACCAAAAGCGCACAGCCAACCCATTACCAACAGAAAACTTAACATGCTCTAGAAAAACCGGTCTAACTTTGACAAGGGATTTCCAAAACTGAGAGCCACGCCTCGCGGTAGCAAACAGCGGGTTGGAGTGAGGGAAATATTTGGCCTTAAGAATCGAAAACCACAACGAATCGGCCCCAACAGTCATAATTTTCCACCACCACTTGATAAGCAAACATATGTTCATCACCCGAGTATTAATAATGCCTAACCCTCCAAGGTTTTTAGGCTTACACATAAGTTGCCACTTGACCAGCCTATATTTCCTTTTGTTGTCTGCGGAATTCCAGTAGAAGGCACCCCTATGTTTGTCGAAGCCAGCATGCACGCCATTCGTGAGAAGATAAAAGCCCATAAGAAACATAGGAAGAGAGGATAAGCAGGAGTTGATTAGGGCCACTTTGCCAGCATTGGTATTATATCTGCCCCTCCAAGGGAGCACCCTGTTCCCTACTTTGGCAACCGCCGGAGCGAAATCATTCGCATGAAGCATGCGAGGAGAGATAGGAAGGCCTAAATACTTGAAGGGGAAGGAGCCTAATGAACAGTTAAGGAGCCTGGCAACCCGCAAGGCTTCCGCCCCATCTACACCCGTCACCAGAACCTCACTCTTGGCGAAATTAATCTTAAGACCCGAAACGGCTTCGAAACATAACAAGATGAATTTCAGGTTGGCAATGCATGCGTCATCCAGCTCCACCAAGATAATTGTATCGTCCGCATATTGCAGGTGGGAGACACCTTCCGGAAGTAAATGGGAGACCACAGGAGCGATGTGCCCACAACGGGCCGCCCTGGAGAGCATGCAAGAGAAGGCGTCGGCCACAAAGTTAAAAAGAATAGGGGAAGCTAGATCCCCTTGGCGAAGGCCCCTGCCATTCGCAAAGAAATTGCTAACAAAGCCATTAACAACCACGGCAGTATGGCCACCCGAGACCAACTGCATGATACGATGAACATAAGCACCGTCGAAGCCTTTAGCAAGGAGGACCTGCTTGAGGAAGGGCCAGCTAACCGAGTCATACGCTTTCTCAAAGTCTAACTTAAGAATAATCGCTTTAGCCCTCCAAACATGAAGATCATGAACAATCTCATGTAGGGATAAGATACCATCAAGAATGAAACGCCCTTTGATAAAAGTAGATTGATAGGGACTAATAACTCTATGAGCGACCGGAGACAAACGATTCGCAAAGCCTTTAGCCGGGAATTTGGCAAAGTTGTTAATCAAAGCAATAGGCCGAAATTGGGAAATAACATCAGCACCCTTGACCTTAGGAATCAGGGATATCACAGCGTAATTCAGGCGAGAAATATCGACAGTACCAAGACAGAAACCCTGGATAACATTACACACCAACTGTTTCAACTGGGGCTAGAATTTTCGAAAGAAAGGGATGGAAAAACCGTCTGGCCCAGAAGCAGCATTGGGATTAGCAGAGTTAACAACATCCCAAATTTCCTGATCAGAGAGCGGAATCATCAAGGAAGCATTCTCCTCGGGGGTGATTTTAAGACCTGAGCTCCAAAGATGGGGAGAGATATATAAGCCCGATTGAGGTTTAGCCCCTAACAACGAAGAGAAGAAATTCACCACATGAGCCATAATAGCAGACTGTTCAGAAGATCGCACCCCATTAATCAACAGGCTATTAATATCACAACGCCTACGCCTACCGTTCGCAATCGCAAAAAAATAAGCTGTAGGAGAGTCCCCTTTAAGAGTCCAGTTAAGAGTGCCCCGCTGGCGCCAGTAAATCTCAGCCTGGTGGTGCAACTGCATTAAAGCAGCCTCAAGATTATAACGAACGGCCCAGCCATCGACGGAGAGCCCAGTAGAATCAGCCGCACGATCCAGCACCGAGATCTGGTTCTACGATCCTCCACCGCACGATTACGAGACCAACCTCTAAGAAATTTACGCAAGTCATAGGAGCAGGAGTGCCAATCATCCAGAGGCCCAAATGAGCGGGAGTTGTAAGAAAGGGATTGGGAAATCTTCGCTGCAACCATATCAGCAAAGCCATCCACAAACAACCATGAAGCATCAAACTGAAATCTAGCCGGAGGTCTAGTGCAAATGGAACCGTCATCAAGAATCAAGGGAGTATGATCAGACCCAACAATGCATTTGGCGTTAAGAGAAGTCCTAGGGAACAAGGAGTCCCACTTGGGACACAGGAAGACTCTATCAAGCACGGATCTAATAGGGTTAGCCTGATGGTTAGACCAAGTAAAGCGGGCTCCCCCCCCCCCCCCCGAGGAAGCTCACGGATGGCGTTAGCACTAATGAAGTCGTTAAAGGCATTAGCTAAAGGCCAAGAGAAATTATCATTATTCTTGTCATAAGGGCACCGCAGAAGATTAAAGTCTCCCCCCATAACCATCGGTAAATTACAAGAATCAATCTTTATCGAGAGTTCATTAAGGAATAGGGTCGACAGAGAGTGATCCGCAGGCCCATAGACTACGATAAACTCACAGAGGGTATTCATAGTTTTGTGCGAAAGAACAACACTGGCCCAAAAAAACCCATGGTCAAAAGCGACAAAATCAAAAATATCTTTATTAGACCCAATCAAGATCCCACCAGAGTGGCCCGAAGCAGGTAAACATTGCCAATTAAATCTATCCATACCCACAATAGCAGAGAGCTCATTAGGGGAGAAGGAATCTTTGAAAGTTTCAACCAGCCCCACGAAATCAATAGAATTAGAATGAACCAAATCTTTAAGTTGGTCACGGCGCCCCCTAGCACCGAACCCCCTAATATTCCAGAATAACGCCCTCATTTACAAGAAAGATTCTTGATACGGAGGCTCGACCTGCAGGGGGCCATGCAGGATTTAGCTCGTTTATTAGTGCCCCTCTTGGATAAGCAGGAAAGGGGCTGGCCACTACCAGCACCCAAAGCCACGCCCACATCACAGCCAGCATCCTCGGCCCGCGAGGCAACAGCCTCTTTGGCTTTAGCAATGGCTGCCTGAGCCAGTTCATTAGCCCGAATAATAGCAAGGAGCGAACTAGGAGAACCAACAGAAGAATCAACCACCACACCCACATCCGACATAATATTTAAAAGATGATCATCAGAAAGAGAAGGTAAAACCACCCGAACCGGAGAAACAGCAATAGAGGAGGCTGGGGAGGTACCTGGGGGAGGGAGATCCTTCGCCGTAGCCCGCTTCTCCGCCCTTTCCAGGATAGAACCACCAGAGTTCGCCACGCGCCTACCTTTGCGGGCCGTGGACACCAGAGATCGAATAGCAGGCGACCGTGCAGCAGGAGAACCAACATGGGGACCGGATCGGGACATAGAACCCAGATCTTGATCAAGACGCCGATAGATCCCCGTCATGGATTGCTTCGAGCCCGACGAGTTCCGGCTTTTAGCCGAGAACTTGCGCACTGAGGATTTCTTCTTCGAAACGGGCTGGGATTCCACCATATCGCGAGCCGGGGAGACAGGAAGATCTTCAATTCCCGAACGGGTGGGGGAGAGCGGCCGGACAGGAAGATTGGAGCAGGCACCAGAAATGGGGGTAGCGGAGCAAGGTGGGAACTTTGGCAAATCAGCATCAGCGGTCGGAGCAGACTGAGCAGCAGGTGGGATCACCGGGTCATCACGAGGAGCACCACCAAAAGGAGCTTGGGATTGAAACAACTCACGTTCAGAGTCTGCCAGACCATCCCATTCAGATTGAGTGAAGCGTAGATTAGACCCAAAACTCTGGTTAGGGCCACCCAAAGATCCATCCCCCTCCTTGTTATGTTTGTCCGAGGGATTAGCAGGAGGAGGGGGGAGATGGGGCTTGGACAGCCGCCACCCCCTCCACCCGCACCCGAAGCCTAATACCATTGGGAGAGGAGTAAACATCAATAGAGCCATGCACCCGTTCAGGATCAACACACCAAACCTTCATCCTAGCAGGACCAACCTTGTTCAGAGAATCCTCATCCACCTCAATGGGTTTCCCAATCAAAACCCCAAAGGACATGAGGAAAGCAGGCGAGCGAAGACCAGCAGGCAAATCATCGATCAAAACCCACACTTGAGAAAGAGGGCCAACTGTCGTACCATTGTAAGAAGCCGCTTCGACAGAAACCACCAGTTGATTGAGAGGCAAGGTGAAGCTGGTGCAAGTGGCAATCATTCGCAAGCATTCTTTGGAGGGGAACACCACAGAGAAATCAAAATCAGACATCTGCACAACTTGCCAGTCCCATCCAGCCTCATCCCAAATGCGAAGCCCTTCCAGAAGAGTTTGGGGCGAGATCTTTTGGTCTTTGACCGAGACAATTGCCGCATTAGACAGCGCAGGTGCCACCTCCCGAACAGGAAGGTCACCATCGAAGGCGAAGAAGGCGCAGCCAGGGAGTCCCAAGCCGAACTGGAGGACCGCGGGAGGCTTTTGCCTAGCCATGCAGTTGACCGTGAGGTGACCATCAGAGTGACAGATCAAGCAGAAGGGGGGATTGGTGCAGCGGGACTGGAAGTGCCCAGGCCTGTGGCAAGCGAAGCAGGTGAGCCCCGATGGGTTGCTGTGGGAGGTAGAGGACGGACGGGGTTACTGAAGTGTCGGGGGAGGAGGAAGAATCCCATCCCCCATTCCCGGAGGAAGGGGCGCCCCCGAGGCTGGGCCAGGCGGCCGACGCGCCGGCCCCGCGAAGGACCGAGGCGGCGGGCGAGAACCCGACCCAGCCCCAAACGAGTGAGGAGGCGGGGGAGGCAGGGGACGCGACGGGGCAGACAAGCCCCGCCCACCACCCGGAACGGGGAGGGAGGCAGAGGACGAAGACACCCCACCGCCAGAGGCCACCGCCGCCTCCCACGGATCCAGCACCAGAGAAGGAGAAGGACCAGATCCAGAGCCCTGCGGACCGGATCCAGTCACCCCGTCCCTCTCTGAGCGCTGCACCCGCTTCGGACCCGAAGCCCAGGCCTCGCGGGCACGAGCCGCATGCTCGCGCGCCGCCTGCTCCGACTCCAGCTTGGAGCGGAGCGAAGCCTCGAGCTCCAGATCCACCGCGGAGGCAGGGGAGTCCTCACGGCGCCGCTTGCTGCCAGAGAGTGCCTCGCGGGAAGAACCCCTAGATTTGTCCATGGAGATCACCGCGGCAAAAGGAAGGAGGACGGGTGGGGGTGGGGGAGATCTAATGAGACGGCGGATGGGGAGACGGTGGCGACGCAGATCAGAAGCGGAAGCAGGAAACCCTAGAAGGGGGGGGAGAGCCGCGTGGGATCCATAAATAGCCCGAGCGAGCCGTGCCCACCTGGGCCCGACTCGCCAAATGGGCCGAAGGAGGAAGAGGGGCAGGCAGCCGGGCGATGGGCCCAACTGAGCCAGATGAAACCAGAGGGGGGAAATCGACCACAGATGAGAGGATGGGAGGGGAGGGAGGCCCACTGGCCAGCACCACCCCGCCAGGCCCAGCAAGCCCACACGGGGAGTTGGCCCACGGTCCGGAGGACACCGCACAGAGATCTAGATCTAGGTTACACGAAACCACCGACGACCCCGCCGTCGCCGCCGCCGGCGACGAGGCCGCCGTAGAGGTTGCCGGAGAGGGAGATGGAAAGCCTCCAAGCTTCCCATCAGGCGCACAACCCAAGACACCAGGATCAGGAGACGTAACTGCAAACTTACCAGATTTACGCCGACGCCGCGAGATCCGGGTCCAGCCATCGGCCGGCGGAGACACAACTACCGGCCGGCCCCGGCCCCCAGGAGCGAACTTGCGGCGGCGAGGAGCGGCGGAGGCTACCCCCGCCCCCCAGAGCAGAGCACGACACCACAGGGGGAGGAGGCCAACGACCTCGCATCCTCCTCATCAGACGCAAGGGCCCAAAAACGGGATCCAAGCATCGGCAGCGGAGAGGAAGGAGGGGAGAGCCCCACCCGCGGGGCGACAGGGGAGTGGAGAGGGGGAGCATCTGCACGCAGAGAGGAGGGCGACCAGATGATGGCCGGCAGGGCAGGGCAGGGAGCGGGCCCGCTGAGGCGAGGAGGGGAGGAGGAGGGGAGGAGGGAGGGGGAAGAAGGAGGAGCCATCTCCGCCATGCGCTCGAGCATGCCTGAGGTGTGTTTGTTTCGCCGGAGTTCTTCGCGAGTTTGCTCGTCGATCTGTTCAGAGGCCTCCCCGCCGGCTTCCGCGTACGCGCCCTGACCGTTGGTACTTTCGAATTCCAAGTTGCCCATGTTGGCGTGGCTTGGGAGATTGTGCATAAGGGACGATGGAAATCTGGTGCAATTTGCATTCTGTTCTCTCTACGTGATGGCTCCATGCAGTCTGACAGGCCGGGCACATGCATGAGTGCAAATTCCTCGCATCTTCCTTCCCTCCTGGGTCCCCCACCTGCCTCGGACTCGGCTCCCCTGACGTACTGCAGGGTGCAGTTGGGTCGCTGACAGGTGGGCCAACTTGCTTTCGGGCCCACCTGTCAGTGGCCCAACTGCACCCTGCAGTACGTCAGAGGAGCCTCGTCCACCTGCCTCCGCTCAACGTTCTATCTGCCCTAAGTGTGGAGGATCATGCGAGCTGGCAACCCCGGATTTCCTGCGATCTGCTCCATGCACGTCTGCATGGCCGATCGTCCCATGCAACAGTAATGATATCCACACTCCATTAAATCCGGCTAGTGCCTTGGTAACCGCGGTGACTCCCCAATCTGATCGCCTGACCGCCATATTCGAGGATATAGCCTTCCCCCCTTCACCTAGCCTCTCCACGCCTGACAGCCTTCGCAGCTCCCAACTCAATAACTCGCCATCTCTGCATCATAACTCCTACCTGCAAGCGCTTCTTTCAAACCAGGCCCCTGCCGTACCACCCCACTCGACCAATACCATTAAGATCTTCTCCAAACCCAAAGATTTGCAAAGGCGCTGTTTCAGATGCCTATCCATTAGTCACCGGAGAAAAGATTGCAGAGACCCTGTTGTGTGTTGGACATGCCGACGTGTGGGCCATGTTCATAGCAAATGCTCTCTGCGCTACCTCTGCTCCGCCTCCCGTCGTACCTCTCCACCAGCTAGCCTGCCTTCTTATACCCCATCTACCCCCCCCCCTCCATTCACCCAGCGCCTCATCTTCCACACAGCATCACCCATCCTCTTCCCTAGCCCTTGTCCCGTTTGAATCAACCCTTCCTTGCTCCATGGAGCCCGTCATCCGTGGCCGTCCCACATCCCTAGATGTGCACTACCCCCTCTCTCCGGACCAAAACTCGCTAGTGTGCCTTGTCAACATCTCTCCCCATATGCCTGCTTTCCTTCCATGGCTGAAACGCCTATTCCGGGAACGGCTAGCATCACCGCGGTCCAGTTCGCTAGCTGCACTACGGGCACGGTCTACGCCGTCTTCCTGTGAGAGGCGGAACAGGTGGCCGCGCTTCATGCTAGCCCCACATGACTGACACTCGTAGGGTAGACATCCTTCCACACAATGCCGGAGACAACTCCTTCACCTTCTCGTTCCGCCATATCGTCAGCCTCTCCCTTGAGAAAATGCCCCTTGAACTTTGGGATCGACGGGGCGTGGCTGCCAGTGTAGCCGGCTTTGCTGCTCTGCTAGGGATCGACCATGCATGCCTCTATGGCAGTGATTTCTCCTGCATTCTGGCTCTTGTCAAGGTGGAAGCCTTGCAACATATCCCTCACCACCTTGCCTTCCACTGTATTGATGGTGCAAGCATTTATGCTGATGTTCTCATTAACGAGGTCTGGGACGTGGCACGCACGCTAGGCTCTCCTATGACGCCTCCTCTCACCCGTGACAACAACCCCCGCTCGGGCGACGACCATGCACCCCCCCCCCCCCCCCCCCCCCCGCGGCGCACGACGGGGACATGCTAACCCCGGTATCCCACGCACCATGCACGGGCAACCAGAGAGCGTGCAGTCCATGACTGGACGAGCCTATAGAGCCTTCCACTACCCTTTCCTTGCCTCTGCCGGTGACTACATTGCCATGATGAAAATTTCTGCCAAGCCAAAACTCCACACATTTGAAAACTTTCGCCATCCCTTCTATTGACGAGATTGATCATGAGATACAGGACCGCGGCTGCCTCAAACCCTCTCTTCTTGCCACGGAGGTCCGTCACCCTCACGCCTCCGTCGCTTTCGACACTGATACCCTCACTTTCACCTTCTCTATTACCTTGAGCAACTGCCAGACTGCGTCGGGGATCATTGTCGTCCGCACTATTGCCACTGATGATGGTCACTTCCCCTGCTTCAACTTCACCTCCCGGGTACTTGAGCGCCAAAACTGCAGGGCCATCCTTTTCAAACTCTGGCCCAAAACAACCTCCGACCATTTCTGTTCTCGCACTCTCCCGCTCCTGCCGACAGTAGAAAGCAGATACCCACCCAAATCCACGGTACCTGCTAGCATGCTTCCTTCTGTTGGCCCTTTCCTGTCACTTGAAGATGAGTTATCTTATCCTATCTCTCATAGCCCGCTCGCACAAATTCTAGTCCAGGCCCACTAGGTTCTAAACACCCGGCCCATCTGCACCAGGCCCTTCAGTGCGACAGCCTCACCAGTTCCTGGGCTTCTCTCCACTGGGCTGTTCTCCCCGGTCATCAGCTCTGATATGAGGCACGGGGCCTGCGCTCTGCTCCCTGCCGCAGTCGCCACCAGATTCTGCAGCTGTCGCGAGCCGCCGCGGGAGCCGGAGGCCGATGAACGCAACCCCTTCCCTCCCACTCCTAGCTTTTTCCGATGGCCGCCATCACCATCTCCGACGACCCACCCATCCAAACCCCTCCAACAAACACCACTATCCTTTCATCACCACCTGAGATCGCTTCTCCCTCAGCCATGGATGCGGCCCCTCCAACGACATCCTCTCCTGCCCCCTCAAATCTGAGGCCAGCTGCTTCGCCAAGACGCAGCTCCTGCATCCAGAAGTTGTACGACAAAGCTCGCGTCACCTCTGTGGAGCGTGCTAGCAAGCGCAAGGCTGCCTCCTCCTCCTCCGAGGGGGGTCGAGGGCCGCGCATCGATCCCCATCCAGGAGGAAGAAGGCCACGGCGCAATGCGTGACCTCCCTTTTGGAGCTCCCGCTTCAGGGGACCCTGCGTCCGCTCACCAGGGGGAAAGCCAGGCGGATCGCGCAGTGCTGTGATCTGAACATCGACGTGATCCTCTCTAACGCAGCACCCTCTACCTCGGTCAGCTTGGGCAACGCCCCAACTTCACCTGCGCCATCAACATCCGCCAATGCCTAGAGACGTCATCGACAATCGAGTTGTATGTCCAGCTGCCAGTGGCCTGCTTTTTCATGAGTTGTTTGCATATGTACCCTTCGCGGCTACGGCCTGATATGTATCTGTATCTGCATCTTATCTTATGTAATGGCACTAGGCCTGTTCAACTTGTTGCTTTAGCTTTTCATTTGAATCATGTAGCTTCGTTAGGCCTCTCGGCCATCCTCCATGTAAGCTCAGTTGAGCCTTTACTCCTCTTCAAGAATTATGTTGCCTCCCACCAATCACTCTGTTTACTCTGTCCATCTTTATATCTGCATGATGTTGGCTCACGCTACGATGAAAATCCTTAACTGGAATGTGCGGGGACTTGGTGATTCTAACAAATGCAAGTTAGTGAAGGATACAATCCTGTCTTGCCATCCGAATGTTGTATGTGTGCAGGAAACAAAACTGCAGGTGGTGGATGCTTTTAAGGCGGCCTCCTTCCTACCGCCAAACCTGCAGTCATTCTTCTTCATGCCGGCTCATGGTACTGCTGGCGGTTTGCTAATTGCCTGGGATCAGTCTTTGTTGTCAGCATCCGAGATATACAAGCATAGATTCTGTATTTTAGTCCGTTTCGGTTCTACCAGTGACAACACTTCCTTTCACCTCACAACTGTCTATGCACCCTGCGAGGATTCAGACCGACCAGAATTATTCGCTGTGATGGAACAAGTTGCCATGTTGAATGCTGGTCCATGGATTATTTTAGGGGATTTCAACATGTACAGGCATCAAGAAGAAAAGTCCCGTGGCAGGAAGAACTTGATTCTAATGGACAGATTTAATGAATGGATCAGGGATGCTGCTATGGATGACATTGATATTCTGAATCGCTCGTTCACTTGGTCAAACAAGAGAAGAAACCCAACTCTCATCAAGCTGGACCGTGTCCTGGTTAATGCTGAGTGGAACCTTGGTTTTTTAAACACCGAAGATTCTGTTGTTACAGCCACCACTTCGGATCATGCGCCGATCTTGGTACATTTCAACACTGACAGAGTGACTAGCAAGCTTTTCAGGTTTGAAAATCATTGGCTACAATGCTCTGAGCTGAGACAAATCATTTCTAATGGTTTGACCAGAGGAACAAGGCACTTCTCTTCGGCTGCCTCTCTCCTTAACTTCAAACTCAGGCGAACACGTGCAGCAGTACGCAAATGCACAAAATCCAGAGCAGCTCTGCAAGTACTACTACAAAATTGTAAGCATGTGGTCTCCTTCTTTGATGTTGTAGAGGAAAAGAGGGCTCTTACAGCTTTGGAATTATCCATGAGAAAGTTTGACATTGAGAAGGCACAGCAGATCGTCTATTGGCAGACGGACGCTTGGAGGCGCCGTGCAAAAATTAAAGGATGTCTACTGGGCGATGAAAACACTGCTTTCTTCCATGCTGCGGCCAACTGTCATCATAGAAAGAACAAGATTAAGCTTCTGATAAACAATGGTGTTGAGCATTTTGACATCAAGAACAAGCTTATGATTGCTACGGACTTCTTTCGGAGTATTTTTGGACAATCATCGCCCTCACTGCCAACAGTGGATATCAACTCCCTGTATGACCGATCCGACCTATATGCTTTAGAGGAACCTTTCACCTGGGCCGAGATTGTTTCAGCTATCGACAAATCACCAAACAACAGAAGCCCTGGCCTGGATGGATACACCAATGAATTCTTCAAATCCTTTCGAAATGAGCTCAAGGATGACCTGCTCCTTTTCTTCAATGATTTTTATAACTGCAGGGCTGATCTTCAAGGTGTCAACACAGCCAATATTGTTCTCATCCCAAAGACAGACAACCCGGTGGACATCAAGAATTTCTGACCTATATCGCTGGTGCACAGTCTGCCTAAGTTGACTTCTAAGGTTCTCGCTGTTCGCTTTCAACGCACAATTCCTTCTTTGGTACATCCGTTGCAGTCTGGGTTCCTACCTGGAAGGTGCATAGTGGAAAACTTTATCCTCGTGGCAGATATGGTGCAGCAGGCTCATAAACGTTGTCTGCCCATGAATGTGCTTAAGTTGGATTTTAGGAAAGCCTTTGACAGTGTCAGTTGGGATGCTCTAAATCAAATCATGGAGGCCCGAGGCTTTGGAAACCGATGGATGCATTGGATTAACAGCCTGCTATCATCCAGCTCTTCCAGTGTCTTGATCAATGGGCAGATTGGGGACAAGATTAAGTTACAGAGTGGCCTAAGACAAGGGGATGCTCTATCCCCTTATCTTTTTATTCTCATGGCTGATGTTCTGCAGCAAATGTGCATTTCTGAGTATAATAGGGGAACTCTCCAACATCCTCTCAACATTGATGGGCCATTTCCAGTCTTACAGTATGCAGACGATACTCTGTTTCTAATCAAAGGCACGCAAGAGCAAGCACAAGTGGTCGGGAGGATTTTGGATGTGTTCTTTGCTTTCACTGGCCTACACATCAACTTTAACAAGAGCACGTTCGTGCCAGTGGGCATGGATGAAACCACTTCCAATGGGGTGGCTGGCATTCTGCAGTGTCCTATCTCCTCTTTCCCTTGCACCTACTTGGGTCTACCTCTGTCCACACAGAAAATCAGTCACGGGATGTTGCTACCTGTTATTCACAGAGTTGACCGCAGGCTATCCGGCTGGCTCGCCACTTTCCTCTCCTGGGGCGGCCGCCTCACTCTGGTTAATTCTGTACTTGCATCCATCCCCAATTACTTCATGGCATGTTTCATATGGCCACAACAATCTCTAGACGGACTGGAGCAAATCTTACGAGGTTTTCTTTGGCAAGGAAAGAACTCTGCAAATGGCGGGCACTGTTTGGTGGCATGGGATTTCGTCACTCTCCCAAAAATTAATGGCGGGCTTGGCCTTAGAATTTAAAGGAGCACAACATGGCAATGATCTGCAAGCTAGCTTCTAATATCTTTCAAGATCACGGAGCTCCATGCTATGAATGGTTCACCACAAGATACTGCAACAACACTCTCTCGGACAGCCCACGGAATGGGGACACTCCCATTTGGCGATGCCTGGAATCAACAATTCAGCTTGTTTACAATCTATGAGGTGCGTTTTGGGGGACGGATCTAGAATCTCTTTTTGGAAGGATTTGTGGCTTGCTTGCGGAAGGCTTGAGTTCTCCTTCCCAGTGCTTTTCTCATTTGCCCGAAACAAGAGCTGCTCGGTTGCCTCTCAGTTCAATGCTGGAGTTTGGGACGTCAAACTACATCCAAACCTCACTACCGCAACCAACAGAGAGTTGCAAGCTCTATATGAAATATTGAACGGCATCCAACCTGTGGACGATCAGGCAGATTCCCGGAGGCCAATCTGTTTGTACAACAAGACTACAACACACTTCTTTTATGAGATGCTCACGTTTAAAGGAATTCAGTGCCCTTTGAAGAACAAGATCTGGGACAGTCTTATTCCGAATAAACACAAAGTTTTCCTATGGTTAGCAATCCGTGGTAGAGTGAACACAAGGGATAACATGCTGAAGAAACACTGGAAGGTCACAACTCATAATGGTTGCGATTGGTGCCCCGCATCAGAAACCATTTATCAAATTATTCTGCGATGCCGGTTAGCAGATGCAGTCTGGCAAAGGATCGGCATGCTAAGTATTGCCAATGCCTGCCCGGACCTACAAACCTTCATCTTATCAGCAGAGGCCTTTGCTACGCATGGCAAGCTTTGGCACATCCTCTTTGCAGCGATTGCAGTTGCTCTTTGGACAGCCCGGAACACGCTAGTCTTCAGAACAGAGACTTGGACTGCATCTCGGGTTTTCAATGAGATTCATCAACTTATACATCTTTGGAAGCATAGAGCCTGACGCGATCAAGATTTATCAACTTTGTGTAACTATGCTGCTCTTTTCCTCCAAGCCTAATCCCATCTTTTTTTCACTGTTTCTTGTTTAGGCTTGGTGGTGGCCTGCTGCACATGCCGTGATGCGCCCACATCACCTTCATGTAATATGACTTCTGTCATCCGGGCATGTGCCCCGTTTTGAATGCATAAGGTAGATCATGATCTACCTTCTCTTTCAAAAAAAAGAAAGAAAAGATGATGTACTTTAAAAAAACATGTATTTCTTTTTCTAACTAGCACATGTCAGCACAACAGTCGGCTCAACACTTCAGAACTCTGGTGAACTCGAAGCAGAGGGATCGAGAGAGGATTTTGTGCAGCTATCGAACTGGCTGCGTTTCTGTTTCTGCTGTTATTTATGGGAGGTTACAGAGAACACTAAGAAACCCTGAAAACCTGCTACTAACTCGGATCACGATCGAGTTGTGGACGCTGCCATCCCAATGCCCCACGCCCGCGATCCTACTTGATCGCCACGACCCACTACTGCCGCGCCATCCCACGACGGAGTCCTAGCGATCCCCTAAACTCTAGGAAAGCAAAACGTGCGTGCCAAGTCATGAACAATCTCACGCTACATGGCCTTATTTCTGACAAAACTGAACCTATACTAGAACAGGGTTTAACTGACAATCATTCCCTAAACCCTGTGCTGTTTACTGCACCTCAACGACTCCAATTGCTGCTCGCAGTTCCTGAAACTTGACACGTCCCAGTGCCTTCGTTAGTATATCAGCAAGCTGTCCATTGGTGCCGATGAACTCGACCTCCACACGCCCATCCTCCACGCACTCCCTGATGAAATGATATTTGGTGTCGATGTGCTTGCTGCGGTCATGAAAGACAGGGTTTTTGCAGAGGGAAATAGCTGACTTGCTGTCCATCTTCAGCGTGAACTGCTCGGCCTCCTTCTTCTGTAGCTCACCAAGGAGCCGAGCTAGCCAGATGCCCTGGCATGCCGCCGTCGTTGCGGCGATGTATTCGGCTTTGCAGGACGAAAGTGCAACCACTTTCTGCTTCATGGACTGCCAACTGATCAGGTTAGGCCTGAGGAAGAACATGACGCCGGTGGTGCTCTTGCGGGTGTCCACGTCGCCCGCCATGTCGTTGTACCCGCACAGCGCATCTCGTTTGTCTTTGTGTGTGTACCTGCACCCGAGATGCCGTGTCCCGGTGACGTACCGGAGGATCTGCTTGACGGCGGCTCGATGCTCGGTGGTGGGCGCCTCCATGAGACGGCTCACGTAGCCCACTGAATAGGCAAGGTCGGGGCGTGTGTGCACCAGGTACCGTAGGCTGCCGACGACGCTGCGGTACTCCGTTGCATCTGTCGCCAGCGCGGTGCTCACCTTGCTGAGCTTGAAGCGAGGCTCCATTGGTACGTGGCACGGGTTGCAGCCAACCATGTCGCTCTTGTCGAGGATCTTCGTAGCGTACGCGGCCTGGCTGAGAGTGATGCCGTCCTCCTCCTGCTTGACCTCTATGCCAAGATAGAAGCTGAGCAGACCCAGATCGCTCATGTGGAAGAGCTTCTTCATCTCCTTCTTGAAGTGTGTGATCTCCAGCTTGTCGTTGCCGGTGATGACGAGGTCGTCGACGTACACGCCAACCAGCAGCCTCGCCGTGCCCGTGCCGCGCCCGTAGATGGCATGTTCAGACTGGCTTCTGCTGAAGCCGAGCGACAGTAGGCAACTGTCAAGCTTGGAGTACCACGCTCGTGGTGCCTGACGGAGTCCGTACAGTGCCTTGTCGAGGCGCAGTACCTTGTGTTCCTGCCCGGCGATAGCAAAGCCAGGCGGCTGTTCCACGTACACCTCCTCCTTCAGCTCGCCATTGAGGAAGGTGCTCTTCACGTCCATGTGATGGACTGGCCACCCTTCTTGTGCTGCGAGGGCGAGGAGCAGACAGACAGACTCGAGGCGAGCTACCAGAGCGCAAACCTCCGTGAAGTCCACTCCCTGCCTCTGAACATAGCCCTTCACGACGAGCCTCGCCTTGTACTTGTGCACGTCGCCGTTGGCGTCTCGTTTCAGCTTGTAGACCCACTTGAGTCCGATTGGCCGAGCACCTGCAGGCAGATCAACAAGGTGCCAAGTTTTGTTGTCGATGATGGACGCCATCTCCTCGTCCATGGCGCGCCTCTAGCTCGCATCTTGCTCGGCCTCGGCAAAAGTGTGCGGCTCGCCAATGGCCCCAAGGTGCAGCTCCTCTTCCTCGACCATGACATAGTCAAGATCGTCCTCGTGCACCATCACATAATCCTCGTAGATCTTCGGTTGCACGATGCCGTTGCGTGATCGCGTCGTCATGGAGTGGCGAGGATGAGGCGGAGGCTCTGCTGCCTCTGGTGACGGAGCGCGTGGTGGGGGTGAGGGAGCTGGAGCAGCCGATGCAGGTTCAGGTTCAGTTTGAACCCGCTCTGTTGACGAGGCCGGGTTCTGCTCCGCACTCCCCGTCGCGGCAGGGCTTGCCGCGCGTGGCGGTGCCTGCGCCACGGTGTGCGTGTAGTAGTCAACGGCGAACCCGCCCGTGTCGACCACCGCACCAGGCTCCGTCCAGTTCCAGCTTGCCTCTTCGTCGAACACCACGTCCCTCGTGACGTGGATGCGTTGCCGAGCCAGATCGTACACATGGTAGGTGGCCGAGCCTGGCTCGTACCCGAAGAACACCATGGGTGTGCTCCGGTCATCCAGCTTGGCGGGGTGCGGCTTCACGACCTTCACATGCGCAACACACCCGAATACACGCAAGTAGCTCACGTCTGGTTTACGTTCGTGCCATACCTCATATGGAGTCTTGCCGTCGACGCTCTTCGTTGGCGAGCGGTTCAGCAGATACACTGCGGTGGTCACCGCCTCACCCCAGAACTTCGCCGGCACGCCCCTGGCCTTCATGATGCTGCGCGCTGTTGCGATGATGGTCTGGTTCCGGCGTTCCACCACCCCGTTCTGCTGCGGCGAGTACGGCGCAGTGAGCTGGCGCCCCACCCCCTCGTCGGCGCAGTAGGTGGCAAAGGTGATCGAGCTGAACTCGCCGCCACGGTCCATGCGGAGGAGTCGTAGCTTGCGCCCCGTCTCGACCTCCGCATGCGCCTTAAAGTGCTTGATCACGTTCGCCGCCTCGTCCTTGGTCCTGAGCAAGGTGAGCCACATGTAGCGGCTTTGGTCGTCGACGAGGAGAAGAAAGTACTGCTTGCCGGCGGGCGTCGCCGGCGCAATTGGCCCGCAGAGATCTCCATGCACAAGATCGAGCAGGCCGTCGGCGCGGTACTTGGCGGCTTGCGGGAAAGGAGCTCAGTGTTGCTTCACCGCCAGGAAGCTGTCGCACAGCTGCTCAACGTGCTCGATGGATGGCAGACCGCGCACCATGCCGCGGCTCGCCAGCCTGCGGAGTGCGTCGAAATTCAGGTGTCCGTACCTGGCGTGCCACCTCCATGCGACCACATACAGCCTATTGCGTGCCCGTGGCACTCGAGCCAGTAGGCGGTTCTGGCGATCCCGGAGACGAAGAAGGCCACCGTGGATGTGGATGTCGCAGTCGTTCTTGTCCAGCTGACCAAGGCTGACGATGTTGCTGCGGAGACGAGGTATGTAGTAGACTCCAGTGAGTGCCCGGTGCTCGCCATTCTGGCAAGAGAACAGGACCGTTCCTCACCCCCTGATCTCGACGACGGAAGCGTCGCCGAACTTCACCATCCCCGTGACGCCGGTGTCGAGCTCGGCCAAGACGGATGCGCAGCCAGTCATATGGTTGCTGGCCCCGGTGTCCATGATCCACGTGTTGTCGCGTTGCGTCTCCTTGGAGAGGTGGACATGCTCCTCGATTAGCTCGACGCGCTCGGTGAGGCCGGTGACCACCGTGCCCATGGCCTCGGTCCGCGCCATCTGCAGCGTTTGTCCCTCGTCAACAGACACCGCAGTTGCCGTCAGGAGTGCGGGCCCATCGTCGTCGTCGCGAAGGGTACACGCCCTTACGAGGTGCAGAGCTGGTTCATCCTCGTCGGTTTTGGCCAGGTTGGCCTGCTGGCCCTTTCGCTCACGGCGCGGCTCCGTGCGGTCCTTGGAGAAGTGGCCGGCGTACTTGTTGCAGTTATAACATTTTACCAGCGACATGTCGCGTTTGCCGCCGGAGTCGCGACGGTCGTTGTCGCGGCCTCGTCCTTGCGACTTGCCCTTTTGCTTGCCCTTTCCGCCGTTCGAACCTGAGCCTTGTCCCTGCTCGCGCTGCTTTCCTCGGGCCAGCCACTCTTTCTCCGTGAGGAGCAGCTCTCCGCCGGCGAGGTTCATTGCGGTGATTGAGCACCGCTCGACTGATGAACGCATCCGCCCGATCAGTTCCTCAACTGACAGATCGTTCAGATCGTGTTGGGTCTCGATGGAACACGCGATCTGGGCGTACTGGCTTGGTACCTCCCTGAGGATCTTCTGGACCACCTTGACCTCCTCAACGGTGTCCCAAGGGAGCGCAGGTTGTTGACGAGCGTCGTGATCCGCAGGCCGAACGCGTCGAGTGTTTCGCCCTCCTTGAAGGCGATCTGCTCGAACTCCCTGTGGAGGCGCTGCGCGGTCGCCTCGCGAACGCGGCTCACCCCCAAATGCATCAGCCTGACGGCTTCCCACGCCTCCTGCGCGGTTTCCTTGACGGCGAGGACCGGGATCATCTCCGGTGGCACGGCCCGCAGCAACGCTGATAGAGCGGCCATGTCGTCGCGGTCGCCAGGCACGCCCATGCCCGACATGGCCTCCCAGAGACCTTGAGCCCGCAGGTTGATCCTCATGATCAATGACCACTCGACGTAGTTGGTGGCGCTGAGCGTGGGGTAGACGATCGTCCCGACGCCGCCTCCTTGCACGACTCGCTCGTGGATGACGATCTCGGTGCCGTTGCCGCTGCGCCGTGTCCTGCTGTGCCCCCGGCTTAGTTCTCGTGCCGGCACCGGGCGCGCGACTGCCGGCGCCTGGCTGCAACACTTTGCACCTTCGCCGCCATCCGCCCTTTGGTCCCCTCCTCCGTCGCTGCCGACCATCGTGCACAGGACCTCGAAAAATGTGGCTCTGATGCCAAATGTCAGCACAACAGTCGGCTCAACACTTCAGAACTCTGGTGAACTCGAAGCAGAGGGATCGAGAGAGGATTTTGTGCAGCTATCGAACTGGCTGCGTTTCTGTTTCTGCTGTTATTTATGGGAGGTTACAGAGAACACTAAGAAACCCTGAAAACCTGCTACTAACTCGGATCACGATCGAGTTGTGGACACTACCATCCCAACGCCCCACACCCGCGATCCTACTTGATCGCCATGACCCACTACTGCCGCGCCATCCCACGACGGAGTCCTAGTGATCCCCTAAACTCTAGGAAAGCAAAACGTGTGTGCCAAGTCGTGAACGATCTCACGCTACATGGCCTTATTTCTGACGAAACTGAACCTATACTAGAACAGGGTTTAACTGGCAGCACATATGCCCGTGTGTTACAACGGGAGAGAAAAAGTTGAGCATGCACTCAATTTTTCTAAGAATTGTATGTGCAAGCACAACCCCCATGTTTCGCTACGAAGAAAGTGCTAGATGCCCTGTCCACCAAAACAACGAACCCAAAACACCCGACTGCACGGCACGACAACATCGAAACGTTGCCACCCAATGTCAGGGAGGCGTTGCAACGGGAGAAAGAATATCCTTGAACCCACGCATCTAGACAGATAAATATCAAGCCAAAAAATTGTTACAATGGACCGCCAAATTCTGTCATGCAAACTGAAGACAATGACAATCTCCATTTATCAAAGAACAAAAAATTGTATGAAACTAAAACTATAAATTTGGTCTCGTACTATGAATAATTCATAATACAACAACAATAACTTATCCGGTCAAGGCTACAAATTATTTCTAGTGAAGTGCAGAACCCATGGGTGATCTACCTTACAAATATCATAATTTTGGTAAGAAAATTGCTTGTCATTTCCATATGCGACAAAATGATCCTTGATAGAACATGTGGACATAGTTCAAAAATGAACCGGGGATCAGACAATCTTGTGGATTGACCCTTTTAACATTTAGTATGAACTTTGCTAAAAAAACATTTAGTATGAACATGAGTAAATAAATTATAATCATTTATGACTGGACTGAAAATGCGATCTCTTCTGTGGATCACACCTGAAAAATAATGATACAATGTACTTGGATCTAGGAAAAAACTTCTACATAAAATTTTAGAGAAGACTAATACCAAGCCGGCCCTGTCTAGCCATCCTGCCGAGCTCCATCTCAGCTGAAATTTCTGGACCAACTCACTTCTTTGCGATCAACAATGAGCGCAGGCAAGTCACTATGACAACACATGAATGAGCATATGCATCGAACAAATTGATCAAACAGATGGAGCATAGTTCCATGAATAAACATGCATATTCATTAGATATATTATCTAATTTCAAAGCCTCAACTTTCTGCACATACATGTCTGACAACTGAGGCATCCAAATAATTCAAACCAACAGTTAAGCATCACTAAATACATTGCCGATGAAGACCCTCATACAGTGTTGTTGATTCGGAAAAGAACCATGCAAAGACGATGCTACTATTTTCATGTATATACACAGTACCAAATAGAGGTAGATTCATCAGTGAACATGTAAGTCCTTGATTGCACTGTCATCAAAATAAGCTGCTCATTGCCCATGTTTGTCCCCCAATTAGCTACAAACAGACTATAAGAGTAACTAACAATGCAGATTTGGTTGAGTAGATGAGGAGAAAAAAGCAAACAAAGAATAGTGGAGCCGCCCCTAACCCTAACCGTGCCGCCAGCCACCCCTCCCCGTTCCTCCCCCGCTTCGCCGCCACCGGAGGGGACACCGGCGAAGCCCGCGTGGTCCCCAGGGAAGGTGGCGGCGGGGCGTACTCGTCGTTCTCGCATAGATCTCGCGGCGGCCGGTGGCGCGCGGCGGTGTTTCGCTGGGAGCTGGTGCCTGCTGCCCGTGAGGCGGCGTCCCTCATGGCGGCGGGGTTGCCCCTGAACGGCGCTTGGTGCTAGCCACGTGGCGGCGCGCGGGTGGGCCGAATCTGGGCTTCTGGTCTGCGTCCTCGTCGTCCGCTGCCCTCGGCCATGAGGCGTGGTCCGGGACGGGCCTAGCACCGGTGGTGCTGGCCAGGACGCACGCTGACAGCGCCCTACTTCATCTCGCGTCGTCTTGTTGGCCAATGGTGGTGGTCATCTTCGTCGTCAAAGATGGCTGGCCAGAGGCTTGGTGATCGGATCTCGAGATCCATCATCTAGTCCCGGCTGCGAGTTGGGGAGACATGGTTGCCGGTGAAAACCGAGCCGTTGGCAGGCGATGACGGCGTTTTATGTCGTTACCTTGATGGAGGCATTGTCATGTAACTACTGTCGACCCACTCGTGCTGCTCTGGGGGAAACCCTAGGATCTGGTGTTCCAGATCGGACGATGGCGGCACTGTGGTGTCATTTCTCTCTTTGGAGCATCGTTTTTGTGGAGCAGCGCTGGAAGTCAGAGGCAGGAGGTGGAGCGGCTTTGTCTTGCACGGAGCTTCGGTGGAGATGTCAAGTCATGCCTGACTGACAGGTGCTATGTTTTGTCATGCCTGGTCGGCAGGTGCTACGCACGACAGATCTTTCAAAGACTTCAAGTTGTGTCGGCCGGTGGTACTTGGCAGCATGGTGCTGAGGTGTATCAGTGGCGACCGCGACGTGCACAGCTGTTTGCGCGCAGGGAGGAGGTGCCATTGGGCGCCGTGGTGGCATCGACGATAGCTAGACCGACCAAGGTTGATGCATCAGTACAGTTCTGAAGATGGAGCGGTGGCAGTTGGCGGCGGCGGCCTCTGAGAGCACGCCGGACCGACGAGATCCATGCCCAACAGGCGTCCTGGATGGGTCCTCAGGTTTTAGATGTTAGGTTTGGCTGCGATGTTTGTTTGGTATTAGGCCCAGGCTATCTGCGCCCCTTCATCAACTGGATAGGTGTAGCGACGGTTTGTTGCTTAGACAGCGGCTTTAGTCTTACTGTGATATTACTTTGTAAGGTCTTATGAGAATAATTAATAAAGTGACCGTATGCATCGCCCAGATACAGAGGCCGGGGATCATCCTCCTTTTCTAAAAAAGAGATTTGGTTGAGTTAAAAGCATAGCCTGCAAAAGGAATTGGATGCCGAGATTTCACTATTCTTGAGTGCACTGAAGAGCAATGGAAAATGCCAAAAAATTGCACCGACAAGTTCAGGGCAAAACATCACTCTTTCCAATAACAGGCATTATATACATGATAATCCATCAGTGCATCATTTATTTTTTTCAATCGGCGATTACCTCAGTTGCTTCTCTCTGGTTGCCGCACCTCTTCGAACGCAAATCAGCAGCGGCCTGCAGTCATGCTATTTCATTCAGATCTGTAGCATTTATTCCCTCCGTTCCTAAATATAAGTCTTTGTAGAGATTCCACTATAGATCACATACGGATGTATATAAATGCATTTCAAGTATAGATTCACTCATTTTGCTCCATATGTAATCAATACTGAAATCTCTACAAAAACTTATATTTAGGAACAGAGGGAGTAGATCATTGTCGTGTCTTGGTAACCATCATGATGTACAACCTCGGAGATGTCAGCCAACACCACCAGCGTCCATTGAAAATCTGGAACTATGTATCAGCACCTTGTGCACGTGCATGCCTGTAAGACAAATAACTCATGGACTTCTTACCTGCTATTCCTGATCCTTCTTCCTTGGACTTCAGTTTGGAATATTGACGGCCTAACCAATCAGAAGCATTTTAATTCATCTCATCAATCATCTTATGTTCTAGCTCAGAGCGCCCAACCTTTTCATGTCACTGATCAGTGGACGGTAGATATATAAATCAAAGGCTGGTGTAACTTGCACGCACTTGGGCTCGAGTGATGTGAGGAAGAGGACGACATCGAGCGCCGAGCGCCAACGTGTGCGATAAATTAACTGACAACTTAAACTTTGACGAAACTGAATTTTTTGAATCTGATGAAACTTAATCTGACAAAAACTGATGAAACTAGAATTGACGAATCTGACGGAACTTCAGGACAGCATAGGTGGCGCCGTAGTGGCCTCGTGCGAAGGCTGCTCCAGCCTCAGAGGTAGCTGCACGGGGAAGGGGGCAGCCGAGTTGGTCGTCATCCCATGTCGTGGATCATTGAAGCCGTGGGTCGCAGGTGGCGGGAGAGCAGATCCGGGGCTGGGAGGAGTAGCCGCGGGTGTCAGGCCCAGACCTCGATCATGCCCTGTTCCAGCGTGCCAGAAGTGCTTCAGTCCGTCGATCGCCCATCTAACGGCTCACCTGCGTGCGTACCGGTTCGCCAGCTGGGACGATCTTCATGCGTTTATTCTCGATCTAACGGCTGCGATGGGTCGTTGTAGCTTTTCCGACAAGCCATGTGCTCTGTTCACTTTCTGTTCTTCTTTTCACTCGTGTAATGGCTATAAAGCCACCCTTTCCCCTCATTATGGACTATGTTGATTTGTATCGGGTGTAAACCCTAGCCGCCGTTGGCGTGCTGAACCTACTCTTCTTATTTCTTAAGCAAGAACCCTAGTTTTTCGTCTCCATTTCTTCCACGATTCCTTGCGGTGTGACTTAATTTCAGTAATTCAGAGCTCTGAGCCTGACAATTGGTATCAGAGGCCAGTCTTTCCTCGGCGGTGGTGGATGATTGGGGCAGCGTAGAGGTTTGCTCTGGCTGTAAAATCCCTCTTCGAGCCCCGATCAGGCGACGGAGGCAGCAGGCGGCGGCCGAAGTGGCAGCGTTCGGGTGCTGTCAGAGGACAGCCTGGTTGTCTGAGAGTATTTCTCTGGTGGTAAAATCCCAGCTCCTGGATCTGGCCGTGTACCATCGGAGGCGGGCGCAGGCGGCGGTGACAAGTTCATCACACCCTCCCAACCCTCTATAGTGGTGATCGTTGACGGCCTTAAGATGACAGGCCCTGCTGATTCGGGTTCCACAGCGGAGTTGCAGCTCGAGTCTCTCGAGTTGGACATCAAGGCGTTGCAGCACGATTGAGACGAAGATCGCAAGGAGTTCCAGCAGTTTGAAGCAACAGTTAACAAGAATTTTGCAACGATGCAGAAAAACTTCAACAAGATCCAAGAAAACTTCACGCGTCTGCTGTTAGATCCGGAACCTGCTCAAGAGGATGGTGTAGAAGGGCAGGGCAGTGTTCAGATGAGGCCGATCAGATGAATTCGTCGAAAGTGGCTCCTGGTAGACCCAAACAATTACCAGTTCCTACTCCTCCTTCTGTAGTTATGCCTGAAAAAGGGGCTGCTTTGCCGATTGGAACTGCAACAATTAGGGATCATGCAGGCAAGGAGCTGCATCTTGATGGGACACCTAAGGCACCTTATAGGCACCCAAACTATGGTCAGGCAAAAGACACAACACCTAACAATGTTGTGCAACTGGAAGAAATACCTGAAGATGAGGTTGCAGATCACACGTATAGAAGAGGGCAGAACTTTCAGGATGGAAGAAGAAACACCCTCACTGTCAAGCCAGCAAAACTTCACATTTCTGAGTTTGAGGGACAAGACCCTGAATCCTGGATTCAGAACCTCGAGCAGTATTTTGCTGCAGCTACAACACCAATTGAGCATAGGACAGAAGTGGCCATTTCATACCTCAAGGTGAAGGAAATATGCCCTAGAGGCAATAATAAAGTTATTATTTATTTCCTTATTTCATGATAAATGTTTATTATTCATGCTAGAATTGTATTAACCGGAAACTTGATACATGTGTGAATACATAGACAAACAGAGTGTCACTAGTATGCCTCTACTTGACTAGCTCGTTGAATCAAAGATGGTTAAGTTTCCTAGCCATAGACATGAGTTGTCATTTGATTAACGGGATCACATCATTAGAGAATGATGTGATTGACTTGACCCATTCCGTTAGCTTAGCACTTGATCGTTTAGTATGTTGCTATTGCTTTCTTCATGACTTATACATGTTCCTATGACTATGAGATTATGCGACTCCCGTTTACCGAAGGAACATTTTATGTGCTACCAAACGTCACAACGTAACTGGGTGATTATAAAGGTGCTCTACAGGTGTCTCCGAAGGTACTTGTTGGGTTGGCGTATTTCGAGATTAGGATTTGTCACTCCGATTGTCGGAGAGGTATCTTTGGGCTACCATTCGGTAATACATATCACTATAAGCCTTGCAAGCATTGTAACTAATGAGTTAGTTGCAGAATGATGTATTATGGAACGAGTAAAGAGACTTGTCGGTAACGAGATTGAACTAGGTATTGAGATACCGACGATCGAATCTCGGGCAAGTGACATACCGATGATAAAGGGAACAATGTATGTTGTTATGCGGTTTGACTGATAAAGGTCTTCGTAGAAAATGTGGGAGCCAATATGAGCATCCAGGTTCCGCTATTGGTTATTGATCGGAGACGTGTCTCGGTCATGTCTACATAGTTCTCGAACCTGTAGGGTCCGCACGCTTAAAGTTCGGTGACGATCGGTATTATGAGTTTTTGTGTTTTGATGTACCGAAGGTAGTTCGGAGTCCCGTATATGATCAGAGACATGATGAGGAGTCTCGAACTAGTCGAGATGTAAATATCGATATATTGAACGACTATATTCGGACACCGGAAGTGTTCCGAGTGGTTTCGGAGAAAACCGGAGTGCCGGAGGGTTACCGGAACCCCCCGGGAGAAATAATGGGCCTTATGGGCCTTAGTGGAGAGAGAGAGGGTTGGCCTAGGGCAGGCCGCGTGCCCCTCCCCCTCTGGTCCGAATTGGACTAGGAGAGGGGGGGCGGCGCCCCCCTTTTCTTCTCCCTCTCCCCCTTCCTTTCCTCCTCCTAGTAGGAGTAGGAAAGAGGGGAGTCCTACTCCTACTACGAGGAGGACTCCTCCTCCTAGCGCGCCACAAGGGGACAGCCGGCCTCCCCCTTGCTCCTTTATATACAGGGGCAAGGGGGGCACCTCTAGACACACAAGTTGATCTGTTGATCTCTCCCAGTCGTGTGCGGTGCCCCCCCTCCATCATAATCCACCTCAATCATATCGTTGCAGTGCTTAGGCGAAGCCCTACGTCGGTAGCATCATCATCACCGTCATCGCGTCATCGTGCTGACGGAACTCTCCCTCGAAGCTCTGCTGGATCGAAGTTCGTGGGACATCATCGAGCTGAACGTGTGCTGAACTCGGAGGTGTCGTGCGTTCGGTACTTGGATCGGTCGGATCGTGAAGACGTACGACTACATCAACCGCGTTGTGCTAACGCTTCCCCTTTCGGTCTACGAGGGTATGTGGAGAACACTCTCCCCTCTCGTTGCTATGCATCACCATGATCTTGCGTGTGCGTAGGAAGTTTTTTGAAATTACTACGTTCCCCAATAGTGGTATCAGAGCCAGGTTTTATGCGTAGATGTTATATGCACGAGTAGAACACAAGTGAATTGCGGGCGATGCAAGTCATACTGCTTACCAGCATGTCATACTTTGGTTCAGCTGTATTGTTGGATGAAGCGGCCCGGACCGACATTACGCGTACGCTTACGCGAGACTGGTTCTACCGACGTGCTTTGCACATAGGTAGCTACTGGGTGTCAGTTACTGCTTACCAGCATGTCATACTTTGGTTCGGCGGTATTGTTGGATGAAGCGGCTCGGACCGACATTACGCGTACGCTTACGCGAGACTGGTTCTACCGACGTGCTTTGCACATAAGTGGCTAGCAGGTGTCAGTTTCTCCAACTTTAGTTGAACCAAGTGTGGCTACGCCCGGTCCTTGAGAAGGTTAAAACAGCAGTAACTTGACGAACTATCGAAGGTTTTGATGCGTAGGTAAGAACGGTTCTTGCTCAGCCCGTAGCAGCCACGTAAAACTTGTAACAACAAAGTAGAAGACGTCTAACTTGTTTTTGCAGGGCATGTTGTGATGTCATATGGTCAAAGACATGATGCTATATTTTATTGTATGAGATGATCATGTTTTGTAACTGAGTTATCGGCAACTGGCAGGAGCCATATGGTTGTCGCTTTATTGTATGCAATGCAATCGCCCATTAAATGTAATGTTTTACTTTATCACTAAGCGGTAGCGATAGTCGTAGAAGCAAAAGTTGGCGAGACGACAACGATGCTATGACGGAGATCAAGGTGTTGCACCGGTGACGATGGTGATCATGACGGTGCTTCAGAGATGGAGATCACAAGCACAAGATGATGATGGCCATATCATATCACTTATACTGATTGCATGTGATGTTTATCTTTTATGCATCTTATTTTGCTTTAATTGACGGTAGCACTATAAGATGATCTCTCACTAAATTTCAAGACAAAAGTGCTCTCCCTGAGTATGCACCATTGCGAAAGTCGGTCGTGCCGAGACACCACGTGATGATCGGGTGTGATAAGCTATACGCTCATCTACAACGGGTGCAAGCCAGTTTTGCACACGCGGAATACTCGAGTTAAACTTGACGAGCCTAGCATATGCAGATATGACCTCGGAACACTGGAGACCGAAAGGTCGAGCGTGAATCATATAGTAGATATGATCAACATAGTGATGTTCACCATTGAAAACTACTCCATCTCACGTGATGATCGGACATGGTTTAGTTGATTTGGATCACGTGATCATTTAGATGGCTAGAGGGATGTCTATCTAAGTGGGAGTTCTTAAGTAATATGATTAATAGAACTTAAATTTATCATGAACTTAGTCCTGGTAGTATTAGCATATCTATGTTGTAGATCAATAGCTCGCGTTTAGCTCCCTTGTTTTATTTTTAATATGTTCCTAAAGAAAACTAAGTTGAAAGATGTTAGTAGCAATGATGCGGACTTGGTCCGTGATCTGAGGATTATCCTCATTGTTGCACAGAAGAATTATGTCCTTGATGCACCGCTAGGTGACGGACCTATTGCAGGAGCATATGCAGACATTATGAACGTTTGCAAAGCTCGGTATGATGACTACTTGATAGTTTAGTGCACCATGCTTTATGGCTAAGAATCGGGGCTTCAAAGACGTTTTTAAACGCCACGAAGCATATGAGATGTTCCAAGAGTTGAAATTGGTATTTCAAACTCATGCCCATGTCTAGAGGTATGAGACCTCTCGCAGTACTTTGCCTACAAGATGGAGGAGAATAGCTCAACCAGTGAGCATGTGCTCAGATTGTTTGAGTACTACAATTGCTTGAATCAACTGGGAGTTACTCTTCCAGATAAGATAGTAATTGACAAAGTTCTCTAGTCACTATCACCAAGTTACTAGAACTTAGTGATGAACTATAAATATGCAAGGGATGACGAAAGGAATTCCTAGCTCTTCGTGATGCTGAAATCAACGAAGGTAGAAATCAAGAAAAGCATCAAGTATTGATGATTTACAAGACCACTAGTTTCAAGAAAAGGCAAAAGGGAAGAAAGGGAACTTTAAGAAGAACGGCAAGCAAGTTGTTGCTCAAGTGAAGAAGCCCAAGTATGGACCTAAGCCTGAGACTAAGTGCTTCTACTGCAAAGGGACTGGTCACTAGAAGCGGAACTGCCCCAAGTATTTGGCGGATAAGAAGGATGGCAAGGTGAACAAAAGTATATTGGATATACATGTTATTGATGTGTACTTTACTAGTGTTTATAGCAACCCCTCGATATTTGATACTAGTTTAGTTGCTAAGAGTAGTAACTTGAAACGGGAGTTGCAGAATGAACAGAGACTAGTTAAGGGTGAAGTGGCGATGTGTGTTGGAAATAGTTCCAAGATTGATATGATCATCATCGCACACTCCATATACTTTCGGGATTAGTGTTGAATCTAAATAAGTGTTATTTGGTGTTTGCGTTGAGCATGAATATGATTTGATCATGTTTATTTCAATACCATTATTCATTTAAATTAAAGAATAATTGTTGTTCTGTTTACATGAATAAAACCTTCTATGGTCATACACCCAATGAAAATGGTTTGTTGGATCTCGATTGCGGTGATACACATATTCATAATATTGAAGCCAAAAGATGCAAAGTTAATAATGATAGTGTAACTTGTTTGTGGCACTGTCGTTTAAGGTCATATTGGTGTAAAGCACATGAAGAAAATCCATGCTAATGGGCTTTTGGAATCACTTCATTATGAACCAGTTGATACTTGCGAACCATGGGCAAAGATGACTAAGACTCCGTTCTCCGGAACAATGGACCGAGCAACTGACTTATTGGATATAATACATACTGATGTATGAGGTCCGATGAGTGTTGAGGCTCGCGGCAGGTATCATTATTTTTCGACCTTCACAGATGATTTGAGCAGATATGGGTATATCTACTTGAAGAAACATAAGTCTGAAACATTTGAAAAAGTTCAAAGAATTTCAGAGTGAAGTAGAAAATCATCGTAACAAGAAAAATAAAGTTTCTACGATCTAATCGCAGAGGCGAATATTTGAGTTACGAGTTTGGTCTTCAATTAAAACAATGTGGAATAGTATCACAAACTCATGCCACCTGGAATACCACAACGTAATGATGTGTCCGAATGTCATAACCGTACTTTATTGGATATAGTGCAATCTATGATGTCTCTTATCGATTTACCACTATCGTTTTGGGGTTATGCATTAGAGATAGCTACATTCACATTAAATAGGGCACCATCTAAATCCGTTGAGACGACACTGTATGAACTATGGTTTGGCAAGAAACCTAAACTGTCGTTTCTTAAAGTTTGGGGTTGCGATGCTTATGTGAAAAAGTTTCATCCTGATAAGCTCAAATCCAAATCGGAGAAGTGCGTCCATGACGAGTGGCTCGCCCGACACCTCGGCCAGGAAAAACCCAAGTCCATGGCAGTGCTCACGACACTAATGACCCGCTTTTACGCGGGCGAGGACAGCTGGTTGGCTCGCAGTAGCACCACGCCACATTCCGGCACCTCGGATGTCCGTGACAGTTTCATCCTGATAAGCTCAAATCCAAATCGGAGAAGTGTGTCTTCATACGATACCCAAAAGTTACTATTGGGTACACCTTCTATCATAGATCCGAAGGCAAGATATTCGTTGCTAAGAATGGATCCTTTCTAGAGAAGGAGTTTCTCTCAAAAGAAGTGAGTGGAAAGAAAGTAGAACTTGATGAGGTAACTGTACCTGCTCCCTTATTGGAAAGTAGTTCATCACAGAAATCTGTTCCTGTGACTCCTACACCAATTAGTGAGGAAGCTAATGATGTTGATCATGTAACTCCATATCAAGTTACTACTGAACCTTGTAGGTCAACCAGAGAAAGATCCGCACCAGAGTGGTACGGTAATCCTGTTTTGAAGATCATGTTACTAGACCATGACGAACCTACAAACTATGAAGAAGCGATAGTGAGCCCAGATTCCGCAAAAATGGCTTGAGGCCATGAAATCTGAGATGGGATCCATGTATGAGAACAAAGTATGGACTTTGATTGACTTGCCCGATGATCGGCAAGCCACAGAAAATAAATGGATCTTCAAGAGGAAGACAAACGCTGATAGTAGTGTTACTATCTACAAAGCTAGACTTGTCGAAAAAAGGTTTTGACAAAGTTCAAGGTGTTGACTACGATGAGATTTTCTCACTCGTAGTGATGCTTAAGTCTGTCCGAATCATGTTAGCAAAATTTCATATTTTATGAAATCTGGCAAATGGATGTCAAAACTACATTCCTTAATGGAGTTCTTAAAGAAGAGTTGTATATGATGCAACCAGAAGATTTTGTCGATCCTAAAGGTGGTAACAAAATGTGCAAGCTCCAGCGATCCATCTATGGACTGGTGCAAGCATCTCGGAGTTGGAATATACGCTTTGATGGGTTGGTCAAAGCATATAGTATTATACAGACTCGCGGTGAAGCCTATATTTACAAGAAAGTGAGTGGGAGCACTACAACATTTCTGATAAGTATATGTGAATGATATATTGTTGATCGGAAATAATGTAGAATTTTCTGGAAAGCATAAAGGAGTATTTGAAAGGAGTTTTTCAAAGAAAGACCTCGGTGAAGCAGCTTACATATTGAGCATCAAGATCTATAGAAATAGATCAAGATGCTTGATAAGTCTTTTCAATAAGTACATACCTTAACAAGATTTTGAAGTAGTTCAAAATGAAACAGTCAAAGAAAGAGTTCTTGCCTGTGTTACAAGGTGTGAAATTGAGTAAGACTCAAAGCCTGACCACGGCAGAAGATGGAAAGAGAATGAAAGTCATTCCCTATGCCTCAGCCATAGGTTCTATAAATTATGTCATGCTATATACCAGATCTATTGTATACCCTACACTGAGTTTAGCAAGGGAGTACAATAGTGATCTAGGAGTAGATCACTGGACAGCGATCAAAATTATCCTTAGTGGAATAAGGATATGTTTCTCGATTATGGAGGTGACAAAAGGTTCATCGTAAAGGGTTACGTCGATGCAAGTTTTGACACTGATCCAGATGACTCTAAGTCTCAATCTGGATACATATTGAAAGTGGGAGCAATTAGCTAGAGTAGCTCCGTGCAGAGCATTGTTGACATAGAAATTTGCAAAATACATACAGATCTAAATGTTGCAGATCCATTGACTAAACTTCTCTCACAAGCAAAACATGATCACACCTTAGTACTCTTTGGGTGTTAATCACATAGCGATGTGAACTAGATTATTGACTCTAGTAAACCCTTTGGGTGTTGGTCATATGACGATGTGAACTATGGGTGTTAATCACATGGTGATGTGAACTATTGGTGTTAAATCACATGGCCATGCGAACTAGATTATTGACTCTAGTGCAAGTGGGAGATTGAAGGAAATATGCCCTAGAGGCAATAATAAAGTTATTATTTATTTCCTTATTTGATGATAAATGTTTATTATTCATGCTAGAATTGTATTAACCGGAAACTTGATACATGTGTGAATACATAGACAAACAGAGTGTCACTAGTATGCCTCTACTTGACTAGCTCGTTGAATCAAAGATGGTTAAGTTTCCTAGCCATAGACATGAGTTGTCATTTGATTAACGGGATCACATCATTAGAGAATGATGTGATTGACTTGACCCATTCCGTTTAGCTTAGCACTTGATCGTTTAGTATGTTTCTATGGCTTTCTTCATGACTTATACATGTTCCTATGACTATGAGATTATGTAACTCCCGTTTACCGGAAGAACACTTTGTGTGCTACCAAACGTCACAACGTAACTGGGTGATTATAAAGGTGCTCTACAGGTGTCTCCGAAGGTACTTGTTGGGTTGGCGTATTTCGAGATTAGGATTTGTCACTCCGATTGTTGGAGAGGTATCTCTGGGCCCACTCGGTAATACACATCACTATAAGCCTTGCAAGCATTGTAACTAATGAGTTAGATGTGGAATGATGTATTACGGAACAAGTAAAGAGACTTGCCGGTAACGAGATTGAACTAGGTATTGAGATACCGACGATCGAATCTCGGGCAAGTAACATACCGACGATAAAGGGAACAACGTATGTTGTTATGCGGTTTGACCGATAAAGATCTTCGTAGAAAATGTGGGAGACAATATGAGCATCTAGGTTCCGCTATTGTTTATTGACCGGAGACGTGTCTCGGTCATGTCTACATAGTTCTCGAACTTGTAGGGTCCGCAAGCCTAAAGTTCGGTGATGATTGGTATTATCATTTTTTGTGTTTTGATGTACCGAAGGTAGTTCGAAGTCCCGGTTATGATCATGGACATGACGAGGAGTCTCGAAATGGTCGAGACGTAAAGATCGATATATTGGACGACTATATTTGGACACCGGTAGTGTTCCGAATGGTTTCAGAGAAAACCGGAGTGCCGGAGGGTTACCGGAACCCCCCGGGAGAAATAATGGGCCTTATGGGCCTTAGTGGAGAGAGAGAGGGCTGGCCTAGGGCAGGCCGCGTGCCCCTCCCCCTCTGGTCCAAATTGGACTAGGAGAGGGGGGGTGGTGCCCCCCTTTCCTTCTCCCTTTCCCCCTCCTAGTAGGAGTAGGAAAGAGGGGAGTCTTACTCCTAGTAGGAGTAGGAAAGAGGGGAGTCCTACTCCTACTAGGAGGAGGACTCCTCCTCCTGGCACACCACAAGGGGCTGGCCGGCCTCCCCCTTGCTCCTTTATATACGGGGGCAAGGGGGCACCTCTAGACACACAAGTTGATCTGTTGATCTCTCCCAGCCATGTGCGGTGCCCCCCTCCACCATAATCCACCTCTATCATATCGTTGCGGTCCTTAGGCGAAGCCCTGCATCAGTAGCATCATCATCACCGTCATCACGCCGTCGTGCTAACAGAACTCTCCCTCGAAGCTCTACTGGATCGGAGTTCGTGGGACGTCATCGAGCTGAACGTGTGCTGTACTCGGAGGTGTCGTGCGTTCGATACTTGGATCGGTCAGATCATGAAGACGTACGACTACATCAACCGCGTTGTGCTAACGCTTCCGCTTTCGGTCTACGAGGGTACGTGGACAACACTCTCCCCTCTCATTGCTATGCATCACCATGATCTTGCGTGTGCGTAGGAATTTTTTTGAAATTACTACGTTCCCCAACACAAGGGCCCTGCAATTCAGTGGTGGAGAAGAACTGGATATGCCTCTAGTAATGTTCCATGGCATAAGTTATGTTCATGTCTGTCTGACAGGTTCTCTCTGGATTCGGCTTGTTACATTGTAAGCTCATTCCATGCAGTTCAGCAAACAACTACATTCACTGCTTATGTGGAACAATTTGAACAGCTAATGAATGTTATGAGAATAGAAATTCTGCAATTCCAGATGATTATTATATCTCTAGTTTTGTGTCAGGGTTGAGCACTTATATTAAGAGCCACGTGGAATGTTTCAAGTGAAAGGACATGCAAACTGCAGTATGGTATGCTAGGAGAATGGAAAAGTCCCAGTCCCCAAATCTGGTTGTGCAAACCAAAGCTTATGTCCCTCAGCCAAGAAGACGGGTCCTGTTTGAGCAACAAAAACAAGCACCCACAACTACAGTTCCTAATAGAAATACTGTTATTCAGCAGGCTAAGCAAAATCAGGTCTGCTACAAGTGTAGAGAACCATGGGTGCCTGGTCATAGACAAGTCTGTAAAATGAGTCAGAGAGCACAAATGTAAGCATTGCAGGCTCAGGGCAATGACAACGCTGAAACAATTTATGTGACAGATTTTGATGATCCTGACTTGGAAAACTCTGAGCCCCTTCCCGAGGAAACAGTGTTGCAGGTGTCAATGCATGCTGCCATGGGTATTGGAGCTGCTAAGAACACTTTTATTTTGACAGTAAAAGTGGGCAACACCACTGCTACTGCTTTAGTCGACAGTGGTAGCACCTCTACATTTGTTTCACCTGAGATGGCTGCTAAGCTGCCTGTTTCAGCTACTCCTGATCCCAAGATAAAAGTGGTGGTTACAAGTGGAGGAGTGCTCTGTAGTGAATTTACAGTAAGGAGTGTCCCTATGAAATTCAGGGCCACAAGTTTTCTGATGCTTTCAGAGTGTTAAAATTAAAGGGATATGATATGATTTTAGGGGTGGATTGGTTAAGAAAGTACAGCCCCATTCAGATGGACTTCATAAAAATGGAAATGAGGATATCTGCAAAGAGTGGCCAGTTTATATCCTTTGTGGATGAAACTATCCCACTTGGTGATATAACTGAAGTTACTGAACATCCAGATAGGTTGTTGGAGCAAGCTGTCTGTGGTTTTTTTGTTTACCTCTTCTGGGTGTGATGTGGTGCCTGCAGCACAAGAAATTCCTTCAAAACTGTTGCCTTTATTAAAAGAGTATGAGAAAGTTTTTCAGGAACCTCAGGGACTACCCCCTAGTAGACCATGTGATCACAGAGTTCCACTTATTGATGGAGCTAAAGTGGTTAATCAGAGGCCCTATAGTGTTCCTCATCATCAGAAGGAAATCTTGGAGAAAATCATATTGGAACTGCTGAAGAAGGGAATAATCGGGCCTAGCACCAGCCCCTTTTCTTCTCCTTTATTGTTGGTCAAGAAAAAGAATGGGTCCTGGAGACTTTGCACAGATTACAGAAAACTGAATGCAATCACTGTGAAAAATAAATACCCACCAGTAATTGAGGATCTGTTATATCAACTAAGAGGAGCCAAGTATTTTTTCCAACATTGATCTGAGAAATGAGTATCACCAGATCAGAATGGCTGAGGAGGATATTCATAAAACAACATTTCCCACTCATATGGGCTTGTTTGAGTACTTGGTAATGTCCTTTGGATTAACTAATGGCCCTCCTTCTTTCCAGGCATTGGTGAACTTGTTGTTTGGTCTCCTGAAATTTGTAGTTGTGTTCTTTGATGATATATTGGTGTTCGGTTTCTCATTAGAAGAGCATAAAGTTCATTTGGCAAAGGTGTTTGATATTCTGCAAGCTAACAAGCTTATGATAGAGTGGAGAAATGTTCTTTTGGGTAGCAGGAAGTAGAATATTTGGCCACATAATCAAATCAGAAGGAGTGTCTACTGACCCTTCAAAAATCAAAGTTATACAGGATTGGCCAACTCCCACTACTATCACTGAACTGAGGAGTTTCTTGGGTTTAAGTGGCTACTATAGGAGGTTTATCCAGGGGTATGGCATAATTTGTCAACCTCTCTTTGGTTGCCTGAAAAAGGATGCTTTCTCTTGGAAGGATGAACAAACAAAGGCCTTCCTAGCTCTGAAATAGAAACTTACTATGCTGATGCAGGAAGGGAGGCCCATTTCTTATTTCAGCAAGAGTATTGGTCCTAAGGCTGCTGCTATGTCCACATATGATAAAGAGGCCCTTGCCATAATTGAAGCAGTAAAAATTTGGAGGCACTACTTCTTGGCAACTGCCCTGGTAATCAGAACTGACCAAGAAAGTCTGAAATATATTCAGGAGCAGAAAATAACTGAAGGGATTCAACACAAATTGTTGTTAAAATTATTAGGATACAATTTCACTGTTGAGTATAAAAAAGGGAAGGAGAACAGAGTTGCTGATGCACTATCAAGGGTGAAGTATGTGATATCTGCTCTCACTGCTAGTGCTGTTACTCCAACTTGGGTAAAAGAAGTGGTAAAGAGCTATAGTCAGGACAGCAAACTAAAAGAGTTGATTGCTGAATGTACTGTAGCTGCTCCTGGCACTACTGCTTACTCCTACAAAAATGGAATACTGAGATTTCACAACAAAGTGGTAGTGGGTACAGCTACAACTCTGAGACAGGATATTCTCGAAACCTTTCACAATTCTGAATTGGAAGGACATTCAGGTGAAAGAGCTACATACCACAGAGTGAAATTAGTATTTCATTGGCAGGGATGAAATAGGATGTTATTGCTTTTGTCAAGGCTTGCCCTGCCTGCCAGTTGAACAAAGCAGAGCATTCTCCTTACCCTGGCCTCTTGGAACCCTTGCATGTACTAGACTTTGCTTGGGCCCATATAAGCATGGATTTTGTAGAGGGATTGCCAACTTCTGAGCACAAAAATTTGATTCTGGTGGTGGTTGATAGGTTTACAAAATATTATTTCATTGCTATGCAACACCCTATAACAGTGCAAACAGTGGCTAGAGCTTTCTCAGATAATATCTTCAAATTGCATAGCATGCCCCTGGTAATAGTGACTGACAGGGACAGAATTTTTACGAGTCACTTGTGGCAGCAGTTGTTCAAGTCACTGAAGGTCAAGTTGCACATGAGCACTAGCTATCATCCACAATCTGATGGCCAGACTGAAAGGGTGAACCAGTGTCCTGAAAACTATTTGAGATGCATGTGTTTTCAGCAACCAAGGAAGTGGCATAGCTGGCTAGCTATAGCTGAATGGTGGTACAACACCTCATTCCACACTGCCCTGTAAATGTCACCATTTCAAGCTCTGTATGGTTTTCTCCTCCAATGGTGGCAGAATCAGCATTACCAGACACTATTTGTGAAGATAGTGACAACTTGCTCCAGAACAGGGAAGTGGCATTGGAGATAATTAAACAGAATCTCCTCAAAGCACAAGAAAGGATGAAGTATCATGCTGATAAGAAGAGAAAGGAAAAGGGAATTCTCTGTGGGATACATGGTGTATCTCAAGCTGCAGCCTTACAGACACACTTCACTGAGTTTACACAGGCATCTCAAACTCCACTCCAAGTTTTATGGCCCCTTTAGAGTCCTGGAGAGGATTGGTAATCATGCCTACAAGCTGCTGTTACCAGAAGGCTGTATGCTGCATAACACCTTCCATGTCAGTCAATTGAAAAAGCATATTGGCCCAACAGTTGTGTCTTCTCGTCACCTTCCACTAGTTGGTCTTGATGGTGTCATTAAAGTGGAACCTGAAGCGATATTGGAAAGGAAACTCATTCCTCATCCTCAGGGCAACATCAGCATTCCTGTGGTAAGATGGTTAGTGAAGTGGGTGAATATGCCCGTCGAAGAAGCTACTTGGGAGGACTCGGCCTTCATCCAGAAGGTTTTTCCTTTGTTTCGTGCTTGAGGACAAGCACGAGCTCAACTGGGGGGTATTGTCAGGCCCAGACCTTGATCATCCCCTGTTCCAGCGTGCCAGAAGTGCTTCAGTCCGTCGATCGCCCATCTAACGGCTCACCTGCGTGCGTACCAGTTCGCCAGCTGGGACGATCTTCATGCATTTATTGTCGATCTAACGGTTGCGATGGGTCGCTGTAGCTTTTCCGACAAGCCATGTGCTTTGTTCACTTTATGTTCTTCTTTTCACTCGTGTAATGGCTATAAAGCCACCCTTTCCCCTCATTCTGGACTATGTTGATTTGTATCGGGTGTAAACCCTAGCCGTCGGTGGCGTGCTGAACCTACTTTCCTCATTTCTTAAGCAAGAACCCTAGTTTTTCGTTTCCATTTCTTCCACGATTCCTTGCGGTGTGACTTAATTTTAGTAATTCAGAGCACTGAGACTGACAGCGGAGCGCCGGATATAGGGCGCGTCAATCCTGTACGGGCAGCCAGCATGCGGCGGATGAGATCGAGCAGCTAGGGGATTTGATGACGGGGCGACGCTGGTCACCTCATGCAGCCGCCCGGCAACGGAGCAACAAGTCGCGCGTATGGACGTCGGTGATGGGCGCAGGTGTGGGGGTACTTGGGGTAGGGATAGGCACGGCGGCAGGGTAGGCCATGGCAGCGCGCGACGACGGCAGGCGGTCCGGCGGCGCGGCGAGGAAGGAGCAATGGCGTACGGCGACGGGAGGCGGAGCGCCGGCGGGGCGGGGCGGGGCAAGAGGTGGCGGCGCGCTGGAGTCGAGATGGGTTTGGGATTTGGGAGGCAGGCTCGTGAACGGTTGGGTCGGGTAGCTCTTTCTCTTTTCGATCTTTTTCTAATGTCTTTTTTCAGATCTTTAGCGAAACATTTTTTTTCTACCTATGGATGGCAGTAGTGGGTAATTATTTGCAACTTTATTAATGGAAAGTGACGGTGAACCCACGGAGTCAATCCGTATTTTATTATTACTAGCAAAAGAGCCCGTGTGTTGCAACGGGAGAACAAAACCCTTGAATGCACCAAGCAACTCATTTGTGTTGCCACTTTCATCTTCCATCTTCTCCTTCCAATCTTATCGAGGTCTACAGTTTAATATGCTACTATCCTTTAATTGCGCCCCCTCTATTTCATTTCTCCATCAAAGGTTCTTTCGTTTCTCCACCAGATGCATGCCTCATCCAGCTCGCTCCTCTCTTTTGTTTCTCCATCAAATGCATGCCTCGTCCTTCACTTATTAATTCTCAAGATGGTTTTTTCTTTCTGAATGTTGCTCATTCCCTGAGCTTGCCACTCTCTTCCTTTATCCATTAGATTCATGCGTCATCCTTCGCTTATTAATTCCCAAGAAGGCTCGTTCTTAGACAACTTCGTAACATATTAAAATTGATGAGATTCTGTGTTAGAATGGGATGTGGGACTATTTTTAATAAGTAAATTAACATGAAAAGGCTTATTAGGAGCTCACTTGGGCCTTGACGAAACTGCATGGATGGGCCGGCCCTAAAAGGGCACTCGTATAGTTTTTTCCTGGCCTGTCTAACATTCCGCGCAAAAAAGAGAGTAACATCACATGCCCCCCTTCTGTTGTCAATCCAGCTGCCCCCAGCCGCTCGTGCCGCCGCGTTGACCCTGCTCCCACTACAGGAATCAGGAAATTTGCCGTCTGTGGTCTCTTTGTTGTTAGCCTTTCGCCAGGGCTGATGACAAGGTAGAGAAGAACAGACGGCGAAGAATTAATTACTGTTGGCAAAGACACACTTTGTTGTATGTTTTTTTTTACAGACGACAAACACACACTTTGCTGTCTGTTTTTATTTGACAGACGGCAAAGTGTGGTATATGACTGACTAGCAAAGTTTTTGAAACAATTGTACCCACAATGACTGTATTGACTTTTTAAATTTTTTTAAATGCGAACAAGGTCTACAAAATGTATAATTTGACGTGGTAATGGTTTATGATTCCTAGCGGGCGTGGTTTTTAATAATATTTACGAAATTTTTACATAGAAGATTTATTAAAACAATAAGCAAAAAACACAAAAAAAATGTTGCAATCCTATTGGCTGGCCAGCTAGTCACATGGATCGGTAACGTGGCTGGCCGAGCACCACACATCAAACCATGTTCTTATCCGGGCGCCCATGTGGCCGTCGCCAGTAACCGCAGCACCCCATGAGGCCATGACCCACCCACGTCGCCATCGGCAGAAACTGCGGAGCAATCGCTCCTGTCTTGCGTCAAGCCACGCCGCGCACCAGCGACCCGCCGCAAGAGCTTGCTGCGCCGGCCTACGCCGGTCCCCTCCTCAAGTCGCCACCAAGGAAGCTCTCCCAACGCCCACGCCCCGGATTGGATGGGTCCCGACGCCCACGCCTCCTCTGCCTCCTACCTCGCCCGGTTCCCGAGCTCCACAGGAGAGGAGCTCCACCAAGCCGCCCTCATCGCTGGAGCACCTTGACCCGGCCGAAGCACCTGCTCGCTCCGGTCCGGAGATCCCTCGCGCTCGGATCCACCCGCTGCACCACCCCACATCTCCGTCGCCTTCTTCCATCACCGGAGTTCCTTGCCGCGCCTGCTGCCTCCTCTGCGTCGAGCGCCGCTGGAGTTCCTCGCCCCGACCGCTACCTCCTCTGCGTCAAGCATCGCCGAAGTTCCTCGCCGCGCCCGTTGCCTGCTCTGCTTTGAGTGTCACCGGAGTTCCTAGTCGGCCACGCCCCTTTTCTGGATGGGCTGTTTGTTCGCTTTCTCGGTGCCGAACGATCTGAGCAAAATCGATATAATGCTTTAGTATCACTTCGTGTATATGTTTTAAATTTAAATTCAAACTGAAAGCGTAAATTCACAGAAAGAAAGCGCATTGTGACAGTGAACCTACGGAGTCGATCCATGCTTGCCTGTGCGTTGCCACGGGAGATAACTAAGTTGTCCATATCCTTGTGCATCGTTGATGAGTGCCAATGGGTTGAGCAAGGCGAGATTCCAGCCTCCGGCACAAGATTTGTCCGATATCCTAGGATGTCGTTTTGCACATGTTTCCCCGATTGGCGAGCATGACAACAATGCCAACGATTTGCATGGATAGGCTGACCTGGAAATCACGAGCTCCACCTCATCCCTCAAAACACATCCCGGTGTAACTTCTATTCAAGGTGGCTCGTCGGATCATTGGTGACAGCTCTCAACCTAGAGTAAGGACACCATGGTGAGCTCGCAACACACTTGGAGCGGTTCCACTCTTCACATTCATTGGTCAATCTCATTGTCGATTGGGGAAAATCCATGAGAACTCGGCTACCTCATTTCATCTTTCACCGCATCCACATAAACCACAACTTCAAAATTGTAGTATTCTGGAGACTTTTAAACTCAGTAGCGGTATAGAGATGGTACCACAAAAATATTATAGAAGAAGCTTTTTATGCAGCTATGACAACATGACAGTAAGGTGATCACTTCATAATTAAAGTGCCCAACTAACGAAAGTTTTTTCACAACCAAAAGCACCAGCAATAACAAATGTTCCTCCAAAACTAAGGGGAACAATGCATCAAGCACACGCTGGAACCATTTCAAAGCAGGTATGATATGACTGTAATGTAATGATGTCGAATGGAAATGAAAAACCAACACCTAAGGATGTTTGCTTATGTAAGAACAGAAACGATGATAAACAAAATAATAAACCATTTTCATAAAGTCCCCAATACATGCAGATGAATAAAAGTTGGAAGGTCCAAACGGCATGAGTCAGGTGCAAAGGAAAAATAACCCACAAATACACATGCATCCTAGATGAACGTGAATGCAAAAACACGACGTGCAGCCAAAATCATCAACCATATAAAGGAATAATCATAATATGCTTCAGGAGCATGGACATGTTTATAATTGATACAGACTAATCTCAAATGTGATTTTTTAGCTTATAAATACATGGTTGAATGACCACAACAATTTTTTGGCAGGCGGCAATTTAGTGAAATATAATTTTTCATCTGCAGAGAAAGCACGTCTGCTCATGCATTGAATGTATAAATTGACAGGTTTTCTATTTTGGTGTGTGAGGAACTATGAACCGGTAAGTAGTTTGTGCATTCCTTCTGCTCGTCTACCTGATAAGGAATTCTCTGTAGTCATTTTCCTACAGTAGACATGCAATGTAAAACCCCATGATTGTCAGCCGAGTTTGAAAGCTCTATAGCAGTCAATCTAACAGAATCTAAATGCAACTTAATGGGCGGCACAACCCCTGCTGTTTTTTTAACTCCACGCAGACCTCCCACTCCTCGTCTATGTCAGCGTCAATCTCCGAGACCAACCTCTAATCGCTACTAACTCTGAGCAGACTGCTCTCTACTTGTAGCAACCTTTGTTGCAGTCGCCCGAGGGGAGAAACTATAACATCTATAGACAGACAATGGGCGTCAGTATCATAGCAGGTCCAAACTCCAAATCGCAACATAAAGCTGCACAATTCCCACAAGAACACAAGCGCAGTGACCACAATATGCCACGAATTCTTGAATCAAACCACACAAACGCAAAGACTGAGTCTTGTAGCTGAGGATCCGAGGACGTCGAGTGAACCGTTGAGGCTGCAGACGGTTTACTGAGCGGAGGAAGAGGAAGAAGTGCGCTTCGGGCTGTAGGAAATCGACATCTATAGATACGCCCGTCATAGTCCCTCGAGCAGTCCGGAGACGTGACGTTAACAACCTGGCATGCCGGATGTCGGCCTCGAGCACCTTGAGTAATTCCCTGAACGACCTTCGAGCGGCGCAGGCCGCAGGGCACCACCGCCATCTCTTCCGTTCTCTCCCTCCGCAGCCAGAGGCGACGACGCACTGCACTCACGGACGCCATCCGAGCTGATTCCGCGCGCGGCCCAGCTGGCGGACTACTGCAGGGGGTCAACGCAAGCGGACATCTTCTCCCAAGACGAACTCGAGGCGGCCATGGCTGATCTTGTGCGGCGCAGGGGAACGGCAGGCGATGGCGGCAGCTCCTCCGCGTGGACGCGGCCGGCAGCGGCCAGATGCAAGTGGCATCTCCTCCCACGTGAGCACGGCGGCAGCTTTGTGGTCCTCCACCGTGACCGTAGCCATCTCCATCACCAGGCACGTGGGGTGCCAATGGCGATGGGGAACCTCAACAGACTTGCTAGGGAGCCGGGGGGGGGGGGGGGGGGGGGGGGGGGTCTCCTAGGCGGCGGCTGGGAGGTTAACATGGTGGGAGACATTGACGGCGCAGGGAGGTCGGGTCGTCCGCATCGGGGAAGAAGGGTTGGGTCGGGTAGCTCTTTTCGATTTCTTTTGCGTCTTCTTTCAGATATTTAGCGAAACATCTTTTTTACCTATCGATGGCAGTGGTGGGTAATTATTTGTAACTTTATTATTAGTGGAAAGTGACGGTGAACCCGAAGACCAAATCCGTGCTTTATTATTAGGAAGAGACTATATATATATATATATATATATATATATATATATATATATATATATATTATATTATTACTAGCAAAAGAGCCCGTGCGTTGCAACGGGAGAAAAAGATAGGTCCTCTCACCCATCCACCCCTCTCTCTCTCTCCTCCTTTCTCTATTTCTTCCCCACAAAAAATTACAATGCGAAAATTTCCTTTTTTTTTATAAAACTCACAAAAAATTGGGACTCTTTTAAGGAAAGCTGAGGTTTTTACAGAAATTGAAGCATCTTTTTGAGGAACTTTTTTTTGGAACAGATGTCTTTTTTTGAAAAAAGAAATTTTGATTATTTTAAGTTTTTGTACAAATTACAATGAAAATATTTTTTTTAGAAAAATTGGAACATTTTTGGAAATTTTGAACCTTTTTAAAAGTGTGAACATTCTTTTAAGTGTAAACACATGTAAGACTGTGAACATTTTTAACCTACTTTACTATGTCGAAATTTTCTACAGATAGTTGGTTGTTTGCTTGGAAATAGTACTCCTGACGAAAAAAGGAAGTAACAGTCAGCTCTATGTAAAAAACAATTGGGCGACGTCCAATGGAGCAGCACCCGTCAGAGCTGAGGGAGTCGACAGTGGCTTCGTGGCGACTGTGCCCTCTCACCAGCTGGGCGACGTTGTCAACGCAGGTGAATCAGTCGTCCAGCTTTCAGGCGGCGGCCTCCACGCACTGGGGCGTGGGGAGTTCCAGCGTCCAACAAAGGTAGGATGTCTTTGGACGACGTCGTCTACGCATGAGTACTGGACAAGCGTGTCCAATGGAGCAGCACCCGTCAGAGCTGAGGGAGTCGGCAGTGGCTTCGGGTGAGTGAGATGGGGCCGTGATTAGCTTCACCTGCTGCGCAGTGGCCGAGACCTGCGCCGCCCTGGGGACGACGATGGTTGGCGACCAGGCGAATCTACATGCATGGCTGTGGGGGCAAATGCCTCCACTCGATTTTTTGGCCCGCTTATACTGGTCCAGGATACTCAGTGTTGCCCCCACTTGAAGGGCGTCAGCGGTGGGTGGTTGTCAGTGTGGGAGTTGTGGACGGAGCTGAAGTCGACGCGGATGCCGGTGGTTCCCGGAGAGCATGCCAGGACGTGGACGAAGTCGTTGCAGTTAGTAGAAAAATGGCGTGGCCTCCAGGCAGAAGACGAAAGCGGCGACAGCACGGGTGTGTGTTCGGAGGAAGCCGCAGCTCCTCCTCGCGTGTCTCCCAATGTGGTTCGCGTGAGTGGTAGGCTGGTGACGGCAGGCGACTCGTGATTGCAATTCCCTGATAGGAGACGATAGGATGCGCTCGCGATTAGTTCCCTAATAATTAGATGCGTTCGTGATTAGTTATCTAATCGGATGCGTCCGTGATTAGTTTCCTAATAATTAGATGCGTCTGTGATTAATTTCCTAATAGGATGCGCGTGATTATTTTCCTAATAATAAGATGCACCCATGATTACTTTCCTAATAATAGGATGCGTTTGTGATTAGTTTCCTAATAATTATATGCGTCCGTGAATAGTTTCTTAATAGGATGTGTCCGTGATTATAGTTTCCTAATTGACCAGGCGTGGACTTTCATATTTTCCTCCGCGATGGAGTACGGTCAGTCAATGTAAATTGCTAAGTGCACACAGAAAATAGATTAGGTTAAGGCTAGCCGTTAGAATGAGTCTAGTGGGACTAATCATGTGGTGGTAATGTATCCGTGTACGTATTGTGGGGTGCACTTAGAGAAGATAATGTTTGCTCTTTTTTAAGTAGTATAGATGCGTGTTTTCCCGTTTACAGCCACCAATTTATTCCTCAGTGAGGTTCCGTTTGATTTTTTTAACCCCCCCCCTATATTAATTAATTAATAATGTTATTACAATCATTCATTACAAAATTCGCCACACAGGGGGGAACACTATTAAGAAGAATCCCATCAGATTTATTTATAAAGCTAAACTTTGCAATTTCTCTAGGGATAATACCATAGAACAAGTTCCTGTGCAGTACACTGTATGGATGGAAGGAAAATAGATCAGAAATGTTTGAAGGGCGAACATCATTTCACAAGTACATAATATACAAAAAATAATATCTGTAGACATAAGATGCTTTCTTGGTGAGCGCCTGAATGAACATACTGCATACATAATTTAACAAACAGATTTACTATGGTACTAACGATAGGAAAACTACATAAAGCACTGGGTGGGTCTTTTCTTTGGGAGGGGGGGGGGGGGGGGGGGGATTTGCCGTCAAACAATCATGTACTTGAATTAGATCTATGCAGAATTGTATTCTCAAAAGTCCCCTAGATCCAAGAAGAAACATATGTCTTGTATCCAACTACACTCCAAGAAAGAACATACACCAAGTTAACTCATGTGCCCTAATTGACTGCTCAAAACCTGAGGTCATAAGGCTCATCAGGAAAACATACACACTACAAAGTTTCAGCTTTACTACTGTGCTCAACATGAAAGCCTAAATCGAAGTGCAAAATGACTCTGATTCAGTTGGCAGTTTCAGAAATACCAAATACTATCTTATGGTTCAAAGTGTGAAACATGTTTTGTCAAAACCAAAGTGGTCAGAAAAAAAACGTCACCAGAGGAACTATAGAATATGTTTACAGAGAATGCATATTAGTAAGTTGTCCATTCTCAGGAGATAACATGCCCTTCAGACCAAGACTTGACAAGTTCCTACAAAACAAAGGCACACACAAATTAGGCAAAAACATCAAAATACATATTATCAATCAGAGCATAGGGAAATATTGCAAACATAACACATGCTAGAAAACAATCTAAACAAAGCAAACGTAGCTGCACAAGATGGGCATCCTATACTGAATAGCCCATGCATGTCAGGGGAACTGGATGTTTAACAAGATATGCCCAACACTGATGCTCCACATGCGATTTTGTAAAAGATCCTATTTGTTTTTTGAAAGTGTTAATAAGAACCCTCCTTATCAGGACGGTCAACAAACTGTCAATCCAAGAAAGATGCTCCCTAAATGCAGTTGAAATGTCTTATTTTAGGACAAGAAAATGCCAATCATCCTTCCAACGACGCAAGACAACATAATATGATTCTGCAGTTATGCTAATAGCCACAAATACTTAATACGGTGCAACATCAGGCGTTGATTTGTTCCAAAGAAGCATAAATGACAAATCTGGGTTCCATCTTTTTTCTGTGCAAATAAAGGAAAAACTTACAAGCCTACGACCCACCCATCATCCGAGCACTGCATGCCAAACCAAGAACAAGGACCAGCGTGGTCTTTATACCAATACAGCAGAGCACCGCGGATCAGCCTCTACCATCTCCCTGAACCTCAGAAGAGCAATACCTGCAAAGAAACCAGCAAACAAAGCCCTAATAAGAGTCAAACGAGGAAGCTGGCAAAACAATAAACCACAGCCGAAAGAAGAAGCAATCGAAGCCACGACCCGACACCTTCGTGATTCAGGGACACACACAGCTCGAAGTGATGCTCCAAATTAGATCAAACTGACTTTTGATGCACAGGAAATTTCACCTGGATCCACTCTATAATCGAGGGACTCATAACTATAATTGTCTCCCATACTAAGTTTTTCATTCACGCCTCTACAACGCCACTCATTCTTATGCAACTTGCTAGTGACAGAGATGACCAAATCAATGTCGCAGATCCGTAGTAAAATTGCTGCTCGGTTCTTCCAATTGCCTCATCAATTTTACTATTAATTGAATGAAATAACAAGCAATCACATCATCTATTCATAAAAAGTACCCCAACAAAGGTCAAATCCGCATAGACATAAGGGAGGAAGAGCGCATTGTGCTTCTCTGGATCCTATTCATCGGGGATGTGGAGGATAGTAGCGGGAGGAGGGCTGGTGATCGAGGGCCTCTGCTCGTCGGCATCGACCACCGCTCCTTGGAGAAGACTACCATGTCGGATCCCGTCGGCCGGACTCCGCGCCATGGTCAGCGTCATCCTCCAGCGTGGGCTCACGCAGGCAGGCCTTGGAGGAGCGAGGCGACTTTGAGGGTCACGACCGCCGCAAGGTGCCGCGCGACGCTCCAGCTTTCGCATCTTGCTTCTGGTCCCGGCCCCCTCTATGCTCGCTCGTGCTCCGGAGCCGCCCTTGCACGACGGCGGAGTGGATTCCGGCGGCGCGACACCCTTGCACGACGGCGGAGTGGATTCCGGCGGCGCGACAGAGAGGAGGAGTCTGGCGGCGCGATGGCGAGGCGGAGTCCGGCGGCGCGCGACGGCGTGGCAGGGGGCGGCGGCGCGCTGGAGGTGGAGACGTGATTGGGGGTCGTGGGTCGTGCGGGTAGATGGATTATTTTCTGTAGGGGGGCGCGGGTTGAATATTCCAAATGACAGGGGTTTCGTGCAAAAACGAAACGTTTCTCAGGTATGCACTTTAAAAACTGACTGCGGGTTTAGTTAAAAAAATAGAAGGACTTTTATGAAAAAACGTCGCAATGGTGAACCCGGAGACCCAATCCATACTTTATTATTAGGGAGAGACTAGCAAAAGAGCCCGTGCGTTGCAACGGGAGAGAAAACATAACACACACTCTTAACTCAACAACCATCACTCAAGACCACAATAGGTCCATCTTCTTTATTTTTGCGAGGCATCATATTTGTGTTGCCACTTATCCTCCTTGTCACCCTCGCCGGTGATGGCCTCGGTGTTCACACAAAACAACAAAAAACGTATGTTGAATATGGTTAATCCTGAGGCGTCTCTCTCCCTCTCTCCTCCCTCTCCCCCCTCTCTCCCTCTCCCTCTCTCTCTCTCTCACTCTCTCTCTCTCACTCTCGCGATGAGAAATCTATCGTTTTCCCTTGCGACATTTTTCAGACGTATGCACGTGTAGTTATCGATGTTTTCTTTTCCATATATGGTTATAGTGGAGTGTTTATTTGCAATCCAGATCGCCGCCGGTATGGAAAAACGGATCTTGCGCTATAAATTATAAGTTTGCTTCCATAACAATATTTTTAAATATTTAACAGGTAAAATTAACATCATATTTAGATTCCACACATTTTTCTAATAAAATTTCATATATAATATGTTAAAATCGAAGTTACGGTTTAAAAGATACAGATAATTTAGAAAATCATTTGGTTTGACTCAAATATATTCCAAAATAATATTTAAAGATACTTAAAAGGTAAAAATAATCTCATATTCATATTCTACATATTTTTCTAATCAAATTTCATACATAACATGTTCAAATCGGAGTTACGGTTTAAAAGATATGGTTGATTTTAAAAAGCATTTGTTTGACTTAAATATGATCTGCGGATGAATTACCTAAGACATCAGGGAGTTTTTCGAAAAATGTAAAATAACGGTTCGGGTGTGACTTAAATCCGGACGGCGGGTTGATTTCAAGAAAAGACAGGGACTTTTGTGTAAAATACGAAAATAACGATTCGTTTGAACTTAAAACAGGACTGCAGGTTGAATTCTCTGAAATAGAGGGACTTTTCTGAAAATGGCATGACAGACGAAAGAAACCCAATTTACTTTATTATTAGGTAAAGACTAAGAAAATTGCCCGTGCGTTGCAACGGGAGAAAAAAACACACGCCCATGACCAATGCTACGCTATTGATTCAACAACAACTGCGATAAATCAAGCGGCGGCCGGTGGTTAAGCTAAATGAACCAAATGGATAATTAAGTGTATAGGATCGATGGATCAATTAACAATACTATTCTTTGGGGGTAATTCAAAACTTGCAACCTGAATCCTAGCCAATTAATCATACACATATTGGTTATTTTGAGTTACCGACGTCACACAATAAAATTGTGCTATACTTCGTCTGATAACAAGGCATGTGATGTGAAATCCTTGTCGTATAGATGTTTTAATTTCATGTTTTGTTGTGATATATGGAGAATTCTCCATCGAAATTGAATCTTTATTTACTCTGTTGCGTCTCAGTTCACAAGACACAAGTGTGTATAAGGTGGTTGCCAAGTTCCTTTGTACCATATCCAACATGTACATCTTTAGGGACGTTGGACATGGCATCATTTTTCTGATCCGGACAATAGCTTCATTGAGATCAACTAAAGACTATTACCATGACGTAAATGTCTGTGTTTTGACTTTTTTTTGAGAAAACTTTAAAACTATTCTTCTTCAATTATGAAAGTACAACGAACATCAATAATAATAAAATTTACATCCAGATTCTAGACCACATAGCGACGCCTACAAGCACTAAAGGAAGCTGAAAGCTCGCCACCGCATCGTCGGAGTCGGGCACAACTTGTTATAGTAGAAATCGAGAAGTCTTCGTGCTAAGACCTCTAGGACCAACACACCAGACCAACAACTGCACTTGTATGAACCGGGATAATAGCGCCTGGAGAAAATTTATTTTATATTTACTTTACCGAACGTGCAAGCATATATGTTTACGTCGTGTGTGCCCAAATTGCCTAATCCTTATCCATGCATGTATAGTGTTTCTTTTCAGTTTTCACGTCCTAGTATCCAATTATTAGTTTGTGAGGGATATAAAGAGAGTCAAATTCAACCTTAAAAAAGGCAACGCGAGTATAGTAAGAAGAACAAAGGCATGTGTGCATACAGCGGGGCATCTTAAACCCGCCTCATATGTCCGGACGGGTTCGCCCGGTCACTGACCGGTCAAATGGGCCTCAAACGCTCGAGCTGACCGGCACCCCTCATATCTAGCTCAAATATGAGACGAATATGGGGCGCCCGTGCATGCCTGGTACGTCGGTCCCAGCCCATACTGGCCCACCTGACCCCATATATATTCGTCCCCATCCGCTCACCGGAGCAAACCCTAGCCACTTCACTTCACTCCCCTCCACTCCCCTCCGGCACCCGAGCTTAGCTCCAGACGTTTTCGGCCTTCTCCACCATGGCAGGCAGCAGACTGGATCAGTCAACTGGGGTGCCATCCCTTGTCGGTTCGACGAGGCAATGGCAGTCCGCATTGCACTCCGCCGCTCCCGGGAAGACATCGCTCGGCCGACGGATGGATCCGTCCGCTATGACGCCATAGAGTCGGCTCACCGGGCGCTCGAGTTGTCTGGTGCTGGATCCTCACGGTCCCGGCCGAAACACCTCTCCTTCCTCGTTACCGGTCGGGAAGAGTATGAGTCCCACAGGGAACGGGCGGCCCGCTGAGGCCCGTATCGAGGCGAAAATGGCGGCAGCGTCGGCGTCCACAAAGGAGGAAGCCATCCGTGCCCGCATTGTGAAGAAAACGTCGGCGGGGGAATAAGCTCGCCCTCACTCGAGAGCAGAATCGGGCGATCCGTGCCATGGCTGGACTGCCACCAAAGGAGTAGAAGGAAGACAACTACGATGACGAGCAGATCTGTATTGCGTCATGGACCTGTACTTTTGCGAGAAGGACGGCAAGGGCGCCGGTAAGGCAAGGGCAGCCGTAGACGAACTCCACCATAGCCAAACATGCCAAATTTTGGTAGTCCGATGGCATGTTTACTTAGTACGGATGGAGTAGTCGAACGATGTGTGTACATCGATGTAGTTGCATGGGTTTATATGAATTTGGGATATGGTAATTGAGGTGTCCGGATGTGGACGACATTATTTAAGAGTTGACCGGTCAGTGTCCGTGAACGCGTCTAGGGGGTTTGAAGCGATGGATTTGACAAGTCGAGTTGTAGATGCTCTGACAGGTCCTTGCGATGGACACTGAGATTTGTACTCCCTCCGTTTTAAAATATAGTGCTTCCTCTATTCCCGTGCTTCAACTTTGCTCCCACCGCAGTCGGTCTCGTTGGTTAAATTTATGATCAAAATTGGACCTCAAAAAGCGCGGGCGCACTATATTTTGGAATGAAGGTAGTATCGGTATGAAAGAATCCAAATTACTAAAAGCAGAAAAACGGTCCCGACCATGATGTCCTCCCTCCTGGGATACGCTGCAGCTGCCGGCTGCACCCAACGCTGCCAGGATCCGCCCCTCCTCCCCATCGTCCCTCCCGCGAGCCTGCACACCGCCAGATCTCCCACACCGGCGGCGGCTCGGGCTCCCCATGCTCATATATATGCTCCACAACACCGGCCGTCCGCGCACTCATCCTGGATGTTCTGGCAGCGTCGGCGTGTTTGTGCAGCGGCCTGCTAGTTCAGCGACAATTTTTTTCATTTTTGGGTGTCAAATTTGTCACGCGATTCTCGTCGCTTCCTGCCTTGGTATACCTTTTTTTTTGAGGGAAGGCCATCATGGCTAGCTTTATTAATTATCAATAATGTTTACATCTTCCACAAGCTCCCTGACAAGAATACCAGGAGGCTCATGTAACCAAATATAAGAAGACTTATTACAATAACTAAGGTTTGCTAGCACATGAGCCGCACGGTTACAAGAACGAGAACAATGCATGTAAATGACCTTCCCGATCGAGCTACTCAAATCCACACATTCTGCAAAGATCGCTGCTGCTTCATCCCACCATCTTGTTTGACCTGAACAAAAATTAATAACTTGTAGAGAATCGGATTCTGCCTCCAAATAGTTAACTCCCATAGAATTTGCAAAAGCCAATCCATCCCTCATTGCCATAGCTTCTGATGTAATCGCATCCGCTGCTACCGTAAGGAATTTGCATTGGGCCGCAATGAAGCTCCCCCTTCCATCTCGTAGGAGCACCAACGTCGCACCCACCCCTTCATCTGAGAAGAATGCCACATCAACATTCATTTTGATATAGCCTGGGCTCGGTTTCCTCCATCTTTCTTTAGGCCCGCTCCCCTGGCCTACTTGGATTGTTGCAAAGTTACGGATTATCGACAGGACCGAGATCGGCCATCTCCACGCTGGTGGTATCTGTTCATTATGAGTAATCTGCCTCCTTATCCACCACAAATACCATGCCCCCACCATCAGTCCTTGCTTAAACTCTATGTCAGGATGGATGCCTAGATGATTATCCGGTAAGGAAAGAATGTGTTCAACCACAACAGATCCCGACCGATCAACCATCATTGAATGCTCAATAACATCCAACATACCCAGACGACCCCACAACTCCTTTGCATTTGTGCACAAAAACAGCAGGTGCTTCAGATCTTCTGCGCCCTGGTGACAAATCGGGCAGGCTCCATCCGATCCTACATGCCGGTTCATGAGGATAGATTTCAGTGGGATGATCCCTCGCAGTATCCTCCAACCAAAAATCTAAACTTTACGTGGCACTTGAAGTTTCCATAGAGTATTCCAAACGTCCAAGGGTGCCGATCCATTTGGTCTCTCTACCCTGTTAGCATGCACCCTGAAAGTATGTTTCCACTGAACATGATAGGCCGTTTTGACAGTAAAGATCCCTGTTCGGTTTGGCTGCCAAGCAATGAAGTCTTCAAAGGACTGCGGGTATAAAGGAATTTGCAAAATCCTCCTGACATCCACTGCCCAAAAAATGTTTCTTAATAACTCTTCATCCCACGTTCCAGTCAATGGATCGATCAAGTCACAAACTCTTGTCACCAGAGTTCGGTTACGAGGGGTAATCACTTTCCTATCTGCACTGGTAGGGATCCATGGGTTATTCCAGATGTTAACATGCTCTCCCGTCCCAATTCTCCAGATATATCCTCTTTTAAACGTTTCCAATCCTTTCATTATGCTTTGCCAGGTGAAGGAGGAACCATTTTTCAGGGTAGCTTCTAAGATACTCCCATTAGGGAAGTATTTAGCCTTCAACACCCGAGCCATTAGGGATTCCGGGTCTGTTATAATTCTCCAACACTGCTTCGCAAGCATAGCTAAATTAAACGAGTACAGATCCCGAAATCCCATTCCACCTTCACTTTTGGGAATACATAACTTCCACCAAGCCATCCAGTGCATTCTCTTGTGATCCTCATCATCCCCCCACCAAAACTGAGCTATGATATCTGTAATCTCTTTGCAAATCCCCTTTGGAATACAGAACACTGACATGGCAAAGACTGGAATAGCTTGTGCAACAGCTTTCAGTAAAATTTCTTTGCCCCCAACAGATAGTTGTTTTTCCATCCACCCTAGTATTCTTTTTTTAATCCTTTCAACAAAATGCATGAAGCAGTCACTCTTATCTGCCCCTACTATAGCTGGAAGACCCAGATATGTATCTGACAAAGCTTCCGTATTAATATGAAGTATTTGACCAATTTCTGCTTTTGTGACCTCACTGGTATTCGGGCTAAAGTATATGCTTGACTTAGCCAAACTCACCATTTGTCCCAAACTTGCACAATAGGCATCCATCACTTGCTGTAAGGAAGTTGCATTTAACACATCTGCTCTCATTAGGATTAGTGAGTCATCAGCAAATAAAAGGTGTGATACTGATGGTGCATTTCTACACACACTAATCCCATCCATGCCACCAACTTCTTCTTCATACTGCAACATACTAGATAACCCTTCTGCACATAAAAGGAACAAATAGGGGGAAAGGGGATCACCTTGCCTAATCCCCCTTGAAGGTACAAATATATCAGTTTCTTGAGAATTCACCCGCACCTTGTATCTTACTGAAGAAACACACGCCATGATCATATCTATCCATTGTGTGTTAAACCCTAGTTTTTCCATCATTCTCCTGAGGAAGATCCATTCCACTAGATCATATGACTTATGCATATCAAGTTTGACAGCACACATACCAGCCGCCCCTGCCCTCTTATTCTTGATTTTATGAACGCATTCATAAGCAATCAGCACATTATCTGTGATAAGTCTCCCCGGCACAAACGCGCTCTGAGTAGGAGATATGATTTCCGGAAGGATACCCTTCAGTCTGCCTGCCAACATCTTAGAGATAATTTTGTAAAGCACATTGCATAAGCTGATTGGCCTATATTGTGTGATTAGTTCAGGAGAGTCAACCTTAGGGATCAACACAATATAAGTGTCATTCTATTCTGCTGGGATTTGCCTTCTATTAATAGCAAATAAAACTTCTTGGGTTATATCATCTCCAAGAATGCTCCAATATTTTTTAAAGAATATGGCATGTAGGCCATCCGGACCAGGGGCTTTTAGGTCCCCAATACTAAACACAGCTTTTCTTACATCGTCAGCAGTATAAGGGGCCATTAGCATCTCATTCATTGCATCTGTCACTTTAGTTTGCACTTTATCTATAATAGCAGGGTCTACCACATTAACCTCAGAAGTAAAAAGGTTACTAAAGTATCCTTTTATATATGGTTTTAGAGCTTCCATACCTCCAATGTGTTTCCATTCTCCTCTCTCAACTTTGTAATCATGTTCTTTTTTCGCCTAGCATTTGCATAGGCTTGGAAGAAACCGGTGTTGCGATCACCATGTTTAAGCCATCCCGCTCTTGATCGCTGCATATAATGGATTTCTTCTAGCTCAAGTAAGAACTCTATGAGTTCTGAGATCTCCTTCCTCTTCGCCTCACTATCTTCATCCATTGGACCCGTCATAACTTCTTCAAGTTCTCTTTGGGCCTTCCGGAGTCTCTTCTTTGGTTTCTTCAAAACCCTTTGATCCCAGTCATGGAACGATTCATGCATTCGGTTTAGCTTCTCTTGGATGTTTGTGAGGTTCGGGTTCTGATTAGCTTGATGCCAAGCCTCTTGTACCAACTCCGGAAATTCTCTTTCCTTTAGCCACCTCGCTTCGAAGCGCTTTGTACGATCCCCTCCTGCAAAAGTTGTAGCATAGTATTCTGTATCAACCAGAATTGGACGATGGTCCGAATGATTATAATGCATGTTTTTCAATGCCGCTGATGGGTACAGAGCTTCCCATCCAACGTTGATTAGCCCTCTATCCAGCCTCTCCCTAATTCCACCCCTCTGCCACGTGAACTGATTGCCAATATAGCCCATCTCTCGCAGCTCGCAATCATCAATCGCTGACTGGAAGGCGTGCATGTATTGTGGTGGTCTCGGGTTCCCTCCTTCCTTCTCAGACAGAAACTGAATTTCATTCAAATCCCCAATCAGTAGCCATGGCAAACTGTTGTTTTGATGCAACCGGCGCATCCTTTCCCAAGTTTTGTACTTGTGCGCCCACCTAAACTCACCATACATCCCCGTGCATCTCCACACTAAGTGCCTTTCGTCCTCAATTTGTACATCAATGAACATTGGGTCCAGGTTTAGTGGAAGGATTTTAACTTCTTTTTTCCATAGCATCACCAAACCCCCTTTTCTACTATCACCAGGACAGACAATCTTATGATCCATTTTCGGCCTTCTCCTTAAACATTCAGCTGGATAGCTTTCTAGGTGTGTCTCCGACAAAAACATCACATCTGGGCTGCAGCTCCGCTGGACGTCCAGCAGAGCACGAACTGCCGGGGCGTTCCCAAGCCCCCGGCAGTTCCAACTTAAGAGTTTCATTGCTCCCGGTGGTCCCCTTCGAAAGGGGCCGCCGATCTCTTATTATTTGATTCGAGCTCTCTCTCCTCGATGTTACTCAGCACTTCTCCATTCACTCCTTTGAGTTTCTTCTTGTTAACATTCTTTTGGGGGGTTAGTGATTGGCTCTCTGAACAGCTCGGTTCATCCTCTTCTCCTTCAAATCGATGAACTAGGTTGGATACGACCGCTTTTGCAGGTCTGTCCACTGGGATCATGGCTAGGGTTTCAACCCCTACTGCACTCGAGTCCTCAGCTGTTCTTTTCCCTAAGTATATTCCCACAGCTGTTGTATTTTCAACTTGTTCCATTCCTCTGGCATTACTTGCCCGGTGCACTGCCAGTGATTGAACAGATTCTGTAGCCACCATCACTCGTACATCCTGACTCTGTATTGTCACCTCCGGGTTCTGTATGTTCTCATCCTCTTCCATTGCAGTCCTCATTGCATTTTGGCCTGCAGCATTAAATCTCCAACTCCCTTGGCCGGTGGTATTCATATCCATCTGAGTGTTGCGAGCCTCTTCCCAGTCCTCTCCCAAATCCTCTTCCTCCATCCTCCATCTCATCATCCCCTCTATCTGTACTTCGACCTGTGCCTCCTCGGCCTCCACAGCCTCCCCCTCTTCCCCTCTTCGAAGCTACCATAAAAGGGCCCCATTCAAACTTTGTTTTATCATGTTCTCCGGTACCGCATTCCTCATACCAGTGTCCCATAAGCCCACATGCATGACAGAAAGCTGGGAGTTTCTCGTACTTCACAAGATATTTCTCCGTCTCCCCTGCTCTAGTTATGCCAACTGCCCTAGTAAGCTTTTTATTTACATCCAATTTCACCCTAGCTCGGATGAACTCGCCTACGAACCCATTGGGTAGTGTCACTTGTACCTCCTGAACCTCGCCAATCCTGCTGGCCAGCCTTCTCAACGCCGCTGGGCTCCTGAGAACACCATCGGGTAGTTTATGTATCTGACACCACATTTCTAGAGTATCTAGCTTCACCTTCTCCGGGTTAGCAAACCCATCATACTCTGTTAAGAGCAGCGCCGAACCCTTAAAGTCCCATTGCCCTTGATGCATCGCTTTATTCCAATCACCAAGGCAATTGAATTGGATTGAGTATAGGTTTGGGTTGATTCTCCTCCAGACTACCTGCTGTGCTGCGTTCCAGGCCGCCTTCATATCTGCAATCAACGCGCTCTGACTGAAACTCTTGGTTGTCAGTAGCCGCCCTAGGGCAAGCCACTTTGGCTTAATTTCTTCAACATCTGCTTCGTCTTCCCAGATTAGATCATCCACATCCTCATCCTGGAGATTCAATCTCCCTAGGAGTGTTGCCGCATCTTCAGAATTCTGATCTCCCGATCCACTTCCCGAATCAATCTCCGCCATGGCTATGGCCTCCGACCCTAAACCCTAGCCGTGTGCACCCAACAACCACAGATCAACCCTAGGGACGGGAGGATACAGGCAGTTGAATAGCCTGGACGTACGCGCCGGATCAAATCCGACCAACAATGTTACTCTCGGTGGCGGCGCCTCCGGAGGACAAGCAAACCCTAGTCGCGAGACCTAGGGGAAAAAACTGCAAATCTTCACTTTTCCTGCCTTGGCATACCTTGTCTGCTTGTTAATTTACGAGGCCACTTGTTGATCAAGAAGTCACGTAGCGGCCCATATAAAAAATCTTTCAATAAAAAGCCCACTTGCCTGTCTAGTTAGACTAAGCCCAACCGAGTGTCGTACGGGCGAAAGTTTTGAGAAACAATCCGGTAAAATAGTACCACATCGGATCTAAAAATAATATAGATGAACAAAACCGAAAGCATAAATTCATAAGAAAAAGCGTATTGTGACGGTGAACCCGACAAAATCAATCCGTGCTTTATTATTAGGGAGAGACTAGCACAAATGCCCGTGCGTTGCAACGGGTTGAACATTGGCCATGTCGACCGCTCATACATGTAAAACGTGGCAACCTAGAGGCTTTTTTTGAAACGAGGCAAAAGACTTGCCATTTCATTGATTAAGGGAGAAAGTTTTAGACAGAAACCGCAAAGCGGTGAAAAAAGGACTACTCTCGCGGCATTACACCACCCAAATGCTTCGCTCCAGCCAAAGCCCAAAGCGATACCTTCTGCTTGATTTTGCTGATGATGGTCATGGAAGGGGCCGCTGAGTTGCGGAAGACTCTAGCATTGCGCTCCAACCAAACCTCCCAAGAGATGAGCATCATGAGGGAGGCGAGCGCCTTGGGCGAGCTGAGACGGATCTGCAGGTTAGCGTTCCACCATTCTCTGACCGAAGCCCTTGTCACCCAGGTAGACGTGGTGATGTGATGCATGCCGAGCCATGGGAGGACGTCATTCCAAATGCGCATGGTGTAGCGGCACTGGAAAAGCAGATGAGCCGCGGTTTCTTGGGTTTGCTTGCAAAGAGGGCATAGACCGCAATTAGGCCAACCACGGCGGCTCAAGCGGTCCGAAGTCCAAATCCTATCTTGAAGAACGAGCCAAGCAAAAAACTTGCACCGAGGGGGCGCCCACACCGTCCACACCGAATGGACAAGGTCCGAGGTGGTGAGGCCTTCAAATTGAGCCTTGTAAGCCGAGGATGCAGAATATATCCCATCTTTGGTGAACTTCCAAATAATTGAGTCTTCAACGTCGTCATCGAGGGCCACTGTTGCTAGTTTGTCCCAAAGGTTAGCAAACTGTTGGATGTGTTCAAGGGAGAGGCCATTGGAGCTGTCAATATTCGCAATCCATTGGTTGCTGGCCATAGCTTGCTGAACCGAGGAGTTTTTCTTGCGAGAGAGGTTGTAGAGACCGGGAGCTATGTCACAGGGGCACAATCCTCCTAGCCAAGATGAGTTCCAGAACATCGCTGTCCTTCCATTTCCAATAGTGACTGTAGTGGCCGCCGCAAAGAAGTGACGGTCGTCATCCGTGCACGGCAGTCCCATGCCAATCCATGGCTTGCTCTTATCTTTCCACTCAAACCATAACCACCGAAGTCTCAGGGCCCTAGCAAATTTGTTCAGATTAAGCACTCCCAAGCCGCCCTTGTTCTTTGGTTTGCAAGCGAGGTCCCAGTTTACCTTGCATTTCCCTCCAGAAACCTTGTCCGTGCCCGCCCAAAGATATGCATGGCGGATGCTATCAATTTTCTGAAGGACCTCCACCGGTATGTCAAGAGGAGTGAGATGATATATTGCGATGGCCGTTAGAACAGCCTTGACAAGAACCGTTCGGCCTGCAGCAGCCACATGTCTCCCTTGCCAAGAAGGGAGCTTGCCCGCGATCTTATCTTCAAGATGCTGGAAATGGATTCTCTTGAGACGCTTAACAGACAGAGGAAGGCCAAGATAGCGCATCGGAAATGACGAACGGACTGCCGGAAAAGCATGGAGAATGTCGTCCAGATTTACACCATCACATCGAATAGGGGCAACAAGACTTTTAGCACAGTTGGTGACAAGACCGGTCACCTCTCCAAATGAAACCAGAGTGGCAGCCAAGAATTGTATATCCTCCTTAATTGGTTTGACAAAGATGGCAGCATCATCAGCGTAAAGCGAAGCTCGAACGGTTGGGGTTGTACCATACAGGGGATGAAGATGCCCTTGGGCAGTGGCCTTGCTAAGGAGATGATGGAGTGGATCAATGGCGAGGATAAAAAGAAGGGGAGACAGCGGGTCACCCTGCCGAAGGCCGCATCCATGCTTCAGAGGGTCTCCCAGCACCCCGTTGATCAACACTCTCGAGGTGGACGTGGACAGCAAAGCAGCGACCCAATCCCGAAATCTGACCAGGAAGCGAAGATGTTGAAGAAGATCCATGAGAAAGTCCCAACGCACAGAGTCAAATGCCTTCTTGATATCAAGCTTGAATAGGAGAGTCGGGCTGTTTTTTCGATGCAATTTTCTCGCCAAATTTCTGACATACATGAAGTTGTCGTGGATGCTTCTCTTTTTTATGAAAGCACTCTGGGCATTTGAGACAAGGTCGTGCATATGTGGAGTCATCCGGGTAGCCATCATCTTGGCAATTATCTTCGCGATAGCATGGATGAGGCTAATGGGGCGAAAGTCAGAGATGGATTCCGCCCCATCCTTCTTTGGAACGAGAGCAATGTTTGCAGAGTTGAGCCAGTGCAAATTTTTAGAGCGTAGGTTGGAGAAGTGGTTGACCATGAGCATGATATCACCTTTTATGATTTCCCAACATTCCTTGAAAAAGGCCCCTGAGAAGCCATCGGGTCCAGGCGCTTTGTCGCTGGGAAGATCAAAGATTGCCTTTTTCACCTCCTCCTCCGTGAAGGCCGCGCCAAGGTCCGCGAGGTCGCACTCAGGGGCCGGGATGTTGGCCCAGTTGAAATCGGTGTGACGCGGCTGACCGCGTTTTGTGACCTTCGCGAAGTGCTCTTGAATGATGGACTTCTTATGGTCATGGGCAGTAACCCATCCACCGTTGTGCTTGAGGCGGTGGATGAAGTTCTTCCTTCTTCTATGATTGACCCGAAGGTGGAAAAAACGAGTGTTGGCGTCTCCCTCTTTGAGGTTGGTAATTCGCGAGCTTTGTCGCTTCCGCGCACGGTCCATAATGGCCAGGGCCACCACCTTCCGTTTGAGGCGTTTCCGTAAATCTCGCTCGTCAGAGCTAAGGGGCCGGAGTTCTTGAGCCACATCCAGATGAAGGATGACTTCCAGAGCCATGTGGAATTGCACCTTAGAATGCGCAAAGATCGTCTTGCTCCATCTCCTCAATTTTTGACTAGTTTCTTTTAGCTTGTGAAAAAGGATGTGGTAAGGATCAGTGTGGTTACTATCCTTATTCCAAGCTTCCTGGACAACCTCCTTGAACCCAGGCATTTTGATCCAAAAGTTTTCAAAGCGGAAGGACTTTGATCTCTTCGGGCCGTTGTCATTTGCGAGGAGGAGGGGGCAGTGATCGGACAATGAAGACGAGAGCGCGTGTAGAAGGTGAGTGCCAAAATCGAGGTCCCAATCTTCATTACAGAAGAAAGAGTCGAGCTTGCTTAAGGTGGGGTCACTCCGTTCATTACTCCAAGTGTATTTTCTGTTTTGTAAATGAATCTCTTTGAGCTCACAAGTGTTCAGTGCATTGCGGAAGCGGACAAGTCTACTCCGGTCGACGTTTGCTCTATTCTTGTCTCTGGCACGGTATATCTGATTAAAGTCACCAGAGACAAGCCACTTTGAGCCATGGGGAGGTTTTTCGCCGACCAACTCCTGGAAGAAAGCATCCTTCAGGTTGCTTCTTGTTGGTCCATAGACCGTTGTTAGCTTAAAGATTGTATTGGATTCTTTGATCGTGACGTTGCAGGAGAGGAAGAAGACTCCGATGGAAACATCCTTCACGTCCACAACATCGTTATCCCAAAGAAGCAAGATGCCACCCCGTGTACCATTAGCAGGGCGCTGGGCAAAATTCTTTAATCTTTGACCTCCCAGGTATGAAGCGATGAAAGGGTCGACAAGCTCTATCTTGGTCTCCTGCAGACAGACCAAATGACATGGAGTAGCGAGGATTGTTTCTCGGATTGTTGATCGACGGCCAGGACAATTTAGGCCTCGGACATTCCAGCTTAGAATACTAAGATTTTGATTTATCATGGGAAACTTGGGATACATCAGAAGTGAAGTAGCAGTTGGCCACAACAAAGCAAACATCAGCCTGGCACTCAACATTCAGCTCACACATACTGAAACGAGACAAACTAATCGGCACAAAAGCCTCGCCAAGGCAGCAGATAGCAGACGCCGACGTCGACGATTGCAAACAGGCGTACACACACATAAGAAGAGGGGTTGACACTATCATGGAAACTAGAGCACTTCTTCTACAGGGGCTGCAAACGCTCCAGTCACTCCGCCGAGCCGGACGCGTCCCCCATCACCGCCTGCAGCTCCGGACCCGCCTCACCACCATGAGCCACCAGGGCATCCTCGACGGCTTGCGCCAAGTCACAGTCGAGGTTGAACAACGCCCGGAGAGCTTCCACTGTGATGTCAGGGAGCTGCCCTTGGAACATGGCCACAAATTTGTCAATGGCTTCCTCTGTGACTTGTTGGCCTTCATCCACGACGCCCATGCGCTGGCATAGCAGCTTCTCCGCCATCTTCGCAATCGGCATCTTTCTCCCCTTGGCTTGGAGACGAGGGCTGGAGCGAGCAAGGTTGAAGCCTACGACTCCAGCCAGCGTCTTCCTTCTCCTTGTCGGTGGTCTTGGCCTTGGGGAGGGCGAGCTTGGTGCAGCGAGCAGGGGTGGCTGGCAGGCGACAAACAGGGGAGAGCACGGCGGTGTCCCCGCATTGCCAGCAACTGGGCTGACAGCCGGGACAAAGATCGGGGTGACCGGCTCAGCCTCAGCTTCGGAGGAAGGAGATGGAGCAGCAGCTCCACTGTCTTGCACTGCAGGAGAGGACGGGATGATCTCAATGATGTCCAGGGTCGTGGTACGGGGAGGTGTTGGCGTCGCCAGAGCAGGGCACACAGCTGCCTGTCGTTGCTTGGTGCCGAAACAGGGAGCGATCCACCGCAGCCAAGAGACCTGGCCTGGCACGGAGGTGAGCTGAATCACATCACAGGAGGTCGAGCGTGGCGAGGAAGGGGGCGAGCGGCCACGGGTGCCTTCGTTGACCGGGCTAGCAGCCTCCCCCCCAGAGCGCCCAGGGCGTGTCGGGCAGTCCGCAGGGCGGCGACGGCCGCGTCTACCAGAGGCTGGGATGACGGCGCCGTCCGAGAGGCGCTGGACCAGCTTGTTGTCGATGGAGCGCGCGTCGGGGGCCTCGTGACGGCGACGTCGCCCTTGACAGCTACGGTCGTCCCGGCGGTCCTCTCTGCTGTCTCGGCGCCCATCGTCATGGCGACGCTCAGGGGCGCGAGACCTGCTCCGGAAGAAGCGCTCTCGCCAGGAGGAAGGGCGCTCGTCGCGCCCACGGCGGCCACGGTCACGGTCGTCGTCTCTTCTGTCGCGGTCGTGGTCGCGATCCCTGTCGTGGTTGCGGTCGTGGCTGTCGTGACGTCTCCCAGCTACCTCCATTCTGTCCCGCATCCTGGATTCACCATCGATGACCCCATAGCGAAAGGTGAACGGATGCGAGGAACGAGGCCGGCGGGGGATGTTGCCATTGGCGTCGGGGGTGAAATCCTCAACCAGGTTGAGGTGAACCAGGACGCGCCGCTTGAGCCCACGCCGGCCAACGGCAGCGCTTGGGCCGTTGATGTAGCCCGCCGGCTGGTTGTTAGTGACCGTCAGCCGGAGAACCTTGGGGATGGCGGAGGGGTTGGCAGACCATGCCCAGAGGTCGAGGGAGGAGGCGTCATCTCTCTTGACTGTGGCGATGTCGAAGTAGTGCAGGAAAGTGTCGGGGCCGAGCACTTGGGTTGCCACCTCGTCGCACCATGCGTTGAGCGGCAGATTTTCAATGCACAGGTGAACATGGTAGTACGCCTCCACCAGATCAGCGTGTGCCTCCGGCCTCCATTTGGCGGTGTGGAAGTCCAGCCCGCCGTGGTTGAAGCGGCCCGGCGAGGCGGTGACTAGGTCGCGGTGGTGCTGGTGGGAGAAGAGGACGAAGAAATCCTCTGGATAGTGCGGCACCACCTTGATGAAGTTGCGGTTGATGACGAATTTGGTGGCGATGGCGTTCCTGACCTCCTCGGCGTTGATGCATGGTCGACTCCCTCCAAGCCACACCAGCGCACCCAGGGTGGAGAGGTTGACGGCGCTGTCTTCCATGGCCTGGGTGGAGGTGATGACCACTTGCCCCTCCTCAGGGCGCAACGATGGGTCTCCAACGAGCGGCATCGCGGTGGGCGGCGAGGCTTGGGTCGGTGAAGACTCCGGCGACCGAGGCGGAGCGGCACAGGTCGGTGGAGACCTCGGCGATGCGGTCGACGCAGCTGGTGAGAGCGAGGGCGAGGGGACGGGCGAGGCGTTGCAGTCACGGGCGCGGTGGCCACACTGCTTGCACGTCCGGCACCTAAAAGGATTTCGGCAGTCCATTTTGCAGTGGCCGACCTCGAGGCATCGATGGCAGGTGCGGAAGCGGTGGTGGACGAAACTTCTTCCCGTTGAAGGGGAATAAGAGGCAGAGACCCTCCTCTGCTTTGAATGCCGGTAGCTGGGCAGCGCACGCCACCAGTACGGCGCCTTGACGAGTTGCCAACCATCCTCGGAGTAGACGCCGGGAGACGCGGCAGGCTCGGGACTCGAGCGACGCGACGTCCGCGTCGGACGCCGGCAGCTCTTGAAGGCGCCTGCAGGAGCAGTCTTGAGGCATGGCCTGTGCGCGCCTTGAATGGGGAGGGGAGGAGTTGAATCCAGCACGACAACATTCAAGGCAAAGCAAACCGAGCGCTGCAGAACCTCGCCTCCCTCCGCATCGGAGGTCGCCAGCTGGGAGTCAGCGACGTAGGAGGGATCAGAGGAAGCGGGTCGCCGTGGCGGCGAACCCAGATCTGATAAGCACGGTGCCAGCAGCGGCGGACACGGGTCGGCAGGAGTGCCTCGCCGCACGAGAGGCCACGGAAAGCCCGGCGGGAGGAGCGGGGACGACGGGGGGCTGGCCTGCGGGCTGATCTGGAGCGGGGCAGCAGCGGCGGCGGTGGCTGTGGCCGCCGGAGTAGCGCGCCGCAGGAGCGTGGGCGTGGGTGCGGACATCCTCTGTCCGGTGGATGTGTGCATGCAACCTAGAGGCTTCACCTATACTTAGATTGATCTAACAATATTGAGATTGTGCAAAGTGCAATCAACATGGAATTTTTCATCAATTGTGGGAAATCCTAAATCCAACTTCCAGTTCAAACCCATTTAATTAAATTCAAATGAGTTTGACATTAACCTTTAAATTATGCTCATTTCTATTTTTTCTGGATCAAGCACATTTTTGTGGCTCTCAAAAAAATAGCCCCTTGCCAAAAATCCATTCCTAACCCTCTCTCTATTTATATTTAATAAATAGAAAGAAAAGAGAATAAGGGAGAGAGAGGAGAGCAGCCCGCCAGGCCGGCCCAACCGCAGCCCACCCCGATTCCCACTCATCTCTCTCCCTCTCAATTCCCTCAGCGCCGCCACCCACCTTCAGTCGCTGCTCCGACCTCCGGTGAGGAGCGGATATCCCTCGCGTCGCCCAGCTTCTCTCCTCCTTCCCTTTTGCCTGCCTGCTCGCGCCTTCACCGCCACCTTCAGCCGCTGCTCCGACCTCTCATTCTCGGTGTAGTCCATGCACGTCTCACCTTTACTAACCCTCTATATTTATTTAATCCCTGTGCCAATGGATTCTCGTCTGTATCCCTCTTGTGTAGGCTGCTTGTTGATGTTTCAGGGGACTTGCCAGCGTTTATGAATTGGTGAAAATTGATATAAGAAAGCAAGGTGAGACTATTTAACAAAAAAGATGCATGCATGTCATTATAAAATAAATTATGTAATGTGGCTTCCGGGCCATAAAAGATGGCCCAACAGTTCATTGATTCGATGCAAAGAAAGCCTTGTAGAGCGGTACGTCTGAGAGGCCAGCTTGTGTACGAAATTAGCGATGTGTGACGTACGGAAATCACGTGGGTTACACAGAGGATGGCTCATGGGCTATTTCGTTCGCTCGGCATTTTCTGGATGGGCTGTTTCGTTCGCTTTCTCGATGCCGAACAATCTGAACGAAATTGACGCTTTAGTACCACCTCGTTTATATTACGATAAATTGTAAAAGCGTATTATCACATGAGAAGAAAGCGTATTGTGACGGTGAACCCGACAAAGTCAACCCGTGCTTTATTATTAGGGAGAAAAATTAACTAGCAAACATGCCCGTGCGTTGCACCGAGTGACAAAAAAAACATACGTCCCTAAACCTGTAAGCATGGGTCAATACACCCACATGTCCACTCTTCGTTTTCGACACGGCATACCACCCGTGTTGTCGATTATCCTCCTTCGTGTCATCACAAACAAACTATGGCCAAGGTGTCTACCTGATATCAACTCATCCGAACGTGGTCAGTCCCAAGGCCATGAGCTTGCCACCATACAACAAACTTGTCACTGAACTGCTTCTGCGCAAGAATGTTTAAACTTTAAAAAACTAATCTCATCGGGCTAGACGTGAGATCCGCCCTCCACAAGATACTCCCTCCACGCGTGTGGCTACTTATCTTGTAATGTTGTCGACTTGTTTAACATAAGGAGGGCAGGTCTTGCACGTGTCCGTGCATGCCTCTTTAGTGTCCGGACACCTTCTAATGGGCGACACACCGTCACGCTATGCATGCATGCAACTCGAGACCAATGGGCCTAGGCTCGAATCTTCTATCCTTGTTGGCATGGCTTCTCCTCCATTCCCCCTCTGCTCGACGCAAACAAGCGAAAATAAATCTTCCACCATGCTTGATCCTTCTCGAGGCACCCGATCCGTTGGCAAGGAAGACAGACACATATTTCCAATCCTAAGAAGAGATTGCATGTTCAGACTTCAGACTTAGGATGTGTGACATTGAACATATGTTCTTGCCGAGATCAAACAGGGAGGTATCATTTATAACTACCACAATGTATATTTTTAGTAATACAAAAATGTTCAATTATTGTAGTAGAAATAACGCCGCAGTTAGAAAAGAAGATTGTAGATGAGTGTCAATTTCGAGTATTGGCCCATTAGGCTTGTATGGATACACCGCAACATCAATTGTGATTGAACACCAGGATATGCTTTGTGATTCATAAGGCTAATGCAAGCAGAAAATAGATGAACACATAATACAGAGCGTTAGATTTTTTCTTTCCGTCCAAATGAAACTCCTTGATAATTCAGTAGTCGTGCACAGACCACAAGCTTGATCAGGAGAACAAAAGGACCTAAAAGTAACCCTATCTCCCGAAAATCAACAGGCTCCGGAAATCAAGGATAATTAAGTATGTCCCCTAACATCACAACACAAGAAGGAATTAACTGGAAGTAGATCAAGGAAAACTGAACTAAGCACAGAGACACGCTGCAATAGAAATTAAACCCACTTCTGGGCGCTATCATCAATGAACATCCTCATCAACCTGCAAACTACCATTTGCCCGAACGCTATAGAAACGATCTACATTTCAATATACATGCAGAGATATAGACTGTTAGGGCTTCTCCTACAGTTTTTGGTACACAAGAAGGTATGTTGGGGCATAGCAAGTTGAAATCATCCGACAAACTAACAGTTAATCAGGATCAAAGACATATTACAATTTCGTTTCGTTCTCATAGAAAGACATCTATCGAGAATCTCACTTCGAATAATTATGTAGCCATGAGGCAAAGGGGGTCTGAACAAACAACCTCATATGTGCTAATTGATTTTAACAAACCTATATCCATACTAATAACCTTTCCAGACAATATTAAAAGAGAATTAGGAAATTGTCCCGTTGAATGATGAAAAGCAAAAACGAAAGACAAAAAAGTTGGTCATATGCACCTGATCTCTCCACAAGAATCAAAAGTTTTCCATCCTATTGGGCGTCAACTAAAAACTCGCTTGTAGTACCAAGTCTTCTGAGCTACAAACAAACAGAAACCACGATGACCACAAAGAACTGATAGTGCTACGGAAGCCAACGAGTGATTTGTGTTCAAGGCGGGGATATTGCGGAGTCGTACAATGCCACTAATGAGCCCAGTAAATAATATGAATGTGATTCTTTGCTTTTAGTCTTTGATGCGTTGGAGTTTCTTCTTAAAATTGTCTTTGATGAAAATGTTTTATTTTTTCAAAATCTGCCATAAAAAAACTTCAATTTTCTTGGGAAGCTTCACCTTCCAAAGAAATATTTCTGTAAATATCTCTTGTTTAGGTGAAACATATCCATAATTTATTGGGTCAGTTTCAATTAATTGACTGGATCAAGCAAAAGCTTGTGCGCACTCGCCACCATATGTTACAAATTCCCCGAGAACAAATTTGTATGCAAATCTGAGGCGCCACATAGGTTTTGTTGACAACTCATGGAGACTTGCCAAAATAGCTTTTGTTGATTTCTTCTCATCTAATTGCACAACGGAACCATCCAGAAGCTGAATATGGCTACTCCTCTCCAGCAAGGTTTTAACAGCTCCCTGCAACTGCAATAAGCAATCAGGACACATCATCACGCACTTGAGTGCCCCTCCAGTAGACATAAAACAATGATATCATGCACTTGAGTGCCCCTCCTCGCCCGATCCTGTCCCAACTTCCAAGCTCCCTTCTCCCTCGATTCTCTGCGCGCCTCTCGCGATGCTGGTTCCCAAGCCGGCTGTAGTATCCCCGTTGTTCGTGTCCCAATTCTTGTGTTGTGGCGCGGTGATCGGTATTGGATTGGGCGTCGACACCTATTGATCCGGGGGGCAGTCCATCTCCATATGCTAGCTTGATTTTCTCCACTCAAAAGAACAGGGTTGGTGTTAGTACGAACGCTGGAATCCTATGTCGGACCGGCGACGCCGGCGCCAGCCACGAGAGGCTCCGCCTCAGTCGCGACCTCGACGGATCAGCCAAGATGCACCGCGCAGGCCCAGCATGCCTGAACCCTATGCTGGCCGACTCCGGCGATGACGATCCTCGCCGCGAGGACACTCTCCTCGCCCGACCTCCATACAGATGGCGGCTAAGATTTCGCTGGTGCAAAAAGTAGTACAGGGCTTTGGTTTTTACAAGGGCTCCTGCGTGTACGCGCTGCCCTTGCCGGCGCTGAAGCTGAACCGCGGAAAACTGTGGAAAGCTCGTCCCTTGCTCCTCCTCGTCCGGTCCTCCATCGATCTGTCTCGCGAGGCGACCGATGTTGGGTGGCGGCGACATCGACGGGTTATGGGCTGATTGTTTGCTGACCCGTGCTTGATATAGTCACGGTTCTTACGATAAGCTGAACATGTGCACCCGTGTTCGGACCTGGAAAATAAGACGGCGTGCTCCAGGGGCTGGCAATTATTTTTGTATTGGGCTAGCTTTGCGCGCTGCGGCCCAACCCTGAAATTTTGTACGAAGTGATAAGTGATATATATATATATAGGTGGATTAGTACCACCTTGGATTTTGTAAAAACTATGGACGAAAAACTGAAAGCGTAAATTCACAGGAGAAAGCGTATTGTGACGGTGAATCCGACAGACTCAATCCATGCTTTATTGTTACTAGCAAAAATGCCCGTGCGTTGCAACGGGAGAAAAAATGTCATGACCCTAACCCGATAAGTATTCCCTCTCATCCCACACACGATCAAAAATCTATCCTCGACCAAAAATCTATCTTAGTGACCTGTTCATTTAATCAAATCGAGACTCATGCAAACTCGAGACTCTGAATATACAGGATGCGGAATGGAGTGCAGAGTTGAAACCCTAGAATAGAAGTACAACTGTACATGAGGAGGGACATGAACAACCTCGTTCGCAGAATGGCCTTCATGGCGAACTGACCCAAAGATGATGATGTAGATCTTGCGGATGGTCGTCCACCGCAGGTCCAATACTTCATCATCCACAACCGCCGCAAGCACTGGCCACACGCCCTACCGTGAAACGTTGCGCGCTACTGTTTGCCATGCTGCTAGCCCCGTCGCCTCCAGCCACCATTGTTGTCGCCACCATCCGGAAGCTTGACTTTGGCACTGCCCAGTTAATCATGCCCAGACTGCAGCTCCCAGATCTTTGGGTCTGAATGTGATGGCGATATGCATCAAGGTGATCCCCTGCTTGTTGCTTTAGTGAACTCGGTAGGCTTGGCATAGGGGATGCAATTTATTGCCCAACCACATCTCATACTGGAAACATGATGAGCCCCAAATTATTTCTATCTCGAAATAGATATATCGATGCTAAACAGAACTCTGCGCATGGTTAAAACTGACAGACAACATCCTGTTCTTGCTGTACTTTTAAAATTGAATTCAGATTGACCAAAATAGGTACCATTTGAAAGCTTATGACAAAAGACTTCTACCTTTATTTTCAAAATACTAACTGCATCTATTGTGTGCGATTTCTTCTAATCTACACATCAAACTATCATCTTAGGTATTATATAGATGTTACCTTTGAAACGTAGCTGGCCAATTTGATTTTAACTTGAGAACTCGGATGAGTTTCTTCTTAGTGGATATCTGCTTCTTCGTTTGGAGATGCACACGTCAGCCTGAACCAGCACCCAAGTGATGTGAAAATGAATGTTCTTTGCGTAAACATTTCTTCAGCTTTAGCTAGTAACAAATATATCATTCACCATATGAAATCAATACAGTGGAACATATAAGTACGTTCTTTTTCAAAACTTAGCACAAGGAACTAAATCATCCAGTTAGTCGGTTCACTTAAAATCACTCCACATACTTGTCATGACGCAGACATTTTACCTTTGATAAACTAAGTAATTGGCAATTTAGCATTCGCAGATATTGTTATATTTTCTTGTTAGGAAAAGCAATCAAAATTCCCCAAAAGGTGTTAAGTTGTCACACAGTTGTATGTCTGTGTCTTGTCCAGAAGGTTTAAGCAACTGCAAAATGTGGGCCATTAAGCAAGTTGAGATTACTTTTTGCGGAGAATAAATATGATCCAAAAAGAATAATTCCCTGTGGTTACTTGGAAAATAAATGTGCTGCCGAGTAATTAACTTCATAATTAAGCACACAAGCCAACCACAATCAAGCACACAAGTCATCTGCATCAGTACCGTTACACTAACATGTAGCAACAACACGTATTTTATCATGATTCCCTTGGAATCTGTACAGTGTAGTGATGAATGTATGGCACAAAAAAGAGACCTGGCATTATGGTTGGTACCTTGAAGAAGGCCTTGCTCTTGTGCTGGTTGTCCAGTGCTCATGAACTGAAAGAAACAAGAAGACCAGGATGAAAAACAACCAACGACAACTTTGGCAAATTTTCAGCATATCAGAATCTGAGGAAAGCATGAACACATTAGCGACAATATATGTTAGACAAAATAATCAATTTATTTTATAAAATTAATACCAGCCAATCAGTGTTGTTATCTCGTCGCTCCAACTTTTTGATCTACTCTGTGATGATATTCTTATAGAAGGCTTTAGATTGCAGCTTCTGGAGGCAGTAACAACACAAGTGATCACAAAACAAGCAGGAAAGCACCGGTTGCGATTTCCAAAACAAAGCCAAGTCAATTGCTGGACTTTAACATGCTTATTCTCAGAAGTATTATGTTTTCATTGAAAAATCACTCACTTTTCTTTTGCAGAAACTGAAGGTTCATTTTTTAGTCACACTGTCCCAAGACACACCTCAACTTGTATCATCAAATTCGAGCTTAGCATAGAAAGTGAGAATTTTTTAAAAGTTTAAGACATACACATGATCCAAGTCAGACAGTCTAGGCATGGTAAAGTCTACAAAGATGATTCACTACCTTACTGTGTTATCAATTGATGAAAAACTGGCACAGCTTCTAGGATAATCCTGCTAGTACAACTGTAACAGTTACAATAATAATCTTGGTTTTTTCATTTGAATAAAAGAACACAAACCATCATGAGGCCCCAATGAAATCAGCACAACCATGATTCTGATCTCTCTTTTTTTTTTGCGTGGACCATGATTTTGATCTGCTATAAGATTTATCCTTAAGTTCATAGTATTCAGAGTTCAGACCTCACCAGTGGAAAAATTCCTAGCAAAGCCATGTACGCGTGAAAGAAACATCAACAGTTATCTAGATAATCATGGGAAGAACATATAAAATTAATAAAGTCCTAAAGGAATAAATCAAGCATGGGAAATTTACATGGTTGCTAGCTAGCTAGCATGGGCTATTGGCCAATGAAACACGTACTGGAGGATCAATCAGGCATGATGTATGGTCGTTTCGTGCACATCTGGTTGGCTTGCTTCATCGTCGTTGCCGGCTACTACTTGTACATCTGGTCAGCTTGCTTCTTCGTACTTCTACAACAGTACCTTGCTCTGAAGTGGATTTGAGTTTCACTCACTCCCTCCAGATCCTCCCGAGGAGAGGCGCTCCTCACGCGGGAGACCAGTGCCCTCGCACCGCTGCACCCTGCCGCACCCTGCCGCACCCTTCCTTCTTCTCCTACCTCTCCTCCTCCCTGGATCCTCCTCTGTCTCTCTTTTCTACCAGAAAAATCAAAGCCCCGCCATGACCTTGGAGCTCTCCCTGCCAGCCATTGAGGCCCGCCTCCAGCTGCAAGGACTTCGCCCGCGGCGCCGGATCCCTCATTCTCCCGCGCCCGCTGGATCCCGCCGCCGCCGTTCTACACCGAGCAGATGCGTCGTCCCCAGCCTCTCGAGCAGCCGCGTTGACCTGATCCAGAAGCTGCGGTCGAGAGCACGGCAGGGGCGGCGAGCGGGCAGAGGTGCGGCCGCGGCGGCGGGCGGGTTGAGGTCAGAAGCGGGGGGAGGCGGAAGCGTACGGGTGTTTTTTCCAGCGAACCGTTTTTTCTTGGCAGATTAACGATGGATTGCGGGTTGAATGCACAAAATCACAAGGGCTTTTCTGTAAAAAGTGCGCGACGGTGAACCCGGAGACCTAATCCGTGCTTTATTATTAGGGAGAGACTAGCAAAGATGCCCGTTGCAAGGAAAAAAATGCCACATGCCCCAATAAGCATTGCTCAAGAGCACTGCCGACCATTATCCCCTATAGGTTCACGTCCTTTATTTGAACACGGTGTGTCACTGCTATCCCCCTTTCCGCCCATACTGACTATGTTCGCGGCAAATTTTTGCGAATATATTTGTATGGAATATTCTTATATTGTCTTTTTTGTGTCAAACAATATTTTGTCAACTTCAACATTAATAGTAAAGCAAAGTTTAAGCATGAAATTGACAATATTGTTGTTGTACAACTTCTGCACCATGGCCAATATCCTATCCCTGGTGACCAGAATCCAATCATCTGGTTCAGCTATATATATACATATGACATAAATAACAGAAGTACTACATAACTAACTAAGAAAAATTAAGAGCTATGAATGAATTAAAGAAAATTTACTTGGTTTCCCGGTGAAATTTGTGTGGAATCGGTGCTGACCTAAAGAACAACAGTAAAAAATAGAATTTGGACCTAATGAAAGGGGACTGTTTTCTTAGAAGGATTTGGGTGGAACCATTGCTAAGTAGGAGCAAAAACAAAATATACTGAGAAAACTTAAATTAAGGGACTGGTTTTTCAGAGTTTTGATGGAATCGTTGATGTCCAAAAAGTAGAAAATGAACTACAGGAAAATTAATTAAAAGGGACAAAGTAACTGAAGTTGTCTTGTATAGTACAGATAGGAGGTGAAGCAAGGGATCAGGCTCTGAAATATAAGTCAAGAAATCATAGTCTCTTGCTTTACTCGGCTTGGTGCAGTGCTATACTTATTAGGGGAGGCGTTAGAAGTCATTGCACGGGCTGGCGCCAACTGCAAGTGAAGCGATTCAATCAGGGCGAGGGAGAGAAGTGAGTACTCCGTGAGATGGCATGCGACGGCTATTCCCTGAGAAGGCCGTGGACGCAGCATGCGGGTGATACCGTGGTAAAGACGGAGATTGGGCCATTGAGGATGCCGCTTCAGTGCAACTATTTAATTAGGTAATGCGTATAGCATATTAGCGCGCGCACACACGTACTTGGTGTTTTCTCATGTTGTGGCGCTGGAGAAGGTAGTGATAGACCGTGGTGGAACACTGTCGCCGTCTAAGATGGACGGCATGGAGAGCAGCCGCCACTGCTTCGGTGTGTATGGCATGCGGTCTTTAATTTGTAGTAGCACACGCACGTAACCTACGTGATTCCTTGCTGCGCCGGACTGGGAGGAGGTGCACAGATGGAGCACCGTCGCTGTACAAGCTACATGGACCGGCAAGACGGTGGTCGCCATGCATGTAAATTGCATGTGGTCTCTTCAGCAGCCTTTTGCCAAGTCTGCTCGCTACTTGTCGAAGCACCTTCACCATCATAAAAGTCAATCGATTGGGTATTATACGGGATATGGCTAGATTTAATCAGCTAGGAAGGATATGCATACAGGCATACAGCATACATCCTCCCCGTTCGTCCAGATATGCATGGCTAACCCTGTATTGGAGAAGAACACCCGTGAGCTGCTAGAAGAAAGCATAAACCAATGGATCGGCTACCAGGGTGCCAGAATCATCAACACAACAGTTATACCGATCATCGTCATCAGGTGGAAGTCATGGAAAGCACAAGACCACACACATGCTGCACTCGTAGGCCTACGCCTTCATCGGTTGCCGCGGCTGTCGATTCACTCCGGCGACAACATGCTAACGCTCTGCTTCTCAGATTATATCGATCCTAGGTGCTGGGGACGGGGACTTCCGGCCAGGATGGACTCTTGGTCGTCCGACAGCCGGATCTTGCAGTTGCCGTTGACCACAACTGCAGGCAGCAACTGCTTCAACGCACTTAGGATCATAATGTCATCGATGGCCGCTCCAGATTCCTCGGAGGTTGCCACAGGCGCCTCCTGCTCCGTCATACATCCTCTGCTCTTCGGGGGCCATCTATCGTCTCCCCGTCACGATCTCCAAATCGATCTCTTCCTCCCTCTATATATAGAATAGATAGATGTGGAGGGAATCCAGCGGGAAGTCCATAGAGAAATTGTGTTCGAGACGGAAATCCTTGGTGGATCGTGTCCTTGCCATCATCCTCCTCGTTCTTGTCCCTACATCTCTCGGTTTTTTCTATATCGTCTCTTTTTTTTTGAGCGAAATCTATATCGTCTCCTAAATCTTTCGTACGTTGCAGGAGAGGCGGCCGGTGCTGATGATTTGCTACTGGAGCAGGCCCAACAGCTGCAGTATGGGCCAAGGCCCAATGCGGCTACATACTGCCGCTGGATTTCTTACGTGGATTGTAGCGAGGGATAATTATTAGGTAAAGATATGCAGGTAAAATAGTACCACCTCGGATGTAGAAAATAATATAGGTGAAAAAAAGTGAAAACGTAAATTCATGGAAAAAAACGTATTGTGACGGTGAACCCGACAAAGTTAATCCGTGCTTTATTATTAGGGAAAGACTAGCAAACATGCCCATGCGTTGCAACGGGAGACAAAAAAGTTACACGCCAACCAAATAAGTATGACTCAATACCCCAAATTATGAGCGTCCTCTATTTTCACACGGTGGCTCACTATGTTTCCACTTATCTTTCTTCCCACCCTCGTTGATGATGTACGCGATGTCCATGTGATCGCAATGCATTCGACGTGGTAAATCCCAAAGCAATGAGCTTGCTACTGCATGGCACACTTGTCATTATGCCGCGCAAGAGAATGTTTAAAACTTTAAAAACAAATTTCATGGACCACAAACTACTCCTAGCGCCTAGACATAAAAAGGCTTTCCAAAAACTACCCAAATCCAAGACACGAAAGACTTTTGAATCGATGGACATTTTCTCTAATCGACAAACATTTGTTTTAAAATTTTGGGCATTTTTTAAATGCACGAACATTTGTTTTGTTCAGACGAACATTTTTTGAAATGCATGAATAGTTTTCGAATTCATGAACATTTGTTTTGTTCAGACGATCATTTTTTGAAATGCATGCATAGTTTTTGAATTCATGAACAGTTTTTCAGTTAGCAAACCTTTTTTGTATCAATGAACTTTTTTTATAATTGGGGAACACATTTTGAAAAATTATGATTTTTTTATAATTTACGAACAGTTTTGTAAATCACCAAAAAAAATAAAACTGCGGAAAATTTATGATTTCTCGCACATTTTTTGAATTCATAAACATTCTATGATTTCTCGAATATTTTTCTCAAAAGTTGCAACCTTTTGTAATTTGAAAATCTCGAATTAATTTAAAGAAGGAAAAACAAAACAGAAATGAGAAAAAAAAATAGGGGCGTCACGCCCCACGGGCCGGCCCATGAACGCGTATGTGGGAGGGAGGAGGTGCATGAGAAAAAGTAGAGAAAATAGGACGACCCCGGGGATCGAACACGGGTCTGTCCTGCAAAGCAGATAGGCTTCAACCACTGAGCGGCTAGAGCGTCTGTGATATGTATGGGGTATTAACGTTATAAAAGACTGTGCGCGACGATGACTTTGAAAAAAAAACGAACCGTTTTCTTGACTTATGAGTGGCATAGCGGGTAATTTATAGCAATTTTAAGGGTATTTTTTTGACGTACGACCAGAAACCCAATTTGCTTTATTATTAGGTAGAGAGGTAGAGATAGAGATAGAGACTAGCACAAATGCCCGTGCGTTGCAACGGGAGTGTAGAATAAAATATGACGCTGCAAAAAGGTTTTTATGAAACGACATGTGAGAAATAGGTGGAAGACGAAGCTTTTGAGGCTCGCTGCTCTAAACTTGTAAGGATGATGCTAACAAAGTGACAATATTTTTAATTGGTGACGGCATTCCGATGACCTCATCAAGGTGATGCAAGAGTTGGCAACATCTGGTTCAAGTCCACATATGTCACAAATCTTGGTCTGTGGCCAACAAAACAATCAGATGAGGGACAATGTCTAAATTTTTAACGGTATCTAGATTACCATATTGGTGTGAATAATTGGAAATTTCTCACCGAATGTGACATAGATTTGCCGTGATGAGTATATTTTGAATGACGAGCACCTGCATGATTTCCACAGCTCCAATTAGCGGTTCGTAAAGAAAAATCAATCAGGAATTAGGGCCCATGTGTGGGTAGGGAAAAAACTCCGTTAATCTTTTTCTTGAACACAATACAGACGCATGCGCTCATATATACACGCATACACTCATCCCTATAAGCATACGTGCACATCCTACCCTGATGAGCACCTCCGAGAGACCGAGCCGTTATATCATCTTCAGATTGACGAAATCATCAAAGGCGCCTCGTAGTCGACGGGAACGTCTCCTCCCACTGAACGCGGATCGCGGGATATCCTGAAATAAATTCATAAATAAATGCGAGCACCAGGACTTGAACCCTAGTATGCTGGGGATACCACTGTCCACCTAACTATCTAACCACATGTTGTTTCGCAATTCTCTGTTGATCTTGGCCACCGCACAACAGAGTTATCACTGAACCACGCCAACACAAAAGATATTTATAACTTTTAAAACTAATCTAGTCAAGCTGGACCTAAGGGCCGCCCTACAGGAGCTACACCATGCACCTATTCCATACACCGTCCCTCATAATCCAACTCGCTCTTAATTTATTTTCTTCAAAAGGCATGAGCCTTCTTTTCTAAAACATACGACCATTTTCTTGAATCACATAACCTTTTTTAAAATTACAAACATTTTTAACATGCAAACACTTTTAGAATTACATGAAACATTTTTAGAAAGGGTGTTTTAAAAAATGTGAACAGTTTTCAATACATAAACTCTTTTTTCAAAAAATACAAACATTTTAAAATGCAAGTGCACTTTTTGAAAAATTCCATATTTTTTCAAAAAGCACAAACACATTTTAAATTACACAACCATTTTTTAAAGCATGCATCCACTTTAAAAAATTATATAAACAGATTTCAGGAAAAAATAGAACCACAAATTCTGTAGCTTGCATGTTAGGAATATGTACTCAAGCAGCTCATGCTAATGCTAAGGTATACGTACCAGTCGCGGGTCGTGCTGGGGCTAGCGGCAGCCTCGCCGTCACCCTCACCGTCCACGCTATCCGTCATCGCCGGAGGCGACGAACGGACGTGAGACAGAGTCGATGCACACAGGGTCCACCTCGACAGCGGCGAGGTGAGGACGGTCAGGCCGCCGTTAACGCTGTCCTCGGGCGCCGGCTTCTTGTGCTGCCGCCAGAAGGCCTCCACGTCCTCCTTGGTCAGCTACCGGTTCCTCACGAAACGAACTGCATAGACGTGCCGGTCGATCAAAGATGCACGGTGATGGTGGTGGTGAAGGTGACGACGCCGCTGCCGGAAGAGCCCCAGAAAGCGTCCGACACGAAAAGGAAGTGCTGGGGCCGGTACCACTCCAGCCGGCGGACGTACTGCACTTTCCCCGACGCCGTCAGCGAGGGCGACCCAGTCCCAGTCCCAGGCCCAGACTCGTCGCGCGTCACACCACCATCCTGTACTCAACTTCCTCATCTTCTAGGTCAGGCTTGGGGTGTGGGCAGATGCGGACCAGCGACAGCGAGACGTCGCCGCCGTTGAGCAGGAGGATCACGCTCACCTTGTCGCGGTGAAGGAGCGCGTGGACAGGGTCATCCCTCCGCATAGTGACGCTCGCGCCCGGGATCAGGCTGCCCGTGTAACAGTTGGGCGCCGGCGCGTGCTCGTCGCGGACGTGGTCGTAGAGCAGCGCGCCGCGGTAGGCGCAGCCGTCGAACGGGCAGCTGTAGGGCGCGTATGGGCACGCCTCCTCCTCGTGGCCACGCAGCTCCGTGAACTTGACGGTCGCCTCGCAGCCGTGCTTGCTGAACTTGCATGGCCGGCGAGGACCTTCTCCATCGCCCGGCAACGGAAGTCGCCGATGCGCTCGTTGCAGCAGGGGCACTTGCGGTTCATGCCGATGCAGCAGTTGCCGCACGCGGCAAAGTTAAAGAAAAAAACAAAGTATTATTAGCATATAGTTCTGCGCAAGTATTGAACGAAATCATGCTGCAACAAAGGCGGAAGTTGAGTTTTTCTGCGGGCACTTGCCATGAGAATCTTAGTACCACCTTGTTTATATTACGATTTTGTCTATACAAATCGTAAAAGCGTATTATGACATGAGAAGAAAGCGTATTGTGACGGTGAACCCGACAAAGTCAACCTGTGCTTTATTATTATAGGGAGAGACAAGCCCGTGCGTTGCAATGGGGAAAAATTGACATGCATTTTAATAACACAACATCCTTGCTTCGCAACGGAGAAAACATCAATTATCATGAACCAGATGGCAATAAAACTAAATAAACCAAATATAAGAAAATGATTTGTCGGGGGTAGGGTGCGACATATGCCAAAGGATGGCTTATCATGGTGGGGGCGAGTAGAACGTCGCCGGTGCCTGGAAACGGGATAAGGCGAAGACATGCACGCCGGCGGATCCTACCCAGCTTCAGGGCTCTCCGAGGAGATAACACCCCAACTGCTGCTCTGCGGGGTCTCCGCATGGTCACTAAGGCAAAGTGAATACAAGGGTGCTCCTAGAGCTGTTTCCGGAGGTAGGAGAAGGCTAGGCTAGCTCTCTCCTCCTCGTGTGGTCTGTCTAGTGCTAGATGATTCCGAACGCTTTGCATGGGTGCCCTGGGGGGTTTATATAGGCCTACCCCCCAGGGTTACAATGGTAAATCCGCCTGGGTGCGGGTCCCAGCCGTCTGTCTCTCAGGCGCCGTCTTCTTCGCCGACTCCTGGGGCCCGCCGACTGGTGGGTCCCGTCGACTGGCCTGGTACGGGGACGTCAGCCCTGGTTCGCCGTGGGCGGGTCGTGCCGGCTGCAGATTACTGTAGCCGTGCTTCTAATGACGCGGGCTTGGTCATGGGGTCATGGCAACAGTGTCGCCGCCTGACGGGCGATCACTGTCGCCATTCCCCCGTCGCTTCTAGTTAATGGCGTGTGGGGCCCGTGGAGGGGCCGGCCGACTCTCGAGGGCCGACTCCCAATGGGTCCGACTCTTGGCGCTCCCGCCGTCTTCAGTATTCTCGCTGACTGGTAGGCCCTGCCGTCTCCGGGCCGTACAGACAGGCCGTCGTGGGTACAGGGCTCCGCCCCCAAGGGCTTGTTGGGGAACGTAGTAATTTCAAAAAAATTCCTACGCACACGCAAGATCATGGTGATGACATAGCAACGAGAGGGGAGAGTGTTCGTCCACGTACCCTCGTAGACCGTAAGCGAAGCGTTATCACAACACAGTTGATGTAGTCGTACGTCTTCACTATCCGACCGATCCAAGTACCGAACGTACGGAGCCTCCGAGTTCAGCACACGTTCAGCTTGATGACGATCTCCGGCCTCCGATCCAGCCGAGCTCCGGAGATGAGTTCCGTCAGCACGACGGCATGGTGATGATGATGATGTTCTACCGGCGCAGGGCTTCGCCTAAACTCCGCGACGATATGACTGAGGTGGAATATGGTGGAAGGGGGCACCGCACACGGCTAAGGAACGATCCGTAGATCAACTTGTGTGTCTATGGGGTGTCCCCCGCCCCCGTATATAAAGAAGCCAGGGGGGAGGAGGCCGCCGGCCTAAGGGGGCGCGCCAAGGGGGGAGTCCTACTCCCATCGGGAGTAGGACTCCCCTTTTCCAAGTTGGAGTAGGAGAGAAAGGGGGAAAGAGGAGGAGGAGGGGAAGGAAAGGGGGGGCGCCGCCCCCCTTCCCTTGTCCTATTCGGACTAGGAGGGGGAGGGGCGCGCGGCCCCCTCCTGGCTCCTTCCTATTCTCCCTCTTGGCCCATGTAGGCCCATTAACCCCCCGGGGGGTTCCGGTAACCTCCCGGTACTCCGGTAAAATGCCGATTTCACCCGAAACCATTCCGATGTCCAAACACAGGCTTCCAATATATCAATCTTTATGTCTCGACCATTCCGAGACTCCTCGTCATGTCCGTGATCACATTCGGGACTCCGAACAAACTTCGGTACATCAAAACTTATAAACTCATAATAAAACTGTCATCGAAACGTTAAGCGTGCGGACCCTACGGGTTCGAGAACTATGTAGACATGACCTAAAACCATTCTCGGTCAATAACCAATAGCGGGACCTGCATGCCCATATTGGTTCCTACATATTCTACGAAGATCTTTATAGGTCAAACCGCATAACAACATACGTTGTTCCCTTTGTCATCGGTATGTTACTTGCCCGAGATTTGATCGTCGGTATCCAATACCTAGTTCAATCTCGTTACCGGCAAGTCACTTTACTTGTTCCGTAATACATCATCTCATAACTAACTCATTAGTTACATGCTTGCAAGGCTTAGGTGATGAGTATTACCGAGAGGGCCCAGAGATACCTCTCCGACAATCGGAGTGACAAATCCTAATCTCGAATTATGCCAACCCAACATGTACCTTCGGAAACACCTGTAGAGCACCTTTATAATCAACCAGTTACATTGTGACGTTTGGTAGCACACAAAATGTTCTTCCGGTAAACGGGAGTTACACAATCTCATAGTTGCAGGAACTTTGTATAAGTCATGAAGAAAGCAATAGCAGTATACTAAACGATCAAGTGCTAGGCTAACGGAATGGGTCATGTCAATCACATCATTCTCCTAATGATGTGATCCCACTAATCAAATGACAACACATGTCTATGGTTAGGAAACATAACCATCTTTGATTAGTGAGCTAGTCAAGTAGAGGCATACTAGTGACTATATGTTTGTCTATGTATTCACACATGTACCATGTTTCCGGTTAATACAATTCTAGCATGAATAATAAACATTTATCATGATATGAGGAAATAAATAATAACTTTATTATCGCCTCTAGGGCATATTTCCTTCAGTCTCCAACTTGCACTAGAGTCAATAATCTAGATTACATAGTAATGATTCTAACACCCATGGAGTCTTGGTGTTGATCATGTTTTGCTCGTGAGAGAGGCTTAGTCAACGGGTCTGCAACACTCAGATCCGTATGTATCTTGCAAATCTCTATGTCTCCCACTTGGACTTGGTCCCGAATGGAATTGAAGCGTCTCTTGATGTGCTTGGTCCTCTTGTGAAATCTGAATTCCTTTGCCAAGGCAATTGCACCAGTATTGTCACAGAAGATTTTCATTGGTCCCGATGCACTAGGTATGACACCTAGATCGGAAATGAACTCCTTCATCCAGACTGCTTCATTCGCTGCTTCAGAAGCAGCTATGTACTCCGCTTCACATGTAGATCCCGCCACGACGCTTTGTTTAGAACTGCACCAACTTACAGCTCCACCGTTTAATATAAACACGTATCGGGTTTGCGATTTAGAATCGTCCGGATCAGTGTCAAAGCTTGCATCGACGTAACCATTTACGACTAGCTCTTTGTCACCTCCATATACGAGAAACATATCCTTAGTCCTTTTCAGGTACTTTAGGATGTTCTTGACCGCTGTCCAGTCATCCACTCCTGGATTACTTTGGTACCTTCCTGCCAAGCTTATTGCTAAGCATACGTCAGGTCTGGTACACAGCATTGCATACATGATAGAGCCTAAGGCTGAAGCATAGGGAACATTTTTCATTTTCTCTCTATCTTCTGCTGTGGTCGGGCATTGAGTTTGACTCAACTTCACACCTTGTAGCACAGGCAAGAATCCTTTCTTTGCCTGATCCATTTTGAACTTTTTCAAAATTTTGTCAAGGTATGTGCTTTGTGAAAGTCCTATTAAGCGTCTTGATCTATCTCTATAGATTTTGATGCCCAATATGTAAGCAGCTTCACCGAGGTCTTTCATTGAAAAACTTTTATTCAAGTATCCCTTTATGCGATCCAGAAATTCTATATCATTTCCAATTAATAATATGTCATCAACATATAAATCTAGAAATGCTACAGAGCTCCCACTCACTTTCTTGTAAATACAGGCTTCTCCAAAAGTCTGTATAAAACCATATGCTTTGATCACACTATCAAAGCGTTTATTCCAATTCCGAGATGCTTGCACCAGTCCATAAATGGAACGCTGGAGCTTGCACACTTTGTCAGCACTTTTTGGATCAACAAAACCTTCCGACTGCATCTTATACAACTCTTCTTCTAGAAATCCATTCAAGAATGCAGTCTTGACATCCATTTGCCAAATTTCATAATCATGAAATGCAGCAATAGCCAACATGATTCGGACAGACTTAAGCATCGCTACGGGTGAGAAAGTCTCATCGTAGTCAACCCCTTGAACTTGTCGAAAACCTTTCGCAACAAGTCGAGCTTTATAGACAGTAACATTACCATCAGCGTTAGTCTTCTTCTTAAAGATCCATTTATTCTCAATGGCTTGCCGATCATCGGGCAAGTCAACCAAAGTCCATACTTTGTTCTCATACATGGATCCCATCTCAGATTTCATGGCCTCTAGCCATTTTGCGGAATCTGGGCTCATCATCGCTTCCTCATAGTTCGTAGGTTCTTCATCGTCAAGTAACATGACCTCCAGAATAGGATTACCGTACCACTCTGGTGCGGATCTTACTCTGGTAGACCTACGAGGTTCAGCAGAAACTTGATCTGAAGTTTCATGATCAATATCATTAGCTTCCTCACTAATTGGTGTAGTTGTCACGGGAACCGGTTCTCGTGATGAACTACCTTCCAATAAGGGAGTAGATACAGTTATCTCATCAAGTTCTACTTTCCTCCCACTCACTTCTTTCGAGAGAAACTCCTTCTCTAGAAAGGATCCATTCTTAGCAACGAATGTCTTGCCTTCGGATCTGTGATTGAAGGTGTACCCAACAGTCTCTTTTGGGTATCCTATGAAGACACATTTCTCTGATTTGGGTTCGAGCTTATCTGGTTGAAGTTTCTTCACATAAGCATCGCAGCCCCAAACTTTAAGAAACGACAACTTTGGTTTCTTGCCAAACCACAGTTCATAAGGCGTCGTCTCAACGGATTTTGATGGTGCCCTATTTAACGTGAATGCGGCCGTCTCTAAAGCATAACCCCAAAACGATAGCGGTAAATCGGTAAGAGACATCATAGATCGCACCATATCAAGTAAAGTACGATTACAACGTTCGAACACACCATTTCATTGTGGTGTTCCAGGTGGCGTGAGTTGCGAAACTATTCCGCATTGTTTCAAATGTAAACCAAACTCGTAACTCAAATATTCTCCTCCACGATTAGATCGTAGAAACTTTATTTTCTTGTTACGATGATTTTCTACTTCACTCTGAAATTCTTTGAACTTTTCAAATGTTTCAGACTTGTGCTTCATTAAGTAGATATACCCATATCTGCTCAAATCATCTGTGAAGGTGAGAAAATAACGATATCCGCCACGAGCCTCAACATTCATCGGTCCACATACATCTGTATGTATGATTTCCAACAAATCTGTTGCTCTCTCCATAGTTCCGGAGAACGGTGTTTTAGTCATCTTGCCCATGAGGCACGGTTCGCAAGTACCAAGTGATTCATAATCAAGTGATTCCAGAAGTCCATCAGTATGGAGTTTCTTCATGCGTTTTACACCGATATGACCTAAACGGCAGTGCCACAAATAAGTTGCACTATCATTATCAACTCTGCATCTTTTGGCTTCAACATTATGAATATGTGTATCACTACTATCGAGATTCAATAAAAATAGACCACTCTTCAAGGGTGCATGACCATAAAAGATATTACTCATATAAATAGAACAACCATTATTCTCTGATTTAAATGAATAACCGTCTCGCATCAAACAAGATCCAGATATAATGTTCATGCTCAACGCTGGCACCAAATAACAATTATTCAGGTCTAACACTAATCCCGAAGGTAGATGTAGAGGTAGCGTGCCGACCGCGATCACATCGACTTTGGAACCGTTTCCCACGCGCATCGTCACCTCGTCCTTGGCCTGTGCTCGCTTATTTCGTTGTCCCTGTTTCGAGTTGCAAATATTAGCAACAGAACCAGTATCAAATACCCAGGTGCTACTACGAGCTCTAGTTAGGTACACATCAATAACATGTATATCACATATACCTTTGCACACTTTGCCATCCTTCTTATCCACCAAATACTTGGGGCAGTTCCGCTTCCAGTGTCCAGTCTGCTTGCAGTAGAAGCACTCAGTTTCAGGCTTAGGACCAGACTTGGGTTTCTTCTCTTGAGCAGCAACTTGCTTGCCGTTCTTCTTGAAGTTCCCCTTCTTCTTCCCTTTGCCCTTCTTCTTGAAACTAGTGGTCTTGTTGACCATCAACACTTGATGCTCCTTCTTGATTTCTACCTCCGCGGCTTTCAGCATCGCGAAGAGCTCGGGAATAGTCTTGTTCATCCCTTGCATATTATAGTTCATCACGAAGCTCTTGTAGCTTGGTGGCAGTGATTGGAGAATTCTGTCAATGACACTATCATCAGGAAGATTAACTCCCAGTTGAATCAAGTGATTATTATACCCAGACATTCTGAGTATGTGTTCACTGACAGAACTATTCTCCTCCATCTTGCAGCTATAGAACTTATTGGAGACTTCATATCTCTCAATCCGGGCATTTGCTTGAAATATTAACTTCAACTCCTGGAACATCTCATATGCTCCATGACGTTCAAAACGTCGTTGAAGACCCGGTTCTAAGCCGTAAAGCATGGCACACTGAACTATAGAGTAGTCATCAGCTTTGCTCTGCCAGACGTTCTTAACGTCGTCAGTTGCATCAGCAGCAGGCTTGGCACCCAGCGGTGCTTCTAGGACGTAACTCTTCTATGCAGCAATGAGGATAATCCTCAAGTTACGGACCCAGTCCGTGTAATTGCTACCATCATCTTTCAACTTTGCTTTCTCAAGGAACGCATTAAAATTCAACGGAACAATAACACGAGCTATCTAACTACAAACAAACATAGACAAGCAAGATACTATCAGGTACTAAGTTCATGATAAATTTAAGTTCAATTAATCATATTACTTAAGAACTCCCACTTAGACAGACATCTCTCTAGTCATCTAAGTGATCACGTGATCCAAATCAACTAAACCATAACCGATCATCACGTGAGATGGAGTAGTTTTCAATGGTGAACATCATTATGTTGATCATATCTACTATATGATTCACGCTCGACCTTTCGGTCTCCGTGTTCCGAGGCCATATCTGCATATGCTAGGCTCGTCAAGTTTAACCTGAGTATTCTGCGTGTGCAAAACTGGCTTGCACCCGTTGTAGATGGACGTAGAGCTTATCACACCCGATCATCACGTGGTGTCTCGGCACAACGAACTTTGGCAACGGTGCATACTCAGGGACAACACTACTTGATAATTTTAGTGAGAGATCATCTTAAAATGCTACCGTCAATCAAAACAAGATAAGATGCATAAAGGATAAACATCACATGCAATCAATATAAGTGATATGATATGGCCATCATCATCTTGTGCTTGTGATCTCCATCTCCGAAGCACCGTCGTGATCACCATCGTCACCGGCGCGACACCTTGATCTCCATCGTAGCATCATTGTCGTTACGCCATCTATTGCTTCTACGACTATCGCTACCGCTTAGTGATAAAGTAAAGCAATTACAGGGCGTTTGCATTTCATACAATAAAGCGACAGCCATATGGCTCCTGCCAGTTGCCGATAACTTCGGTTACAAAACATGATCATCTCATACAATAAAATATAGCATCACGTCTTGACCATATCACATCACAACATGCCCTACAAAAACAAGTTAGACGTCCTCTACTCTGTTGTTGCAAATTTTACGTGGCTGCTACGGGCTTAGCAAGAACCGTTCTTACCTACGCATCAAAACCACAACGATAGTTTGTCAAATAGACTCCGTTTTAACCTTCGCAAGGACCGGGCGTAGCCACACTCGGTTCAACTGAAGTGAGAGAGACAGACACCCGCCAGCCACCTTTAAGCACGAGTGCTCGTAACGGTGAAACCAGTCTCGCGTAAGCAGACGCGTAATGTCGGTCCGGGCCGCTTCATCTCACAATACCGCTGAACCAAAGTATGACATGCTGGTAGGCAGTATGACTTATATCGTCCACAACTCACTTGTGTTCTACTCGTGCATATAACATCAATGCATAAAACCTAGGCTCGGATGCCACTGTTGGGGAACGTAGTAATTTCAAAAAATTTCCTATGCACACGCAAGATCATGGTGATGACATAGCAACGAGAGGGGAGAGTGTTCGTCCACGTACCCTCGTAGACCGTAAGCGGAAGCATTATCACAACGCGGTTGATGTAGTCGTACGTCTTCACGATCCGACCGATCCAAGTACCGAACGTACGGAGCCTCCGAGTTCAGCACATGTTCAGCTCGATGACGATCTCCGGCCTTCGATCCAGCCGAGCTCCGGAGATGAGTTCCGTCAGCACGACGGCGTGGTGACGATGATGATGTTCTACCGGCGCAGGGCTTCGCCTAAACTCCGCGACGATATGACTGAGGTGGAATATGGTGGAAGGGGGCACCGCACACAGCTAAGGAACGATCCGTAATCAACTTGTGTGTCTATGGGGTGCCCCCCGCCCCCGTATATAAAGGAGCCAGGGGGGAGGAGGCCGTCGGCCTAAGGGGGCGCGCCAAGGGGGGAGTCCTACTCCCACCGGGAGTAGGACTCCCCTTTTCCAAGTTGGAGTAGGAGAGAAAGGGGGAAAGAGGAGGAGGAGGGGAAGGAAAGGGGGGGCGCCGCCCCCATTCCCTTGTCCTATTCGGACTAGGAGGGGGAGGGGCGCGCGGCCCCCTCCTGGCTCCTTCCTCTTCTCCCTCTTGGCCCATGTAGGCCCATTAACCCCCCGGGGGGTTCCGGTAACCTCCCGGTACTCCGGTAAAATGCCGATTTCACCCGGAACCATTCCGATGTCCAAACACAGGCTTCCAATATATCAATCTTTATGTCTCGACCATTCCGAGACTCCTCGTCATGTCCGTGATCACATTCGGGACTCCGAACAAACTTCGGTACATCAAAACTTATAAACTCATAATAAAACTGTCATCGAAACGTTAAGCGTGCGGACCCTACGGGTTCGAGAACTATGTAGACATGACCTAAAACCATTCTCGGTCAATAACCAATAGCGGGACCTGCATGCCCATATTGGTTCCTACATATTCTACGAAGATCTTTATCGGTCAAACCGCATAACAACATACGTTGTTCCCTTTGTCACCGGTATGTTACTTGCCCGAGATTTGATCGTCGGTATCCAATACCTAGTTCAATCTCGTTACCGGCAAGTCTCTTTACTCGTTCCGTAATACATCATCTCATAACTAACTCATTAGTTACATGCTTGCAAGGCTTAGGTGATGAGTATTACCGAGAGGGCCCAGAGATACCTCTGCGACAATCGGAGTGACAAATCCTAATCTCGAATTATGCCAACCCAACATGTACCTTCGGAAACACCTGTAGAGCACCTTTATAATCACCCAGTTACGTTGTGACGTTTGGTAGCACACAAAGTGTTCTTCCGGTAAACGGGAGTTACACAATCTCATAGTTGCAGGAACTTTGTATAAGTCATGAAAAAAGCAATAGTAGTATACTAAACGATCAAGTGCTAGGCTAACGGAATGGGTCATGTCAATCACATCATTCTCCTAATGATGTGATCCCACTAATCAAATGACAACACATGTCTATGGTTAGGAAACATAACCATCTTTGATTAGTGAGCTAGTCAAGTAGAGGCATACTAGTGACTATATGTTTGTCTATGTATTCACACATGTATCATGTTTCTGGTTAATACAATTCTAGCATGAATAATAAACATTTATCATGATATGAGGAAATAAATAATAACTTTATTATTGCCTCTAGGGCATATTTCCTTCAGGGCTGATGTCAGGGCCTGCATGGGGATAGTGCCGCGCCGGACGGAGATCTCCGTCGGTACGGTGCACTGTGGCCATGCCTGCCCTTAAAAAACAGAGTGGTTGGAGTTGCGGGCCGACTCCCCATAGTCGGCCTCTTCGGAGTCGCTTCTGGGACTCGGCTTGTCTTAAGGCCGCCTCTTGGACTCGGCTCGTCTTGGAGTCGCCTCTTGGACTCGCCTCGTCTTGGAGTCGCCTCTTGGACTCGGCTTATCTTGGAGTCGCCGCAGGTGTTTGAGGGGCGCAGCTTGCCCCGATGTCTTGAAAGGTTCTGGGACTCGGGTTAGCCTATCCGTGGCCCATTACTCCGACAGTAGTCCCCGAAGCTGGTGAGGCTCCAATATCGATACGTCGTGGGCCTCAACAGTTTCATTCTCCCGGTGGTGGGACTTAGGCCTTGCCCGCCGTCTTCCTTCAAGCCGACTGGCTAGAGTCGGATTCTCAGAGGGCCGCCTTGCCTCTTGAGGAGTTTGAAAGCCGCGGCGGGAACCAGGCGGCGTGCCTGGTACGCTTCCCGCGGTCGTCCGTCTCGGCCCCATCGCGTGGCGCCACGTGGCAGGGGCAGTCTGCCCGCCAACGCGCGCGACGGGCAGGCCGTCAGGCGGGGCCCGCCACTACCGTGCCTCGGTGCGCGAACGGATCCGTTGCGGCCGAGCGGGCGGTTGGGTTCCCCACGTCGTTACTGCGCGCAGTAACTTCATGGGGTAAATCGTGGGTGGCATGGGGTATTGCGCGCAGTTAATCCCACGCCGCCCCATCGGCTTCTCAGCCTTTGGGCTTATAAATAGGCGGGGGTAGCGGGACGGCGAAGCGTGCGCTCGTTCTTCCCTGCTTCCCCCGCTTCCTTCTGCCTCTTCTTCTTCCTGCCTCCGCCGTACCACGCCGCACCGCACCGCAGCGATGAGCTCCTCCTCCGCCGCGGCGCCTGCCGTTCGCTCCAGCATGTGGGACGGCTCTACGGTGGACGATGACGCCATCGAGCACCTCCGCAGGACGCGCCGGCTCCCCAGCGCGAACCTGGTGCGAGCATGCGCCGCGCCGGAGGGGGAGATAAGGCCGGCGCCAGAGAAGGGCGAGCGGGTCATATTCTGCTCGCACCTCATGCACGGCATGGGCCTGCCGGCGAGCGGCTTCCTCCATTCTTTCTTGGAGTTCAACGGACTCCAGCCGCACCACCTCACTCCGAATATGGTGGTGCTGCTGGCCGCCTTCGTCACCCTGTGCGAGGGCTTTCTTGGCGTTCTCCCCACCATTGAGCTGTGGGGAGAGTTCTTCCAATCGAAGCTCGGCACACACGTCGCCGGCATACCGGCTCAGTGCGGCGCCTTCATCGTCATGCGAAGGTCGACCGCCGACAATCCATTCCCCTCCATCGCGCTGATCTAATCGGTGAAGATGTGGCAGCGGTCGTACTTCTACGTGAAGAACGTCGCCACGGAAGGCGACTGGGTCAACCTGCCGCACTATGAAGCCGGCGCGCTGGCTGGGAGGCTTCCCAGCTGGTCCAATCGGGCCAAGATGCTGACTCCTGCCGGTGCCGCCGCCGTCGCGTGACTCCAAGTGCTGACGCAGTCGGAAGGCCTGGTCGGAGCCGACTTGCTGGCCGCCTTCGTGGCGCGCCGAGTCCTCCCACTCCAAGGTCGACCTCATCTGATCTGTCAGATGAGTGATCACCGAGACCCGAGCCGGATGTGCACCAGGGAGATGCCCCACGCGAAGGTGGCGAACATGGTGAATCACACTGCGAACTGCGAGCTCACGGAAGACTGGTAGTTCGGCAAGGAGTCGTACTCACGCGCCAACCCTCCGCCCGTGGTAAGTCAAATCTTTTGTCTTCTGTTTTTCTTTGTAGCCGAATCTGACTTCTGATCTTCTTGGTCCTTCGAGTCAAAACCCCCTCATCCAGCCTGCAGCCGGCGCCACGGGGCCGCCCCGCGAGTTCGCTCCAGATCGAGCGGAGAGCGACATCAACGACCCTGACTTGGGGGCGGCGGCGATGGAGGCCGACGCCGAAGGCGGAGGAGGAGGAGGAGCGGAAGGCGGCTTCCGGCCCTCGGCGACCTTCGCCGACTGGCCAGAGGACAAGGTCGACGGCGAAGTTGTCCCGCGCCGCCAACCGAAAGCCGGCCATCCAGGCGTGAGTTCCTCCACCGGCTTGGCCGGTCAAGTCGGCACGAAGAAGCGCCGGGCCGCGCCGAGTTCGCTCGGCGGTCGGCCGAAGAAGTTCAAGGGGGCGGCCGCCGCAACCAAGCGGGAGGAGGCGATCGCGAAGGCCATCCGCTTCCGCAAGGAAGTGAAGAAGCCGCCGCTAGTCTCTGTTTAAGCGTCCACTGCCTTTGTCTTGTTTCCTTTGATGAATCTTACCCGAGTTTTTTTTTCATTCCTTTTTTGCTTCAGGGCCCCTCTTTCTCTCGAGAGGGTCGCCGTCCCCTCTGTCATGAGGTCGGCCGAGACGTCCGCCAATACTCGGCGGATTGACCCCGTTGCCGACCTCCGGGAGGCGACGGAGCGCAACGCGCGGGAGAAGCGCGACGAGGAAGAGGCCGACCGTCTGGAGAAGGCGGAGGCCGAGAAAGCGGCGGCCTCCGCCTAGAAGAAGCTGGAGGAGGCCGAAGCCGCCGCTGCAGCAAAACAGCGGGCGGAGGAGACCGCGCGCCACCAGTCGGCGTTGCTTGTCGTCCCGTTGAACTCCGCGCCGCCGCCCCCGGAGTTCACGGGGCAGACTGGAGAAGTCGGCGGGGAGCACTCCATCATGGAGAAGGACGGTGGCGAAGCCTCCGCGTCGGGCACGGCCACGCCGCCACCGCCGCCTCCGCCGCATGGCAAGTAGCCAGCAGGCCCGCCAGTGCCGCCGACTGAGGACGAGGCGGTGGCAAGGCTGCTCCTTCAAGTCGCCTCACCAGCGCGCCGCCGTCTCGAGAAGGCGGTTTCGGCGCCACGCCCCTTGGAAGCTGGCGCCGCCAGCTCGGCCATTCCAGATGCTGAGGCATCAAGTGCTGCGCCTACTGGATGGGTGCGAGGAGGCGGCGACGGTCCGCTGAACCAGGCGCTCCTGGATGTGCAGGCGAAGCTGCGAGCTGAAGGCAAAGCCATCCAGAGCTGCACCAAGGCGCATCTGGCTTCGCGAGCGTCTGGTGTGTTTTCTTTTGTTGACTTTTTCTTTTCTCGCTCTTCTCTGTGGGGGCGCGCCAGCGCACCCACTGGGTGTAGTCCCCGAGTTTCGGGCCGGTTGCTGAGCAGGCGGCCCGAAACTCAGTCTAGCGAGTTCCTCAATTTTGTCTTTGTCTGATTGTTTATCACAGGAGTATCACAACCTCCGCGTCACCGCCTTCAACCGCAACATTGAGCAGCTGGGGAAGCGGACTGCCGACTTGTCGGAGAGCCGGAGTAAGTTCTTCTTCTTTCTCGCGGGGGCACGCTAGCGCACCCGCGGGCTGTAGTCCCCGAGATTCGGGCCGACATCTGAGCAGTCGGGCCGGATCTTCCTGGCGACCTTCCTTGTTGACGACTTAACGTCTTCCTTTTTGTTCTTCACAGGCCAATGCCGCTCTTCAGGAGCGGTTGGGCGAAGTCAGCACGGCCCTACGCGCCAAGGAGGAGGAGTGCGGCAAGCTCGCCACAGAGCGCGACTTGCTGGCCGCACAGTTGGCGGAGCAGAAGGAGCTGCTTAAGGCGGCTCAGGACGAGGCGAAGAAGAAAGAGACCGCTCTCCTGGCCGAGTTCGAGATCGAGCGCTCCTCCTGGATTGACAAGGAGGCGATGCTAACTTCCGGCTTCCACGAGATCGAAGACATTGTCGATGGTGAGTTTCTTTGCTTTCTTTCTTCGAACCGCCGACTGCAAGTCAAGCCGATTTCTGATTCTTTCCTTTGCTTCTTTCTTGTTTTGGCAGACTTCTTCCTCGGCTACTCGCAAGCGGTCAATCGAGCCATCGAGGCTGATCACGAGGCGCGGAGGGCAAATGGCGAGGAGATTGCCGCCAACGCTCCCCTGACCGTCGATGAGCAGCTCCTGAGCATCGAGACTCGCCTGCGGCCGGCCCATGAGATGTTGCGCCGGCTTCAACGCGCTGGGGCCCAGGCGATCTCCGCCCTGTGGCCGGGCATGCCGGCCCTGCGCACTCCCAGTCGAACTGCCGACTGGCTGGAGGTCGCAGCTGGCCGTCTTGAGGCTTGGAAGGGTTCCTCGGCCCGGGCTGGAGCGCGTCGGGCCTTGGAATTCGTCAAGGTTTGGTATCCAGGGCTGGACCTATACCGGCTAGCTGTGTTCCGGTCAGAGGCCTGGGCAGAACTGGCGGCTGTGGAAGGCGCCCTCGTCGAGCGTGCGGCGGCGATCGCCGACTACACCGACACCAGCGTCTTTGTTCCTGAACGGGGCGCGAACGGCGAAGAGGTGCCGCCGGAGTGGTTCGGGATGAACCCGGACTATGACGAGGACTCGGCGGAGGTGATCGGCTCCAGCACCGAGGAGGAAGACGAGGCGGGGGACGAAGACGAGACGGAGGCGCCAGAAGACAGAGCGGACGACCAGCCTCAGCTCGATCGCGCCTCCAGCAACGAGCCGCGTCCGACCGGGCCGGCTGCCGCCGGAGACGATCAAGCCGAGACTGCCCAGCCGGCCGCTCCGGCGCCTGACACCGCCATCTCCGCCGACCCTCCGAACCCGCCTGCCGCTTCTTAGGCTTCCGTTCTGTCTTTTACTTTATCTGCTTTCATGGTCTTTGAAGAACTTGTTAATTTGCACAATTCCACCCGCGGGGTGTATCTTGAACTTGGCCAGAGGCCTATGTTATGTAAATATCTATCCAACTTCTATCTTTCCTTGTTCATTGCTCTTTTGGCTTTTTCCTTTGCCGCCTTTCCATAGTCGCCGCTTTGCCAGACGAACAGCCGCTCTGCGGACTGCCGCTGGGTCAAATGCTTGGCTACTTTAGGGAAGGCAAGTACTTGGCCTTTTTTAGAGTTTTTTAACAAGTTGGATAGAAGGCGGCAAGTCGACTATTCGAGAGTCTGCTCTGCAGAGAGAGGCTGGAAGCCGGCTTGGGCTATGCATATGCTTTGAGTCCTTAGCCATTTTTTCGTGTGTGCGCTTGTTCTTGCTTACTCTCTGCCTACCAACAGTCGCTCTGCGAGCTGCGGCGTTCGACAGGAGACGGCTTAAGCGTCGCACACTACTTGTTCGACTGCAGGAAGCATTTCATAGCGCAAGATGGCGAGTCCCCGGGCCGACTAGTCGAACCCGGTGCCAAGCGGCATAACAAAGAGTAGCATACTCGGAGGCATAATTCTTATCATACAGATAACAAAAAGGGCAGTCCCCGAGCTCGTCTCGGGGGCCCAAAGTCTCGGTACTTTAATACAAAGGATAGCGTGGTACATACTGCATCAACTGTAAAATCTTCGGAGGAGATTTGCGTTCCATGGTCGTTCTGACTCCTTGCCGGAGTCGTCCCTCTTGCGCGCTCGAGGCTTCTGAGCATCGATTAGGTAGTAGGAGTCGTTGCCCAGCACTTTGCTGATGATGAAGGGTCCTTCCCAAGGTGCCGACAACTTGTGCTGGCCGGCTGTCCGCTGAATCAGCCGGAGCACAAGGTCGCCCTCTTGGAAATATCTCGGCCTGACCTTCCGGTTGTAGTATCGGCGCAGACTCTGCTGGTAGATGCTGGACCGGCTGAGTGCCAACAGCCGGCCCTCTTCCAGCAGATCGACACCGTCTTGACGTGCTTCTTCTACTTCCTCTTCGGTGTACATGGTGACTCGCGGGGAGTCGAATTCTATGTCCGTCGGGATGACAGCTTTGGCACCGTAGACGAGGAAGAAAGGTGTGAAGCCAGTTGACTTGTTTGGAGTCGTGCGGAGACTCCAGAGGACGGCTGTCAGCTCCTCAAGCCAACAGCCGGCCGAACGCTCGAGTGGTTCGACCAGTCGAGGCTTAATGCCAGACAGAATGAGGCCGTTTGCTCGCTCCACCTGGCCGTTTGACTGCGGATGGGCAACGGACGCTAAGTCCAGTCGGATGCCCTGCGTCGCGCAGAAACGGGCCAAGGCTCCTTTGGCAAAATTTGTGCCATTGTCGGTGATGATGCTGTGCGGTATGCCGTACCGCACCATGATGTTGGCGATGAAAGTCACTGCAGTCGGACCGTTCAACTTTTTGATGGGCTTTGCTTCTATCCACTTGGTGAACTTGTCCACCACGACAAGTAGATGAGTTAGGCCTCCTCGGGCCGTCTTGAATGGTCCCACCATGTCCAGGCCCCAAACTGCAAAGGGCCAGGCGATGGGGATTGTCTTCAGCGCGGAAGCCGGCTGAAGCGGCTTGGAGCGGAACTTCTGGCACCCTTTGCATTTTTGGACTAACTCTTTAGCCTCTTCCAGGGCAGTCGGCCAGAAGAAACTGTGCCGACAGGCTTTGGAGACGAGTGCTCTTGAAGCCGCATGGTGGCCGCACTCGCCCTGATGGATGTCTCTGAGAATTGCTTGGCCTTGCTCTGGCTCCACGCAGCGCTAGTAGACACCAGTGACGCTGCGCCTGACCAGCTCTCTGTTGATTATGGTGTAGGCTGCCGCTCGGCGTTGCACTTGCCGAGCCAAGATTTCATCAGTTGGCAGCTCTCTGTTTACTAGAAACTTGAGGATGGACTGCGCCCATGAGGGTGCTGCTATTTCTTCAACCGCCACCACTCCGACTTGGACAAGGGCGGCTGGGCTGGGAGGCGGCGGGCTGGAGTCTGCGGCCGCTTGCTGGATTGACGAAGTCCCCGGGCCGACTGGCGCAGTCCCCGGGCCGAGTTCTGAAGTCCCCGGGCCGGCTTCAACTGTGATTTTCTTGGGGCCGTGAGGGAGTCCTGGACTAGGGTGTGTCCGGATAGCCGGACTATCATCATCGGCCAGACTCCAAGACTATGAAGATACAAGATTGAAGACTTCGTCCCGTGTCCGGATGGGACTTTCCTTGACGTGGAAGGCAAGCTTGGCGATACGGATATGTAGATCTCCTACCATTGTAACCGACTCTGTGTAACCCTAGCCCTCTCCGTTGTCTATATAAACCGGAGGATTTTAGTCCGTAGGACACACAACCATTACAACAATCATACCATAGGCTAGCTTCTAGGGTTTAGCCTCCTTGATCTCGTGGTAGATCCACTCTTGTATTACCCATATCATCAATATCAATCAAGCAGGAGTAGGGTTTTACCTCCATCGAGAGGGCCCGAACCTGGGTAAAAAAATCGTGTCCCTTGTCTCCTGTTACCATCCGCCTAGACGCATAGTTCGGGACCCCCTACCCGAGATTCGCCGGTTTTGACACCGACATTGGTGCTTTCATTGAGAGTTCCTCTGTGCCGTCGCGATCAGGAAGGATGCCTCTTCCCATCTTTAAAGACGGAACCATCACCAAAGGAGCTTTGGCCGCCGGCCAAACTATTCGGCTAGGTGGTTTTCTCATGACCGCCTGTTCGGCCATCGCTTCGACGACGACCTCTCGGGTCTTCAAAAGCAATCTTCACGTCAACTCGGAATTCTCTGAGCAGCTGGATCCAATAGCGCTCTCGTCCGTAAACGAGCTCTTGGATCGCATCGCCGCCCTGGGAGTCGCTACAGACTACAATCAGATTGGGCTTAAAACCGATCTGAGAGAGATTAACTCTCCCCAGGTTACCCACCACATTACGGTGGTAGAGGAACAACGCGGCAACTCTCCTTCTGTATTGAAAACTAGTCATGTCCGGACTCCCGAACCCTCCATGCCGGATTCCCGCGGAGGGACGGACGTCGATCAAGCACTGAACCTAAAGTCAGGCATCGGACCAGACTCGTTGGACAACGTCCAGCAATCCAAGCTTCCAAATTCGGAAACTTTTCGGCCCTTGAGCCTCGAGATGGGTAGGATTCCGGACTTAATTCCACCCACCCACCCAGACATATGCGATCTATCTCAAATCCGGCAAGAGCCCGCTGAAACAGTACATCATTACTGGGCCAGATTCCTCCTGGTCATGTACAGGATAAAGGACTGCCGAGAGGAAAACGCAATTTCAATCTTCTGCAATAATTGCACGGACGAGGCAATCTTGAACGCCGTCAGTCGTCGTGAAATTACACGCTTCGCCGATCTGGCGTCCATAGTACGAAAGTACTGTGCGATGGAGAGTTTCTGGAAAACCGAAACTAAGTTTTGGGACAATCTGGCCCCGAATACAACCCTAGTCCGAAACAAAAGGGTGCATCACACTCAGGCAGCAGGTACAAAAACCAAAAAGCAAAAACCCCATAAAGGGCATGGAACCGTACTGGAGGGATGGCTCAGCGGACCCTGTAAAATTCACAGTACAGAAGACGCCACTCCAACACATAGCCTTCGAGCATGTTGGATACTGCGGCAGGTGGCCAAAAGTGGCGAAGAGCTTCTAGCCCCGGAGAACCACTCCAACAGTACCAGTACGGTGTCAACCGTCTTCGAGACTTTCGCATCAAATAATATGCGGAAACAAACAATCTGCAGCCTCGCCGAAGTCTACCAAGTAGCAACAACAAACCCATGGAGCGACACGGCCATCACCTTCAACGCCAGCGACGAACCTAAATTCCGAACAGCCCGAGCACCAGCCGCATTGGTCCTCAGTGCAATAGTGGACGGCTTTCGTCTTATCAAGGTACTCATGGATGTCGGCATCAGATTAAACCTCATCTACGAGGAAACTCTTCAAAAAATGGAAATAGACTGGAGCCGCATTGAGCGAAGCAGCACAACCTTTAGAGGAATAATCCCTAGCCGGGAAGCACGCTACATAGGAAAAATCACACTTGATGTGGTGTTCGGCTCGCCGGACAATTACAGGTCCGAAGAGGTCACGTTCCAAGTGGCCCCATTCAGCAGCGGATATCACGCTATATTAGGACGAGAGGCATTCACAATTTTTCAAGCCATACACCATTACGGGTACATGAAGCTTAAGATGCCCGGGCCCGGCGGAATAATCACTCTCGTTAGTGATCCGGACACAGCACTCCGCGCTGAAAACAAGACAGCCGCATTAGCCCTGGAAGCACCATCCGAAGCCCTAGCGGCGGAGGAACTCACTGCGCTACGCTCTACGGTGAATAGGGATGATGTGATACTCGATAAGAGATCCAAGTCCACCTCCTTTAAACCAGCGGATGAAATAGTAAAATTCCAGGTCCATCCAACGGACCCAACAAAGACGGCTTCCATCGGGGCACAGTTGAACCCTTATGTAGACGCCGCACTACGAGAATTCCTTCGGGAAAATTGGGACATCTTTGCCTGGCACCCTTCAGATATGCCAGGAATCCCACGCAGATTGGAAGAACACAACCTAAACATCCTAAAATGATTCAAGCCAGTCAAACAGGCTCTTCGGCGATTTTTCGAACCCAAAAAACAGGCAATGGGAGAAGAGCTAGCCAAACTACTGGAAGCCGGATTCATCAGAGACATCAAACATCCAGACTGGCTAGCAAACCTTGTAATGGTACCAAAGAAGGACAAATCCTGGCGCCTATGTGTCGATTTTAAAGACCTCAACAAGGCCTGCCCAAAGGATCCCTTCCCCCTTCCCCGCATCGACCAAATAATCGATGCTACTGCAGGGCATGATTCATTGTGCTTCCTTGACGCATACTCCGGCTATCATCAAATCAAGATGGCGGAGGCGGACCAAGCCGCAACGGCATTCATTACTCCATATGGACCATTCTGCTTCAACATGATGCCCTTCGGACTCAAAAACGCCGGCGCAACATATCAGCGCATGATTCAGACATGTCTGGCTACCCAGATCGGCAAAACAGTAGAGGCATACATAAACGATGTCGTCGTCAAAACCAAACACGTCGAAACTCTAGTAGACAATTTGAGGCTCGCATTCGACAACCTCCGAGCATATGACATTAAGCTGAATCCGGAAAAATGCGTTTTCGGCGTACCAGCCGGAAAGCTCCTGGGCTTCATTGTATCCAGTAGAGGAATTGAAGCAAACCCAGCTAAGATCCGAGCTCTGTCACAGCTAGATATTCCAAAAGACCTCAAACAAATACAAAAATTGACTGGATGCGTGGCGGCTCTAAGCCGCTTCATCTCCCGTTTGGGAGAAAAGGCATTGCCCCTCTATCGCCTCCTCAGGCGCACCAAACACTTCGAGTGGACGGATGCTGCCACTACCGGACTTGAAGAAATGAAAGCCATATTGGCAACAAATCCGGTCCTGGCTGCGCCTAACCTGGGCGAACCGATGTTGTTATATATCGCGGCAACACATCAAGTTGTAAGCGCGGTGCTCGTCGTTGAACGAGAAATAGAAGGGCATAAATTCCCTCTTCAAAAACCAGTGTACTACGTATCCACTGTCTTAACTCCCTGCAAGTCCCGGTACCCGCATTATCAAAAGATAGTATACGCGGTGTTCATGGCATCCCGGAAGCTTCGACACTACTTTCAAGAGTGTTCGATAACAGTGGCCTCCGAAGTGCCCCTCAACGACATTATAAACAACCGCGACGCGACGGACAGGATTGCAAAATGGGCCATTGAGCTCTTACCATTTGATATAACTTACAAACCTCGGCGAGCTATACAGTCGCAAGTCTTGGCTGACTTTGTCGCTGAATGGACTGAAGCCGAACTCCCTAAAGAGTACGGCGCATACTCCAATTGGATTATGCATTTCGACGGCTCCAAAATGTTGGCCGGCTAGGGGGCTGGCGTTGTATTGACGTCCCCAACCGGAGACACAGTCCAATACGTACTTCAGATAATGTACACGGACTCCAACAATGCAGCCGAATACGAGGCCCTCCTACATGGCCTCCGGATGGCAATCTCCATGGGCATTCAACGCCTAGAGGTGCGCGGGGATTCAAACCTTGCAATATCCCAAGTAAATGGAGACTTTGACGCCAAGGATCCGAAAATGGCAGCCTATCGTAACGCTGTCCTAAAAATGTCTGCTCAGTTCGAAGGACTCGAATTCCACCACGTAGCCCGGGATAATAACCAAGCAGCCGACGTATTGGCACGCATCGGCGTGAAACGCAACGCTGTCCCTCCAAACATCTTCCTGGAACGGCTCTTTAAGCCATCCGTACTATGGGAAGAGGAGTCCGGAAATAACAACCAGGAAGCAACCGCACCACGCAACACAGAACAATCTGACATAATCGACGGCTCAGCCGATGAAATAACACCTTCAGCCCACGAAATAATGGCAGTAATCGCCCAGTGGACAGAGCCATTCCTAGACTACTTAATTAGGCAGGAACTTCCCAAAGACCAAAATGAGGCCCGCTGCATAGTTCGGCGATCTAAAGCCTACAAGGTCCACGAGGGGGAACTTTATAAGAAAAGCACAACCGGAGTCCTTCAAAGGTGTATCTCCGAAGAGGAAGGGCGAAACCTTCTGGCTGAAATTCATGCCGGACTAGGCGGACACCACGCTGCAGCCCGGGCCCTTGTAGGCAAGGCCTTTCGTATAGGATTTTATTGGCTGACGGCCCGGGCAGATGCTCAGGACTTAGTCCAAAGATGCGTTGGTTGTCAGCTCTTTGCTAATCAGAGCCATATGCCACCCACTGCCCTCAAAATTATACCCATTACCTGGCCGTTCGCGGTCTGGGGGCTTGACATGGTTGGACCCCTTAAAGGGGGAACCCACAAGCAAAAGTACCTACTGGTCATGGTGGATAAATTCACCAAATGGATAGAGGCTAAGCCAGTTAAAACGGCAGACTCCGGACCAGTGATAGACTTCATATCTGGGTAGTACACCATTACGGCGTCCCCCACAGCATCATTACCGATAACGACACGAACTTCACGGCCGATGAGGTCAAACTCTGGTGCAAAAATATGGGCATTAAGCTCGACTACGCTTCAGTTTACCACCCTCAAACCAACGGTCAAGTGGAACGAGCAAATGGTCTAATAATGAGCGGCATCAAACCCAGGCTAGTGCGGTCCCTTACGAAATCTAACACGCATTGGGTAGAGGAGCTCGACTCCGTACTCTGGGGGCTGCGGACCACGCCAAACCGTACTACCGGATTCACACCATTTTTATAGTATACGGCGCAGAGGCAGTTTTGCCCTGCGACATAATTCATGACTCACCTCGAGTGCGCATGTACGAAGAAAGAGAAGCCAAGCTGGATCGGCAGGACCGCTTGGACGCATTGGAGGAGGAACGCGATGTGGCAAAGGCCCGTTCCGCATTCTATCAGCAGCAGGCTCGAAGATATCAAAGCAGAGAAGTACAATGTTGGCGAACTAGTTCTACGCCTACCGGACAAGAAAAAGGACAAACTCAAGCCCAAATGGGAAGGTCCCTTCATCATCGACCAAGTCCTGACCGGCGGAGCATACCGTCTGCGGAATGCATCGGACAACCGACTCGAGCCGAACCCATGGAACGCAGCCCGCCTTCGAAGATTCTACGCCTAGCGCCGGACTAAGAGTTTGTTTTATTCCTCCACATTTTCACACTTCAGCTGTCTTTTGTTTCTCTCTCTTCTCCTACCTTTTTCATAAAAGCCCTTGAGGGCCTATTTGCGCATTGTTCGCACACACCTGAAGTGCTACCCGCACTCATTATACCTGGGGGCTTCTCTGATAGAAGCTTACTTATAAGGGCTCCATGCCCAGCACATGTGTCAAACTTCCACATGTACCTTTTATTCATCATTATATGCATCGATATAACTTAAGTTTTGGCCAAGCTGGGTTGCCTGGCTCCTCTGCTTACCCCTACGTTCCCGATTGTTCGGCTAGGAGGTAAAGGGAGCACCTCTGCGATTGTTACTGTCGGGTCAGCCGGATGTGTACCTCAGACTGGGTGAAGCCGAAAGCTAGCGTTCTTAAGAGAATATTCGGTCGGTGACTTGAAAGATGATTTTTTACACATTTATCTATCTGCCCCCAGATGTTTTCCTGCTTTTTTCGCAGTCCGGACATGCACTTTAGGGCATGCCTCCCAGGGAAAGGAACCCTTAACGGAATTATTCTCCCTGGAAGATGTTTCTTACTAACCATGTAATATAACATAACTAGTTGGGCACTTGTCTGATAAAGCACTAATGACCCCTACGCCTGGTCTCCATGCATGTCCCGGTTTTGTCATAACCGAGAAGGTATTCGGACACACTCCGGACTCTAGGGTCCCGAGGTCAAAGCGAAAAGGTCGGCAAAGACAAACGATCTACAATCCGGCTAGAAGGCATTTTACATGTCATTTTAAATACATCGTCAAATTGACTGACTGTACTCCTCCTCAATCCCGTCTAACAGGCTGTCTAATTTACAGTCCCGTTGGGAATACTTAGCGGCCAACTCTACTTGGCCGTACACTAAGCTCACATGAATCTCCTTCCCATCGGGCCCCACAGGTCCGACCTCGGCCATGTGGTTTGGATCCGCCTTCTTGTACCGCGTCTTCACCATGGCCCAGGCCTCCCTGGCACCTTGACGGCAGGCCGATATCTTCCATAAACAAAAGTGTTGCCGCGCTCCCTGAAGCTTCTCCGCAAGCTCTCCAAGGCCCTCGGGTAGGGAGACGGATGGCCATAGGGCCTGGACGACGCCACTCATCGCCTGCCGAACACGTTCGAGCAGTTGCACCAGCTCGGGAAGTTGGTCACCCGTCGAACCGGGCATTTCCTCCGCAGGGCGCCTGTGAGCGCACCTACAGACATATTTCTGTCAATAGGCTTCCTCACTGAACTCTTCTTTTCAAAAGAATTCGCTCAAGCTCTTACCATAGATGCCGCGACGAAGCCGCTGATTCTCCTTCACGGAGCCAGACAGCTCGGCCCGAACACCTTTCAGCTCTTCCCCAAGCTGGGTATGGGCATCCTGGAGTTTGTTCCTCTCCTGCTGCACCTTCTTAAGCACCCTCTCGCCGGCCTTCAGCTGGCGTAGTAGGTGTTGCTTGTCCGGATCCAGTCCGGCAACATCTGCAATATCATTGTCAGACTTACACGCACGCCGCACACCTCTTATCTTTTTGAAATAATGTGTTACCAGGAGGGGTCTCTGTGTCTCCTCCTGCGGCAGCGAGTGCGGCCTCAAGTTGGGCCTTGCACTCTTGTAGCTCCTGGGACAATTGGGTATTCTTCTCTGTAAGATCCTGCACATTAAAAGATCCTTAAATCAGTTATTTTAACTACTTTAAGTCTCGGGGGCTACTGGCATATACCGCTATTATAATCCCTTACCCGTATGTCTTTTACATACTGCTCCGTGGCTCTGGTCAAACCATCTTGAGCAGCACGGAGGTGCGCGTCTCCCGCGTTAAAGGCATTCAACGCCTCAGGGGAGAAACACGCGTCACGAAAAACTGTCCGGCGGCGCCTATGGTTCATGGCGCTCTCCACCTCAGACCTGGTGGCGGACAGCCTGTCAGCATCCTCCGTTGGAGGAGTATCCGGCTTGCGCCTTGCACTCGCATCCCCCTCCGGACCGGGTGTTGGAGCCTGGCTGGCGGAGGCTTGGGTGGCAACCTCGCCGGGCACAGTCCGGTGAGCGCTCTTTCTCCTAAAAAAGTCATGAGCATTAGTACACCCCCTAGGAATCTTTTCCTAAATAATGGTCGCGAGCTATACCGTTGCGGTGACGTTTCGATTCGCACCGCACCCCTCTTCTGCCTGCGGGGTCGGGCTGACCCTTGTTGGTCAGCCGCCGCGGGTTCGGCTTCCCGCCTTGAAGGCACCTCCTACGAGACACCGTTGTATACGGTGGTTAGGAATGCGCAAGGACGAAATAATGGTGTCAGGACTTCGGTCATAAGTACCTAGGAAGCCGGTAACAAGCCGGGGTAGTCAGCCGTAATGGCGACTAGAGTGTTGTCCATGCTGAGTTGGTGGAACACCCCGTCGATTAGCTCCACCATTATGTTCGGATCCTCTTCGGAGGTCGGATCAAGGGATCTTCCTGGATCCTCGGGTTGTGGAGCCGGACTATGTATGCCCTCCACATCCCGACGCAGCTCCTGCGTCGAAATCGTAAAGTAAGGTACTTAACCTCGAAAGCATGGGTCGGATAAATAAAATGTCCGCTTACCCAGCGCCGAGGGTTATTCATGGAGAACCCATTCAATGGGCTCGTCTGGAGGAAGTCCTCCTTATCCCCCTTGTACAGGTCGGACAGAATCTTCACCAGATCTTCGGCCGATCCCGGCTGTCGGTGTCAAAACCGGCGGATCTCGGGTAGGGGGTCCCGAACTGTGCGTCTAGGCGGATGGTAATAGGAGACGAGGGACACGATGTTTTACCCAGGTTCGGGCCCTCTCGATGGAGGTAAAACCCTACGTCCTGCTTGATTAATATTGATGATATGGGTAGTACAAGAGTGGATCTACCACGAGATCAAGGAGGCTAAACCCTAAAGCTAGCCTATGGTATGATTGTTGTAATGTATGTTGTCCTACGGACTAAAGCCCTCCGGTTTATATAGACACCGGAGGAGGCTAGGGTTACACAGAGTCGGTTACAATGGTAGGAGATCTACACATCCGTATTGCCAAGCTTGCCTTCCACGCCAAGGAAAGTCCCACCGGACACGGGACGGAGTCTTCAATCTTGTATCTTCGTAGTCTTGGAGTCCGGCGGACGATGATAGTCCGGCTGTCCGGACACCCCCTAGTCCAGGACTCCCTCAGTAGCCCCTGAACCAGGCTTCAATGACGATAAGTCCGGCGCGCATAATGTTCGGCATTGCAAGGCGGGTTCCTCCCTTGAATAATCCAGAGAAGATCATGAACACCAGGATAGTGTCCGGCTCTGCAAAATAAATTCCACATTCCACCTAGAGAGAATAAAGTGTACACTAGTCCAATCTGCTGACGTATTATGCGGCGTGACATCACACCGCTACCAAGCCTTTGTTTGAATCGTTTTTTACTATACCACCTCAGCACGTTTAGCGAAGCGGTTTCCTTGGCACGTCTTGTCGAAGCAGAGATCGTGTTCCCCTTATTCCGGGATTCTCATCAATACGGACGTGGGTAACCCAACCGCGCCATTGATGGTGGCGCTTGGGAGATAAGCGAGTTTTACCAGGCCGGTGGGGACGCATAGTTTTCGTCCGCCTACATATAAGGGATAAGGATTTACCTTCTCACCTACGCCTTCTTCCTCCTTTGCTTATCCATCCCCTGCGCACTCAAGCTCCAACGCCCAAGCTCGCGCATCTCGCCTCGACCTTCTCCGAATATGTCCGGAGCGGGAGGCAAATGGTTGGCCTCCTCCATTAAGGAGGAGCATATCACCAAGCTGCGCAGCGCCGGATACCTCTCCGGCGATATCGCGCATCGGCTGCCCTACGAGGGGCAGCTCATCCCTACCCCGGGGCCCCATGAGAGGGTCGTCTTCCTTCCCCACTTTCTCCGCGGACTGGGCTTTCCACTCCACCCATTCGTCCGGGGGCTCATGTTTAACTACGGCCTGGATTTCCATGATCTGGCGCCGAACTTTATCCTCAACATCTCGGCGTTTATCGTCGTGTGCGAGGCCTTCCTCTGCATCGGGCCCCACTTCGGCCTGTGGCTCAAGACCTTCAACGTCAAGCCGAAGGTTGTGAAGGGCACGCAAGCGGAGTGTGGAGGCGCCATGTTGGGTAAGTTGCCCAACGTCCATTGGCTCGAAGGGGTCTTCGTGGACTCCGTCAAGGGGTGCAATCGGGGTGGTTCTACATCACCGAGCCGCGCAAGCCCATATGGGCGGCGGCCCCCGAGTTTAGATCTGGCGTCCCCACTCAGCTCACCTCCTGGAAAGAGAAGGGCTTGCTGTGGGGCAATCCGAAGGAGCTGATGGGACTCCGAGCCTGCATCCAGAAGCTGGTGAGCAATAAGCTCAGGCTCGTCGACGTGGTCCAAGTCATGCTCATCCGCCGGATTCTCCCATGCCAAGAACGGGCATTCAATCTGTGGGAGTTCAATCCGGAACATCACCAGGTGCTAAGCAGGCTCTTCGATACGACATACGAAGGCGCCTGGAGGGTGCTGTTTAAGGGTGCCGAAGCCCCCGCATCCGCGACGGAAGATCGCGGGTTTCGCTCGCAGCATCCGGCTGACGAGGTAAGTGATTCAACCCCGTTATGGGACACTTTTGGTAATCAAATTGATTCTAGAAGGGTTTCATTCTTTCTTTTCCTTTGACAGGAATGGATGGAGAAGGCCAAGCAACTCATCAGCCCGGCTCCCATGCCAGAAGACCTAGTGAACGCCCGTTTAGCAGGGCTGCTGGTTCCGGCACCGCACGTGGTGCCGGAGAAGAAAGCCAAGAAGGTGGCCGCGGGGACTCGAAAGAGTTCCCGTAATCAGGCGTCCGACAATGAGGCGGACTCCTCCCCCGAAGACGAGGAGGAGGAAGAGGACTCTCTCCCGGAGGAGGGAGAGAAGAAGAGGAAGGCTTCCCCGATAGGGGAGGCCGAAGGGTCCAAGAGGGGGAGAACCATTCCCCCGGACAGTTTCGTCAACACCACCGTTGGCGAGGAGGAGTGGCCTTCAAGGGCCAGGCGTCCGGCCAGATCGTAAGTATCCGGATCCTTAATATGCAATTTCTTTCGTGTCGCGTAGTGTCCTTCTAATGCCGCATTCTGTCCGTAGTCCGGCCGATGATGATCTCCCCGCTTCATCGAGCGGGTCGTTGGCCCCGTCGGATGTGGATTCACTTCCGACTGCCTCTACCCCCCGCGCCGACGAGGACGCCGAGGTGGGATCCCAGAGAGGAACCCATCAGGAGGAGGCTCCGGAGGCGCCGTCAGGCAGCCTCCCGGACTTTGCACCGGACTCTACATCGGAACCCGCAGTGGTTCCTGAGTCCGGCAAGCGGCCCCTTCGAAAGAAGGGCAAGACCGTGACACCGGCGACCTCCGTACAACCGGAGGCGCCGGATAACTTGTTGGAGGCGCTTAAAGGCGCTTCCATCGAGGAAGAACACCACACTATCATGAGTGCGGTGATTCAGAAGGTTCAGCTCACCAAGAGCGGGCTGACCGAGGCCTGCAGCAGCCTTCTAACAGGCTTTGAGGTAAGAAGTTAAAATTATGTAATGTACTACCGCATAGATAGTAGCCCCTGATGCTCAGTTCGGTGTTCGGAAAGAAAAGCCGGACTAAGGATCTAACAAGATATACGCAGGGTTGCTTAAAATATGTCAATATGGGTTTGTAGGCTGCGCTGCTGACCTCTGCCGCACTAACGGCGGAGGTCGATGTGCTGAAGCAGGATCTCGAGCGGTCCGAGCGAGAGCTCGGCCATGCGAAGAAGCAGCTCGAGGACAAAGAAGGTGAGTAACACCACTTTGAATAGTTACCTTACAGAAAAGGATTTTGGTTGCAATAAAGTTAACAAGGATAATATGGGTATTGTAGGGGCCACGAACAAGGTGGCAGCCCTGAAGGAGGCTGTGTCTGCGGCCGAACGCCGTGCGGCCGCGGAACGGGCAGAGCGAGAAAAGCAGGAGGCACGGGTGGCGGAAGTTCGGCAAGAGGTCCAGGCTCTCATGGAGAAGCATGAGAGTTTGGAGCGTGACTCCAAGACTCGAGAGTCCGAGCTTGCCTCGGCTCTCGAAAGTGCCAAGTCCGCCAAGGCCGAGGCCCATAAGGCCCTTCAGGAGGTTGAAGATGTAAAGAAAATAGCGGCGGGTAAGGCATTTTTCATGCAAAGCAGGCATGTTAATGTAAACTACCTGACACTTACCCACATTCGGAGCTCTCCAGGGGCGTTTGTAGATCTGTCGCGTAGTGCGTCCGATGCCGCCGCATTCTATCGTGGCGAGGAGGGGAGCTCGACGGAGAAGGTCTTCTGGTCTCAGTACGCTGAGGCCGGCCATCCGATGCCCCCAAGCGACCAGCTGAAGCAGCTGGTCGAACTCCACAAGGTAGCTGAGGAGGCCATGAAGGGCCTTATAGTCTGGGAGCTACTTCGGCCTCGTGCGGCGGCTGGTGGATGCGTGCCCCTGGGTGGAGGTCATCAAGCGCTCCGCCTGTATTGAAGGTGCTCGCCGGGCCCTCGCCCGCACAAAGGTGCATTGGGGCAGGTTGGATGCGGAGAAGCTTCTCACGGACCCACCGCCACCGGGCAAGGAGTATCGCACGCCCGAAATGTATTATAAAACTGTCCTGAAGGGAGCCCTCGATATTGCGGATGAGTGCCCCAGAAATGTAATCTTTGAGTAAACTCATTATGTATTATCCTGTGCGCTGAAACTTTGTTCATGTGCGCATTAAGCAACGCTTGTTTAATTTAAAATATTACCTTCTGTGCGGCCGTTTATAAAATCTGAGAGATGGCAAGTCGTTGTCTTCAGCCCCCAAGCCACGAGTGCTGGGGTGTTCGGGATAAACTTGAGCACCGTTGTTCCCATTTTTGGGTCCATCTAGGGAGGCGCTCAATCACAACGAACAAGGCAACCGGACTTATAATGCTTGAACACTCTCACTTAGCCATAGAATTCTATAATTTTAAATTTCGGCGAAGCCCCTGGTATTCGGAAGGCCGAATCCGGGGCGCTATCCACGCCTTCGTCGGACATTGTCTGGAACTTCGCTCGAAGCGGCGTGAGTCTTTAGGGACCCGAAGAAACCTCTCGAACAGCGACCAGTCTCTCGCCTTATCATGCCGGTCAGTTTTAGCTTTCTCCACTGAGGCGCTCGCCCGGCTCAACCGGGGCGCAATCGCAGTGGTTCTCCCAGTGCCACCTTAGCCGACAGAACGGAACGTAAGGCACCAAAACGTGGGAGCCGGGCAAACCCAACTATTGACCCAAGACATGATTTGGAGCCGATTCATATAATGCTATAAGTTCGGTGTGCCGCATTTATGAAAGTGTTCGGACTTTATCACACCATAGTGTGGGAACATAAGCCCCTGGTGTATTGGGCCGTACCAAAATATACGGATGCGAGATGTCATGTAATGGACATATATATATAAAGAGTAATGCAATTGCAGTCAAAAAGGTGCTGCGTTATTTATTAAAGAAAGTCCGCTATGAGTGCGGACTGATACAAATAGTGCGGTAAGCAAGGGGTTTGGACTAATTAAACATGTCCCCCTCCAGGGGTGAGCTGCGGACTTGGTGTATATAATCGAATTTAATGCTCGTAATTGAGACCACCTGAGTGTTCGTCACGCCCTTCTTTCTTCCCTGGTTGTTGCATCATGAGTTCGGCAGGTTCACCGCCGGACAGGGCCTCTGGTTAACGGAGTCCTGTGTACGCAAAGAAGGAAAGTAATAATAATAAAAAAAAGGGGGGGCACACTTGCGAGCCCCTGGTGTGGTCGAGTCGCACTCCGGGTCCATTGCGATCGTGCCCCTTCCCCTGCGCCCATGGTATCTCCAAAGCGTAATGATGTACGCGGAGGGTTGTTCTTGCAATCAAGCGCGGGAGGGGGTTGGGGCCGCGTTGCTACGCGTGCTCTGATCGCGCCAGGTGGTCTTGGTTGGTATTGCTTCGGACGCGTTTAGCTGTATCCGGCCGTTTAGCGTCTGGACTCGAGAATTGCCTTAAAAGGCTGCTCTGTACTTCTGTCGTGAGAGCCGCTGTATGTTCCTCCGTTCGGAGGGAGCGTTCCGTATTCCCGTTGACCGTGATGACTCCACGAGGGCCTGGCATCTTGAGCTTGAGGTATGCATAATGCGGCACCGCGTTGAATTTTGCAAACGCGGTTCGTCCGAGCAGAGCGTGATAGCCGCTGCGAAACGGGACTATGTCGAAGATTAACTCCTCGCTTCGGAAATTATCCGGGGATCCGAAGACCACTTCCAGTGTGACTGAGCCTGTACAGTTGGCTTCCACTCCTGGTATGACACCTTTAAAGGTTGTCTTTGTAGGTTTAATCCTTGAGGGGTCTATGCCCATCTTGCGCACTGTATCCTGATAAAGCAGGTTCAGGCTACTACCGCCGTCCATCAGGACTCTTGTGAGGTGAAATCCATCGACGATTGGGTCTAAAACCAATGCGGCGAATCCGCCATGGCGTATGCTGGTCGGATGGTCTTTTCGATCGAAAGTGATCGGACAAGAGGACCGTGGATTGAACTTCGGGGCGACTGGCTCCATCGCATAGACGTCCCTTAGTGCACGCTTCCTCTCCCTCTTGGGTATATGGGTCGCGTAAATCATGTTCACCGTCCGCACTTGTGGGGGAAAACCCTTCTGTCCTCTATTGTTCGACGGTCGGGTCTCCTCCTCGTCGTCGCTATTTAGCCCCTTGTTATTGTTTTCGGCAATTAACTTACCTGCCTGCTTGAACACCCAGCAATCTCTATTAGTGTGATTAGCTGGCTTTTCGGGGGTGCCATGTATCTGGCATAAGCGGTCGAGTATTCGGTCCAAATTGGATGGGCCCGGAGTGGTTCTTTTGAATGGCTTCTTCCGTTGACCGGGTTTAGGGCCTCGGAATCCGGCGTTGACTGTCGTATCCTCCTTATCGTCGCCATTAATGCGGCATTTGTTTTTGTTTCGACGTGACCTGCCGTTGCTGTCCTTAGTATCCGGACTGCCAGAATTTTTACGGAGATTGTTGCTGCGAGCTAGCCAGCTATCCTCTCCCGCGCAAAAGCGGGTCATTAATGATGTGAGGGCTACCATAGATTTCGGCTTTTCCTGCCCCAGGTGCCGGGCTAGCCATTCGTCCCGGATGTTATGTTTGAAGGCTGCAAGGGCCTCTGCATTCGGACAGTCGACGATTTGGTTTTTCTTTGTCAAGAACCGTGTCCAAAATTGTCTGGCCGATTCGTCTGGCTGCTGAATGATGTGGCTTAGGTCATCGGCGTCTGGTGGTCGCACGTACGTGCCCTGGAAGTTATCGAGGAATGCGGCTTCCAGGTCTTCCCAACACCCAATTGACTCTGCGGGCAAGCTGTTGAGCCAATGCCGGGCTGGTCCTTTAAGCTTGAGTGGGAGATACTTGATGGCGTGGAGATCGTCACCGCGGGCCATATGGATGTGGAGAAGATAATCTTCAATCCAAACCGCGGGGTCTGTTGTGCCATCGTAGGATTCGATGTTTACGGGTTTAAACCCTTCAGGGATTTGATGATCCATTACTTCGTCAGTGAAGCATAGCGGGTGTGCGGCGCCTCTGTATTGAGCAATATCACGACGCAGCTCGAGAGAGTGTTGTCTGCTGTGTTCGGCCCGGCCGGAGTTATTGTATCCGGCGCGACGGTATTCGTCATGGGTCGTGGGGCGCCCACGTGATCCGTAGATGGATCTGGATTGCCTTGCTTTGTCCTCCAATATATTTCGCAAGTCCGGCGCGTTCCCTCTTGGCTTCGTACTTTTGGAGCGATGCCGGGGTACGGTCTTGGCTGAGGGCCTGGATGCCTCTCTATCACGACCACGGGGTGGTCGGTCAGCCGTATCGTGCGCTAGTGATGGAGGTATGTATGCTTCCTCCTCTAATCGGGGGAGCAGCTTACGTCTTGGGTAGCTTTTGGAGGGGCGTTCGAGTTTATACTCTTCGGCCGCGAGGACCTCGGTCCATCGATCGGCCAGCAGGTCCTGATCAGCTTGAAGCTATTGCTGCTTTTTCTTTAGGCTGTTTGCTGTGGCGATAAGCCTGCGCTTGAAACGCTCTTGTTCAACGGGATCCTCAGGTACGACGAATTCGTCATCGTTGAGGCTTGCTTCGTCTTCGGAGGGAGGCATATAGTTATGATCCTCAACCTCTTCGTCTGCCGCCCTCTCGTGAGGGCTTGCTTCTGCATCCTCCTGCGCTGAGTCTTGCTGGAGGGGATTGTCTTCGGCACTCTCTGGGGTATTGTTATCTCCTGTGCCGGAATCTCCATTCTTGCTGTGGCGGGATTTAGAGCGGCGCCGTTGACGCCGGCATTTGGGCTGCTTCTTTAAAGAGTCTGCCTCCGCTGCTTCTTCGCCGTCCGCGTCTTTTGGGGTGTCCACCATGTATATGTCGTATGACGAGCTGGTCTTCCAGTGCCCTGTAGGCGCTGGTTCCTGTTCGTCTCCGGCATCGTCGTCCATAGTGTCGATGTCATCGGAGTCATAGTCTAGCATGTCGGTTAGATCGTCGACAGTGGCTACAAAGTGGGTGGTGGGTGGGCTCTGAATTTCTTCGTCGTCCGTACCCCAACCATCCTGGCCATAGTCCGGCCAGGACTCTCCCGATAACGAGAGATGCTTTAGCGAATTTAGGATGTCGCCAAAGGGCGAGTGTTGGAAGATGTCCGCGGCGGTGAATTCCATAATCGGCGCCCAATCCGAATCGATTGGTAGGGGCGCGGGAGGTTTGGAGTCCGGCAAGGAGGCCGGCACCTCGGAATCACGAGTTTCGCGGGGGACAAGATTAGCGTTCGGCTCCATCGCCGTGGAGGTTGAAGCCCCCGAGGTGGTGTCCATCCACCGATCCTCGATCTGGGCGATCGGCTCCAGAATAAAGGCCGAAGCGGATTCGTGTGCGGCCACCAAGGCACTGTTCGGCGGCAGAGCTAGATCATGCCCATCGTCACAGTGCGGCGCGCTTGGCTGTGGCTCGAGTCCGTCGAAGATCAAGTCTCCGCGGACATCGGCCGTGAAGTTTAGACTTCCGAATCTGACCTGACGGCCAGGGGCGTAGCTTTCGATCTGCTCCAGATGGCCAAGCGAATTAGCCCGCAGTGCGAAGCCGCCGAATACGAAGATCTGTCCGGGGAGAAAAGTCTCATCCTGGACAACGTTGTTGATTGAAGATGCCATCGAGCCTATCGGTGACGACACAGAGGAATTCTCAATGAAAGCACCAATGTCGGTGTCAAAACCGGCGGATCTCGGGTAGGGGGTCACGAACTGTGCGTCTAGGCGGATGGTACCAGGAGACGAGGGACACGATGTTTTACCCAGGTTCGGGCCCTCTCGATGGAGGTAAAACCCTACGTCCTGCTTGATTAATATTGATGATATGGGTAGTACAAGAGTGGATCTACCACGAGATCAAGGAGGCTAAACCCTAAAGCTAGCCTATGGTATGATTGTTGTAATATATGTTGTCCTACGGACTAAGCCCTCCGGTTTATATAGACACCGGAGGAGGCTAGGGTTACACAGAGTCGGTTACAATGGTAGGAGATCTACATATCCGTATTGCCAAGCTTGCCTTCCACGCCAAGGAAAGTCCCATCCGGACACGGGACGGAGTCTTCAATCTTGTATCTTCGTAGTCTTGGAGTCCGGCGGACGATGATAGTCCGGCTGTCCGGACACCCCCTAGTCCAGGACTCCCTCACCGGCCCTTTGCGGCCATGACGGGTGGCATCATTTTCCCCATTGAAATCCCACATGGGGTGGCCCCTGTATTGCAGCGGCTGCACCCCCCGCATTATGCACTTGGCCATGACTCCGGTCATGGTCAATCCGGAATGGGCCAGCAACCTTATCCAGCCCATCAAATAATGGACGCCCTTGTCTTCCTCCAGTTGAGGGCTCCGCGGGCGCCAACTTAGGCGTTTCTTCAGAGGAGCATTGCTGAACTCCGGGAGGCCGATCCGAACTGGGTCCGGCAGTGGAGCGTCTTCTACATAAAACCATTCCGAAGGCCAGTCTTCGGACGCCTTCTTTGGGGTTCCGGATGGATATCCGGTCCTGGCGATGCGCCATATTTCGGCACCGCCCACTTGATATATTGACCCCTCGTGAGAACGGGGTACGAGGCAGAATAGCCTCTTCCACAGCGCAAAATGGGGCTCGATGCCCAGGAATAGCTCACAAAGAGCTACGAAACCCGCGATGTGCAGAATAGAGGCGGGCGTGAGGTGATGGAGCTGGAGTCCATAGAACTCCAGAAGCCCGCGGAGGAACGGATGAACGGGAAATCCAAGCCCCCTTATTAGATAGGGGACGAAGCACACCCGCTTTCCTTTAGAGGGGATAGGGGTGGCCTCCGCCTGCTTCCCACCTTTGTAGGTGGCCAGCCCGGCTCGAACCGGGACCATAAAGGCCGGAGGGAGATATCCCTCCGCTTGAAGCTTCACCAGCTCGTTGTGCGGAACTGAACATCTCCTCCAATCTCCTGGCGGAGGGCTGGAAGCGCGAGAGGAGGAGCCGCGTCGACGGTCCATGATGGAATGGGTTTTCGGTCGGAAGCGCTCCGATGAGTACTCGCGGAAGGAGGATGGTGTGATTTGGATCTGGATTCTTATCTCTCTTATAGGCAGATTATTTGCGCAGCTAGGGGGTAAAACATAAAAGATACCCTGGCTTTTCGCATTCGTGTGACGCATGGAAGAGGGCCATTATTGGGCGTGGAAGCCAAGGACCGCAACATTTGTAAGGGAGCCGGACACTATTCGGCAAGCACATGGAATTTGAAGGAGAACCCGCCTTGCAACGCCGAAGACTATAAATGCGCTGGACTCGTCGTCATTGAAGCCTGGTTCGGGGGCTACTGAGGGAGTCCTGGACTAGGGGGTGTCCGGATAGCCAGACTATCATCATCGGCCGGACTCCAAGACTATGAAGATACAAGATTGAAGACTTCGTCCCGTGTCCGGATGGGACTTTCCTTGGCGTGGAAGGCAAGCTTGGCGATACGGATATGTAGATCTCCTACCATTTTAACCGACTCTGTGTAACCCTAGCCCTCTCCAGTGTCTATATAAACCGGAGGGTTTTAGTCCGTAGGACACACAACCATTACAACAATCATACCATAGGCTAGCTTCTAGGGTTTAGCCTCCTTGATCTCGTGGTAGATCCACTCTTGTACTACCCATATCATCAATATCAATCAAGCAGGAGTAGGGTTTTACCTCCATCGAGAGGGCCCGAACCTGGGTAAAAACATCGTGTCCCTTGTCTCCTGTTACCATCCGCCTAGACGCACAGTTCGGGACCCCCTACCCGAGATCCGCCGGTTTTGACACCGATAGGCCGTCTGCGGGGGCTCTTGAGTCAGATCCGACTTCTTCGGGAGGAGCCGGCACGAAGATGGAGTCTGATTCTGGAGAAGGTTTGATAGACGGCTTAAGGAGGCGCTGAAGAGCGACGCCGGATGGTATTGCTTGGCGGGTGGAGCCGACTCGTGCCAAGGCGTCTGATTGGTCGTTGTCATTCCTTGACACGTGAAGGAACTCGCACCCCTCGAAGTATCCGCTGAGTTGCTGCACCAGGAAGCAGTAGCTCGCCATGTTTGCATCTTTGGCGTCCCAGTCGCCAGATGACTGCTGGACCACCAAATCGGAGTGGCCATAGCACAGGATCCGGCGAATGCCGAGCTCTTTGGCAAGCCGGAGCCCGTGAATGAGTGCCTCATATTCGGCGACGTTGTTGGAGGCGGCGAAGCGGATCTGCATCACATACTTGAGCTTGTCGCCTTTAGGGGAGGTGAGGACGACACCGGCTCCCAGGCCGGTGCGCATCTTGGAGCCGTCGAAATGCATCCGCCAATGGGTGGAGTCAGGTGCTGGCGGTAGGTACTAGGTCTCGGCCCAGTCAACGAGGAAGTCGGCCAGTGCTTGCGACTTGATGGCGGTGCGGGGCTGGTAGTAGATGGTGTAGGGAGCCAAATCTATGGCTCATTTGGCTACTCGGCCAGAAGCATCTCGGCTTTCGATGATCTCGGCCAGCGGGGCTGTGCAAACCATAGTGATTGGATGCTCTTGAAAGTAAGGCTTCAGCTTCTTGGCGGCAAAATGCACACCGTAGCACATCTTCTGGTAGTGGGGGTAGTTCTGCTTGGAGGTCGACAGTACCTCGCTCAAGTAATACACCGGTCTCTGGACAGGGAGCGCCTTGCCTTCCTCCTTGCGTTCGACTACAATGACTGTGCTGACTACTCAGCTGGTGGCGGCAATGTATAGGAGCAAGGGCTCTTTGGGAGTCGGAGCCGCCAGCACAGGAGGAGTAGTTAACATCTTCTTCAGCTGGAGAAATGCTTCATCCGCCTTGTGGTTCCACTCAAAAAAGGTGGTCTTCTTCATCAATTGATACAAAGGGAGAGCTTTCTCGCCCAGCCGACTGATGAACCGACTAATGGACGCCAAGCAGCCGGTGAACTTCTGCACATCTAACAGTCAGCTGGGTACCTCCATCCTCTCGATGGCCTTGATCTTCACGGGGTTGCACTCTATGCCGCGTTCAGAGACCAGGAAACCAAGGAGTTGGCCGGCTGATACTCCGAAAACGCACTTTTCAGGGTTGAGCTTGATCTGGAATCCGCGCAGGTTCTCAAAGGTTTCCTTGAGGTCTTCCAGCAGCATCCCACGCTTCTCCGTCTTCACCACCACATCATCCACGTAGACGTGGGCATTGCTGCCGAGTTGCTTGAGGAGGCACTTCTGCATGCAACGCTGATAAGTGGCGCTGGCATTCCTCAAGCCGAACGTCATGGTCAGGTAGCAAAAGACTCCGAACGGCGTGATGAAGGCGGTCTTCAGTCTGTCTGCCGGGTTCAGCTTGATCTGGTGATATCCTGAATATGCATCTAAGAAACTCAACAGCTCGCATCCGGCTGTGGAATCTATCACCTGATCGATTCTTGGCAAGGCAAAGGGGTCCTTGGGGCAAGCCTTGTTGAGGCTTGTGTAATCAATGCACATCCGCCACTGCTTGTTTTTCTTCAGTACCAAGACCGGGTTTGCCAACCACTCTGGAAAAAACACCTCCATAATGAAGCCGGCCGCCAGGAGCCGGGCTATCTCTTCTCCAACAACTCTTCTCTTCTCTTTTGACAGGCGGCGCAAGGGCTGCCTGACGGGCTTCACATCAGGTCGGACATGTAACTTGTGCTCGGCGAATTCCGTCGGTACACCTGGCATGTCTTTAGGGGACCATGCAAAGATGTCTCGATTCTCACGGAGGAAATCGACGAGCTCGCCTTCCTATTTACTATCAAGGTTTGTTCCCATGACAGCGTACCTCTCTGGGTGCTCTGGGTCCAAGGGTATATTCTTAGTCTCTTTGGCCGGTTTGAACGAACCCTCAACTTCCGACTCCTTGGGGTCAGGCGACATCTCTGGCTGCTTTCCGGCCATCGCCACGACCCGATCAAGGAGCCGCTTCTCAGCTGCGATCACCAGGGACTCAGCCAGCCGACTGCTCTCGGCTGCGCAAGCGGACGACTTCCCGTAGTCGCCGACTACGGTCAAAATTCCCTTGGAACTCGCCATCTTCATCTTGAGGTAGGCGTAGTGGGGGACTGCCATAAACTTGGCCAAAGCAGGCCGGCCAAGTAATGCATGGTAGGGGCTTTCGAGGTCCACCACTTCAAACCAGACTAGCTCTCGGCGGAAATGATCTTTGTCTCCGAAGAGAACGTCTATCATGATCTTGCCGATTGGTGAGCAGGAAAGGCCAGGTACGATGCCGTGGAACACAGTCCGGCTGCTCTGCAGCTGTCTTTGCTTGATTCCTAGCTTCTCCATAGTGTCCTTGTACAGGATGTTGATGCTGCTGCCTCCATCTATCAGCACTCACGAAAAGCGAGCGGCCCGCCTATCAGTGGCCAAGGTGGCACTCAGGACTAAGGCATAGGAGCCCGGATTCGGCATCACCTCTGGGTGATCTGCTCTGCTCCAACTGGTAGGCTTCTCGGACCAATGCATGAACTCTGGAGTGTTTGATGCCACTACATTCACTTCTTGCTGCTGCAGCCGTCTGCTGCTTCGATCATCAGCCACACTAGTGAACACCACATAGGCTCCATGCTCTTCTGGGTACTCGTCTTGTACTGCGCCGACTGGCCATGCAGCCGGCTGCTGGGGCGGCGGTGGAGGCGGCGGCCTAGCAGGCGGGGGAGGAAGGAGGCCGTCTCCCTTGGCGATTCTGGTGAGCCAGTGGCACTTTCGGGTGGTGTGGTTTGACGGCTTCGCGCCACTGTGGAACTTGCAGGGGCCATCCAGAGTCTGCTCGTAAGAGAAGGCTGGCAACCAGTTGGACTTGCCGCCTTTCTGCCGCTTGGCCGGAGGCTGCCCCTCCGGCTGTTGATCTTCGACTGTTGCAACCTGCCGACTGCTGGAAGTCGGCTGTTGGGCCTTGCGTTTGTTGTCGTTCTGTTGTTGTCGCTGACTGGCGTCTCCAACTGGAGTTCTGGGAGCCTGAGGGGCCACTTTGCCAGCCGCGTTAACTTGAATCTCCGTCTTCATGGAGGAGTCAGTTGTGGCGTACTTGTCTGCTATGACTAGCAGTTCATCGAGGGTTTCCGGCTCGTCGCAGAGGAGCTTGTGCTTGAGGAGGGTGCCTTCTCGGCACCCGGCGGTGAAGTACTCGATAGCCTGCACCTCGTGCACGCCCTCGCAGGGGTTCCGAAGCTCACCCCAGTGCGTGAGGTAGTCGCGTGTTGACTCGTCAGGGCCTTGCACGCACAAGGAAAGCTGGCGCGGCTTGGGAGGTTGCTTGTACGTGCTCGTGAAGTTGCGGATGAAGGCTTTGGTGAAGTCGACCCAGCTGTTGATGTTGCGGGGCTTCAGACTGTTCAACCATGTTCGGGCCGTGCCCTGGAGCATGAGTGGAACATACTTCACGGCAACTCGCTTGTTGCCGTTTGCTATGTTGACGGTCGTGGAGTAATCAATTAGCCAGTCTTCCGGCTTCACGGAGCCGGTGTATTTGGGTGTGTCTCGGGGGAGCGTGAACCCTTTGGAAAAAGGCTCGTCTCGGATGCGGGGTCCAAAGCAAGGCGGACCCAGCTCATCTTCTTCTTCCAGCGCCAGGGATCGGTGGAGTCGGCCGATCCGGTGGCGAGCGTCATTTTCTCTGACTCCCTCTCGGCGGCCAAGGCGGCCACCGAGAGTCGGATGCTCAACAGGCGGAGGGGAAACTCGTCGTTCTCTTCTTGGTGGGGGAGGCAGGTAATCGTCCCGCCGCTCCACTGCTCTCGGACGGCCGTCTTGGTCACGCTCAATGGTGATGCGAGTCCGACTGCGATTGACAGCCGGCTCTTTGTCTTTTCTTCCGCGGACTCCACCAGTCGGCGTCTGAGACGTCGCGCCCTGATCTCGACGGGGAGGCAAGTCGTCGTTTGGCTGCTGTGGCGCCTCAGTGCGGCCGCCGGCCGCATTCTGCGCAGCAACTGCGTCGAGGAGCTGCCGGACTCGCTCCGTCATCATGCGGCGCTCTTCGCCTTCGAACAGGGGTGGCGCACATGGGGCGATTGGCCCCGAACAGGTTGGCGATGGTCGCGCCGAGCTGTCGGGCCGTGCCTAGGCAGCTAGGCCCAGTCGGAGCCGGCGAGCCGCCCACGGCGCGATCCATTTCGCGCTGGTAGGCTTCTGACAAGCGCCTCATGCTTGCCAGCTTCTTGGCGCCTTCGATGATCTGAAGGCGGCGTGTCTCCAGCGTCTCGGCGTCTGCGTCTCTGGAATGGGCGCAGTCAGGTCTTGCAGAGCCGTGTCGAGCGGGTCATGAGCTCCCTCACCGGAGCGCTCATCGTGACTGATGACGAGCACCTCCGTGACGGCGCTTCCGCCGCTCTCCTCATGAGGGAGCGGCTCGGTGTAGATCACCACGTTGGCGGGGAAAGTGTCAAGCGACACGGCGTCGGAGTCGACAAGCATTGGGTCGATGGAGCCTACGGACTCCAAGTCCACGGCAGGCTCGCCGGTGACGTGGAGTAGGTCGAGGAGGCCCGCGAGGAGGCTCTCGGGGCCACCCGTGCCTACGTCGGACGCAGGCTCGTCGGAGAGGCGAACCTCGCTGACAAGTTCGGCGAGGCAGCTCGCTGCACAGGCGGCCTCAGCGCCGCGCAGCGCGTCGATGCAGACTCCGTCTGGCGAGCCTGGCTGGCTGCGCTCGCCAGGGAGGAAGAGGGTTCCCATCCAGAATAGATCTCTGGACGACGGTGCACCAGGCCCCACGGTGGGCGCCAAATGTCGGGGGTTGGGTGCGACATATGCCAAAGGATGGCTTATCATGGTGGGGGCGAGTAGAACGTCGCCGGTGCCTGGAAACGGGATGAGGCAAAGACATGCACGCCGGCGGATCTTACCCAGCTTCAGGGCTCTCCGAGGAGATAACACCCCTACTGCTGCTCCGCGGGGTCTCCGCATGGTCACTAAAGAAAAGTGAATACAAGGGTGCTCCTAGAGCTGTTTCCGGAGGTAGGAGAAGGCTAGGCTAGCTCTCTCCTCCTCGTGTGGTCTGCCTAGTGCTAGATGATTCCGAACGCTTTGCATGGGTGCCCTAGGGGGTTTATATAGGCCTACCCCCCCAGGGTTACAATGGTAAATCCGCCTGGGTGCGGGTCCCAGCCGTCTGTCTCTCAGGCGCCGTCTTCTTCGCTGACTCCTGGGGCCCGCCGACTGGTGGGTGTTGGGGAACGTAGTAATTTCAAAAAAATTCCTACGCAGACGCAAGATCATGGTGATGGCATAGCAACGAGAGGGGAGAGTGTTGTCTACGTTCCCTCGTAGACCGTTAAGCGGAAGCGTTATAACAACGCGGTTGATGTAGTCGTACGTCTTCACGAAGATCCAAGCACCGAACGTACGGCACCTCCGTGTTCAGCACATGTCCAGCTCGATGACGTTCCCCGGACTCCAATCCAGCGAAGCGTCGGGGATGAGTTCCGTCAGCACAACGGCGTGGTGACGATGATGATGTTCTACCGGCGCAGGGCTTCGCCTAAACTCTGCGACGATATGACCGAGGTGGAATATGGTGGAGGGGGCACCGCACACGGCTAAGGAACGATCCGTAGATCAACTTGTGTGTGTATGGGGTGCCCCCCTCCTCCGTATATAAAGGGAGAGAGGAGGAGGGGGCCGGCCAAGAGGGGAGGCGCGCCCTAGGGGGGGCAAACCTACTCCAAGTAGGTTTGGCCCCCTTTCCTATTAGGAGTAGGAGAGGGAAGGAAGAGAGGGGAGGAAAGAAGGAAAGGGGGGGCCGGCCCCCCTCCCAATTCGGATTCGGCTTAGGGGGGGGGCGCGCCCCCTCCTTTGCTCCTTCTCCCTCCCTTCCACTAAGGCCCAATAAGGCCCATATACTTACCGGGGGGTTCCGGTAACCTCTCGGAACTCCGGTATAGTCCCAATCTCATCCAGAACCTTTCCGGTGTCCAAATATATCCGTTCAATATATCAATCTTTATGTCTCGACCATTTCGAGACTCCTCGTCATGTTCGTGATCACATCCGGGACTCCGAACAACCTTCGGTACATCAAAACTTATAAACTCATAATAAAACTGCCATCGTAATGTTAAGCGTGCGAACCCTACGGGTTCGAGAACTATGTAGACATGATCTAGAACTATTCTCGGTCAATAACCAATAGCGGAACCTGGATGTTCATATTGGTTCCCACATATTCTACGAAGATCTTTATCGGTCAAACCGCATAACAACATACGTTGTTCCCTTTGTCATCGGTATGTTACTTGCCCGAGATTCGATCGTCGGTATCCAATACCTAGTTCAATCTCGTTACCGGCAAGTCTCTTTACTCATTCCGTAATACATCATTTCATAACTAACTCATTAGTTACAATGCTTGCAAGGCTTAGGTGATGAGTATTACCGAGAGGGCCCAGAGATACCTCTCCGACAATCGGAGTGAAAAAACCTAATCTCAAATTATGCCAACTCAACATATACCTTTGGAGACACCTGTAGAGCACCTTTATAATCACCCAGTTACATTGTGACGTTTGGTAGCACACAAAGTGTTCCTCCGGTAAACGGGAGTTGCATAATCTCATAGTTGAAGGAACTTTGTATAAGTCATGAAGAAAGCAATAGCAACATACTAAACGATCAAGTGCTAAGCTAACGGAATGGGTCAAGTCAATCACATCATTCTTCTAATGATGTGATCCCATTAATCAAATGACAACACATGTCTGTGGTTAGAAAACATAACCATCTTTGATCAATGAGCTAGTTCAAGTAGAGGCATACTAGTGACACTATGTTTGTCTATGTATTCACACATGTATCATGTTTCCGGTTAATACAATTCTAGCATGAATAATAAACATTTATCATGATATGAGGAAATAAATAATAACTTTATTATTGCCTCTAGGGCATATTTCCTTCAGTGGGTCCCGCCGACTGGCCTGGTACGGGGACGTCAGCCCTGGTCCGCCGCGGGCGGGTCGTGTCGGCTGCAGATTACTGTAGCCGTGCTTCTAATGACACGGGCCTGGTCATGGGGTCATGGCAACAGTGCCGCCGCCTGACGGGCGATCACTGTCGCCATTCCCCCGTCGCTTCTGGTTAATGGCGTGTGGGGCCCGTGGAGGGGCCGGCCGACTCTCGAGGGCCGACTCCCAACGGATCCGACTCTTGGCGCTCCCGCCGTCTTCAGTATTCTCGCTGACTGGTAGGCCCTGCCGTCTCCGGGCCGTACAGACAGGCCGTCGTGGGTACAGGGCTCCGCCCCCAAGGGCTGATGTCAGGGCCGGCATGGCGACAGTGCCGCGCCGGACGGAGATCTCCGTCGGTACGGCGCACTGTGGCCATGCGGGCCGACTCCCCATAGTCGGTCTCTTCGGAGTCGCTTCTGGGACTCGCCTTGTCTTAAGGCCGCCTCTTGGACTCGGCTCGTCTTGGAGTCGCCTCTTGGACTCGGCTCGTCTTGGAGTCGCCTCTTGGACTCGGCTCGTCTTGGAGTCGCCTCTTGGACTCGGCTTATCTTGGAGTCGCCGCAGGTGCTTGAGGGGCGCAGCTTGCCCCGATGTCTTGAAAGGTTCTGGGACTCGGGTTAGCCTACCCGTGGCCCATTACTCCGACATGATTTGAGCGAGGCAACTATGATCTCAACACACGTCGAGGCAATGCCATTGACTGAGGGAGAACAGTGAAGACGACGTTGCAATGGCGGCCATAAATAAATATCCATGATGCTAGCCTCCATATCGATAGCGCCAGAATAGATGGGCAGGGAGCCCATCGCAGCCGGTTGTCATGATCGTCCATGATGCTCGCATACATCTTAATGGTGCCACCACAGATGAGCGTGCAGCCCCGACATGAGTTGAAACAGGGTTTAGTCTTATTTGCCCATACCTGGCCATGGGCCGGGCCTAAAAAAGCCTGTGGCAGAAAATTGATTCCCAGGCCCTATCATCGGGCCTACTTTTCAAGCCCAAGCTCGGCCCATCTGGTAAAAGCCCTGAAAAGCCCTTAGGGCCTAGGGTCGTGGGTCGGGCCTCTTCCTTTAAATGCTAATATGCCAAGCTCAAGCCCGTCCAGGCCCTGCTGGTGGGCTCAAAACTCAGGCCCAAGCCCGGCCCATGGGCAAGCCCATCGGGCCTAGGCCCTAGATTTTAGGGCCGGAGATGGCCAGGACTATATTTGCCCCTGCATCACGGCCTCACGGCCTCCATAACGTCCACCATTTTTTAGAGGAAAGTCATATGCCTGACTTTACAAATAAAGCCACCATACAGAGTTCAACATGATCACAACCATATCACAAACCGGACACAACCAAGGACTAAGTTTAAGTGTTACATGTCACGCAGGCCAAGCATAAGTGGCGCGCAGGCCAACAAGCAACCCAAAGACACAAACACACAGACCACCACCTAGCACCAAAACACAATATCCTCCGATAAGACTCTATCCATTAGGATCATGAAAAAGATGAAGCCGAAGCCCGTACTCTAGCACATAGAAAATCGAATGCATCTATATCTGAAGCCTTAGTCAATGATCTCCACTGCTGACACCAGTCCGGAGTAAGTCCATACCCACCTGCTGGCTCTACGCCACACAGATGTTTGCCGTTCCAGTCGCTTCATTCCCTGATTGCGCGCCTCCATATGATCCCGACTCCTCTTGGCTTTGGCTCGCCCGACAGTCTCCTCCATGGACTCCCCAATTTGCCATGCTGATTTTGTGTCGGAGCGCTCCTCGTTGCAAAGCTTAGCCGCCAACTCAACCTTGTTGGAGTGTCTACGTCATGCAGCGGACGACCCCGCCGACAAATTGGGCACGCGAGCTCTTCCTCAACCTGATGACTCTTGATGCTTGTTCTAAATAATTATACGCACACCCTACCCCTATGAGCACCTCCGAGAGACTGAGCCGGCATATCATCTTGAGATTTACGAAGTCACCGTAGGCGCCTCGTCGTCGACGGGAGCGTCTCCTCCCACTGAAAGCGCATCGCCGGAAATCCTGAAATAAATCCAGGAATAATGCGAGCACCAGGATTTGAACCTGGTGGGTTGGGGATACCACTGTCCACCTAACCAACTCAACCATAGGTTGATTCGCTCACGAAGAGTCTTTTACCAGGCCTGTCTCACTTTTATTGACACGTATTAGGTATAGATACGCAGGTAAAATAGTACCACCTCGGATATAGAAAATAATATAGGTGAAAAAACTGAAAGCGTAAATTCACGGGAAAAAGCGTATTATGACGGTGAACCCACGGAGTCAATCCGTGCTTTATTATTACTAGTACAAATGCCCGTGCGTTGCACCGGGCAAAAGAAAGGCACAAACTATTTAAGATCTAACTCCAGAGATTTCACACTGCAACTATGTCAATATGATGTTAATATTGTTCGCAAAAAAGATGATGTTAATATGCCGGCAGTTTATTGAAGATAGAATGAAAACACCGGTAATAACACTGAAGTACAACAGAGGAAAAAGGTCATTGCCATAGCATAAGATGTAGAATCTCATACCAGCCAAGCACAGAGCTATAGCCTCAACATGTTAGGAGAGGCTAGGTGACGTATGGATAATCCCTGTAGCCAAATAAAACGATGCATATTCTTCTATATCGTCCAACCTGAACATATTGATAGTGTTAGAGAAGCTAGTGTCCGTGAAAGCCATCCAAAGGTATCCAGATTGACGTTTGTTTCGATAAAAGTTAAAAGCATAATTGACCATGATACCTCCACTTTGTTCAATGCCCTTCTCGGATTTGTGGGTCATCCAGTTTATTCTCTCAACCATCTACCATAAAATAAAAGTGGTGTTCAGCTGTTAGTAATGTCCACTGAATTGTTTCAAATAGATACTCCTTGAAAGTCAATATAATTAAGCCAAAGTTCATACAGAGAAACGCAACAGTACAACATGTTAGAAAACAAAATTACAATGTGGTTCTGGGACAAGTATTAGAATTCTAATTTCAGGTAGAAGACCAAAGAAAAAAAAATCTTATTTCTTAAGTCTGAGCCCAAACAGCCGCATCCAATACTCAGGATCAAGATTTAAAGTTAAAACTGAATGGGGTGACAGTGGGTAGCTCACTGCTCCATTTTGCAAGTGAAAATTAGCAACAACATCTAGAGCTTTTCCTCGTATTTTCTCTCTGGTAAGATACCTATACATCATATGAGAAGGCTGTCAGTCTCTGCAATTGATAACACATAATGTTCCATCCATTCAGAGAATGAATAGTGTTAACTCCAATCGTTGGTAACATTCCCAAATTCCAATGTGCATAGCAAAAGAACACGAATCACAATCAGAGGCTCGGGAAAGACCAGACGCAGTGACCGTTAACAAATCCAAATATATATATATATATATAGGACGTACATAGAAATTAGATATTTCGTAATTATTTCCATAACAAAAAACATACTGGCTGCAACAGAATGAAAGACTAACCTATTGACGATCACAACAGTACATACCATCCCATCTGATGTTGCCATCTCTCACATTTGATGATTACATCTTGTTATTTCTAACATGTACACCATCGAGCAATTGCTTTATTAGAAATATATTTACACAATATGATCAGAGCAACATCAAGGAGTCCAATGAGGTGCACAGATTCTCCTCAAATTCCACATGCAACCCTTATAGAGAAGAGACATATTTGCTTAGGTGATTTTTGATTGAGCTCCTACAGAAAAATTCAAAGAAATCATGAGGAGCATGGAGCCAAGCAAACTGATCAGAGTAAATCATGAGAGGAGAAGCCTCTCAACCTACTACAGGTAATCGAAGTCAACATTAATTGGTGTAAGAATTAAACCGTAATGTATATCAACAACCCAGCAGTTGATAAAATAACCCTAACACAACCCATTAATACAATATATAATGACATGACGTAGATAGAGATTGTGCAGATATCATGATCTACGAACCGTATCTACAAATATTGATTGCAAAGTCACAAACAAAACCTCCTGACATCACAAAACAAATGTTTCATCAACAGAAACTCTAGCGAATGCCAATTGGATTATATGAGTAAGATAGGGACATTAAAAAAGGAAAAAGATAGTTTAATATTATATATTCTATTTTCTTACTTCACATCACAGAGAAGCAAGTCAAAGATATTGCGATACATCTTATCCTTCTATAAATTGACTGCAAAGGCACAATCCCGACCAAATTATATAGAACGAATTGCTCCTGTGGTCCAAGTATTGCAAAAAAAGTTATATAAAGATTATTCAACAGTGGGGATAAACATGACATGTACTACCGAAATCCCTGGAGCTTAGTCTGCATGTCTATTCGTCCTCTACGTAAATCGGTGGTGGCCAAGATGTGCTAACAGCTCACCTACCTCTCCCCGTTTATCAATAAAATCAATGCAGCACAAAGCAAGAAAAAATAAGATAGATATATCTACCTGATGTAATTGCTTGTAACTCCAGAGTGTTAGTAGAGTCGAGGAGAGAACACCCAGCCAATGTTACAGCAGATCAATGTGCAACCTTTGTTATGGACGGTCCCCGTTGTAAATCAACCTGGAAGAGATGGAGAGGCGCCGGGAAGCTGAGGGATTTGATGCATCAGAGCAGCCATGGCCCATGGACAGTGGAGAAGTGCCAGCGGCTCGAGATCTGACGTGTCGCAGCCAGCATAGGAAGAGGAGAGGCGGCGGTAGATCAAGCCTTGGGCGCGGCAGGCGGCAGCACACTCACCCCTGTCGCACCCTTCCTTCTTCCCCTTCCTTCTTCTCCTCCCTGGATCCTCCTCTATCTCTGTTTTCTACCAGAAAAACCGAAGCCCTGCCATGACCTTGGACCCCTCCCTACCAGCCATGAAGGATCGCCTCCACCTGCAAGGGCTTCGCGCCACCGCGCCGGATCCCTCCTCCCGCGCCCGCTGGATCCCGCCGCCACCGTTCTGCATCGATCAGACGCGTCGTCCCCAGCCACTCGAGCCGCCGCGTTGACCTGATCCAGAAGCTGCGCTCGAGCGCTGCGGCGGGGGCGGCGAGTGGGCAGAGGTGCGGCCGCGGCGGCGGGCGGGTTGAGGTCGACGGCGGGGGCAAGTGGTGTGGCGGCGGGGGGATTTGGCTCGGCCTGGGCACAGGCCAGGGTTGAGCCGAGGAGGCAGATGCGTCCAGGTAGATTTTCCAGCGAATTGTTTTTCCGTGACAGATTAGTGACGGACCGCGGGTTGAATACCAAAAGGCATAAGGACTTTTTGACAAAATCGCTGCGACGGTGAACCCGGAGACACAATCCATGCTTTATTATTAGAGAGAGATTAAGAAAAGGTTAAGGAAAGATTAAAGATAGATTAGGAAAAGATAATAAAGCGCGTGTTGAGTGTGGTTTATTCAACGTTGCGGTGTTTTTACACAAAGGCTCTCCTATTTTATAGAAATTGCATCAGCAGTCCCCTCATAAGTCATCAGACCCGAACCAGTACCGAAGAGAGAAAAGAAAAAAAAACGACCGCCCAGGCCTCCTCGATTCCATCTCCACCTCCATCCCGCCGCCATCTCCTGCCCCCGCGCCGCCCGCCCCACACCGCCTCGACCGGGACCGCGTCCCTCCCCAAACGACGGCGATGATGGAGGGCGCCGCCCAGCTCCTGGCCGACGGATTCGCCGGCTCCCCGCTCCTCGGGGCCAGCCCCTCCCACGGCAATGATGGAGGGCGCCGCCCAGCTCCCAGCCGATGGATTCGCCGGCTCCCCGCTCCTCGGGGCCAGCCCCTCCCCCGTGCCGGGTCGAGCATCGGCTTGGAGGCCCTTGGGGCTGCCGCCGGTGCGGGAGTCCCGCGCGGCCGTGCGGGCTGGGGACCGAGCGGCGGGCCAGCCACCTGTGCCCCGTCCGCCCTGCTGCTGAGCCATCCTTGTACCGTTGCACGCATCTTCGCACCGCCCGGCCAGCCTCTGGTGCGCACCTCTGCTTTTACTAGCCACGAACCACGAGCATCACCTGTTTGGTGTTGTGCCTACGAGCGTGTTGGAGAAATCTGTGTCCAGAGGGTGGAGAAGATTGATGCGGAGAGGAAGACGATGGCGACAGAGAGCGTGTGTACTCCAGCCTGTTGGATTAATCACAGAGGCCCCACTAATTTGGCTTGATGTACAATGTCAGATTCAAGAAAAAAGTGTTTTCTATGTTCTACTATAGATCACCAGACTGCGTTGTATGGAGCGGAACAGAACCAACTGGTCTGCATCTCCTTCAATGGCACCCTGCATCTCTATCAATAGCACCCTGCAGCAAGCTTGCTTTCTCTACATCTACCATCAACTACCATGCAGCAAGTTCAGTTTGATGTTAAGAGGAGGCGTTACAGTTATTTTTTAAGGCACCCCATGTTAGCCAATGGATTTTGTTTATGTTTCTGGTGGAGATGATTCAGATGAAGTAATGTTTGTTTCTTATGAATAAACTAAGCGATGAATTTAAGATTACTTGCCTGGTATATCTAATTGTAATGTGTATCATGCTCAAGCAAAGGTACGAGGACTGACTACTGATATTTCCTAATACATTTGTATTTTTTGTTTTACCAACTTTCAGATTTTTCAAAATCATGATTATTATATAGTGTGTATAATCTTTTCTTGCTAGCTCTGTACTACGATTTTGAGGAATCTGCCAATGCAAAAATAAGATAGTTGTATGTAGTAGTTATGTTATACAGGTTCTGTTTGATGTGTTTCAGAAGGGAGAGATCGATGATTTTGGAATATAAAGCTTCATATGATTTTTTTTCCTCCAAGGTAACCATGGCATCCATATTTTTTTAGGTTTGTCTCTAATATTATGTATGCTCTCCCATTGAAGTTTCAATACTTGGGTTTTAGAGCTGCACTTATAGACTTCAATTGGTTTGTTCTATATACAATTCTAAATCATGTAATTATTTTTTTTTCTTCCCGTTGGTTTCAAGTATTTTCCCTTTTGTTTTTACTATGACAAGCTCACAAAGAGTGTGTATTGAAAGGGAAAATAATTTGGTATGTGAGGCCGTTTGAATGCACCTGTTTCTTGCTGTTGTATGTTGGCGCATGGTATCAGCAGTGCATCCCTCTAACGGCTCTACCAGAGTTGATGTGCTTCAGAGTCTAGCCTGCTCCATGGTGTCAGGCTCCAAAACGTCAATCTACCAGAGTTGATGTGCTTCAGAGTCTAGCCTGCTCCATGGTGTCAGGCTCCAAAACGTCAATCTACCAGAGTTGATGTGCTTCAGAGTCTAGCCTGCTCCATGCTGTCAGGCTCCGAAACATCAACATAGAGGAGCGCGACGAGCAAGGCGTGTGGTGGATGTCATCCCATCGCCATGGAATTGACCATGTCCGAACGCGTTGTGATCAGATGGACATACCGCAGCCACCGTTGGCGAGGGCGCTCATCTAATTTGAAATGGCTCCAGCGTGTGTGATGTATCGCTCCCCTCAGTTTTTGGAGGAACATGGTGCTATTTGGTGCTTTTGGTTGTGGAAAAAATGTCATTAGTCAGGCACTTTCTAAGATGGTCACCTGACTGCTCTGTTGTCATGGATGTGGGAAAACCTTTGTCTATAATATTTTCTTGGTACCATCTCTATACGGTCTATTCAGTTTGAAAATATCCACGGTACTGCAATTCTGAAGCTCCGCTTTATGTGGGATGTGAGGAAAGAGGAAATGAGATGTCTGATGTTCTCATATATGGATTTCCCCCAATTGCCAATGACATTGCCTGACATAATGTGGACAGTGGAGCCGCTTAAATTCCATGGCAAGCTCACCATGGTCGGCTTTCTTACTCCAGATGGGTGGGAGAGAATAGGAAGGTAGAGGGAGCCGCCCAAGGTCCCGTTGATATGGTGGCACGGGCGGAGGACAACGGTGCGGCCGCTGGAAGCGCTATTCTTCTTGGCCTCGTCCTTCGAGAACGACGGGACAAGGGAGGCGGCGTCGGCGCTGTCCTAACAGAGGGGAAGAAGAATGGGAAACAGGAAGAAAGATCGAGTTCATATGGGTGTTGTCTATGTGTATGTCATAAGTCTTTCAATGGACCAAGCCCAAAAAATAGTGCAAAATAAATTACAAATGAAATATAATATTCCAACAAAATGTTCGTCACCATCAAAATGATTCTATTTTAAAAAATATTATTGAAATTAAAAAAACACCTTCTAAAAAACATATTCATGTTTTTCTGAACAACAACTAAAAATTGATTGAAAGACTTTCATACACTACTACTTTTTCATCGGATGAAATGAAAGTGTGGAGCTGAAATAGGTCATGACAAACACTATTAGGGTATGTCCAAATTTCATGGTCCAAAAAGAAATACTCGGTGTAACCTTATTTCTGACGTTTGCAAAAATTAGATTAAAAACGTGTTTCATAATTGCACGTGGACCAAGTTATATTTAATATTTCGTCCGGCGCAACGCATGGGCATTTGTACTAGTAGAATTTTAAAAGCATATTTAACTTGTACTGGTGAAAGTGATTTAAGCTCATCCAACTTAGTTTTGAAAATGAACAAATCCCTCTCAGGACATAATTTAATACATCATATTTATGAATACATTGCCAATTCAATTTTCTAGTACGCAATAGTTACAAAATAGGAACTGCTAGTACATCATACGTATACGTAGTATATCAAAAAGCATGGCTAGAGTTCTTTTGTTATTAAAATGCTCCCTCTTGTGAGTTTAATAGCAGCTTAGGATAAAATTCTGGATCGCTAGAGTTGCTGCTCAATCCATTAGTTATGAAATACCATTAACTTTTTGTGTTAATAGCAGTTTGGGTAGAAAATAGAAGCTTCAGCTAGCACCAAGTCATAAACTGATAGTAGTAACTCCAAGAAGTAGTTTGTCGTGATCTTCTCATAAACAATGTTGCCATGCTCTGAAGCTTCTCTGTACTTTACCGATCTGTACTTCTGGTGGGCAAATGCAAAGTGCCTCTCTTCATCACCGGCTACAGCCGCTCCTTCAGCTGCAGCCATGGAAATTGCAGCCCAAACAAACATACCTTAAGTAAATACCAAGAAATTGGTTAGAAATAATATGTAATGTATATATAAAATAACCAAGAGATATCGAAATTCATATACATATTTTATTTTATAATAGTCCTTTATCTAAGAAGGGGAGCCTTGGCGCAGTGGTAAAGCTGCTGCCTTGTGACCATGAGGTCATGGGTTCAAGTCCTGGAAACAGCCTCTTACAGAAATGTAGGGAAAGGCTGCGTACTATAGACCCAAAGTGGTCGGACCCTTCCCTGGACCCTGCGCAAGCGGGAGCTACATGCACCAGGTTGCCCTTTTTTTTATCTAAGAAGATACAGAATTCCATGTAACCACATTTCCTACCACCATATGACGGATTATGGTGCCATTTCATTAATAATAATGGAGATTATTAAGAAATGACCGGAAAAGATGAACTATAAAATAAAGTAGCATCTCTATACGGGCATCAAACATATCACCCATGCTGACGTAATAAGCACATACATGTAGCATTTGCACTGAACAGAACATCTGAAGATGAATAGGCAATGTCTACAATATTAATGCAAGGGTGTCATGAACAGATCAAAATGAAAATAGGGCCTATATAAAATCCTCTTTGTAATTATAATCGGTGACCAATTTGCAGATGCTTACAATTTCATTCAATAAGTTATGGTTGAAAACTTGAAATAGTAAATGTATATTCCTCTCGTTCCTAAATATAAGTCTTTTAGATATTTCAACAAGGACTACATACGGATGTATATAGACATATTTTAGTGTAGATTCACTCATTTTGCTCCGTATATAGTAGATACATCCATTTGAGGGACAAGCTTGGGAAAAGCTTTTTTGGACAGAGGGAGTATATCGAAAAGGTGTGTATGATTGATAGTAGTCATGATGGCTTGTGTTATAATAAGCAAGCAGGGAAAAAGAATGAATTAGAAATAACAAGCCTGGGTAAAAGTTGTTTTGTACTCCCTCTGCCCCAAAATTCTTGTCTTAGATTTGTCTAAATACGGATGTATCAAGTCACATTTTAGTATTAGATACATCCGTATCTAGATGAATGTAAGACAAGAATTTTGGGACGGAGGGAGTAGATCAGAAACAAAGGCGCCATAAAATGATTTAAGTGTTGCCAAATGGGTCCTCTTCATGTAATAAGCATGTAATATTGCAGAACAATAATATAGTCTTCTTAAACTAAATTGTGACAAATTCTTACTCTGGCACACTTGAGGTAGTCACCACGAGCATACATTCTTTCACCATCAAACAGTCTCTTATCCGTTGGTTTTACGACTCCTGTCAAACTGCATTCGCACGACATCTATGTGAGGTTCACACATTCAAAAATATGGCCAACTTGTAATTCTATGGTCTGCAATACTGCAAAATCAGATAAATGTTTTGGAATGGCTAAAGAGTAAAGATAACACGAAAAAAACTTAAGTGACTTTGGGCCAACAAAGCAGAAGCACAGGATTACTGATTTGGTGTCGGCTTACTTCTTAAAGCACAAAAATAGCACGGCTACACAACCTTGCTTTGAGCAAAGTGAGCATAACAGCTACCCGCTACCCATTAAACGCAGTTATGAAGGAAAAAGGACAACCTAACCATAATTGCATAACGAATTATTTTCCAGCAGAAACAACATCATGTTGGCCAACCTGAAAGAAAGGACTCACCTTTAATGAAGAAGGAAGCCGAACACACCCACATTATAACAGCAACAAGAGAATTTCCAAGAATTTTGGACTACAAAAATTCATAGAAACTCCATTGTGTGGGACAAACTCACAATTGGCGAGCTTGGTGAGCAATTACACAGGGACGATTAAGCAAGCAAACTCAAGACCTGATTCTAACAATTGCCAACCGTGAAATAATACAATTAGTGAGTGTGAAATATTACATGCTAAGCAAGCAAACTCAAGAAACTGATTCTAACCAATTACCTGTAGACAAGTAGTCAAAAATTCATGTGACATGTGGTGTTCACTGAATAACTGATAAAAACAGAGGAAACAATAGAGGATGGTAAGAAATAATTTTATGTGGTGTTCACTGAATAACTGATAAAAACAGAGGAAACAATAGAAGATGGTAAGAAATAATTTTATGTTGCAGAAATAAGAATACTTAATGAAGCATTGGGGCATAAGAATACATAAATGAGTCCATAGTTAACTCTTTAGCAAGATCTGCACTTCAATCCAAAAGTAAGAGCTGTCTATTGCTGATCACTTGCTACACCGATGAAACATCCATCCGAATATTATCACTCACTAACCGGCAAACTGGCACACACAAAACACACATCATGCATGAGGCAATGGCTCTATGGGCATCGACAACATCACCGATCCATACCTGCGCACGAATTGATAAACAAAGGTGAGGCCACACATGGCTAGCATGGCAAGAGGAAGCATTGGCAGGGAAGGCAAGAGCGGCAACCAAGGGAACCATAGAGAATATCAGTGGCAGGCACAACAAATGGAAGAAATTAAATAAGCTAATTCTTTTAGCGTTCAGCAGAATTGTACAAAGAACCGAATGCCACCACAAATTGAACCTAACAAGCCCACCATATTAGTATATACAATAATCAAGCGTCATTGCAACTTTCATTTAGGGGAATCTAAAAGAGAAATAAATATACCAATCGACATGGAACATCCGGTTGTGCTTGTTTGCATTTTCAAATCACTGTGTTGATCTTAAATTATTCCAGAAGATAAGAACAGAGGCATAGGCATCACAAAATATTTGAATGATGAGAGGGACCATGCTAAAATTTGCCTGGGTGTAGAGAAATTTGGGAAGCTACATCATTGTTCAAGTTTACTTAGAAACCAAAGGATATCTCTCCCTACCAAATCCAGCAAGAAGTTTAGTGCGGATGCACCAAACGCCATGAATCTGATCCTAGTCCAGCATAAACTTGCCATTCAACAAGAGCAAATCGAAGAAGCGGCCTAGAGGGAGTACTCACCGGTATGGTACTTCTTGACCGACAGCATCAGCATGCACTGCCATGCCATCCCCAGCTTACGCATCTTGCATAGTATCATCTTCAAACAAATTTAACCTGTAGAGAATAACATTTTTTGATCGATAGGTAAGAGCAGTGCTAAAATGTTCATGGGAAATCCTCTTTTGAGTTGTACAAATGGTGAGACATTATTGAAGACACAAAGAATAGCATTAAGTATACAAGCGTGACAAATGGCACCAAACTCTCGAGGTTTTCAATATCTGCTAAAATTGGGGTATTGGAGTAAAAACCCAGTTCTCACATAATTTTCAATTGCACACAAAGAAACCTTGACGTGGACAAAATAAGCGCTAAGATTCTAGTTCAAATATAGGAGCACCGGAACTTAACTTACAGAAATTGCTTCAGATATTCGGCTCAGATTGGCTGCTAGTTATGATGGAAAATATCCAAAAGGAAGAAATAACTCTGGCCTTCTTCTTTTGTGATGCTAAACAGCAGCATATGAGGAATGATATGACAATGGAACCATGGTGACCTGCACAAATTATTAACATACATACTAAGGCATTAGTTCAAGTAAATTAGTCATATTGAATCGGCACGGTACTGCATGGTGATACAAGAAAAACTGGTTCCTGAAGAAAAGAGTTGTGACCTCTTAAGGCAAGACAAAAAGAGAGGGAGAGACCAATAAATTACTCAATGATGAAAGAAGCCAGGTAAATTACCTGTGAGATTTGACCACACGACAATGTCAGCAATTGATAGACCATAACCAACCAAAAAGGCTCGATTTGCCAAGTATCCATCAAGAAATGAGCAAGCAGCTTCAAATTCAGAGCCTGAGAGAATGAGTGGTGTGTACTTGAGCCATTGGTCAACCTACAGATTTGCAAACAATAGCAACTCAGGACACAGTGAGATCATAGTGAAAATCAATGACAAACACCGTAAAACCAGAACATACTTGTGCTGCCTGAATATCGTCCTGGCCATAGAAGCTGGAAACAGATGCAGCACGTGCAATGTATCGGAGAATTGTGTTGACACCATGTATAAAATCCCTGTGCAGAATCATGACAGCTTCACTGAGACACTACAAAATACCATACAAAAATACTGTCATATCTCACAAATAAAACTCTTTTGGTTCACACATGATGTTCTAACAGTCGTCAGTGCCATCAACACAATTTTCTGGAACCAGGAATATTAGGATGAGGAGATTAAAATAAGAGCCAATCTTCAGAGTCAACTACAGTAACTATTCAAACATATATAGCTCTTCAAAAAAACTATTCAAACATATATCACTGTAATAAAGTGTCCACAGTTCTTGTATAAAGTAAAGGAAATGTGGTAGTTAATCAGAGAGAGGGAGGGAACCTAAAAGGTATAATTAAACATTGATCACTTACCCAGAACTGAAGTGTAGTGTGGGCACTGAACCTGAGGCAAGGGTCGGATCAATGATTATGGAAACACCTGCAATCTTTGCAGCCGAAATGACGGAAAGTGGCGGTCTGTCCTGGGGGAATGCTAGTTTGACCTCCATTCGGACCATTGCCAACCAAAGAGCAGAAATCTGCCAATGGCAGATAAATATTGTCAGCCAGACGGATCAATGAACAGGTCATGAGCCTAACTATAGGTTTAGGACCAGTGCTTCAGCAAGCAATTATTTGGCAGACATGGCAACCAACCACAAGGTCTTTAAGGATGACTATAATGCATTAACACAACAGCAGTTCAGCTTTTGTAAGTGAATCAATGAAGCTTATTGTACAAGCCTACTGAATTTGGTCATAGTATATAACAAGAAGCAGTTATCTGCGAAAAACAGGGCACACTTTCTCTGGGCCTAACTTTCACAAATACTTTCATATTAATTACTGAATGCCAGCTACTAATGAAGTAAAACCAAGCACGGATGTGCTCTACATTTCACAACTGCCATTAAACTAAGTAATTAATCATATTTAACAAAACGTACAATGCTCCAAATTATCTAGGGAGACGAGCACAAGGAACAGAGGATATGCACCTGAAGCATGCTGAAGTTTGCTTTCCTCTCCCCCTCAAGGGCCAACCCAGAAACAGAATCAACAAACATATGTGCCTCAAACAGAATCAACAAACATACAATAGGCAACATCGACATCCGCATTGGCACCCATGTATGTTGCAATATTTGTATAGCATACAGTATATATGTGTAGTTTCCCATCTGAATTTTTCTTCACCTTGCAGTGTTCGGTGCCCAGCCGGTGTAACCCAAGGTTATCATGTAGTCGGTGTCACGGAACTTGAAGAGCGTGAGGGCTTCTCGATACCGTGCGACGAGAATTCTTCGCATGCCGTCGGTCACGTCGAGGTAGTCATCGGTTAGCTGCGCAATGTGGAGCTCGTTGTTGCCCTTGGATGAATATATCAGGTAGGCCTTCCCGTCATCATCCTTGAAAATGGTCATGTCTCTGCTTTCGTAGTTATGTGGGCGCTTGCTGTAGAGATAAGTGAATGGTCCCATGGGAGAATCACTCGTCGCCACGCTGATTGAGGATTTGGTGTAGTTCGCATCGTCTATGTGCATCCACATCACATATTTGCTGGTCCGGTTGTTATAGACCACCTTGGGTCGCACCAGGACATTGGATTTGTGGAGGTCATGTGACAAATTATTTTCCTCGCCATGGAGCACAACTCCTTCGTTTCTCCAAGACCACAGGTCCTTTGAAGAATAGCAACTTACTCCAACAATGTCAACCTGAAAAATGGTTTGTCTTGGTTAGAATGACAAATTGGAAATTCCTACAGAACAAAGTGTTGTATATAAGAAGAAAATTGCAAATTACTACTTGGTAGGTTCAACTATTGAATATCAATAATTTCAGTATGTGAGAAGCAAGCTAGACGTGTACGTAGTAGTGCATTTTTCCAACTGGGAAACATAAAAAACTATGTTAGTTCCCATGATCTATGAAGTGTCACTGCTCTGTACTTCGGGACCCAGGACAGTCAAGTAGAACTCTTCCAGAATTGTACTAAACTGAAATTTGCCTCACACCACATCAGAATCAGACCTCTCTGTTTTAGAAATATAGTACGATATCACTCATGAAATTGATTAGCTGATAATATTAGATGTTGTATCACTGGGAATAGGAGTGGCATTGGCATATGGTGGCTGACTTTTCATTTTCTTTAGCTACCATGCGAACCTAAATCTGATGACATTGAAATGATATAGCTGGACAGAGTAGATACTAAATTCAGACAAAGTAAATAGTAAACAAAAAAGATCACTCTTTTACAAAAGAATGGCATCAGACTAAAAGTGTTCAAATAGTAATCATATTGTCACAATTTCATAAAAATGCAGTGGAGCCATGCTCGACTGTTTCGGGTTAAAGAAAACAATAATCATATGATAAATATGTCGAAGGTATTAGCTATTTCTCATCTGCACATTTCCTATATTGTACTCCACTTACTATCCATCTTAGTTATCTCTGTTCATTGTCAAGGCCTTCCAGTAAGTTGTAATAGCTAGTGGAAGATGGCATGTTGCAATGCTGGAGTTGTAAATCACACCAGTCCAATTTCGACAGAGAATATTTTTGTCAAGGCCTTCCAGTAAGTTGTAATAGCTAGTGGAAGATGGCATGTTCCAACGTTGGAGTTGTAAATCACACCAGTTCAATTTCGACAGAGATTTTTTGACTTTTAAATTTCCAGTTGGCCAATACTGTCTAAGGCTATTAACAATTGCAGGAGAACAGTATCAATGTAACCATAAAATGTACAAAAAAAATACATATGATTCTTCGCATATTGGATAACAACTTGTGTTGTTATATATATCAGGTATCTAAAATACACTCACCTGGCCGTGTTGGGCTTCTTGGGCATGCATCCAGTGACTTCTGCCACCAAACCGTAAAAAAATTAGGGAGAGCTCAGGGCACCATGGGAAGATGGGGAAAGTAGAAAGAAAGAGCTCACCTGTGCTGGCATCTCCTCCGTGAACTGGGAGCTGTACTCAACCCCTCCTCACGAGGTGGGTGCTAGAGCAGCTGTCGTCCCGTGGCCTGCCTAGTTCGTGTACCCATCTCCACGGTGCTGAACAGGAGAGATTGAAGGAAGAAGAGGAGTAGTGAGGAAGAGAACAGGACCCTGGAAGAGAGCAAAAGAGAGAAGGAAATCTCACCGGCAACACACGGAGGACAAGCACGCGGCAGCAGAGGGTACTTGGAGAGGAAGCGCACAGGAGGGCGCTATCAGGACCGATCTATGCCTATGCGGATTTAAGTGAGGAGAATCACGAGAATTGGATGTAGAGAAAACCTCATATCTGAGATATTTGCTATTGCTTAAGGTTTGAGTATATCGCAAGCCATCTAGGCGAGTCTGGAATAATCGAGAGATGATCTGCCAGCCACAACCCGGCTGGTTATATAGGCAACTAGTTACCGACAAGTGAAAAGTAACAGTAACTACTTTATAACGGTACAGTTAAATGAATCTACGGCTCTCGACGAAGCGGTATCGCGAGGAGTACTCTGGACCGTTGGATAACTGAATCTTAACGACACGACACTTGCAAGTTCAGTCATGCCATTGCCCCCTTCTCAGAAACGACATGTCCTCAGGGTGTTTGATTTGCGTCTCGCCATGCTTGTGATGTTGCCTTGAAGAACTCCGTAAATGTATACTTGATAAAATCAGCATCTTCCCAAGTTGCTTCCGCTGGAGAGAGGTTTTCCCACTGTATGTACCACTGCACAACTGGAAGATTGTTTCTAGGTACTTGCCGGACTTGTAACACTGCCACTGGTCCAGTTTTGACAGTACCATCCTCGTTCACCATAGGCAGATTGGGGCTAGGAATTGCTTTGCTTCCAATGTGCTTCTTTAGTTGGCTGACATGAAAAACTGGATGAATTTTCACATGTGGTGGAAACTGAAGCTTGTATGCTGCTTTGCCCACTTTTTGAGTTACCAGAAAAGGCCCATAGTACTTGTTGTGTAATTTGATTGCTCCTCGGAACCCAAATGCTACGAATCTGTAGGGTGCCATTTTGAGATATACTAAATCCCCAATTTCAAAGCTTATTTCCACTCTTTTCATGTCAACAAATCTTTTCATTCTGCTCTGAGCTTGTGACAGATTTGTCTTGAGCTGGTCCAACATGCTCTGTTTTGCAGTTAAGAAATCCTGAGCTTCTGCATCCTCTGGACCTGGTATTGCTAACTCAGCAATCAAGGGGGGAGGAAAACCATACAATGCCTGGAAGGGTGACATTTTTAGAGCCGTGTGGTAAGTGGAGTTGTACCAAAATTCAGCTAAGGGCAGCCAAGCACTCCATTTCTTTGGTTCCTGAGTTGTCATGCATCTGAGATAAGTTTCCAGACATTGATTAACCCTCTCAGTCTGTCCATCTGTTTGGGGATGGTAAGCTGAACTGTATCTTAACTCCACTTTCAAAGCTGCAAAGATGTCCTTCCAGAGCTTGCTAGTGAAGATCCTATCTCTGTCAGAGATTATCAGTTTTGGTGTGCCATGAAGTTTGATTATGTTGTCCACCACTGCTTGAGCTACTGTTAGCACTGAGTGAGGATGTGATAATGGAATAAAATGTGCATATTTGGTAAATCTATCCACCACTACCATTATCACTTCCTTGCCTCCAGAATTTGGTAAGCCTTCTATAAAATCCATAGAAATGTGTTCCCAGGCCATATCAGCAACTGGTAAGGGTTTCAATAATCTTGGCTGCAAACAGTGTTCACTTTTAGCTCTTTGACAAGTAGGACAGGCAGCAATGAAATTTTCTACATCAGTTTTTAACCCAGGCCAGTAGAAAATTCCTTTAACTCTCTGGTAAGTTGCTCTAACACCAGAATGTCCTCCAACAGGAGAGCTATGAAGAGCTGCACGCAATTTATTTCTCAACTCAGTGACCTTTCCCATTAAAATCTTTCCTTTGAACCTGATAATACCAGAGTGCATGGTATAATCATCTTTTTGCAACAACAACTTCTCTTGCAGTGTTTTGCTTGCAGGGTCTTTCAAATAACTATCCACTAGTTCCTCTGTCCAAGTTGGTATATGAGAAGATATGGCCATGCACTTAGGTAATAACCTAGATAGTGCATTTGCCACTCTGTTTTCAGCTCCCTTCTTATACTGGATTGTGAAGTTAAATTCCAGTAATTTCATCATTAACTTGTGCTGAACTCCTTCAGTCAGTTTCTGATCTGTTATGAATTTCAAGGATTGTTGGTCTGTTTTAATTATGACCTCATTTCCCAAAAGATAATGCCTCCATTTCTTTAATGCTTCCAGTATGGCAAGGGCTTCTTTTTCATAAGTGGACATAGCAGCATTTCTAGGACATAGAGCTGAGTTGTAGTAAGTCAGTGGTCTTCCTTGTTGCATAAGTACAGCTCCAATTCCTTTTCCTGATGCATCAGTCTCTAGCACAAATGGCTAGAGAAATTTGGCAATGCCAGAACTGGAGCTGATATAACTGCTTGCTTGAGTTGAGAGAATGTTGTAGTGTGAGCTGGTTCCCATGAGAACTTTCCCTTTTTTAAGAGATCATGCAGTGGCCTACAAATCAATCCATAGTTCTTAATAAATCTCCTGTAATAACCAGCTAATCCCAGGAAACTTCTGAGTTTAGTGACATTATCAGGTTCAGGCCAGTCAGCAATTGCAGAGATTTTCTTGGGATCTGTAGCCACTCCCTCAGCAGAAATAATGTGCCCCAGATATTCCACTTGTTTTTCAGCAAATACACATTTAGAGAGTTTTGCAAACAACTGATTTTCTTTGAGCACTTGCAGCACAATCCTGATATGTTCTTCATGCTCTTTCAATGTTTTACTGTAAATCAAGATGCCATCAAAGAACACTAGGACAAACACCCTCAGATATGGACTGAATATTTGGTTCATCAGTGCTTGAAAGGTGCCTGGTGCATTGGACAACCCAAATGGCATTACCAAATACTCAAAATGTCCAAGGAAAGTTCTGAAGGCAGTTTTATGGATATCATCTGGCTTCATTCTGATTTGGTGATAACCAGATCTCAGGTCAATTTTGGAGAAAAACTTTGCTCCATGTAACTCATCCAGCAAGTCTTCAATTATAGGTATAGGGAATTTATTCTTGATTGTGAGAGAATTCAATTTTCTGAAATCAGTGCATAACCTCATAGAAGAATCTTTCTTCTTTACCAAAATAACAGGTGTTGCATAAGGGCTCTGGCTATGTCTGATTAGATGAGCAGCCAATAATTTCTTTATTTGTTCCTCCTGAAGGAAATATGCCCTAGAGGCAATAATAAAGTTATTATTTATTTCCTCATATCATGATAAATGTTTATTATTCATGCTAGAATTGTATTAACCGGAAACATGATACATGTGTGAATACATAGACAAACATATAGTCACTAGTATGCCTCTACTTGACTAGCTCATTAATCAAAGATGGTTATGTTTCCTAACCATAGACATGTGTTGTCATTTGATTAATGGGATCACATCATTAGGAGAATGATGTGATTGACATGACCCATTCCGTTAGCCTAGCACTTGATCGTTTAGTATATTGCTATTGCTTTCTTCATGACTTATACAAGTTCCTGTAACTATGAGAATTATGCAACTCCCGTTTACCGGAGAAACACTTTGGGTACTACCAAACGTCACAACGTAACTGGGTGATTATAAAGGAGTACTACAGGTGTCTCCGAAGGTACATGTTGAGTTGGCGTATTTCGAGATTAGGTTTTGTCACTCCGATTGTCGGAGAGGTATCTCTGGGCCCTCTCGGTAATGCACATCACTATAAGCCTTGCAAGCAATGTGACCAATGAGTTGGTTACGGGATGATGCATTACGTAACGAGTAAAGAGACTTGCCGGTAACGAGATTGAACTAGGTATTGGATACCGACGATCGAATCTCGGGCAAGTAACATACCGATGACAAAGGGAACAACGTATGTTGTTATGCGGTTTGACCGATAAAGATCTTCGTAGAATATGTAGGAACCAATATGGGCATCCAGGTCCGCTATTGGTTATTGACCGAGAATAGTTCTAGGTCATGTCTACATAGTTCTCGAACCCGTAGGGTCCGCACGCTTAACATTACGATGGCAGTTTTATTATGAGTTTATAAGTTTTGATGTACCGAAGTTTGTTCGGAGTCCCGGATATGATCACGAAATGACGAGGAGTCTCGAAATGGTCGAGATATAAAGATTGATATATTGGTCGACTATATTCGGACACCGGAAGTGTTCCAGGTGATTTCGGAGAAAACCGGAGTGCCGGAGGGTTACCGGAACCCCCCGAGAGAGTAATGGGCCTTATGGGCCTTAGGAGAAAGGAGAGAGGGGCGGCCAGCATGGGCCGCGCGCCCCCTCCCCCCTCTGGTCTGAATTGGACTAGGAGGGGGGGCGCCCCCCTTTCCTTCCCCCTCTCCCCCTTCCTTCCTCCTCCTTGTAGGAGTAGGAAAGGAGGAGTCCTACTCCTACTAGGAGGAGGATTCCTCCTCCCTGGCGCGCCCCCCTTGGGCCGGCCGGCCTCCCTCCTTGCTCCTTTATATACGGGGGCAGGGGGCACCCCATAGACACACAAGTTGATCTACGGATCGTTCCTTAGCCGTGTGTGGTGCCCCTCTCCACCATATTCCACCTCGGTCATATCGTCGCGGAGTTTACGCGAAGCCCTGCGCTGGTAGAGCATCATCATCGTCACCACGCCATCGTGCTGATGGAACTCATCCCCGACACTTTGCTGGATCGGAGTCCGGGGATCGTCATCGAGCTGAACGTGTGCTGCACTCGGAGGTGCCGTACGTTCGGTACTTGGATCGGTCGGATCGTGAAGACGTACGACTACATCAACCGCATTGTCATAGCGCTTCCGCTTACGGTCTACGAGGGTACGTGGACAACACTTTCCCCTCTCGTTGCTATGTCATCACCATGATCTTGCGTGTGCGTAGGATTTTTTTTGAAATTACTACGTTCCCCAACAGTGGCATCTGAGCTTAGGTTTTATGCGTTGATGTTATATGCACGAGTAGAACACAAGTGAGTTGTGGGCGATACAAGTCATACTGCTTACCAGCATGTCATACTTTGGTTCGGCGGTATTGTGAGATGAAGTGGCCCGGACCGACATTACGCGTACGCTTACGCGAGACTGGTTTCACCGTTACGAGCACTCGTGCTTAAAGGTGGCTGGCGGGTGTCTGTCTCTCTCACTTTAGCTGAATCGAGTGTGGCTACGCCCGGTCCTTGCGAAGGTTAAAACAGCACCAACTTGACGAACTATCGTTGTGGTTTTGATGCGTAGGTAAGAACGGTTCTTGCTAAAGCCCGTAGCAGCCACGTAAAATTTGCAACAACAAAGTAGAGGACGTCTAACTTGTTTTTGCAGGGCATGTTGTGATGTGATATGGTCAAGACGTGATGCTATATTTTATTGTATGAGATGATCATGTTTTGTAACCGAAGTTATCGGCAACTGGCAGGAGCCATATGGTTGTCGCTTTATTGTATGAAATGCAAACGCCCTGTAATTGCTTTACTTTATCACTAAGCGGTAGCGATAGTCGTAGAAGCAATAGATGGCGTAACGACAACGATGCTACGATGGAGATCAAGGTGTCGCGCCGGTGACGATGGTGATCACGACGGTGCTTCGAAGATGGAGATCACAAGCACAAGATGATGATGGCCATATCATATCACTTATATTGATTGCATGTGATGTTTATCCTTTATGCATCTTATCTTGCTTTGATTGACGGTAGCATTTTAAGATGATCTCTCACTAATAATCAAGAAGTGTTCTCCCTGAGTATGCACCGTTGCGAAAGTTCTTCGTGCTGAGACACCACGTGATGATCGGGTGTGATAGGCTCTACGTTCAAATACAACGGGTGCAAAACAGTTGCACACGCGGAATACTCAGGTCATACTTGACGAGCCTAGCATATACAGATATGGCCTCGGAACACGGAGACCGAAAGGTCGAGCGTGAATCATATAGTAGATATGATCAACATAGTGATGTTCACCATTGAAACTACTCCATCTCACGTGATGATCGGACATGGTTTAGTTGATTTGGATCACGTGATCACTTAGATGACTAGAGAGATGTCTGTCTAAGTGGGAGTTCTTAAGTAATATGATTAATTGAACTTAAATTTATCATGAACTTAGTACCTGATAGTATTTTGCTTGTCTATGTTTGTTTGTAGATAGATGGCTCGTGCTGTTGTTCCGTTGAATTTTAATGCGTTCCTTGAGAAAGCAAAGTTGAAAGATGATGGTAGCAATTACACGGACTGGGTCCGTAACCTGAGGATTATCCTCATTGCTGCACAGAAAAGTTACGTCCTGGAAGCACCGCTGGGTGCCAGGCCTGCTGCTGATGCAACTGACGACGTTAAGAACGTCTGGCAGAGCAAAGCTGATGACTACTCGATAGTTCAGTGTGCCATGCTTTACGGCTTAGAACCGGGTCTTCAACGACGTTTTGAACGTCATGGAGCATATGAGATGTTCCAGGAGTTGAAGTTAATATTTCAAGCAAATGCCCGGATTGAGAGATATGAAGTCTCCAATAAGTTCTATAGCTGCAAGATGGAGGAGAATAGTTCTGTCAGTGAACACATACTCAAAATGTCTGGGTATAATAATCACTTGATTCAACTGGGAGTTAATCTTCCTGATGATAGTGTCATTGACAGAATTCTTCAATCACTGCCACCAAGCTACAAGAGCTTCGTGATGAACTATAATATGCAAGGGATGAACAAGACTATTCCCGAGCTCTTCGCAATGCTAAAAGCTGCGGAGGTAGAAATCAAGAAGGAGCATCAAGTGTTGATGGTTAACAAGACCACCAGTTTCAAGAAAAAGGGCAAAGGGAAGAAGAAGGGGAACTTCAAAAAGAACGGCAAGCAAGTTGCTGCTCAAGAGAAGAAACCCAAGTCTGGACCTAAGCCTGAAACTGAGTGCTTCTACTGCAAGCAGACTGGACACTGGAAGCGGAACTGCCCCAAGTATTTGGCGGATAAGAAGGATGGCAAAGTGAACAAAGGTATATGTGATATACATGTTATTGATGTGTACCTTACTAATGCTCGCAGTAGCACCTGGGTATTTGATACTGGTTCTGTTGCTAATATTTGCAACTCGAAACAGGGACTACGGATTAAGCGAAGATTGGCTAAGGACGAGGTGACGATGCGCGTGGGAAATGGTTCCAAAGTCGATGTGATCGCGGTCGGCACGCTACCTCTACATCTACCATCGGGATTAGTTTTAGACCTAAATAATTGTTATTTGGTGCCAGCGTTGAGCATGAACATTATATCTGGATCTTGTTTGATGCGAGACGGTTATTCATTTAAATCAGAGAATAATGGTTGTTCTATTTATATGAGTAATATCTTTTATGGTCATGCACCCTTGAAGAGTGGTCTATTTTTATTGAATCTCGATAGTAGTGATACACATATTCATAGTGTTGAAACCAAAAGATGCAGAGTTGATAACGATAGTGCAACTTATTTGTGGCACTGCCGTTTAGGTCATATCGGTGTAAAGCGCATGAAGAAACTCCATACTGATGGGCTTTTGGAATCACTTGATTATGAATCACTTGGTACTTGCGAACCGTGCCTCATGGGCAAGATGACTAAAACGCCGTTCTCCGGAACTATGGAGCGAGCAACTGATTTGTTGGAAATCATACATACTGATGTTTGTGGTCCAATGAATGTTGAGGCTCGCGGCGGGTATCGTTATTTTCTCACCTTCACAGATGATTTGAGCAGATATGGGTATATCTACTTGATGAAACACAAGTCTGAAACATTTGAAAAGTTCAAAGAATTTCAGAGTGAAGTGGAAAATCATCGTAACAAGAAAATAAAGTTTCTACGATCTGATCGTGGAGGAGAATATTTGAGTTACGAGTTTGGTCTACACTTGAAACAATGCGGAATAGTTTCGCAACTCACGCCACCCGGAACACCACAATGAAATGGTGTGTCCGAACGTCGTAATCGTACTTTACTAGATATGGTGCGATCTATGATGTCTCTTACTGATTTACCGCTATCGTTTTGGGGTTATGCTTTAGAGACGGCCGCATTCACGTTAAATAGGGCACCATCAAAATCCGTTGAGACGACGCCTTATGAACTGTGGTTTGGCAAGAAACCAAAGTTGTCGTTTCTTAAAGTTTGGGGCTGCGATGCTTATGTGAAGAAACTTCAACCAGATAAGCTCGAACCCAAATCGGAGAAATGTGTCTTCATAGGATACCCAAAAGAAACTATTGGGTACACCTTCTATCACAGATCTGAGGGCAAGATTTTCGTTGCTAAAATCGGATCCTTTCTAGAGAAGGAGTTTCTCTCGAAAGAAGTGAGTGGGAGGAAAGTAGAACTTGATGAGATAACTGTATCTACTCCCTTATTGGAAAGTAGTTCATCACAAGAACCGGTTCCTGTGACAACTACACCAATTAGTGAGGAAGCTAATGATATTGATCATGAAACTTCAGATCAAGTTTCTACTGAACCTCGTAGGTCTACCAGAGTAAGATCCGCACCAGAGTGGTACGGTAATCCTATTCTGGAAGTCATGTTACTTGACCATGATGAACCTACGAACTATGAGGAAGCGATGATGAGCCCAGATTCCGCAAAATGGCTAGAGGCCATGAAATCTGAGATGGGATCCATGTATGAAAACAAAGTATGGACTTTGGTTGACTTGCCCGATGATCGGCAAGCCATTGAGAATAAATGGATCTTTAAGAAGAAGACTGACGCTGATGGTAATGTAACTGTCTATAAAGCTCGACTTGTTGCGAAAGGTTTTCGACAAGTTCAAGGGGTTGACTACGATGAGACTTTCTCACCCGTAGCGATGCTTAAGTCTGTCCGAATCATGTTAGCTATTGCTGCATTTCATGATTATGAAATTTGGCAAATGGATGTCAAAACTGCATTCTTGAATGGATTTCTGGAAGAAGAGTTGTATATGATGCAGCCAGAAGGTTTTGTTGATCCAAAAGGTGCTAACAAAGTGTGCAAGCTCCAGCGATCCATTTATGGACTGGTGCAAGCATCTCGGAGTTGGAATAAACGCTTTGATAGTGTGATCAAAGCATATGGTTTTATACAGACTTTTGGAGAAGCCTGTATTTACAAGAAAGTGAGTGGGAGCTCTGTAGCATTTCTGATATTATATGTAGATGACATATTATTAATTGGAAATGATATAGAATTTCTGGATAGCATAAAGGGATACTTGAATAAAAGTTTTTCAATGAAAGACCTCGGTGAAGCTGCTTACATATTGGGCATCAAGATCTATAGAGATAGATCAAGACGCTTAATAGGACTTTCACAAAGCACATACCTTGATAAAATTTTGAAAAAGTTCAAAATGGATCAGGCAAAGAAAGGGTTCTTGCCCGTGCTTCAAGGTGTGAAGTTGAGTCAAACTCAATGCCCGACCACAGCAGAAGATAGAGAGAAAATGAAAGATGTTCCCTATGCTTCAGCCATAGGCTCTATCATGTATGCAATGCTGTGTACCAGACCTAACGTATGCTTAGCAATAAGCTTGGCAGGAAGGTACCAAAGTAATCCAGGAGTGGATCACTGGACAACGGTCAAGAACATCCTAAAATACCTGAAAAGGACTAAGGATATGTTTCTCGTATATGGAGGTGACCAAGAGCTAGTCGTAAATGGTTACGTCGATGCAAGCTTTAACACTGATCCGGACGATTCTAAATCGCAAACCGGATACGTGTTTTTATTAAACGGTGGAGCTGTAAGTTGGTGCAGTTCTAAACAAAGCGTCGTGGCGGGATCTACATGTGAAGCGGAGTACATAGCTGCTTCTGAAGCAGCAAATGAAGGAGTCTGGATGAAGGAGTTCATTTCCGATCTAGGTGTCATACCTAGTGCATCGGGACCAATGAAGATCTTCTGTGACAATACTGGTGCAATTGCCTTGGCAAAGGAATCCAGATTTCACAAGAGGACCAAGCACATCAAGAGACGCTTCAATTCCATTCGGGACCAAGTCCAAGTGGGAGACATAGAGATTTGCAAGATACATACGGATCTGAATGTTGCAGACCCGTTGACTAAGCCTCTCTCACGAGCAAAACATGATCAGCACCAAGACTCCATGGGTGTTAGAATCATTACTATGTAATCTAGATTATTGACTCTAGTGCAAGTGGGAGACTGAAGGAAATATGCCCTAGAGGCAATAATAAAGTTATTATTTATTTCCTCATATCATGATAAATGTTTATTATTCATGCTAGAATTGTATTAACCGGAAACATGATACATGTGTGAATACATAGACAAACATATAGTCACTAGTATGCCTCTACTTGACTAGCTCATTAATCAAAGATGGTTATGTTTCCTAACCATAGACATGTGTTGTCATTTGATTAATGGGATCACATCATTAGGAGAATGATGTGATTGACATGACCCATTCCGTTAGCCTAGCACTTGATCGTTTAGTATATTGCTATTGCTTTCTTCATGACTTATACATGTTCCTGTAACTATGAGAATTATGCAACTCCCGTTTACCGGAGGAACACTTTGGGTACTACCAAACGTCACAACGTAACTGGGTGATTATAAAGGAGTACTACAGGTGTCTCCGAAGGTACATGTTGAGTTGGCGTATTTCGAGATTAGGTTTTGTCACTCCGATTGTCGGAGAGGTATCTCTGGGCCCTCTCGGTAATGCACATCACTATAAGCCTTGCAAGCAATGTGACCAATGAGTTGGTTACGGGATGATGCATTACGTAACGAGTAAAGAGACTTGCCGGTAATGAGATTGAACTAGGTATTGGATACCGACGATCGAATCTCGGGCAAGGAACATACCGATGACAAAGGGAACAACGTATGTTGTTATGCGGTTTGACCGATAAAGATCTTCGTAGAATATGTAGGAACCAATATGGGCATCCAGGTTCCGCTATTGGTTATTGACCGAGAATAGTTCTAGGTCATGTCTACATAGTTCTCGAACCCGTAGGGTCCGCACGCTTAACGTTACGATGACAGTTTTATTATGAGTTTATAAGTTTTGATGTACCGAAGTTTGTTCGGAGTCCCGGATGTGATCACGGACGTGACGAGGAGTCTCTAAATGGTCGAGACATAAAGATTGATATATTGGACGACTATATTCGGACACCGGAAGTGTTCCGGGTGATTTCGGAGAAAACCGGAGTGCCGGAGGGTTACCGGAACCCCCCCCCCCCGGAGAGTAATGGGCCTTATGGGCCTTAGGGGAAAGGAGAGAGGGGCGGCCAGCATGGGCCGCGCGCCCCCTCCTCCCTCTAGTCCGAATTGGACTAGGAGGGGGGGCGGCGCCCCCCCTTTCCTTCCCCCTCTCCCCCTTCCTTCCTCCTCCTAGTAGGAGTAGGAAAGGAGGAGTCCTACTCCTACTAGGAGGAGGATTCCTCCTCCCTGGCGCGCCCCCCTTGGGCCGGCCGGCCTCCCCCCTTGCTCCTTTATATACGGGGGCAGGGGGGCACCCCATAGACACACAAGTTGATCTACGGATCGTTCCTTAGCCGTGTGCGGTGCCCCTCTCCACCATATTCCACCTCGGTCATATCGTCGCGGAGTTTAGCGAAGCCCTATGCCGGTAGAGCATCATCATCATCACCACGCCGTCGTGCTGACAGAACTCATCCCCGACACTTTGCTGGATCGGAGTCCGGGGATCGTCATCGGCTGAACGTGTGCTGAACTCGGAGGTGCCGTACGTTCGGTACTTGGATCGGTCGGATTGTGAAGACGTACGACTACATCAACCGCGTTGTCATAACGCTTCCGCTTACGGTCTACGAGGGTACATGGACAACACTCTCCCCTCTTGTTGCTATGTCATCACCATGATCTTGCGTGTGCGTAGGAAATTTTTTGAAATTACTACGTTCCCCAACACCTCCATTTCTCTCTTTTGATGTTGTGGCACCCTGTAAGGCCTGAGTTGAGGAGGAGCTGCTCCTGGTATCAGTGGAATGGTGTGATCCAACTCTCTATGAGGAGGAAGAGAAGTTGGTTCCTCAAATAGGTTAGCATATTCCAACAGCAACTTTTGAATTTGAGGAGGAGTTTGAACTTGCTCAGGCACTTCTTTGAGTATAGTTTCCACTTGTAATAGAAATCCTTCCACACCTTTATCTAGAAGCTTATGCATTTTCTCAGCTGGAATTTCCTTAATATTTGCTACATCATTGTATATAGCTGCTGTGACTATTTGATTGTCCCCTTGTGTGAAACTGAAAGTATTTCTTGGTATGTCAAAAACAATAGGACTCATTGTAGTAAACCAATCATACCCCAAAATCACATCATGGCTGGGCAGGGTTAATGTTCTGATGTTATGCTTGAGTTTGTTTTTGGCCAGCTGGAATTCACAATCTGGTACTACTGTTGTAGACCGCAATTTACTTCCCCCTGCCACTGCAATAGCTCTTGGTTTCACTGGTAGGAGCTGGCAATTGGCTTTAACTGCAAACTCCTGATTTATGAAAGAGCAAGAACTGCCAGAATCTAACAGTGCTACTGCCCTCTTGCCATTGATGTGAATGAGGACAGTTGGAGTTTTAACTGTTATCTGCTGTCCCACTGCATAAGGGGATATGAACATTACTTGTTCCTCTACTTCAGTAGCTTCTTTTTGTGTTATGTTGTCCTCAGCACTTAACTGCATTTCTTCTGGTGCTTCTTGTTGCAAAAGATGGACATTAGGTATAAGTTTGCATTTGTGGCCATGGACCCACTTATCTCCACATCTCCAACATTCACCCACTTTTCTTAGTTTTTGAACATTACTTGTAATGTTTTCATTGTTTTGCTGGACTGTCAGTTGCTGTGCAGGAACAGTAGTAGTATTTGCTTTGCTGAAACTTCCCCCACTATTCTTCTGATAATAGTTGTTGTAAGAAAATCCCTGTTTCTTCACTGTTGCAGGTATGGGAGGATGATGAGGTTCAATTTCCTTTGCTAAACGTAAGCATCTGTGAGTGATTATGGCCGAAGTGGCCTGAGTTGAAACTTAATTCCCTCTCTTAACCCATTCACATAGCATTTAACAAACCACATCTCTCCTAACTCAGGATTCTCCTCTTGTACTTCAGTCATTAAATCCTCAAATTCCTTGGTGTACACTGAGACTGTATTGTTGCCCTGTTTTAGACTTGTAAATTTTTCTGTGAGGTCATATGTGCCCTGTTCAGAAAATCTTTTCACTACTTCAGCTCCAAATTGCTTCCAATTCAACTGTTTCTTTAAGAGCCCAGATCTTCTCAGCCAAGTATCTGCTTCATCCACAATGTACATCTGAGCTAAAGATACTTTATACTCCTCAGGTGCTCCTGACATTTGGAAATACTTATTGCATTGCCTAATCCAGCCTACAGGATCTGTGCCAGAAAATCGAGGGAAATCCAACTTAGACCCTCTAGTAATGAACTTCATAAACTGGGCTTGCATGTCCTGTTCATATGTTTTATAGTACCCCTGCCATAACTGCCTATCCCTGTTCTGCTGATAAATTTGGTTGAAAGCAGGAGTATATTCTCTGTTTCTGCCAGTTACTGGAGTGCCTATCTGACTGGCTGCATCTTGCCCGCCCTGGTTCTGGAAACCAGGAGGAACTGCTGGTCGATTATTCCTGATAGGAGGCAAATTGTTGAGCTGCGTATCTTCCAATTGTTTTGATTTTTGCTTTTCCTCTTCTAGTTGTTTCCTCAATTGCTCCATTCTCACTTCATGGTCTGGGTTTTGTTCCTGATGAAGCATAGGAGATTTCACTACCTGAGTTGAACTGGATGGTCGATCAACATTCTGTGCTGTTTGGTTTGCTTTTACCAGAGATGTTAGCACGCTACTGATTGCAGATAATTGTTTACCTAGATCCAAGACCACTTGCTCTACTGTGCCCACAGACTTTGCAATTTCACTCTGCTTGGAACCAATAGACTGCACCTCATCCTGCAATTTGGCTACCTGTACTTGCATCCCCGAGCTGTCCTTCTGTAGCACTGCAAATTCATCTCTAATTGCGAGCACCTCTTGCAGATCAGCCTCAACTATTGCCTTGGCTCTCCCCATCTCCTTGATTCGGGGTGTGGGTATGGAATTTTACCTCTGGATCACCAGGAACCCTTCCCCAAACCTCAAATCCTGCCGCCGCCGCGATCCACGCCTCCTTGGCACACGGATCAGCGCTAGAACACGGAATTTTACCTCTCAAGCAGTGTGCTCGAGCAACCGTCTCCGCTCGACTGATCTGTGCCCAAATTCGCGCCACCGCCCGCGCCTACCAACTAATCTCCACCACCAACGCCCCCAAAAACCAATCGTCGTTGCTGCTCGCGAAGAAGGGTGGGAATCACCGATCTGGAAAAAATTCCCCATCGGAGCGTGTTTATGCCGAAGAATGATGGCTCATGATACCATTTGTCAGGACCGATCTATGCCTATGCGGATTTAAGTGAGGAGAATCACGAGAATTGGATGTAGAGAAGACCTCAGATCTGAGATATTTGCTATTGCTTAAGGTTTGAGTATATCGCAAGCCATCTAGGCGAGTCTGGAATAATCGAGAGATGATCTGCCAGCCACAACCCGGCTGGTTATATAGGCAACTAGTTACCGACAAGTGAAAAGTAACAGTAACTACTGTATAACGGTACAATTAATTGAATCTACGGCTCTCGACGAAGCAGTATCGCGAGGAGTACTCTGGACCGTTGGATAACTGAATCTTAACGACGCGACACTTGCAAGTTCAGTCATGACAGGCACGGCTGTGGCCGCTGCCTCACCAAGATGCGTGCCGCTGCCATCATCCGCACACTCCGACACACTACAGATGCCTGCCGCTGCTCACCCGATGACCCAACCGCGCTAGCGTGGGGAGGAGGAGGATGAGGAGGAGGAGGAGGGAAAAAAATTATACGAGACCAGGTCTCATATAAAGCAGGTAAGACCCGCCCTGATGGATGGCACGTGGCATTCACAAATCACAAAGCATCTAATCTCTCCCCCCTGATTTGAGGTGGGGGGTGGGGTAAATGCTTTATGATTTGTGAATGCCACGTGTCATCCATCAGGATGGGTCTCACCTGCTAATCCGTGAGACCTGGTCTCATAGAATTTTTTTCCAAGGAGGAGGAGAAGCGGCGGCGGCACGGGAGAAAGAGGAGGAAGAGGAGGAGAGGTGGCGGCAGCTAGGAGGGAGGTCGTGGAGGTGTTGGGAGTGTTGCTTGCGGGCTAGGTCTACTGGACGAGCGCTGTCTCCCACCCCTTCTCTGACCCGAACGCGCACGCGGAATGCACACTGCAATGCTGGTCCCACGCAAAAGGGTGGCTCAGTCGTCATCCACTCTAACCTTAATTCATAGCGTGCAGCAAAAAGAACGCCCGGATGTTTAACAGCAAGGTGAAAAGGAAGCTGCAGGGTAAATCGTTCGAACTAGATTCATCTCGCAATGCAGATGGGTTAGAACGGCGGGTACTCTAGGAGGATTTATATGTTCAATGGCGATCCAATTGAATCACGGTAATAGTTTTTGCAACTGGTACATGCTCACCTAATCCCATAGTACATGTTTGAAAGATAGTATTTCATGGTGAAGGGTTCCAAATAAATCCATTTGAAAAATAATAATAAAGAGGATCACCATGGAAAGGAAACATGGAAAACAACACTTGAGGATGCAGAGGATCCACATGAACCTCAACTTATGGTGAATGCTGCGAGTAGAGCAACCTCATTGCCATGAGTGTCGCTGGAGGGAGAGAGAGCAGTACAGCAACAATGCCCTACATCCAAAGACAATCAAAAAGAAACTCTACATCTTCATGTATGTGTTCTGGCTAGCTATGACATGAAGAGAGAGTAAGAACTAGAGAAGCATGAGAGTGAGAGAGGAGCTACGGAATGGACATGGAAATAAATAAGATACCAATTTGTCACGCCCAATATGCGACCCTATACTAAAGAAACTCAAAGGTCCCACTAAGGACAGAAACACATTTTGGAGACGCTTTTGCAAGGTGGATATCATTACATCATACCATTACATAATAGTTGGGGATACATACAAGAGGCATAGAATGCCACACGAATACAACATCATCATACATAAGAGCAACATCCGACTATGGATGAAACACAAACAAAAGCTCAAATGACATCCACCCTGCTAGCCCAGGCTGCCGACCTGGAACCTATCCCCTGATCGAAGAAGAAGCAGAAGAAGAACTCCAAAACAAGTAACATCGCTCTCGCGTCAAGATCATCACATAACCTGTACCTAAACTGCTGTTGTAGTAATCTGTGAGCCACGAAGACTCAGCAATCCCATTACCATGGGTATCAAGACTAGCAAAGCTTAATGGGTAAGGAAAGGATAAGTGGTGAGGTTGCAGCAGTGACTAAGCATATATGGTGGCTAACATACGCAAATAAGAGCGAGAAGAGAAGCAAACAAAACGGTCGAGAAGCTAGAAGTGATCAAGAAGTGATCCTAAAACTAGTTACGTTCATACATAACCCAAACCGTGTTCACTTCCCGGACTCCGCCGAAAAGAGACCATCACGGCTACACACGCGGTTGATGTGTTTTAATTAAGTCAAGTGTCAAGTTCTCTACAATCGGATATTAACAAATTCCCATCTGCCACATAACCGCGGGCACGGCTTTCGAAAGTTTATACCCTACAGGGGTGTCCCAACTTAGCCCATCACAAGCTCTCACGGTCAACGAAGGATATTCCTTCTACCAGGAAGACCCGGTCAGACTCAGAATCTCGGTTACAAGACATTTCGACAATGGTAAAACAAGACCAGCAAAGCCGCCCGAATGTGCTGACAAATCCCGATAGGAGCTGCACATATCTCGTTCTCAGGGCACACCGGATTGTCCAAACTTCCGGTAGGCCAGCCCAGAGTTGCCCCTGGTGGCCACCGGCGGCTGACAGGTTGGACCAACACTCACGACGAGCACTGGCTCGGGGGTTAAAAATAAGATGACCCTCAGAAGCGCGACTACCAAGGGAAAAAGGCTTAGGTGGCAAATGTTAAAACCAAGGTTGGGCCTTGCTGGAGGAGTTTTATTCAAAGCGAACTGTCAAGGGGTTCCCATAACACCCAACCGCGTAAGAAACGCAAAATCAAGGAACATAACACCGGTATGACAAAAACTAGCGCGGCAAGAGTGGAACAAAACACCAGGCATAAGGCCGAGCCTTCCACTCTTTACCAAGTATATATAGATGCATTAATTAAATAAGAGATATTGTGATATCCCAACATAAACATGTTCCAACATGGAGCAATCTTCATCTTCACCTGCAACTAGCAACGCTATAAGAGGGGCTGAGCAAAACCGGTAACATAGCCAAACAACGGTTTGCTAGGAAGGGTAAAAGGGTTAGAGGCTGACATGGCAATTTGGGAGGCTTGAAGAGCAAGTGATAGGTAGCGCGGCATAGCAATAGAATGAAGCAACTAGCATAGAAATAATAGTAGTGAGATCCAGGGTAGCGGTCATCTTGCCTGAAATCCCGCAAGGAAGAAGAACGAGTCCATGAAGAAGACGAACGGATGAAGCCGAACTAAGCGTAGTTGAACGAATCCTCCCGATCGCAACGAATCGAGAAGAAGCACAACCAGAAAGAAGCAAACACCACGGTAAACACACAACACATAAACATGACATGATACACAACCAAGCATGATGCATGACAAAGGCTATATGATGCTACTCGTGGCAAGAGATGATGCATACAAGAGCAATACATCAAAGCAAGTTTAAATGAGGCCGGAAACAACATATAACAAATCCGGTAAGTCGGCATATGCAAATTTCAAAATTGGTCCAGATCTGAATAAACCTTATGTTCAAGTTGTTAAACAGCAAGTTAAGATGCACCAAGATGATCTACACGAAATTCTAGTCAAATTACATATAAAGTTCATTTAGTTCGGAGCTACGGCCTAGAAGATATGAGCAAAATGCATTCAAACATCAAGCAAACACCCTCAAAACATGGATGCAACATGATAAGATGAAACTACATGCAATTCTAAGCAAGTTTTATATAGATCATGCTCAAAACGGAGCAACGGTGCAACACATACACTCCAAACAAGATATAACCACAATCTGCCCAAAACAGCAAGTAGGCACTTTGCAATCATCAAGAGAACATGCTACAGGAAACATATGAGCACAAACTTGACATGAACTTAATGTACAGATAACATACTTCAAATATCATTAAAGGTCAGGTTCATAGGCATCAAAATTAAACCAATATGATCAATGCAAAATGCAACTTAATAACACAGTAGCATACGCATGAGCAGAGTTAATATGATGGCAACTTGAGAGCAAGAAAGAGACAAGCTACAACAAGTAAACATAGCAACAAGGACATGGCATCAAGGTACACATAACAAAGAGCAAATAACATCATGGCATCATAAAATATATGGCTCATGGATTAGTGGGAACCAACATGACAAGATTGAATGGTGAAACAGTTTCAGCAAGTGTAAAACAGGAACATTATGATAGCATGTTTGCAAGCATGAAACAGAGACATATGACATTCAAAATTATCAAGCATGGCATGTGAACAGAGTACTTATAGCATACTTCAAAACATGTAATTGGAGCATCTCCAGAATAAGCATGGATCACTCAGTAACAAGCTCCAACAAAGCATCATGAAGTAAACAGAAATCCGGAACATTATATAAGCATGTTCATGACAATGAAAACATATGCTACAGGACATATATAAGGTATCAAGAGGCTTGGCATTATAGAGCATAGCATAGACAACAAAACATCTCAACTAAGCATCTCCAGATTATGCATGGATTAATTGATAGCATCAAGCAAACATGGCAACATGATATAGCAGTTCCAGCATTGACAGAAAGTTAACAACAAATAGTCCACTTAACAAGCTTGATGCACTCACTACAGGGCATATAAAAATACATGGATTGCACCCCTATAAAGATGGAATGAATATACTCCTAAAACATGTAGACATCATGCTCAAAGTATGCACACACAAAATGCAAGGAAAATGACAAAACAGCAAGTTATAACAGTTTTTAGCAGTTAACAGCAACATGCATTTTTGCAACAGGGTTTAAGATATCAATATGCACCCTAACATGAATGCAAAACACCCCAACATGTATATCATAAAGTACAGAACATGTGAATATCAAGATCATCATCATAGCATCAACAAGGACAAAGTTGTGGCACTCACAAGAAGCACAAATGATGTTAACAATCAGCAGATTACAGCAGTTCATATCATTTAGCAGTTTTGCAACGAAGATTTAGGCATCAAAATGAATTCAAACAACCATGCCACAATGGAATGAAATGAAGAGAATCTCATAATGAACATTTTGATATATCACACGCACAAAACAGAGCTACATGCAAGAAGTTATGGCATGATGAACAGAGCACCAGAATGTAAAGTTTTCAGGACAGTGAAAAAAAACAACCTCGAGGGAGGAAAAGTCAACGGCGGCGGATCTCGCCGGAGATGGACGGGGACGGGCGCGCGAGGCGAAACCGGGCCGGATCTCACCAGATCCGACCGCGATGGGTCGGGGAGGCGCCTAGCGGCGGCGGCGAGCTCGGACTCGAGCGCGAGACGGCTGGGCGCTCACCAGAACGGCGCGGGCGGCCGGCGAGGACGCGACCGGGCGGCACGACATGAGCCCGCCTGGCTCGGGCGCAGGGCGGCGCGGGCACCGGGAGGCGGCAAAGCGAGATCGGCGGGGCGGCGCTCTCCGGCGAGGTGAGGCGGGGCTGCTCGGGCGCGGGAGCATGGATTATATTCTTTTGTGTAGTTATTGTGTGGTGGGGCATGCCCACTTATTGATCGTGGAATACTAACTTGCATCCCGGTTGGTTATGAACAGAGAGCATGGATTACATAATAGATGCATGCTCACTCTGATACCAACTTGTCACGCCCAATATGCTACCCTATCTAAAAGGAACTCGAAGGTCCCACCAAGGATAGACCCGCATATTGAAACGCTTTTGCAAGGTGGATATCATTACATCAACATTACATAATAGATGGGGATACATACAAAAGGCATACAATGCCACACGAATACAACATCACATCATACATAAGAGCACCATCCGACTACGGATGAAACACAAACAAAAACTCAAACGACATCCACCCTGCTAGCCCAGGCTGCCGACCTGGAACCTATCCCCTGATCGAAGAAGAAGCAAAAGAAGAACTCCAAAACAAGCAAACATCGCTCTCGCGTCATGATCATCGCATAACCTGTACCTGCAACTGTTGTTGTAGTAATCTGTGAGCCACGAGGACTCAGCAATCCCATTACCATGGGTATCAAGACTAGCAAAGCTTAATGGGAAAGGAAGGGGTAAAGTGGTGAGGTTGCAGCAGCAACTAAGCATATATGGTGGCTAACATACGCAAATGAGAGCGAGAAGAGAACAAGCGGAACGGTCGTGAAGCTAGCAATGATCAAGAGGTGATCCTGAACTCCTACTTACGTCAATCATAACCCAAAAACCGTGTTCACTTCCCGGACTCCGCCGAGAAGAGACCATCACGGCTACACACACGGTTGATGCGTTTTAATTCGAATCAGGTGTCAAGTTATCTACAACCGGACATTAACAAATTCCCATCTGCCACATAACCGCGGGCACGGCTTTCGAAAGTTTATACCCTGTAGGGGTGTCCCAACTTAGCCCATGATAAGCTCTCGCGATCAACGAAGGATATTCCTTCTCCTAGGAAGACCCGATCAGTCTCGGAATCCCGGTTTACAAGACATTTCGACAATGGTAAAACAAGACTAGCAAAGCCGCCCGATGTGCCGACAAATCCTGATAGGAGCTGCACATATCTCGTTCTCAGGGCACACCGGATAGGTCAGCCTACGAGTAAAACCAGATCTCGAGTTGCCCCGAGGTGGCCCCGCAGTCTGCCCATTTCGGACCAACACTCGAAGGAGCACTGGCCCGGGGGGGTTAAAATAAAGATGACCCTCGGGCTCCGGAAACCCAAGGGAAAAAGGGCTAGGTGAGGCAAATGGTAAAACCAAGGTTGGGCCTTGCTGAAGGAGTTTTATTCAAAGCGAACTGTCAAGGGGGTCCCATAAATCACCCGACCGCGTAAGGAACGCAAAATCCGGGAACATAACACCGGTATGACGGAAACTAGGGCGGCAAGAGTGGAACAAAACACCAGGCATAAGGCCGAGCCTTCCACCCTTTACCAAGTATATAGATGCATTAATTAAATAAGAGATATTGTGATATCCCAACATAATCCTGTCCACCATGGAGCAATCTTCAACTTCACCTGCAACTAACAACACTATAAGAGGGCTGAGCAAAGAGGTAACATAGCCAAACAACGGTTTGCTAGGAAGGGTGAAAAGGTTAGAGACTGACATGGCAATTTGGGAGGCTTGAAAAGCAAAAGATAGGTAGCGCAGCAAAGCGATAGAACGAAGCAACTAGCATAGCAATGATAGTAGTGAGATCCAAGGTAGTGGTCATCTTGCCTGAAATCCCGCTAGAAAGAAGAACGAGTCCATGAAGAAGATGAAGCCACGAAGACGAACCAAGCGTAGACGAACTAATCCTCATGATTGCAACGAAACAGGAACTATCGAGAAGAAACACACAACATGGTAAACACACCACACATGAACAAGGCATGATGCTCAACCAAGCATGATGCATGACAAAGCTAGATGAGGCTACTCATGGCAAGAGATGATGTAAACAAGAACAACACATCAAAGCAAGTTTAAATGAGGCCAAAAACAACATATAACAATTCCGGTAAGCCCTCATATGCAAGTTTCAAAGTTGGTCCAGATCTGAACAAACATTAAGTTGAAGTTATTAAACAGCAAATTAAAGATCACCAAGAGGATCTACACGAGATTCTAGTCAAGTTACATATAAAGTTCATTTAGTTCGGAGCTACGGCCTAGAAGATATGAGCAAAACAAGTTGAACATGGCATTGATGCAAAATGCATCCAAACATCAAGCAAACACCTCAAAACAAGGATGCAACATGATAATATGAAACTACATGCAAAATTAAGTAAGTTTCATATAGAGCACACTCAAAACGGAGCAACGGTTCAACACATACACTATACAAGTTTAAAGGACAAGCTGTCCAAAACAGCAACTAGGCATCTAGCAAGCATCAACACAATAAGCTACAGCACCCCAACATAAGAACAAAAGGCATGGGCATGATGTACAGGTAAAGCACGACAAAACGTGAACACTGAGCTATCTCCAGAAACAACTAGAACATGCTCAAAAGGACATGGCAAGATTGTAAATTATAACAGTTTCAGGCTTAGCAGAAAATAACATCAGGTTGCAATGTTTAGAGCTATCAAACAACATGTTACATGAACTTATCATGGCAAACAAAAGCATGGCATGAATATACTAAACGCATAGAACAAATGTCCCTTACTGAACATGAGCCAAAAAGGAACAGAAGATATGATGGCACCCATGTAAACATGGCAAGTTATATGACAAATTCAGACATGGCAGGAACAACAATAAGTAGGCATGTTGGTGAGCTTGTACCACTCACCACAGAGCAATACATTGCATGGCAAGGCAACCAACAGTAAGAATACATGTTTGAGAAGCTAAGCATGGCAAGAACAAGTTCATAGGGTGCATGGATCACTAGCAACAATCATGTCAACATTGAACTTAATGTTAACAGCTGACAGCAACATTATTTAGCAAGTTTGGAGCAAGATTACAACATGTTACAGCAGGCTATAATTGCAACCAGGGGCATGGATGGATAGACCATGACATGTACAAAAAAACATCCTTAGTGAATATCTCCAGATTATGCACAGAATGACTTGTAGCAGCAGGTTTACATAGCAACAAAATATAACAGAATCAGTCTAGCAAAACAGCAACAGCAATTACCCCACTTAACAAGCTTGATGCACTCAGCACAAGATTCACAAAAATACATGGATGGCATCACTGCAAAGATGACATGACGTAGTACAAAACACATGTAGAGCTCATACTCATAGGATGCACACATCAAACATGGAAAAAATGACAAATCATCAAGTTATAACAGTTTCGGCAGATTAACATCATATAGCACTCTTGCAATGATGATTAGGGCATCAAGATGGACTCAACTGAACATGATGCAATTGAATGAAATGAAGTACTCGTTGAGACGAATAATTTGATATGCTACACGCCCGAAACGGAGCCACGGATGCGGAGTTATGACAGGTCAAACATGGCACCCGAATGTAGGAAAACAGGGACTTAGGCGGAATTTACCTCCCGAAAACGAATCTAGGGTTTCGGGGCACGCATCCCGAGGATGGCCGGGGAACTCGAGGGAGACGACGGGGACGGCGGCCGGAGTGGGAGAAAAGCTCGCCGGAGATGGGGCCGACCGGATCCGGCGAGGTGAGGGAGAGGTGGCGCGGTGCGGCGGCGGAGGAGGTCGCGGGGCGGCACTGGGGTCGGGGAGGCGCGGAGATGGCGGCGAGGTCGACGGCGTCCGGCGTCGGCGGGCGGCGGCGCGGGAGGCGGCGGGGCGCGGCGCCCAGGGCGCGGGGCCGGCTCGGGCCGCGGGCGGCGGCGGAGATGGTGCGGGGCCGCCGGGGCCAAGAGCGGCGGGCGGTGGCGAGGCGGCGGCGGCGCTCGCCGGCGGCGGGGCCAGGGGCCGAGGCGCGGGCGTCGGGGCGCGGCCTGGTTCGGGCCCGGCGGGGACCCGGATCTGGGTCCCGGCGGGCCTGCGCGGTGGAGGACGGCGGCGGGGACACGTGTCGGCGAACGGTTGGCTACGGGAGGTGGCGGACATGTCCGTCGGCGGCGGGGGAAATGTCCGGCGGCGCGAGAGGAAGAAGGCTAGGGTTTCATCCGCGAATTTCGGGAGAGGTGGCCTATATATAGGTAGAGGAAGCTAGGAGACTCCAAATGAGGTGCGGTTTTCGCCCACACGATCGTGATCAAACGACCGATAGCAACATTACATAATAGATGCATCCTCGCTCTCAATAATGAGATGAATAATAGATGTCCACTTATTGATGTCATGAGATGAAATGCATGGCATGTCAATGTGGTGTTTCGTCAATATGCAACTCGTTGCATATTGAGCTCCACCTAACTTGTAGTATCGTTTGTTGCCCTTTGCCATGCCATGCCTATTTAAACCGGACATGTGTCATACTTGATTGTGCATCATGCCATGTTTATGTGATGTTTGTTTACCATGTTGTTTGCTTCTTTCTGGTTGTGCTTCTTCTCGATAGTTCATGTTTCGTGGCGATCGTGAGGATTCGTTCGTCTAGCTTTGTTCGACTTCGCCCGTTCGTCTTCTTCATGGAATCGTTCTTCTTCCTTGCGGGATTTCAGGCAAGATGACCATCATCTTGGATCTCATTACTATCATTGCTATGCTAGTTGCTTCGTTCTATCGCTATGCTGCGCTACCTATCTTTTGTTCTTCAAGCCTCCCAAATTGCCATGTCAGCCTCTAACCTTTTCACCCTTCCTAGCAAACCGTTGTTTGGCTATGTTACCGCTTTTGCTCAGCCCCCTCTTATAGCGTTGCTAGTTGCAGGTGAAGATGAAGATTGCTCCATGTTGGAACATGTTTATGTTGGGATATCACAATATCTGTTATTTAATTAATGCATCTATATACTTGATAAAGGGTGGAAGGCTCGGCCTTATTCCTGGTGTTTTGTTCCACTCTTGCCGCCCTAGTTTCCGTCATACCGGTGTTATGTTCCCGGATTTTGCGTTCCTTACGCGGTTGGGTGATTTATGGGACCCCCTTGACAGTTCGTTTTGAATAAAACTCCTCCAGCAAGGCCCAACCTTGGTTTTACCATTTGCCTCACCTAGCCCTTTTTTTCCTTGGGTTTCCGGAGCCCGAGGGTCATCTTTATTTTAGCCCCCCCCCCCCCCCCGGGCCAGTGCTCCTTCGAGTGTTGGTCCGAAACGGGCAGACTGCGGGGCCACCTCGGGGCAACTCGAGGTCTGGTTTTACTCGTAGGCTGACCTATCTGGTGTGCCCTGAGAACGAGATATGTGCAGCTCCTATCGGGATTGTCGGCACATCAGGCGGCTTTGCTGGTCTTGTTTTACCATTGTCGAAATGTCTTGTAAACCGGGATTCCGAGACTGATCGGGTCTTCCTAGGAGAAGGAATATCCTTCGTTGATCGCGAGAGCTTATCATGGGCTAAGTTGGGACACCCCTGCAGGGTATAAACTTTCGAAAGCCGTGCCCGCGGTTATGTGGCAGATGGAAATTTGTTAATGTCCGGTTGTAGATAACTTGACACCAGATCCGAATTAAAATGCATCAACCGCGTGTGTAGCCGTGATGGTCCCTTTTCGGCGGAGTCCGGAAAGTGAACACGCGCGGGAGCATGGATTATATTCTTTTCGACAGAGTCCGGAAAGTGAACACGCGCGGGAGCATGGATTACATTCTTTTGTGTAGTTATTGTGTGGTGGGGCATGCCCACTTATTGATCGTGGAATACTAAAACTATACCAAGTTGACATTGTGAGAAGAAATCGCTATACATGCTCATCGTACAAAAGTTGCAAGAATCACATGGGAATGGGCGGACATGATATCGACCTTGCGTGGCTGCATGTCCACTCATGATTTATCGATTCATTATTGATTGTACTTTCACATCATATACTTTGTTATGGTAAAGGATTACATTCTTTTCTATAAACTTGGTCAAACTTTACGAAATTTGACCTTCAATCAAACCTAATATGCAAAGCAAATAAAAACGAAATATGCAGAGTAAATAAAAACAAAAGGAGTACAATGTTACTAGCTAAGTTACTTGCCCTACATTTAGAAAAAAGATTACTCCCATTATGAATAGCCTAACACGTTTTAAGTGGGATGGGCACCGACCGCTCGGATCAAAACAATAACCACCACAGCCTCAAATCTCAGATAACGATATGACACAAGTAACCATCGACTAGTCTTTTTTGTCGACCTCCTCGATCTTGGGGCCAGAGCCGCCGGACGCAGCTGGGCTCTCACATAAGCAATTTCAAATAAAAAGTTAGCCTAACACGTTTTAAGTGGGATGTGCACCGTAACCACCACAGCCTCAAATCTCAGATAACGAAATGACATGATATAATAATTAGCAGATCATTGTCTTGTTTAGTCGACCTCCTCGATCTTGGGGCCAGAGCCGCCGGACGCAGCTGGGGTGTCATCGTCCATTGGCACCAGCACCCTGGTACATCTTACCGATGATGGGGTTGCACACGGCCTCCAGCATCTTCATCTTCTCCTCGAAGTCGTCAGCATTAGCGAGCTTGTTCGTGCACAGCCACTCGATGACATCATCAATTGCTTCAACGATCTTCTTCTTGTCATCCGCCTGCAGCTCAGAGGCTATCTTCTCGTCCTTGATGATGTGGCGCATGCTGTACGTGTAGTTCTCCAGGGCGATCTTGGGCTCCACCTTCTTCTTGTGCTCCTCATCCTCCGACTTGTACATCTCAGCCTCCTGTACCATCTTCTCGATCTCCTCCTTGCTCAACCTGCCCTTTTTGGTGATGGTGATCTTGTCCTTCTGCCCAGTGGCCTTGTCCTCGGCAGACACACTCAGGATACCATTGGCATCAATGTCAAAGCAGACCGTGATCTGGGGAACTCCCATGGGTGCAGGAGGGATGCCCAACAACTTGAACTTGCCAAGAAGGTTGTTGTCCCGGGTCCTGGTCCTCTCACCCTCATACACCTGGATGTGCACACCAGGCTGGTCGTCCGAGTATGTGGAGAAGACCTGCTCCTTCTTGGTGGGGATGGTGGTGTTCCTTGGGATCAAGACTGTCATCACACCCCTGGCTGTCTCCAGACCAAGAGAAAGAGGAGTGACATCCAGCAGGTCCTGGACCTTCTCGTTCTCTTCTCCGCTCACGATGGCAGCCTGGACAGCAGCCCCGTAGGCAACAGCCTCATCAGGGTTGATCCTCTTGCAGAGCTCCTTGCCATTGAAGAAGTCCTGGAGAAGCTGCTGCACTTTGGGAATCCTAGTGGAGCCACCAACGATCACAACATCATGCACGGTGCTCTTGTCCATCTTTGCATCCCTGATACACTTTGCCACAAGCTCCATACACTTCCTGAACAGATCCATGTTCATCTCCTCAAACCTGGCCCGGGTGATGGTGCAGTGGAAGTCAGTGCCCTCAAACAGCGAGTCAATCTCAATGGTGGTCTGCACAGTAGAGGAGAGAATCCTCTTTGCCCTCTCACAGGATGTCCTCAGTCTCCAAAGAGCTTTCGGGTTGGCATGTAAGTCCTTGTTCTTCCTCTTTAACTCCTGGACGAAGTGGTTGACCATCCTGTTGTCGAAGTCCTCGCCACCAAGATGTGTGTCACCCGCTGTGGCCTTAACCTCAAATATACCCTTATCAATGGTGAGAAGAGAGACATCAAAGGTACCACCTCCAAGGTCAAAGACGAGGACATTCTTCGCACCACCACTGGAGGCCTCCTTGTCAAGACTATAAGCAATGGCAGCAGCTGTTGGCTCATTGATGATACGAAGGACATTGATGCCAGCAATGACACCAGCATCCTTGGTAGCCTGCCTCTGTGAGTCATTGAAGTATGCAGGTACAGTGACAACAGCATTCTTCACAGTGCTGCCAAGGAAAGCTTCAGCAATCTCACGCACCTTGACGAGGACCATAGAAGATATCTCTTCCGCTGCAAACTGCTTCTCCGCACCTTTGTACCAGACATTAATCATGGGCTTGTCACCAGGCCCAGCAACAACCTTGAAGGACCACAGCTTAATATCACTCTGGACAGTAGAATCGCTAAATCTCCGGCCAATGAGACGCTTGGCATCTGCATAATACAGTTCAGGTCAGAAATTGCGTAAACACCAAACTGAAAAGTGAACACTAGCCATTATATGAAAAGAAGTTGAATCACGTGCTACTTAAACTGAGGCAAAGCAGACAACACATGACTTAGGCATCAGGATGCAAGTGGACAGGTCTGCAGAGCGTCTGCACCGTCCACAAGTGTTAATTGCACGAGTTCAGCTGCCCGCTATGCCCAGGGGACACCGGCAGGGACACACAGTCACTGCTTTGCTTATTAGAATAACTGTTGCTGGGCAACAAGCTGCCTGCTGCTATGCTCTACCTTACGTGGGAGTTCCAGCAACAGCAACAGCAACATATGAGTAGGCTTGCCACTGAATAATTTTGTTGGCAAACTTTTTAAAAGCTGAGCAGCAAACACATGTAAGAAAAGGCCAATATATAATACTGCATAGTTTGGACTGTATCGATTTTACAAGATGATATGATCAACACAGAACAAAAGAAAAGAAAAAACTGCAAGTGTCTGCCTCATATGTGAGTTCCTGAACAACAAAAGAGAAAACTGCAGATGCCTGAACAATATAGCACCATGATCAACATACACATCCAGATTTTACTATGAATAATCACTCTAAGCATAGAAGCTCAACCTCAAAGTAATATCATCTTCAACAATTACTCTAAACACAGATTGTAAAGGTCATCTTCAACAATTACTCTAAACACAGATTGTAAAGGCGAATAATTATTCTAAACATGGATTAATAGCCAAAAACACAAAATCATCTTCAACAATTCAGAATATGAAATGAGCCTTGAAGATTAAGAATCTCATGTGAGGTCCTCTTTTCTTGAAACCTCTTCTTCTCAGCTTCTTTGTTCTGCACATCGGTCTTCCTAATTAATTAAGCCATCAAAGTATCCGAAGAAAACAAATTAGCTTGATTGGGACCTGCTTGCTACTTGCAAATCATCAATGTAAAGAGACAAGAATACTTTAATTGTCACAGGAATTGGCAAATCTGTTTGGAACAACATCAAGTTATTATTAACCTGAGTTACTCTAGATAAAATGTTAATGAAAAGGGTTAGGTTAATTCACATCAACCAGAGAACCAACCAGATAAGTAAGAATGTTAATGTAGTAGTACCGCAGATCGACGAACAAGATTACTGCATCTGCATGCATGGATAACAAGATGATGGAGTCTCAGGGACTTGCTTATTTCATACTGAAACAAAAATTTCTCCTCTTCTCACATTCATTAACTTTAATTTCCTTTATGTTGCCACTTACACATTAAAAATGAAAGAGATTTGGTTTGGTCCTTTCACTAATACAAGCTAGTAGAATAGGGGCTTCCGTACCTATTAAGTTTAATCTCCTGCAGCTGCCACTTGCTATTTGACTAGACACAGTTTTCCTATCTCTAGGCTACCACAAAAACACATGGTTCCAGCAAGATAAAGAATGACTCTTAGTTGAAGAGAGAACCAGAATATGTATGTATATGATAAACTGGCAATGAAGTGAACACATTCATTCCAACAGTTAATTCAATGAGAATTAAGAGAGCAGTTGGTTTCTAGTAGTAGTAGCCACAGTTAGTTGCTGGTACCTCCTACGGGCATCACCAATGCAGGGCACCTGTTCAGGCGCTTGGGCAGTAGATTAAAACCAATTTTATGGATAAGCGCCTGGTTAGCGCCCCTACTTCCAATGGTTCTGACGTAGGTGTCTACTCTGGTCCAGGCCAATTTCCACGCAAAAAACCTGGAGCGCTCGGCGATACATCTGGCATCGACACAACCAGTTTTCCCTGGATCGAGTGGGAATCGGCCAAAACGGCCAGGATTCCAAACCTGGCGTCCGTTCTTAACGCCTGCGATATAGGTGCCCTACTAGTGCATAAATAAAAGTTTAACTAACAGGCAGCAATGTTAATCACTAATAACAGCAGCCCATTCATTCCAAGATTATCTGTGATAATACTTGGGAGCTGGAACTCAATCTTAGTCTCATATTCATCCATCAATTCTCAATGATTCCACTACTGACCAAGCAAAACAGATGCAGGGCCTGTTTGGTTTCCTCCCTGGGAAGGATGCCTGACAAATTCTAGTGCCTGAGTTGGGCCTGGTGGACTGCTGCTTTTGTGCCTGGTCAGGCAGCTTTTGGCAATATTGTTTGGTTGGTGACCACACCGGCTAGGTACTTACGTATGTCCAATCAAAAGAAAAAGTTCACTTACATATGTAACATCAAGCCAATGCTTGCTTTTATCTTCTCCCAGGCATGATTAGCAACGCCAGGCTGGTTCCAGGCGTCCCTCTCTAGTTGCCTGGACCAGGCTAATGGTGGTCTCGGGTTTCCATCACCTTTCCAGGCCAGGCTAGCGCCACATTTTTCAGGTCACGAACCAAACACGATACAGGCAGATTTCAGATTTTTTTTTGAAACTATGATGATTTTTATAGCAAATTCGGAAACTATACGCCCCAATGCATAAAAATCAAAACTATGGCTCCGTCGGCCTTCTGTTGGCTGAAGAGGGACTTTTCGGCCTATCGTTGGCCGAAGTGGGACTTTTCGGCCTACAGTTGGCCGAAGTGGGCTCTTGAGCGGCCGAAGAGCACTTTTCGGCTTCCCGTTGGCCGAAAAGTGTCAGGGGCCCAAAACATAATTAAGATGGCGTCAAATGAAAAAGTTATCAACATGAAAAATCTTCGTCTCGTCGAAACGGTTGATTTTGATATAAAAATCGTCTTAATCCGACATCGTATGCAACCTGTAGAGTCAAAACAAGGTCAGGGGCAGAAGCTGCAGAGTTACTTCAGACAGACCGAATGGATGTCAGAAAACTTGTCACGAGACACCCGATGCACTTGGTGAGACCATTGGAATACAGAAGAGTACACAAATTTGGTCATGTTCCCTCGGTGAGACCGAACCAAACCACTCGGAGGCTCCGAAAAATCTCCAAAGATTTTTGGATAGAATTTTAGTCCTTTTATTGTACGGGGAGTCCAGCCGCCTCATAAATCGATGTGGGCATTGTTCATCTGCACCGGGAAGACATATGCCGGCATTGAAGAAATGTCTCTGTTGCAATGGCAGGAATTGAGACGAAAACTTTCGGCGGTGGCGTCATCCACCATAAAAGTAGAGGCAATGGTCACCTCTCAGGTCCGTCACCGTGCACCCTCGACGTCGGGGGTGATGCACACAAAAATGTCACCGTGTACCCTCAACGTTGGGGTGATGCACCGTAGCTCACGTCGAAGGAGACCCGGCCGAAAGCGCGGTACGCAAACAGTCCTCCAGGTGCAGACAAACAATTTTCGGATCAAAAATCCTAACTTTAACTCGGACAGGAATCTTTGGTAATTTTTCGGATCCATTCGGAGCCTCCGAGTGGTTTGGTTCGGTCTCACAAAGTGAACGTGACCAAACTTGCGTACTCTTCTATATTCCACACGGCCTCACCGAGTGCACCGGATGTCCCGTAAATTTTTTTCTGACATCCATTCGGTCTGTCCGAAGTAACTCTGTAGCTTCTGTCCCTGACCTTGTTTTGGCTCTATAGGTTGCATACGACCTCGGATTAAGACGATTTTTATATCAAAATCAACCGTTTCGACGAGACGAAGATTTTTCATGTTGATAACTTTTTCATTTGAGGCCATCTTAATTACGTTTTGTGCCCCTGACACTTTTCGGCCAACATGAAGCCGAAAAGTGCTCTTCGGCCAACGGGAAGCCGAAGATACTATCTTCGGCCCATCTGGGTAATCTTCGGCCAACGGGAGGCTGAAGAGCCCACTTCGGCCAACGGTAGACCGAAAAGTCCCTCTTCGGCCAACAGAAGGCCGACGGGGTCATAGTTTCGATTTTTATGCATTAGGTCGTATAGTTTTTGAATTTGCTATAAAAATCATCATAGTTTCAGAAAAAAATCCAGATTTCAGGGAGCGGTCAAGCCAGGCAAGTTTTCTCCAGGACATGAACCAAACAGGCCCGCAATCCTCACTGAATCACTACTTGGAAAGAAATGAGCACATCACAAGGAATCAGAAGGCAGTACCAAATCAAGATACTTCATCTTTAAAAGTGAGTTGTAAATCCCACAGCTAAATAGATCACTAAATCATAGTGGGAAAGAGAATCAGGCATGTTCCTTCACCTCCTTTCTCGCCGGATTCTTGTATTCCTCATCCTCCCACACCGGATTCCTCTTCCTCCTCCGCCGCCGGATTCTTGTGTCTGTCCACCGCAGCACCCGGCATCTTCCTCCACGGAGTGGCAACGAGCAGGGAGGAGGGGCGGCGCTGCCGGGGATAGGCAGCGCAAGCGGGGAGGAGCGAGATGCAGGGGCGATGGCGAGCGTGGAGCAGGGGCAGCAACATCGGCTTGGCCATGGCGAAAGCGGCGTGCCCCATCAGCTGCTAACGAACGGGACCTAGCAGGCTACACGTACCTAGCAGGCCAGGCAGGACAAGTCCACCAAACCCACTTAACTTTTGCGGCTGGTCCGCGAGGCCGTTAGCTGTTTTTTGCGGCGTGGACGAAGCAGACTCGCGGACATCCGCGTCCGCCTGCATCCTGACTTAGGCAGAAAACATGGTTTGAGTATTTAAATGGGCTGGACAGGCGGCAACTATAAAGGGGGTGTATCCAAAGGACCCTATCTAATAATAAACCCTCACGGACCCTATCTAATAATAAACCCTCACAGACCCTATTTAATAATAAACCCTCACGAGCAAAGTAATATAAGCAGGTATATGGTAACTAGAGGCATACCAATATAAAAAGACCCAAAGGAGCAGATCCAATTAATCTCGGCCATCAAACCATGTCAATCCAACGACCTAGATTGCTCCAACGGTGAGCTATCAACATGTTGAGCGTGCAATTGATAGCATACCAAATATCAACATCTATATTAATCTAATAATTAACAAGTAATTGATATCCTACCTAATATCAACATGCAGTTGATTTTCTCCCTAAATCAACGTGCATCGCACGTGCTCATTTACTAGTGATGTAAATTAATCATCACAGTGAACGCAGAAATGTGGTATGGTTATGATTTTATTACTTCTCCCATCAAGTCATATATGTCAAACATTGTTTGTAAAGTCCCAGAACATGCGGCGTCTGCCTCACCTTAGACAGGAGAGAAAAGCGTCCGCTTTATTAGGAATTATAAGGGCAACTCCAACACACGCACGCATTTGGTCCGCGCGCGTTCGTGTGAGTCAAAACGAACAAAAAGGTCGGCCCAACGCGCCGAAGCAAACCCAAATCTCGTCCGCTCGTTGTCCGTTTGGACGCCACCTAACCCACGCGGTCATAGTCAATGACGCCACTGTCCAGAGTACACTCTTTAGATGGCAAGCGAGGGGGCCGGGCTCATCCACGCATTTGGTAAGCGTGTGTTCGTTTGACCCAGATGGACGAAAACGTCAGCCCAATGCACCAACACAAACCCAAATTTTGTCCACTAGCTGTCCATGTGGATGCCAGTGAACTACCCCACGCGGTTGTAGTCAATGCCGCTACCTAACTCAGGCCTGCATGGCAGCAGCTAGAAACGCCCAGAGTCCACTCTTTTTGAATGGTAAGCGTGCGGCGGGGAAGGGGAGGGGGGCTCCCGTCCACATGTAGCCACACTTGCTCCCTCGCCAGCGACACAAACCCTAGCCCTAGCCATGGCGGGCTTCTTTGGCAAAATAAAGGGCAAGGCCAAGCAGGACGAGGGCAGCTCGTCGGTACCGCATCCCGCTGTCGTGGCACGACATGAACTTCCCCCGTGGCTGGCACCTCGACGCCCATCGCATTCCGGTGCCGGCGCTACCACAGTCTGCGTGGGCGCACGTGGAGCTCCGCAAGCAGCATGCCCAGCTCACGCCAGCGCAGCGCCATGACCTAGTGTACACGAAGTGGTTCGCCGCGGGGCACGACGTGCACCGACGCGACGCTGTCCAGCTCAACACCAACTTTGCACCGCCACCCCCGGTGGTGGAGCAGGACCATGAGGCGAAGGCGGTGTACCAGGCCCCACTCGAGGAGGCACTTGAGCACACCCTCAAAGAGTCCCAGCGCAAGGAGGACGCACACTGGTTTGGCATGGAGGAGGCGCTCCAGTTGTCAATGGCGGGGACCGTCTACCCTCCGCCACTGCCACCTCCACCAGTGGAGCCCAAGCCCAAAACTACACCGGCACCACATGTCGCCCTCGAGACGTACCAATGAGAGGGTGTGGTGCGGGTGTGGGTGAGTGCGCCGACTGTGTGGCTAGGCACGACGTCGAAGCAGGAGGCGACCTAGATCGCCCAGTGGAGGGCCGACGGCGAGCGACGCATGCAGCTGGAGCGGGAGGAGGAGCTAGCGGGAAGTGCAGCAGACGCCAAAGGAGGCGGCGCGTGCGGTGTACAAGCAAGACTTCCCCGCAGGCTGCACCGTCGCCGCCCTTCTTCAACCTCACCAGCTCCGACGGCGAGGACGACGCCTAGGGCTGAGAGTTGGGAGGCTAGGAGGCAGTTTTTTTTCAAGTTTTCATTGATGTTTAATTAAGTTTGAAGTGGACTTTCGCTGTCGTGGACTTAAATTTTAATGTTTAATTATGTTTTAAATTTAAACATTTCATGCACGTTTCAGTAACATTTTATGACCCAATGAAACATCCAGCAAGAAAGCCACTACAGCCAGATGATCCAAGATGGAAGTATGGATATTGGTGCAATCTTTGTGGCAAGATAACTATTGGAGGGATCAAGAGGCACAGGCATCTTGCTTGTAGCGGTGGAGATGTGATTGACTGTCCTAAGGCTACCACACAAATCAAGAGAGAGCTGGCAGAGTATTTGTAGAAAAACAACAGGAACATGGGAGTTGATGTAGATGACAATAATGAGGTTGTGTAGGTGAATGCAGATGGATCAAGTGTCCTCATTACTAGGCAAAGCTCGGGGCAATAGTAAAGAAGAAGAACGCATTTATTGCCAACATCCAAGGAAGAGGCAAGTCTACCACTGCCTATTGCTGCCATGCTGCGAAAAAGACCCAAGGAGGCTGTAAATGAGAGATGCTCTGCGTGTTCTCAAAGCACCATGGAGTCCTGCACAAAGACTAAAGAAAATAGGCACTATGTGAATATGTAGTGGGCACTATTCTTCTATGAGTGTGGCAGCCTAATGACTGTGTGAAGGAACCAAGTCTTTTGAGCAAGGAACATGAGGCAGCATGGAAACAGTATGGATGCACAATCATGTCGGATGGCTGGTCAGATAGATAGAAGGGGCCGCCATTTGATTAACTTCCTTGTTAATAGTCCGAAGGGCACGTTCTTCTTAGTCGGTTGAAATGTTGTTTCAGTTGTCACCAATAATGGTGCTAACTACAAGGCTGCTCACGCCTTCTAGAGTTGAGGATCCCTACACTATATTGGAGTCCATGTGCATGTCATTGCTTGGACCTAATGCTCGAAGATGTAGGAAAATTGAAAGCATTTAAGAAACCTATTGCACGGACAAGGTGTGTCACAACTTTCATATATATGCATGGGAGAGTTCTTAGTCTAATGAGAGGCTATGGGTGGGTTAGATCTTGTGAGACCAGCAGCCACTCGTTTTGCCACGGCGTTCCTCACACTTAAAAGAGTTTGGTTAAGCACAAGGCGGCTATGAGGAGTTTATTTACATGTCAAGCATGGGTTGCAAGCAAAGTAGCGAAAAACACAAGGGGCCTGGATGTGCAAGAAATTGTCCTTTGAGTGGAGTGGTGGCATTCAATTGAGAACTGCCTTAGAGCTTCAGCTCCACTTCTTCAAGTGCTTAGGCAAGCGGGTGGTGATGAGAAGCATGCCATGCCGGAGATTGCAGACCTTATGGTTTATGCCAGGCAGAGAATCAATCAAACTTTCCCCCAACAAAACAAGTAATCTTTGCTCAAGAAGATATTGGACATTGTGAAGAAACATTGGGCGACTCAAATGGATCATCCATTGTGCGGGGCTGCCTTTTTTTTAACCCAGGAAAATTCTTTCCTATTGTTGACAAAAATGATGATGCCTTAGTTGGGGAGCTAAGGAGTTGCTTTAATGATCTGCTTGCAAAAATGATACCTGATGTCGAACTTCGAAACAAGATTGATCAACAAGTTGTTCTCTATGAAGACAAGCGAGAAGTCTTTCTAATGTAATGGCAATCCAAAACATGGTGAAGAGAAACCCTCACAAGTCATGTTAAATGCATCATGTTAATTCCAGCAATGTAAATTTTGTACAAACTTTTCATATGTGTTTGCTTTTACATTGTAGTTGATTGGTGGCGTTCATATGGAGGTCAGGCCATTGTGCTATAAAGGTTTGCAAAGCATATCGTTAGTCTTTGTGCTTCATCATCCTGTTGTGAGAGGAATTGGAGCACGTTTGAATTTGTGAGTCAAGTAGCAAACTCTAGGCAACACAAGCTTTGACCCTGATGCAACAATACCACCACCTGAAGGTGCTCGAGGTTGTCCTGATGACATGAGCGGCAGATTGTTCAGATTGAAAACAATAAAAGCTATGGGCACATTTAGCTTGCTGCCCAATTTTTCCACACCTAAAATTAGACGGACAAAAAAGGAGCAAATCAGGGATTCGCCCCAATTCTGCTTCACAAAATGTGGTAGAAAATTAATGGCCCAAAGCCAATCATCATAAATTCAGCAAAAAAGCGCTTGGTTTTATTTCATCATCAATCTGCTAGCTGCAGAAATAAAATAGAAACACCAATAGTAACTAATTCAAAAGATAAAGCAACACAAATTGGGACTGAACACCTATGGGAAGTTCAGAAAAGTGATAATCAATGAAGTGCGCTGTGAACAGCAAAGCAAGCCTATCATACAACCTTAAGTGGGATTTGATAAAAAATCGTTCCAATCCAGTAGCTAATTCAGTACTACATGTGTTAAAACATAACTGCAGATACTAAATGGTCATAGAACCTAAGACATAACTCAAAACACAGGCATAAATCAAAGAGGAATGTATATTTTATAAACATGCTAAACCAAATGGACTACACAAGACAAAACAATCAAGCTCTATAATAATATTAATACTACGTACTCCCTCTGTAAAGAAATATAAGATCGTTTTATACTATAAAGCAACGATCACCGATACAGACAACAGAAACCACACAACACACCCAAGGCCGGATACAGCAGGTACAGTAACAGCCACCACACCCCAACACTCCAAGCATACAACAAATGAGCAATAAGGGCAGAGCTTGAAGTAGTCGGAGTAGTCCACCATGACAGACTGTCACGGAGACAAGGCTGAGCTCGGGAGTGTAGGCCTCCAAGACGGCACCTTCAAGAAGGGGGGAACCCTTTTTCGGTAAATATAAGATCGTTTAGATCACTAAAACGCTCCTATATTTCTTTAGGGAGGGAGTAATATGTATCATCCGAGTTCCATGTCAATGAAGTGTAAAATAACTCACTGTCAATATCTACTCTAAACAAATAGATCCGAGTGGGACCAAACAATTAACAAGATCCAACCGCGCAAGTTATATATACTAAGACTAACAGATCTGAAACCTCGATACCAACCAGCTAACAGCTACCTCTATTAACTAACTGTTGACAGCACAAAAATTTCTACAGATACCACGGAACTAAGGGAACGAGACCAAAAATATATCGACCTAGAAGGCTAGAACCCATGTGAAAACGGAGTAGATCGAGGTGGACAACTTATCGCTTTATGAAAATAATAAAGCGATCTGAGCGTGTGAAGGATGCAAAAGTAAAGAGATGCTCACCGAAGACGGTGTTGATGGGGTTCATGACCACCTGGTTCTTGGCGGCGTCGCCGATGAGGCGCTCGGAGTCGCTGAACGACACGTACGACGGCGTGGTGCGGTTGCCCTGGTCATTGGGAATGATTTCTACTCTCTGATGCTGCCACACGCCGACGCACGAGTACGTCGTGCCAAGGTCAATGCCGATCGCAGGCCCATCGCCCTTTTCCGCCATCTCTCGCGGTACGGGGAACTTGAAGCTCTCTAAGGGTTTCTTCCAGAGGAGGAGATGTGGCGGCGGGTTAAGGAGAAGGAGGATAGGGTTTGAAGAAAAGAGTAGGGGAAGCGGAACAGCGATATTTTACTCTTTTAGATTTATATATAGCGGAACCAGGGGATTTTGTAGGACAGAAGAGGGCTAGTGAAACTCAGGGCCTTTTGATTCATAGGATTTCCAATACGAGTATAAGGAATAGGAAAAATGTGGGGTTAGAATGGCATGTTATCTTGAATTTGACATGATTTTACGGCTGTTTGATTGTGCATAGAAAAACGATAGAATTCCTTCAAAGAGATTCAAGTGGATGAAAAAATTCCTATGAAATTTAATACAAATGAATCCTATAAAAAAATTCTACGGTTTACAATCCTACAAGTCAAACAACCCACATAAGAAAAATTCCTAAGGATTAGAATCCTCCAAAATTTTGAGGTGCCTCCTTGCTCGAAAGTCATCTGCAGACGGAACCTGAACCTTTGCTCCCCCGCTCTGCCGTCGCGTCTGCGCCGGAAGCCACTCCGGCTTCGGCGGCCACCTCCCCCGGCCTGCATGGCGAGCCGCGTTCAGCTCTCTGGCTCCCCATCCGGAATTTCGAGCCCTCCCTCTGCTTTTGGCATGTCCCGTCCCCCCCGGCTCCAATGACCCCCCCCCCCAGGATGCGCTCCCTCATCGTCGCCCCGTCGGCGCCACAGGCTGACCAAGCGTAGGCCTCGGGTGGGGTGCCATGGCAGTAGGTGCGGGGCCGGAAGGAGCGTCGGTCGCCCAGCCCTCGTCCCAGGCCGGCGAGCCTACTCTCCTCCCGCCTACCGCGCTCGACCCTCCCCGTGTCGCTCCATGGCTGCTGATAGAACTGCGGCGAAGATGATGGGCACATCTCACGCCACTGCACCAACCCTACGAAGTGCGCTCGCTGCGGTGGCCACAACCACACCTCCCACGGCTGCACCCGACCGCGGAGCCCCTCCGACTCGCCGCTTGCGCGGCCCGCCCCCGTGTTTCGCCTGCGCGCGCCGGTTGCGCCCTCGGCCTCCCCCTCGCCCACTGTGCTCCCGCCACCGCCACCGGCCTTCCTCCGGCTGTGGCGGCATGCCTGGATAGGGCCTGGTCTGACGTGGTGCGTGTTGGGTCGGCGGGCAGCATGGACAGCGTGGTCGGACCCCAATTCTCTGCTCCGTTCGAGGGACCTGTCACGGCGGTGCCGCTACAGGAAGATCCTTTGGACTATTGTTTCTTGGAGGCCGGCAACGACCTCTGTGCATTGGAGGATGAGCTGGAGCGGGCGGTTGTCGTCACCACGGTCGGCCCGAGGCCAAGCGCGGACCTTGTTGCGGCCACGACGACGCTACATGTGGAGTTTGACATCGGTCCGCTGGACATGTCCATCTGTGCGTTCTACCCGGAGGATTTCTTGGTTCTGTGCAGGAGTAAGGAGCTCGGAGATCAGATGGTGGATCGAGGTCAGGCTTTGGCCAGGGGTGTTTCGCTCACGCTCAAACGCTGACTTCGTCAGGCTCAGGCCGCCGGCATTGGCATGCCATACCTAGTGCGGCTGGTTCTCATGGGAATTCCGGCGAACGCATGGACTCGAAGGGCCTCGCAGGAGGTCCTACGAGGAATCGGCCTGGTCGTCAAGGTGGCGGAGTGCACCGCACACCGGAATGACACGTCGCGCTTCTGGGTCTGGTTGCGAACGAATGATCCAGATCGGATCCCTCTCCGCCGCCTCCTGGTGGTGGAAGTACCGCGCCGCCGACATGCTCGCGGGCGGATAGAAGGCATTGATGCCCTGTGGTACCCGGTAGAAATCATCAGAGAGGCCCCCGCCGTCCCGGCCATCTTGGGGATCCCCCACCCCCACCGCCCGTCGCCGCCACCTCCGGATTCGGATGGGGATGATGAAGGTCGCGACGGCGGCGGTCGCGCCCTGGCGTCTAACGTGCGCCGACAGCCCCGTGGGCTCGACGTAGTCTTCGACGGCATCACCTGCGCCGGCACGGCAGCACGGGCAGGATGCGCCGGCGGCCGGTGACGACCCGCCGCCGCTGGAACATGTGGATACGACGACGGCACAACCCTCGGTGGTGGGCCCCGGAGGTCAAACCGGGAAGTGGACCAAGTGGAAAAGGAAAGCACCCCCCTGCCGAAAGCGTTGGCGGGCTTGTGGTAGGCGGACACGTGGAAAGGTGCGGCGCGACTGGGCTCTGCGGGTCCCTGGAGAGCACAGCGGCACGGCAGGACAGCCTGTTGCCACGAGCGTCGTCTTGCGGCTCCAGAAGGGTCTCGCACCAACCAGCGTCGACTGGGCTGTCACCTGCGCAGTCACCGGCCTCGGTGAATTAGGCTGGTCATAGTGGGGAGTAACTTAGACTAGTAACATACATATGTTACTAGTCTATGTTACTACCTTCATAGTGGGTAGTGTCATAGGTGTGGTAACATAGTTGCCTTCATTTATTACTTTGTAGACTCATTATGCATTGGAAACCGCTATGTGATGGTAACATATTATGTTACTCTATTTGCCTCTCTCCTCATTAACTACTTGCCACATCATCATTTTTGCTTATGTGGCATCTATATTACTACCTATATTACTCCCACTATGACCAGCCTTAGCCCAACGGCAAGATAAGAGGGGCAGAGACTACGATGGTAGTGGTGGATGGCCCATGTTCACGTATCACGACGAGTGGCGACAACACGCATGTGGTGGACGGATGCAACATTTCCATTGGCTCCTGGGATCTGGTCCTGCCGACGGAACCGGACAGCAACCCCACCCGCCTGCCCTGGAATCAGATCACCTTTGAGGAATTAAATACTAGTGTGGAGTGCCGAGACGGGACAGATTCTGCTCTAACAGGATATGTGCAGGTGGGGACATGTGGAGACCTGCAATTGGTCGTGCATGTCCAGGCATGCGGGACGGACAAGACCACATTCCGGTCAGTTTACCTGGCAGCTCTGAAGCGGCTTCTCAACTGCAAGATGTGGACGGGGAAAAGATGAACACCCCCCCTCCCGGCCTGCTGCTAACGTGACAAGGGCTCAAGTGGCCCAATTCTGCACTCAGGTTCAAAAGACCCTGAACCCAATCCTGGCCAGGCACATCGACCGGGTGCCACCTGAGGCTACGAGGAGGCCAAGGCAGAAGCGGCCGCAAGTGTCCAGTCCAAGGAGAAGTGTGCGGTTGGCCAAGGGGCCGGGCGCCGCTCGGTGGATTCCAAGCAGCAACATGTCCTCATACGTAAGCTTTGCTTAGCAAACGAGGCGAAGGTGATCACGGATGAATCCCTACAGATGTACGTTGACCTTTTCTCGAAGCCACTCAATGATGGGCATATCGCAGTGATTCTGGCCCTCTTTGGC